>NC_071409.1:20890955-22090955 GCF_017976375.1 Cuculus canorus
CAGGTGCAGTGGGGTGAATTCCTCCTGTCTGGAAACATCACTTCTGAGACCCCAAGATGATCATAAAATTATTCCTTTAATTGCTTAGGGTTGGTACGATCAGCCAGAGGAGGAGAGCTGCTTCCTCTGGTGTTTCCAGCTCTGGGGCTTCAGCTCTGGGGCAGGTTTTCTTCGTTTCATCCCCAAATACACGTCATTTCAACCCAGTCCCACCACTTTCTGTCTCAAAGTTACTTAATTCTCCTTGAATGATATTCTCCTCAAATGGGAAAGACACTCTCCTTTTTCTTAACAGTTATTAGCCTTACTCCTGCTTTTTGTTGCCAAATTCACTACTACCACATGCAATGTGGTATTTCTCCTTTCAGTGACCATCTCCTCCTAGCCAATGCTTTACCTAACCAAGAAATCACTTTGCACAAATCTCTCTTTATCTTCTTAGCTAATAGTTTCAATGCAACATCGCATCAAGTGTCTTATTGAAATCTAGATAGAGTAGACCTATTTTTTTTGCCTTGTCTTATGTAGAAAAAGAAAAAAATTAGACTACTCCACTATGATTTAACTTCTGTTAGTTCTAGGCTGCTTTTCAGTCCTGTTTCTGCTTTTTTCCCCTGTAGCTTTTGTTAGTATCACTCCAAAAAGCTTTTCTGTAGCATTTTGTGGTGTTGATCAACATGTAGTTACCTAAAAAAAAATTATAAAAATCATTATTAGGGCATATATATATATATGTATTTATGCTGCTTTTTGCTATAAGCGAGAAAGTAAGGCACACCATTTTGAAAACTGGGCCCAACCTTCTCCTTTGTCTTCAAAACCTTCTGCTAAAAAAGTGTTGAGTTTTTTAGCAATCTTGTGGGAAGACAGGGAAAGGAAAAACATTTTTCCCCACAAAAGAGGATTGGCTGGAATACTACATCTTTCTAAAATTCCTTTCATCTTCCAAATAAAAATATTATTTTTACGGTAAAAAGGATGTTTAATATTTCCCTACTTTTTATAGTTTTATAGTTGCCTACTGGTTTTTCTCAAATTTTCAAATTTTGTGCCAGTTTTCAGCCAGGAATAAAATTTTAAGCCAAGTTATAAACCACTGAAAGAGAAATATTGGTACAACCTTAAATATAATAACAATACTTCTGTGTCCAGTATTTTGATATCTGTGATATTAATTTGTACATTTTCACTTCTTAGATACACATTTGCAATAAAAAGTGCAGGATTTTTTCTAATTAGGAAGTCATTGCTCCCTGCTGGTTGGAAAAGCAGCTACCACCGATTTGTGTTATGGCTGAAATCCCAAGAAGAAATGTGGGGGCTGCTGCTTTCCTCGGTTCCACTGGTGTCAGCAGGAAAAAACCTTTGCTGAAGCTCATGGCAATGTGGAGGTGTAAACGTTGTGGAAGGTCAAAATAATCCCTGTTATTTCCAGGAGACAAATGATGGGTCCCATTGAATACAACAGGTGCCGTTTCAAGGAGAGAAATGCCTGATAGTGAAAAAACTCTTCTCTTTCTCAACTTTATGGGAATGGCTTTCCACCGTAACCTTAAAAAATTAAGTTAATTATCTGCTCCTTTGAAGCAGCCAGAAGTGTCATTTCCAGTGACATCCAAAGCATTACCATTAGCAGCTCCGACAGCTGAAGGAGTGACTGCCGAAGGGGCTGGCACCACTCTAATTTGGATAAGAGAAATCTTCAATTCCTTGATTGTTGGCCAATACTGTAATGGAGGGGACACCTGGGTGGGCACCAGGTAGCTGCAATCATCTCGTGGCAGGATAGGTCATGCTGGTGGGTTTCGCTGAGCACGACTGAGTAACCTCCTTGCAGCCACTGGCAGAAGAACACAGCTTGATTAAATACTTTGGGCTGCAAGCGTGTGTCTATTTTCACTTTTCTCTGAGCTCTGAGTCTTTTTTTTGAGTACTGGTGATGTTAATATACAATTTTTATATCTGTTATATGTATATAAATTTTTATATAAGGTTTAAATACCCAAGCATTAAATTTTGGTGCAGCCTGGGCTCTATCCCCTGCTTGGTGTGTGAGGGCTCAGCTTACTCGTTGCCATTGGAGTTTGCAGGTGTTCAAGTTACACAGTTCTCCAGATTCAGCTGTGAAAAGCAGGTATAAAATTGGCTGAGGGTGCTGAGGAGTTCTTGGCCACTGTCTGTGGTGTTGGGTGGGGGTTTAAAAACCTTTGTCTACGTCTCGGGTAGGTAGGTAGGTAATTCTATTAGTCTTAATTAGTCTAAATGTTTAAGTCAAGTTCTTGTGCAAATGTTTTAAACTTCCTGTGAGCTTGGTTTGTGTAATTCCATAACTTTATTAGAGTAATAGTTTTTCAGTCTCTCCCTCTGTATTTTATACATCTATAAAAACTTTCCCTTTTTCTCTTAATGCTAAAATGGTAACTGGCCTCCTACAGCCTGAGCTGTGTGGTGCTGCTCGGAAACCAGTGTTCTCAGCAAAATTGGTGTGTAGAAATTTTGACGGCAAATTTTCCAGTCTTTATTTAAATTTCTTTAGAGATAATGCCTTTAATTTTTTTTTTCAAACTTACGGTCTTTAATTTTTTTCTTTTTTTTAAAAAAATGTGAATCTTCAAATAAGTTCACAGACAAATTCTTAATCCGAGTGGCTCTGAATGTAGAGGAAAGTTTGTATTTGAATTTGATGTCTTAAACACATGCCTGTACACAGTGTTTTCTTAAGGTCACTTTCGATGTTTTATCATACTGTAGCACCTATAGAACAATTCATTAGAGCAAAAATTGTGTGCTTAAACCTTGAATTCTTTCATCTGTTCTGCATGCTTAGGCTTCTATCCTCCCCCAACATCTAAACTTGTCTCATTTGATAGGAGTGAACAATATCAAGCTACATCTTCATTGCTTAATATACAATTGCTGGGTATTTTCATTTTGTTCTCATCAGTTGTGTTTGATTATCTGTTTAAATAGTGGAACACTTGATTAGGAAGACAAACAGTAGTCATGGAGTGAAAGACAGAAACGCAACTCTATTATGAAATTTAATCCCTTGTTTAGAATGTTGTTAAACTTTCTTGGGGGTTACTGCAATGGGAACCTAAATTGCTCTGTCTTAATCTCTAGAGTAGCAGTAATATTTATAAATGCAAAAGATGCCTCGGGGGCACTTCAGATGTTGTCTGTCTTAGTAGAGAAATGATGACTTGTCTCAAAAGCAGTCTCAAATCTCATCTGCAAAGATGCTCTTTGTGCCTATTCTTACGCTGTTTATGGTGGACATCCTGAAGGCCAGGCAGGAGATGGAGTGAAATGAAATACCAGATGCTTGCAGTTTCTATGATTAGGATCTTGCCTTCAATCAAGCTGAAACTCAACTAGAATGAAAAGTTCCTTTAAACTCTCTCTCAAATACCGTGCTGAGGATTTATATCTAGTGTGGGATTTCCAAGGAAATGCATGTGTTGGTTGAACAGCCCTGCCTGGCTGTAAGTGATACTGGAAGCAGTCAATCCAAGGTAGTAATCCAGAGTTGCTTTATTTTCAAAGTGCTGACTTAACATGTTGGTCACTGAGCACAACGGTTTTAGGTTGGAAAAATATTTACAAAAATTCCAACTGTACCGCTCCAAAATGGAGTATCCTGCGTCAAGATATTTGTGGGTGTCCGGTGTCACATAGAGTAAATCTGAGTGTGCCATCAGTGAATGGTATGAAATTTGTGCCCGTATCAAAATATCAGTGAAATGAGACTGTTGACTGACTTGTTGTGGAAAGAATTACATCCTAGGGAACGGAGAGGTCGTATACTCCGCAAAGAGAGCTACTGATGAATCAAAGTGGAGACATACCACCTTTATTCTGATCTTTGCTCCGGTTATGTTAGCTTGGTTGGTGCGTGGAGGAAAGACATCTGTGCTGTGAGAGTTATTGGTGGCAGAACTTTGGTAGGAGATGTTCCTCTCCCTGAGCTGCTAATGAAGCAGTGCTCTGGTGTGATGTCTGCGTGTTGTCGTTAAGGTACAACTGGGTCATATTTCTAAGAGTTGACCTGAAACTTCAAATACACATTGCTGACTTGCGTTTTAGTAAGAGTTCAGGCATAGCCTGTTTTCTCTGTGCTTTGCAGCTTTATTTAAAACATCGGGTGCAAGGGAAGGGTTTGTGATAGTAGTGTGGCACTGCTGCATTTTTTTTTAAATTTTAGAAACGAGGCTGCTGTTGGTTTGAGAGCCCCTCTCTAATCTGAGGTTTTAGGCACCGTGGTTGTCTCATGCTCACTAAATACCTCTGGGTTTCAATGGATATGTTATTTATCAAATCTTTGTTTGTAATACCGATTGCATTGTAAACCAGCCAAAATTTCTAAAATTAGTGATAAATTAATTTCACCGACAGAAGTAATTGGCATATTTGCATATTATATATGTCAATTGGATTTTTTTTTTATGGCTTTTTAGGATTATTTCAGATTAAAAGTGGACAAAGTAGTTTCCTGGGAAGTAGATGTTGATGTGAGACGTAAGTGAATGCTAGGAAGCTGCTGATTGCTGTCTCTGTTCTGGGGCTGGTCTGCCTGGGTAAGAAGCCAAATTGCAAATGGCATTTGGATGGGTGACTTCACCTCCACTGGGAGGCTTTCTGCAAAGTCCCAGATAGCTGTTGCTATTTGGCAAAGTTTAATTCTGGTGAGAAGGTTAAAATACTGAAGTTGGAAGGAGGATATCAAGAATATTAATAACTTTTTTATGTGCACCTATGTAGTACAATAATTAGTAAAATACGTAGGAAAGCCAGCCATTACTGTGTATTGCTGCTTGCCTCAGAGATCCATTAGTAAGACAAAAGTCTCACTACTACTTTATTACTTTAGAATAAAAATTATTTATACAACCTTGTGTAGCAGCATTATAAAATACCAGAAAAGTTGAGATGCTGCTTTGTGCTCCCAGTGTGGAGGCCAGAGAGTGAGCTGGGCTCTGGGCATTGCATGGACAACACCTTCTGCACCCCAACATTAAGAGGGGAACAAGTTCTTCCTATTCCGGTGAAGATTGCCCCTTTCTGGGGAAGGCTGTTTGTCAGTGGATGTAGTAATTTACAGAAGAGTAATTCTACTTTCCTAGTCCTGAAAGGGTCTTGGGTCCAAGTGGGGTGTGGTGTATATTCTGGGAAATCCTTCAGCTCTGGAGTGTTTAACAGCAATTGCTCCCAATGCCGTGTGCTCTCCAACCAGAGTCTTGAGCCAGCCTCTGCCTCCGTGCTGCGATAGAAAAAGGGGGTGATAGGGAGAATTTATTAACCCAGCTCCGTGCTTACATCTGAACCCTTGTGTTGGAGGCTGGTGTGCTGGAGGAGGACTTGTGGGGAAAAACCCAGTGATTTCTCTTACAGTGTTCGCATGGACAGCGTGAAGGGCTGGTGTGCTTTAGGGAGCAGAACAACCATGTAATCCACTTTTGGGTTTTAGTGCATACTCCACTTATTTTAAAAATCTTTTAAAAAAACCCTTTTCCTTAATAGAATATTGCTTCTTAATGAATAGACCTTCTTGTCATGGGACGGGTTAGTGCTGTTAATATTTTTCTCTCTTGCTTAGCTTTATTAGGTGCTATCTCCCATGGCTATCTGTAAAGCCAATTAGTGGAGAAAATAACAGCCATATTAATCTCCTGGAGCAGTGCTAGAAAGAGTCATAATATCGTAGGGAAATTGTTCTAAGTGTGAAAAATTACCCACTTCGTCTATTTCATTTTTCTCAAACTCTGAAATTAATGACTTTCTGAAAAAAAGATATATTTATCTCTGAATAAAGGGAGAGATTTGATGAATGCTAAAGAGAAACCAATAGAGCTTTAATAAAAATGTATATATCCATAATCCTATGAAATCCTATGAATCCTATTCCAGCATGTTAAACTGCTGATTTGTATCTCTGTGTCAAATATAGTTACAGGAAAACAGAAGCTGTGGTATAATACCTATTAATCAAGTTTATAATTGGGATTTTTAAGAAGCTGCTTGCCCAACTTGGGAGCTGCAGCAAGGAAACGCCAGAGCCAGAGAGCCTTCAACACATGGCATCATTCACAGCCTGGGCACAATCTTTACGGGTGCTGTAGCCCAGTATCCCACGGAGAGCAAACCCCTCTGCTGAGAGGGGATGGCTGCAGCCAAGATGAAGTTCAACCTGTATTGCAGTGTGTGTTTGGGGATGTGAAGGGTAAAAGTGGTCACCACCTGAGCAGGTGCAGCTATTCATGCCAAGACAGCAAAGCATCTTGATTTTAGGGGGGCTGTTTTGTGCTATATAGACAGATACCACGTGATGGTGTTGGGTCCTGGCTTTAAAATAGTCTACTGAAGAATATCTTGCCTCAGTCTGTGTCTCCTAGCACAGGAGGTAAGGAATTGTGCACCAAGTGCTATAAGTAATATTTCTGAGCACTTATGGGCCTCCCAAATTTTGTAAGTGCCATACGGACAAGATGGGGTTTGGAAGAAGGATGGAATTGATAGATTGATTTTGCTGGTGACACAAGAGAAGGAATTGATAAAGGTAGGCACAGAAAGCCCAATCCACTGTTAAAACAATCAGTGATTCAATATTTCAATATTCAGAATTTTTGGCCACCAAAACAGTAAGCTTAACTGGTTGGGTTTTTTTCCCTTCTGAATCTTTCTTTCTTTTTTTAAAGACCACCTGATACTCATGAGTTTGGCAAATTTGGATAATACTCTTTGCCTGCTTTTTCCCCCTCTCCTTTTTTTTCGTCTTCTATTCTTGTTTGTTCTCCAGGCATATTTTTCTAACTTCTACCAGTTCTAGTCATTACAAGCTGAACATGGAGTGAATGTTCCCAGCTTCATTTTAACTAAATTAACTACACTTACAACCTCAGTGTCAAAGCTCTGAACAATGAAATCTTGCTGCCGAACACATGAAACAAAAATGAAATTAGCCAGTGGTAGGAAACTACAAACAGCTGAGGCATTCAATTGTTAGCCATTTGAAGGATTAACTTCTAAATCATGTAGACCTTTCTTGGTAGTTTAACTAGTTGGGCACTCAAGGGTATATAAAAACAAACTTTAAAGTAGAAATGCATTTCTTGACCTATAAAAAACAGATTTACTGGCGGATTGTGATATTAATACTGGATTTTTCTGCCATCATTTGTAATACCTAATCATGCTTTCTTTTGCTTTCCACATATGCTTTTCTGTTGGGTTTCCAAGGGAAGACAGTGCAGATGGACTTGGTGTTGGGAGACAGGTGACACTGTTACCTAGAAATATGTTTTACCAACTGCAGTTGGTAACAACTGCCTACTATATGCAGTTCAGGTATGCAAATAACTTCCTCCTATGGATATTTATCCACTTAGATGTATAAAATACTCCTCTGGTCTTAAATAATTGTATTTGGTGGTGGTTGCCTGTATCTGTTAGTTTTTATCTAGATTGTATAGAGAATTCTCTATAACTTTCTCACTCTATTGAAAGCTAAGGTATGCCAGTGAAATAGGATTTTAGTAAGAGTTGGTAAAATATTTTCTTAGTTAATTCATTGCAAAGAGTTGCCAAGGGCTTAATCAGAACCACAAGAAAGGAAGCTCTACTAATTATGGTCATATGTTTATTTGAATCCAGTCTTTTCTCTGTCACATGAGGATGCTGTCATGGACCTATGGAACTTCATAGGGGGAAAAAAATCCCCCACTCTTTCCTTAATGTTTTCCTTAAACAAGACCCCAAAGTCTTCACACAAGTGTTTATTCAACCAAAATCCTTCAGATCGTGCAATTAAGATTGTTGAATTTTACAGTAGTCTTTTTCTTTTTAAATGAAGATCACTAAACAGAGATGACTTCCTTTTCTAGCACTGACTTGATAATGAAGCTACTTAACTTGGTTATAATATATATTTGTTCAGAGTCTTTTGCAGCAGAAGTCCAAAGCAGGGAGCTGATTTTAAGGAAAAAAGAAATAACAGAAAAAAACAACACAAATAAAGGGGGAAAATGTAGAATCACAAAGAAAACCTAAACAAATAAAGTGCAAACAGAGAGTGACAAGCGCACTCAGCCCCTGGATTGGTTATGGATGAGACGACAAGTATATGATGAAATTAATGACCCTCTGTCAACTTTTTAGATCTCACTTTTAAAGAGAATGGACCAAAAATCAATAGCCCCCAAACCACTAGTACTCCAGTGAACCAGTTTATCATTTATCTTACTGCTGGCACTCATATAGAAAGTGCAGCCAAGCACAGCGTAGGACTTTCATTGGTAGTCATCATTACATGCAATGTTTGAGCACTCCAGTTAAAGGTCAAAGGTGTGCAGTACAGCTCCTCTGAGAAGTACCTATTCGAAATTACCAATATCTGTGTATGGTTTATCCATGCTGTACAGTACTATTTTTTTCCCCATGTACATTCCCCCTTTCTGAGCTTTACCTCCTGTCTGAAGCAGAAGCTGTGGGGCTATAGCCCAGCAGCAGTGGCCCTGCACCTGGGATTAAGGCTGAGATGATGTTTCCATTATCCATTCTGATCCTCAAAACTTTGCCTGCTATTTCCAGTGTCATCATGCTGAAATCACTGATGTCTGAGCTAACACCTCCCAGTAGTTTGAGTGTTTAGAGCAGAGAAGAAAAGTTTTAGAATCCTGTTTAACATCTGATTTTTAGATTCTTACTTTAAGTCCAAAGTGGACTTGGATGAATTTAAAGTCTATGCATTTTGTATTGTAAATGGTAATTAATCTTTAGTTACCTAATTACTTTCTGGTAACTAATCCTAAATCTGGAGGGCTAACAAAATTAGTTAAAAAAAAGTTCTAGGGGGGGGAGACAGGGTGAAAAACGACTTTTTTGTCATTTCTGGTGCGCCAGTTTTTATTGTTGTATGACAGCAGTGAGATCACAACTAATTGTGCTGGTTACTCCGTACATATAAGAGTTGTTGCCTTGAAATGTGTGTGATGCAAAGGGATAAATGAGGTTAAAATAGGGCAACAAACATTATCCCCTTACATGGATGGGGAAACTGAGGCACAAAGCATGTAAAAAGCAATTTTCAGAAACACCCGAAGTAGAAACTACCTGTTCCTGGGGGAAAGCTAATAAAGTAACAGTATGAATCCAGGTTTCCCAATCCACCTTCTGGCATGCTGACCAAGGTTCCCTCTGGACTGCTGGTGTTTGAGAGCTGTAGGAAGGGACTTGAGCCGGTACCTTCTTGGGTGCGCACACCTGTGCTGTGGCTGGGAGAGAGGCTCAGTGTGTGGCATCCATATAACTGGTCTGTCTGTGTGCTGTGGGTACTGAAAGGTTCCTCCTGGGCTTCTCTGCATACCCACCCATGCTCAGCTTTATCCGTGCTCAGCTGGGACATGTGCTGGTCACATTGGGATTGAGACGGGTGCGCAATAAGAGCTGCGCTGACCCTATATGTCTATGCCTCCTCCTTGTGCACGTGCCAAGCGCAGGGTCGAAAAGTCTGCCTTTACAGAGCCAAGGCACTCTGAAAATGTTGGCACAGCTGAGGGGAGAATAAAATACTTCCTGCCACAGCACTGTGGGAACGACGGCAGTTGCCCTGTGTTGCTGCAGGCAGCAAAGTATTTTAATGGTCCTGTAGAGCAGTGAGGTTTTCTTCAGGTATGTGCAGTCAGCATGCGTGGGAATGCCACCCTGATCTGTGGGGTGAGGAGCTGTGCAGCTACGCTTCCACCGGTCGCTGTAGAACAATGTGATAGTGATGGTGGGAGATGGAGCACCCAAAATATACCCTCACAACCTGATCAATGTTGAAGGTTTTGAAGGACTTGAAAGAAAGGTGGTGAATAAATAGAAGATTTTGCTTCAGCAAGAATTTCGGTTCTAGGCAAGTAATGTGATGTTGCAGATTTCCTACTGAACCTGTAAGTCCTTAACCACGACGTGGTGGTTGTAGGCTGAGGAATGGGTTGCAATGAGGAATCATGTTAAAATGAAAAAAAAAAGCCAAAATATCTCTATAAAGTAAAAATGTTTGAAAGGATACCTCTAAACATAATGTAATACGTAGTTGAGATGAAACATGAGCTCGAGAACATCCATAATACAGCACTTAGAAAGGACAGTATTGCCACACTGATGTATAAGCTTCTGCTCCTGCTTTCACAGATATAACATGTACTGGTAGCTCAGTGCCTCTTCATCTCTGAGCAGCTGTCCCTGCAGCAGCTGGGAGGCATGGTGGAATCCTTTGTGCCTCAAACATCAGGGATGCAGGTGATTTTGCTTTGTTGTAGAGGAAGTCCTGCTTTATTTCTGGTCTCCTGATGTGCTGTCGTTTTGGCCTGCCGTTCAGAAAGGCTTGTGAAGTTATGTGCAAATCACAGCAATTCCCTTAAGTCTCACTGTCTGCCTCTTGATGTTGAGTATAAGCACAGTCAGATGATGCACGGCACAGATACTCTATCTCTAACAGAAATTGCGTGCACGTTTTTGGCATTCAGGTCTGTACCTCTCCCATGCTAAAATGATTGCTTGTTCCTTTCCCATATGGGGCATGATGCAAGGACAAGTGTTAAGGTTAGTAGCAGGTGGCAGCAAAGAGAGGTAACATGTCCTTGGTGGGTGCAGGACTGACAGAATGGATCATCACTGAATTTCTCAAGCAGGGTGTGCATGCAACAAAGTTCAGGCTCCTTGTATCCATACTTCAGATAACCTGGAAATCACCAGTGGTACTGAATGCTCCAACTGCTGAACGAGGAAATGCATTTAATGCTGGATGAGGTTTTTGTGTGCAGGGGCTGAAGTGGGATGCAGAGCATCAGTGCAATGCATACACCACTGCAGCGGGCAACCAGGGACTTGAAGATGGGAGATCAAAAGAACAAAAATTAATTTAAATTTTGTGCCTAGAATTAATTTTGTTGGTAGATTGATGTTAGAAGGCTTAGCAGAAGGAAGAGAGTTTCCATACACAGGTCACTGGAACTTGGTGCAAGTTCCACTGACGTCAGAGGAAAAACTCTCATTGTTGTAAAAGTGGGGGCTGGATCTGCTGTGGGTCTGCCTTGGAGGTGCAAAGTTGATAGATAAAATTAAAATCACTGTTGATGGCTATGAGCAAACAAGAAATCCCTTTAATATTCAGGTAACTTTTTTTTTCCCAACACATCAAACCCATATTTTATCCATAAGAGTGGCTTGAGACAATTCCTCGAGTCACACCTATCATATCCTGTTTGCTTGTACAGTAAGTGCCTGATACCAGAACAGCAAGGTCGCATTGTGTGTTCCTTCCAAACAGAAAAGGCAAGTTGCTTCAAGTAGAACAATTCTTGTACTAATTGCAACTATTTCAAGTTTGCCACTCCAGGCTGGTTTCCCTGAGTGAACGTGACCATCTGTTAAGACTTGTAATACATTAAGGCATTTAGTACATTCAATAAGTATATTCTTCTTTCTTTTTCCTTTTTGTTTTACAACTAGACCAGAGACTTTTTTGGTGGAAGAAACCAGGAAAGTCTTATTTACTTTGACATTAAGTCATTCTGTATTCAATGTAGATATAGTTTGGCTCCAGCGGATTCTTGGAAAGATAGGTGGGGGAGGTGATGATGAAGGGTGAGAAAAGGATGATCTCTAATACGAGCCCATTTCTGGTTTCCCACAGAAATGCTTAAACTAATTTGCCACCACATTGTTCTTTACAGAGGGACAGGCACCTTTACAATTGCATCCTGTGCCAGATGTACCTAACTTAGAAGCTTTTATGATTTTACTTTCAATTTTACCCAGTTCACTTCCCTGCCTCTATGAGCAGTACCGGCATCAAACTACTGTGTTTACCAATTTGTGCTTCTATGGTCTGTTCCTAATTCTAAAGCGAATGTTAAAATCTGGGGCAGGACAATGAAAACCCTCAAGCTGATTT
This sequence comes from Cuculus canorus, assembly GCF_017976375.1. Classification (NCBI taxonomy): domain Eukaryota; kingdom Metazoa; phylum Chordata; class Aves; order Cuculiformes; family Cuculidae; genus Cuculus; species Cuculus canorus. The sequence continues at coordinate 20,902,894 of NC_071409.1, forward strand.
TTGCACTTGGAGCTGCTCTTCGGAGTGCAGATTGTCCTGGTGTGGGCAGACTGTCCTCCTTTGCTCCTCCTGCCCATGAGCTACTCACCTGGGTGTTCCTCCCTGGTGCAGGTGCTGAGCCCTGGTCTAGTGGGGATTGTGTGTCCATGCCGGCATCCTCCCCTCCTATGGGGTGGGAGCACCCCTGAGGTGCTACCTGCGCTGAGATTGCATAGGATTTGTAATTAATTAGTGTTTGCATACCTAAAGTATGTGTTATTCTTAGGAAAAGGCTTTCCATATCTTAACTCATAAGGGTCATAGCTACTTCACGTGTAGTAACCAGGGATCTTTCTCTTTAAAACAGAGTATTGGACCATGTGCATATTACAACTTAAAAGCTTCAGTGGAGCTGCATTTTTGAGAGTTGTATTCATTCTGGAACTGTACAACAATTCATCATAATAAACTTAATTTGTTGGAAGCCTTGCACTAGAATACAGGCCTTGTCTCTAAGGAAGTGCTTCATTTCTGTATTCCTTACCAATAACAGCACACGGCACTGTCTTTTTATTACTCTGTGGCTAGAACCATTCATATAGTGCATTTCTACATCAGGGCTGGAGAGACCCCCATCCTGCTGAAAAATTTAGACAGCTACAGAAGTAATCAGAAATATCAATAAAGTGTCCCTGGTTCTAGGTGGTGATGTGGGATGGAGGGAAAAGAAAGATATAAAAATGAATCATGATGTGAGACAGCATTGTTCTGGCAACTGCTTCAAAACCTGAACGCAGTGAGACCGTATAAAGGCTTGAGAATATTCCTATGATCCTAAAGAGACCTGCAAAGACATTTCAAACTCGTCAGGCAGCCAGTGCTGCAAGGAGGAGGAGAAATGCAGTTTTGAGTCATTCATCCCCAAACAACAGATGTGCCTTAGTGGAGAAATAGGTAATATGGCTTCCAACTGAGGTGAGCTGCTTTGGATAAACCTGGTTGAAAAAACGTCTTAAATACAATACACGGAGCTGTTGAAGGTGTAAAGAATGGCTAAGTAAGTGAGTGGGACACAATTAATCTTAGTTTGTTTCACTACTACATCTTTAGCCGTTGAAGAAAAAAAAAAACCTTGCTCCTAGCTCATAACCCGAGTGTTAAAACTGATGTCCTCTCCATTAGGGCCTGTAAGCTCATTAGCACATGGCAATTTATCCTCTTTTATTTCTTCTCAATTATCCTATCATCCATTGTATCTGGATCTGATTACCCTTTCCCAGAGTCAAACATTATCTTGTAAATCATTTGCTTTAAGTCTAAGCCTGCCATGGCATTGCCCAGGATTTGCTTAGGCAGGTAATAAATCAATTAGCATTAAACTTGTGGCGTCATCAATTTTCTTTCCCTGTGACTGAAAAAAAAGAAGTACCTGAACTTTGTGAAACCATATCAAATTTCTTTTTGCTGTCCACATTGAGATTTCCCTCTTCCCTTCCTTTTTCCCCACATCCCAAATCAATATCAACAAACTTTGTACTGAACCGGAGATGAAATTGGTTGGCAAAACCACTGTGGACCCAAATGCAAGTCTATTGAAAGAGTTTTGTAGACTAGAGATCCTTTGAATCAAGTCCTAGGTGAGACCCATGTAGCCAAAGAACTGCTGGGTTCTGCTTTTTGATAAACATCAAAACCTAAATAGTGAAGATGAATAGCACGATAAGCTGGTGACCTCAGGATGTGAAGATAATGTGATATTCCTGTCCTTTCAATGTTAGGAGGGATCTGCTGGTGCCTTGCCTGCCCCACGCTGCCCTAGGACTATCTGTGGTGGGGGCATAGTGCTGTGCTCCCATCCTCCTCTCCTTCCCCAAGGTTGATGCGATTGGTGTGGTTGAGTTGTATCTGTCCAAAGTGGTGTTTTGGCACAAATGCAGTCCAAAACTGGTGTGGACAGCAGGAACACAACTGGCTTTCATCTGCTCCTACATGCTCCTCCTCCAGGCTTTCATGACTTTTTGGCATATCCCCAGAATCTGATCTGACAGTTACAACATTTATTAGCTGTAGTCTGGGAAAATGATGCAAAGGAAAACATTTTTTTTACACCCTTTGCTTATAACCTACCAGGGTAATTGCTGAATCAGCTTTTTTGTGTTCTGATTTTGATGTATGCAGCTCCTGCAGTATAACGCCCCTTTTTTCCCCCACATTAAGACTTCAGAAGGGGAGAAGTAAAAATTTTAGCAATGTTAATCTGCCATGCTCCAACCACAAACTAACTGCATGTGAGACCTGTGCTGAGACCCATTCAGTGGTATGCCTGAGATTAAATTTATCTGCTTGTCTCACTTATTACAGGATGTACAAAAAGGGTCTAGAAAATTGACTTAAAATACATCTGAAAAAAAATGAAAAAGCAGACTTTTTCAGATTTAGATTTGCATATTAGGGCTTTGAGTGTTAAGTTCTGTGGAATACTAATTACTTCATAGCTGCAAATTCCTCCTGGAGGTGTTGCACCTTCCTTTGAAGGAGCTGGTGCTGGCCACTGAGGGAGATCGTACGGGGCCATCCAGTGCTCAAATGTGGAGTCACATATCTCAGCTTCTTGAGTTGCCGGCTGAAGCAAGGTGCTAAGGTGTGGATGCGCAGGTTGCTGATGGATGTACTCAGGGTTCTTTCAGGGTCTCTGACTTAGGGCCATTGTTTCTATGAAAGAAGGTTCTCCTACTTCTCTTTTGTTTGGTTTGGTTTTGTTTTGAGGTGAAACTGGTTATCGCTATTATTTTGTTGCTTCAGAGTCATTCCATGACTTCTTGTTAAAAAACAAAAAGTGTAATATGAAATAAGAAATGCATTCATACAGGTGACAAATTATTTATTCTGAAGAGAGCTCATTAGAGGTGCCTGGCTGCCAGCAGTGGGGATTAGTATTTGTTTTTATGGATGTTAGAGGGTTTCTTACTTGTTCCAGCTGTTGACTTGAGTTTGCCCATTACCTAGTCCACAGATGCAGGCTTTCAGAGGAAAAGCTTGAGGAGTTTGTGCCCTATCACTCCCTGTTCTGTCCTGCCTCCTGCGTTACCATCAGTTGGGAAGATGCCTGTGTCTCCCCTCTTCTTCCATTCCTTGTTTGCCATTGTGCTTTCCTAACAGAAACTTGTATTTGCATTTATCAATGTATGGACTAATACAAATGCTGCAATTTCAAATGTTTTATATTTCAGAAATGTCTTTGTAAGCCACCCTGTACACAGTTCTTGTCATTCTAAAGGTAATTGTGCTCCTGCTTTGACTGACTGGTTGGTCACAAGTAGAGGTGTCATAGCATCCGAGCTGCAGGGTGGAATTGTTTGGTGCGTTCCTCAACAAATTTCCAGAGCACTTGTCTAAGATGGCTGATATTGTGTCATGCGGATAGTTTCCAACTAGAGAAACTGAGGCAATCAGCAATAAAATTGCAAGGCCGTGTTGAAACTCTTTAGCAGACGTGGGAACAAAGAAGCCCTAATTTTCAGTCTTGTGGTGTATCTCCAAGACAACTTATTTTCATCTCGCTCTGTTTACATCTTCCTAGCATGAAGCGTGTAAAAATAAAAGAGGGGCAGTGGTTCTTTTCCCCAAAGTTAGGGTTCAAAATGGGAACTTTTTGAAAGTTTTCATTAAAATCCCTGAGGATGCCAACTATAAAGCATTTCCTGGGACTCTTAAAGGTCATTCGTTGAACAGTTTCTTCTAAGCATATATGACAAATTATTCCCTTGGCACAATAAACAGGATGCAAGCCTTTTAATTATACTATAGCACTCAATATCTTTAGACATTTCAACATTTCCTATGTATCCTACACATTTCATTACAAGGAAAGGTTGAACAGAATTAAAAGGGTGACGTTACCCAATGATTGATAGTTTACCTGTCCAAAAGGGAAAAGATGCAGTACAAGTGAGCACAAAGGAAAGAAGGATCCAAACCAAGTTTTGATTGCAAAGGAGACTCTGATAAGAGAGTTTTTATTATCCGCAGCTTTTAGCCTTATTTACCATCAGGCTATCTTGCCACAAGCATGCTTTTTAGTTCTGACAGCTCTGAATTACGACCATTGTGGGATCCTATCTCATTAACTGAAATGGGAGAATAAAACATCAAACAATCATAAAAATAATTTGGCACTGTGAAACCACTTAGGACCAGCTGTCAAACAGGTTGGAAGATAAAGTTCTAAATAAAAAGAATAGAGAGAGCTGCAATGTCCTGCCATATGCTTCCTCTGCATTATAGACTCCTTAATAATATGAAGTGCCTGTGTTTATGCAGAATAGGCCAGACACTCCATATATGATATTGATTATGCCTTAACCCCAATTTAGTAAAGACATACTCCTCCTTTTGCTAATCAGATATTGCAGAAGCAGTTTTCTGAAAATGTCCCTAATGCCAAGACATATTTTATCTCCGAAGGCTGTGGCAGGAGACCGGGCTTTGTCTTGCCTGTTGTCATGGCTTGGAGCCCAGTTTTAGGACAGCAAAGCCCCTGTGGGGCTCTTCTCCAGCAGTTTTCATCCAGCAATTCAAAAACATACATCTTTATCAAGCTGTTGTTGTCAGACAACATTAGATAATTAATAGGCCATTTGTCAGCCTGCACAAAACATGTTAAAATCCCAAACACAATCAGGATAAATATAGTAGCCTGCTCTCTGAAGGCTTTTTGTTCTGACATGCAGGCATTGCAGGCAGATTTTTACTATTAAACAAGACTCATTATTAATCACATCTAATGTTAATTAATTAACCGCCTCTGTGCATTGAGGGCTCTCTGTGACTTTCAATTGTTTTAAGGAGCTAATTGGTAACTTAGCAGTTTGCATGTTAGTTGTTTCTTGTTCAGTTCACATCAGCTTTTTCAACTTTAATAGAGTAACGGTTTTCATAAAAAAAATATAAATAAAATGGGATATTTTTAGCTGCATAAATTAATATTGAAATAAGCCAACATTTTTTTAGGAGATGTGTAATGATTTGGTTCTGACCCAGCTTTACCACTGGCATTGCGGAATCAGGGCAGGTGCAAGGATACAAAGGTCTCTGAGGGCTGAAAGCCAATTAGATGGAATACAGATAATATTGTATCGTGCCCCCACAGCCCAAGAAAAGCTCTTGGCAGATGCTAACCACAACACCCTTCCCAAGCTACCAATGCTCAAAGACAGAGCCTCGAGGAGCAGTAATTACAAATATATCTTTGAAAACCCTGATGCTTTTACAGTTTGGTCCTAATTCTCCTTAGCCCTACACCTTGGCTCATCACTCAGCAGTGGAGAACGAGTCCTGGTAAAATGCCACCAAGTCTTGTTTGCAGCCTGTTTGCCTGATATATTTGAATGCCTGGGGAAAGGAGCTGTTAAGCAGCAGACTGCTTTCCACTTAACGATGCCCTTCTTCTACACACTTTATTCCTCATGAAAGGAAAAGAAATGCAGGACTTGCCAACGTAGGTTAGATCAGTGATCCACGTGGAACCAACAAGGCAACACAACTCTTGGCTGGTCAAATTGGCTGCAGAATTCCTGTTGAACCAAACAGGAAGGCCATGGGCTTACAGGTTGTATGATTTGACCCAAGAGCTCCACAAAGCTGGATGTGCCTCTTGATAACATTGCAAAAAAGTGTTATTTAAAAACGCATATTTTCTTAACATGCCCATTTTTGTTGACACACACACTCTGAATGTGGCTTGGATGCTGTGATGACTGGTTGTGCCAAGTAAGCATGCGGTGAATAAGTGCGTGTGTAAGACAAATTAGCTTGCATAACAGTATAAATCCATTTTGTAGAAATGGGGGTGGGGTAGTATTGCTTAATTACCTGTTCCTAGAAATTTTCCTTCTGCAAAACTTCCATGGAAATCAGCAGGAGCCTGCAAATAGAGAACTCGCAGCGTTAATCCCAAACATAACTTGCAAAACCTGCCTTTCCTTCATATTCCCATTATATAACTTAGGGGCATAAGTTTCTGGGCTACAAAAATGATGTAGCTTTTAAAATAGTCACTGATTTCATCATCCACTAAATAAAGATGACATTTTTTGTGAAATATTTCCTATTCAGGCTGCCTGTCCAGCCATGTTCTTGCACTCTCTCCTTTTTGCTGTGTCAATATTTGCATTACCAATCCTATTTTGGAGGGTTTCTAACTTGATCTTGCATTTATTTTGGCAAGGAATGTAGCACACAACTTCTTACTCTGAGAGAGAATTTGTTTTAAGAGATGATGATGGGTTTTGACTTGGAAAAGGGCTGGAGTCCATGAGGAATATGCAAGCCTCCTGGGCTGGGAAGGGTTGGCTTAGCCTGGCTGGGAGTGTTGTCCTGCAGCCCACTGGCACCACAGTGAGAAAGAGAGGTCCAGGTCTGTCGAAGGTGGTCCATGTGCTTCTCCAATGCCATGGGGCATCACCTCCCTATTGAGTTTGAAGGTCTGGTCAGTGGGGAATACCTCATGTAGGGGAACCGAGTTTTTCTTAGCACCTGTGGCTCCACAAGCCTTGAGAGCATGTCCTGCAGCCTTTTACCTCCAGTGGGATCTACAGGTCTTCCCTCATAAGAAAAGTGGTCCACTCTGTTGCACATCACCTGGGGTTGCTTATGGGTCAGGTAGCGATTCCTGCTAAAACTGTTTCATTGCCCAGATCTCAATAATTGAGGTTGAGTATCGCATCATGGCTCAATTCTGTCAAGCTTCCAGTGAAGAATTCCCCAAACAATTAGGGAAATGGACATTTTGGGGTCCTGGATGCAAGTATAGTTCCTGAGCACTTTTGAGACTGTGCTTATTTTGTGTTTTAGACATTTATGTGCAGATATATCAAAGATCTGTCATGTACCTCTGCGAACATACGCATTTCTACACATGTATATGTTCATAATCACATACATGCATAGGTACATATATTTCACAGATTTGCTTTTGTAATGCCTGGGCATTGAGCATTTTCTTGCATAAATATAACTTAACAGCTCTTGCACAGGGGAACCACAGAGCCTGGATTGTTTTATTCTTACTGAAGTGCTGATGCTGAATTGTATGAAAGGGAGAGCTTAGACCAGAGTGAAAAATATCCTTTAGCTAACAAAGCCTGTTGCTGGGATTAAATTTAAATCACTGTTAACATTACTGAAGAAACCTCATTGGCTAAAGCTGTAAGTGTTGTATGATGCCACAGTATATTCCCTCATTGTAAGCCCAACAATATGCTTCGATTAAACATGTCATATACACTTATCCTGAGAGCACGAAGCTGTTGCTGTTGAAAGAGTTTGGTTTTCATTTGTAACTGTGGCTTCAAGCACAATGTCTTTGAATGCATCACACTCCCGTCCGTTTTGTGTGTGTTTATTCAAGCTTGGATTTAAGGAGATGCTCAGGTCGTCTATGTCGCCTACCAATGGTGTTGGTCACTTTGGGTTGTTTGCTGTGCTCTTGGTGCATGAGAAAAGAAAGTGCCCTCTCTCAGCAACCTCTTTGTCACATTGTGCTCTGCACGTTGCTGTGGGCTTGCTGTTGAGTTCCTAGGAGAACCCATTCACCTTGCCCACAGACCCTGGGGTTCCAGCACTGCCCAAGACCTTTGTCCCCACCATGCCTGGGTAGCATGGGTCTGCCTTGTATGAGAGCTCCAGCTGCATCACTGGTGGTTCAAAAATCTAACAAACTGTATTTCTAACATGGGCTTCAAAAGATGCAGAGTTAAGTCAGTGTAGGCTAGTGTTTCCAGCAAGGCACATACTTGAGAAATAATATTTGTACTGGTTTTGTGTTGGCAAATATACAACCAAGAGACAAACTCGAAACAACTTCTTTCAAGCTGTAATTCTTTTCTAGAAGGAAGAGATATTTAATTCCCTAGATAGACGACCAAGCTTCCCTCATCCAAACTCTGAGCTGTGAAACAATTTTGGGCAGAGAAACACTCTAAAAATCATGGAAATATGTTTAAATTATACGATTGAACTCTTCTTTGTCTGTAAACACAGACAAACAAAATTCCATGAAAGGAGCTGAAAAGTGTGGTGATATCTATAGAAAATGCAGGAGTCTGATATCAGTTTGCATTTTCCCCACCTGTTCTGGACCAAAAGCTTGTAGCCAGTCTAAGTCTGGGTTACACCTAGACCATCAAAACCACAAAAATGCACCTTAGCTCAAAAGGCAATTTTATTGAATCACATAATTATTACCGAACTGATATCTAACACTGACCTGTAAGGTTATAACCTAGTTTTCCTTACGGACTTTCAAACTTGTCTGAAGTTGGATAACAAGAAAGGGAAGGCGACCTCCATTCTAAAAATGCAAAGCCATTTCACAGCAAGAAATAATTCTAAAGAAAATTTGTATATGCTTGATTGATATCTTATTTTAATCCATATTAAAGCTTTAAGTCTTTAGGTGTGGCTCTTTAGTTCTAACATCTCATAAATTATAGCTATAATGAAGCAGTCATTTATCCAGGGCTGATGATAAATGGCTTGCCCTAGGAGGAACTAAAGAATAGGCAAGTAGATCATTTTCATATTTGGTGAAAACAATATTAAGTACCCAGACCTCAGTGATTGCCCTAATAAATGAATAATCTGAGGTGAGGGGCTTGGCAGTCAGCGTAAAAAATAACCTGAGCTTTCTCTGTCATTTGTCAGGCTTTGCTATGACAGCATGCATTATGGGTAAATGAGCAATCAGCAAGAACTATGTTATGGCTGGGATGTTTTTGAGAAATTTATCATATGCATTGCTTGGTACCTTTAAGACCTTAAGGCTTAATGGCTATAGTGCATGACTGCAAGGGAACACACTTCTTATTTACCATCATATGCTTCATTTGCACTGGATCCCCTTTTTTCCATGTATTAGGGGAATGAACCTCTGTCAGTGTTGTTTCCCAGGCTTACTTTGACTCGTACAGGATATTCCAGACTTCTCCATATCAGTTCTAAGGCACCACAATGTTGAAGGGATTTTGAGGATACTCTGCCTAGTATGGTAGCAATGTCAGTTTATATTTAATGAGCTAAGTCAGTAACACATGGATAGGATATGTAAGAACAAAACCCAAGGGAAATGTAAGGAAACACAATAAAGCCCTCCTCCAAACTCCTGAAGTATATTGGGAAATTAGGTGCTGTTCCCTCCTGATTAACCATGAAACATTCAGGTACAGAGTAGAGAACACGGTGAAGGGTGTTAGCAGGTGTATTGGCATAAGATAAACCTATTTCTATGATTCTGTAGAGGACAGGACAAGGCGGAATGGCCTGAAGCTCCACCAGGGGAGGTTGAGGCTGGATATCAGAAAAAAATTATTCATGGAAAGAGTCATTGGGCACTGGAACAGCTGCCCAGGGAGGGGGTCGAGTCACCTTCCCTGGAGGTGTTTAAGGAACGGGTTGATGAAGCGCTTAGGGACATGGTTTAAGGGACTGTTAGGAATGGTTGGACTCTATGATCCAGTGGGTCCTTTCCAACCTGGTGATTCTATGATTGTATGAATGCAGTGCATGGTAGCTCGTGGGCTTGTGGCAATATTGAACCTTTCTGCTCGAAAAGTACCCAAATTGTTCTTTTCTGCTGCTGGGACTTAGAGCTTTGTCTGACAACTCTTCTTCAGGTTGTTTCAGCTTTAACATAGTGTAAGGGAAGACACAACAGCACCGACACTCATTTTATCTCTTGCATAACCATTTAATGGAAATATAAGAAGGCATCAAACAATAGAACAGAAGTGTCAGGACCCAGATGTGTGGAAGTGTGGACCAGTGGTGCTGAGACTGCACACGTGGAGGGAGAGCCCATGCAGTGGCCACTTCTGGAAATGTTGACATAAGTGATATCCTCAAGTGGGCACAGATGTTGAATTCCAAGCCCTGGATTTCTGTGAGACTTTTTAGTTGTGACTGAAACGGATAGGAATTTCTGTCTCCTTAAACAAATACAGATTAGCAGGAAAAGCAGTCAGGAGAAGGAACAAGCAATGAAATGTGCTCTTTTGCTAAGCTGAGGCTTGTGAAACAAAGCTTGTCCTGGCATTGCACCTACCTTTTCATGGGATGGATGTTACATACAGATTGCTTTTCTTTTAAGTTTCTCAAGGTTTTTAGAAGTAGTAGTGATGCAGGTACATTAAAAGTAATTTATTTTAGTATCTGGACAGCAGAACTGTACAAACTAAGTCATGATATTTTCCATTCGCATCAAAAACTGTCAAGATGAGAAGCTTTTAAGGGAATTTTCTACAGCTTTCTGTTTTTTGCTTCTAAGCTTTTATCCTGTGAGGTGCTGAGGGTACTACTAATGGCCAAAGAACCAGCAACAGGACTATCTTTGCTTACTTTTAAGCTGGCAATAAGTTGTTCTAGAAAAGGAAGCTTGGGTGAGCACGTTACAGTGGTTTGCTGGGTCAGGACAGAACTACCCAGCATAATTCTGGATGAAGCCCAGAAAAGGCATGTAGTCTTGCTCCTCTCTGCTCCCCTCAAAGTTTTCTCCCCTGGTGATGTGCTGTCTTCCATGCAGCCACAACTGTGGATTTTATTGGATTTGTAATTTTTTCTTTTCTTTTTTTTTTTTTTTTTTACTACCATTGGAGAAAGAAATGTTAGAAAATGCTCTGATCTAGCTTTTCTCAAAATATAAGTGCCAGTCTGCCACAACTTTCAATATCTCTTTACCTGCTGCCACTTATGCCTTTCACTTCTCATTAAGGAAATGAACTCAGAAGATTAAAGCACTCCCAATTTAGCTTTCTAAATAGGAAGTGAAAGTTGAAAGCAGACCAGCTGAGAATAAGCGCCACTGAGAACTGCAGCTGATGCTATTAGAAAAAAAGAGACTACTTGCTTCTGATCTGTCATTTAAGGAAGATTGTTTATGTAGAGGTCTGACATCAGATGAATATGTAGTGACCTTTCTCATTGAGATGAAAGTTTTACTTTAGACTGATCAGATATCACATCACTAAATACTAAGAGTTTTATAAGAGTAAGGCAACAATCCTGTCTAGAAACAAGTTCATCTTTGTGGAGCCCATTAATATCCCAGAGATCTGCATCGGTAGCCTGAGATTGGAGGCAGTATTTCAAACCCTCCTAAATGAGTTTTGGGAGACTCAATCCACATCCTAACAAACAAATTCGTAGACCCTGAGGGTGGAGGTTTCCTGATGTGTGTCCTTACAACTGAAGTTTGTTTTTAATGTCTGGCTGCTGCGATCATTACAGCTGCTTCCCTATACCCCTATGTCTGTTCGAAGTTGAAGGAAAATGAAGAAAATAGGAGCTCTTCAGTAGCTGTGGATTGGGACTTTAGGGAGCATGACTTAGAAAGAGCACCAGAACAAATTTAGCAGGAAGGCACTTTCGGCAGGTTGTCCCCAAGGCACTAATGAGCATAGCAGAGGGTACCCCAGGGGCTCAGCTGCTCAAAGACATCTCTTTGTAACACATTCAGATGGAGGTAGAAAGTAGACAAAGTGGAATAAAGTGCTCTGCTGGATCAGTGAGTTAAATGTGCCGAGCAGAGGATGGGATGAGCACTCCTTTCAGCTCAGGAGGAGTAGGAATATTTAGAGATGAATGGTTGGTACAGAGGGAGCAGCCAAGCCCTGGAGAGCAGCGAGCTTCTGAGTGGCCCCAACCCAGTTTGTCTGCCTTGACATTGAGGTCTAGATCAGCACTCAGGAACAAGCCAGCTCTCTCCGTAACTGCCATTCAGTCCCTCACGTGAAACGGTGTTGTAAGGGACGTGACTGCCAGTGTCTGTTTTCTTCTTAAACAGCACCACAACAAGTTGTGATGTTCCTTCCGCCTTAGGGTCAGAGGAGTGAAGGGCTCCAGGACCATGATGTTTGCTGGGTTAGGTGGAGCAGGATGTCCAGGAGAGCTGAGCAACCTCCTCTGGGACTATGAGACAAGGGCAGCCTTCTTCCTCAGAGGAGGGATGAGACACAAGCTCATGCACTGGTCTGTTTCTAAGTCAAAGACTTAGTGGGTTTACTCTTTGCTTAGTTTCAAAATGGTAACCTGTGAATCATAAACATGACCTTAAAAATGCCTTGCATAATCAAGTTCCAAATGTCTAATGCTTACTCAGATACAAAGGATTTACCTGTTGTTTTTCCCAATGTCATAATCTGGTATCTACAGACTCTAATATTCAATGAAAACAATTAAAAATACAATAAAAGGTAGCATTTCTAATGATGCTTTCAGCTACGTCTATATGTATAAGTTTTGTATAGGTATCTTGCTACTCATAAAATAAAGAGATAATGTAGTTACAGACACATCTCACTAAACCACTGCCAGTAGGAATAGGTTGTCACTGAGAACATCTAAAGTGATTATTGGAAAGATTAGAAAAATCTGTCATAGTAATATGTGGGTTTTGTGATTTAAGCTTTGTGTCTGAACATCTGATTTGTCTCACTGAATCTGAGTTAGTGCCAGCAAACCAAAGGTTTCACTTTTACTTGAATTTATTTAATAGTACGATCTCAAACTGAACACAGAAATAGGGCTCACTGCCTGCTATTCTCCACATGGGATGTGGATGCTAAATTAGTCTGGACTATGTTGTGCACTTAGTGATTTCTGTTTATACTACAATATGTTACGAGTATCAGTTTGCTCTAAATATATTTCTTTCAAATAACTCCTGACGAAGGAAAGGAAAGCCTGAATATACTGTGTATCTTTCACTGCTTAATTTTTAACACTGATCATAAATAATAATAATAAAAAAGTAGACTGACTACAGAAATCCACCTAGTAAAATCTGGGAGCATTGTTATGGTAGAATTTCTCAGTTTGATGTGACTTTATCGTTGACAGTCCTCCTAAGGTAGGTTATTTTGGAGAAAACATATGTTTCCATTTTCTCTCCCTCGGCTTCCCTTTTAGTCCCCAGGCTCCACTAGGGTCACAGCAACATTAAGGCTTTTGTCACCGTGATTAATAGCTCTTTAGATCATCTTTAATTCACTCACTAATGACTGAGGGTCTTTCTGCTCTCCAAGTAATCGTGTGATGTATGAGCCGATAGTACACCTTGTGGCAGAGGTGAAAATCATTCAGGCAATGCAAATATTGTCACGAGGACAAATGTTTTCCCTGTTAATAAAAATTAATGAATTCTACCCAGGAGCTAGTTAAAGAAGCTCTGGTGAGACAGATCCAAACACAAACAAGTTCTTGCTCCTTGGAACCATTAATTCAGTCTTTCTAGATATGTGAGGATAATTATTATTAGTATTTCTGCATCTACATAATAGATGAGGCAGTGGCAGGTTGATTTAATTATACGAATGCATTGCACTGCAGGTAGATCTGTCTTTCGGTTATGTCCATGTGCTCGTCTTCACTTAAGAACTGTTGTTTTGCTTTGCTGTGATTATACCATGGATTTCAATGCTTTGTAGTCTCTAAATAAGTTCCAAGCTGAACACTTACTTCCAACCAAGAACTGCCTTGGTCAGGATATTGTAACTGTAAAATGATGCAAAGATAGTTACATCTTTCAAGTCCGTGGTAAACATCATAAAGCATTGATTAAACAAGATGTAAATTAATTGTCTGGAAGAGGAGGAAATTCTTTGAGTATGTTATTATATTTATTGCACGTGCGTGAATAGCAATAAAAATGCTCTGTCCCACAGCCAAGTCACTTTATGGGGTGGTTGTTGCTGTTATGATCCCTTCCCTCACCCAGGGTTCAGGCTTCGGCTTGAGGATTCTTTGGAAAGGTACGATTCTTATTTACTGATGGAACACATGCCATGGTTAATGCTGTGTCTTTTGGTTTCATTTTGATAGTCACCAATTCTTTCTTCTGATGACAAAAAGCTATTGTCTCAGTGGAATAAATATTTCTGAATTACTTCCCAGTCCCAACCCTATCATTTACATCTTAGAACAAGAAAACAGCAAACTTTTAAAAGACATAATTTTACCTCTTCACAGTGCTTATCTACAAAGGAACATATTACTGAGGGGGGGAAAGAGCTCTAGTTGTTACTATTATTTCTGGTAGACACCCAAGGAGAGTAGCTAATTTGTTCTTCATTAATGCCAAGGACAAATAAAAAAGCAAGGACTGAATTATGCATTTATTTCCATTGTGCCACTAACATGGGCTTCCACTCTCCATCATCCTCCAAAAGAATTCCCAAACCTTTGCTGTGCATTTCATGTGATGCCATAGGGTGCAATAATATGGTTTTAAAAGAGGATGAATTTAGTAGTGAATCTTAATTGAAGGCAGAAAATTACATGCAGCCCCCCTGCTGAAAGGAGGATGGACAGTTGGCTACAATCAGAGGGCTTTTTTTTTTTTACTATAGCTCAGCAATAACCTTTCAGTATTAGTTCACCCAGTCCGGGGTGAAAACCTCACTCAAATTTATTTGGAATTTGGACATTATTTAAACATAGGCATCGTGGCAGTTCTTCAAATTGCACCACTTGTCTCCATTTTGTGATAAGCTGAGCCATTCTTGGACCTGTGCTTGAATTGTGGGTAACTGGAGACAAAATTCCCAGCCTAATACAGCCCTTTGCAAAATGAAAGTTATATGGGGCTGACCTTTCAATTATTAGCACATGAGTGTATGTACCCAGGTCCTCCTTTTGACAGCTAAATGCCACAGGGTCCAAGCTCTGCCCCTTGGGGTTGAAGGGCATTTTCAAGTGATTCACTGGGCTTTGGATGTCTCCCTTACAAAGGTTTTGTACTTGCATAAAGAACTTGGATTTGAAATCAATAAGTTTTTTTTTTATGTGAAAACTTCTTTTTTTTTTTTTAATTCACTGTAGAACTTGTAAATATTCAATGAATAAGATTGTTAATTTATGTCAGAAGAAATGTTTGACCTTTCTCTCAAAATGCTGTGATAAATTATATTGCCGTATATATAATTAATAAAATAGTAAAATAATAAAAGAACTGTCATATTGTACAATGCATGTTACTACTGCAATATATAAAGCAGCATTCAAAAAACGCACTGCCTTACTAAAGACAGAGCAGATACTGTTCCAGCAGAAAGACTGTGGGAAATTAAGGACGATTCTCTTATATGTTTCTGGAGATGTAACCATGACATATTTAGGGAAATAAAAATCTGGATTTCACAGCTCATGTCTAACTTCAGAGAAACAGGCTATATTGATTAAAGTTTGTTTAGCAAAAAATAATAAAAAAAAAATAAAGGAAAGGTTTCTTACTGGTCCCCAATGATAAATTGCTGCAATGTTTTCTTTTATTATCCCTCTACTACTCAGCCCCCATTTAGGCATCTAAATAAGATCCAGATTTGTCAAAGTGCTCAGGAGTCAGGAGTTTCCACTGGGAGACTTTTTCCTGAACTTCCAGAAGAATTAGGTAACGGAGACTGCCCGTTTGGTGTCACAGCAGGAACCAGTCTGTTTGGCAGCCTTGACCCAACAGGTTTCAGTTTCTGGATGTTGTTGCTTCTGCAATTTCAGGCGTGTCTATGGAATTGTGTAGCTGTTCCCGTATCACCTCTTGCTGGAAAGCTCGTGCTTCTGGTAGTGGTTGGGGTGAGAGGGGAAAGCGCCCCTGCAGAAAGCTGCTCTCTTTTAAATTACCTGAACTTCTGTCACTTTGGGCGGTTGAATATCAACCGCTTTCCTTGACACTGAATTACAAGTAGGTAGAACAGCCATTGCTTGAATAATGTCACTGAAGTTTAACTGGAGCTTAATTTGCCTTTAGAAAAATTATGATATTGTTCTGGTGGAAGGTTCAAACTCTGTCAGAGATTGGATATTAATAGATAAGTAGATATGCACACATGAATTGTTAGTAGGGGAAGAGCATTGTGTTAGGACAGCACTTTGTCCAGCCATGGAGCGTTACTTCTCTGTGAAAAAGCAAATCACCCAAAAGAACCTCAGAGCACACCTGGTAGGTTTGCATTTCTTAGTTTCTTGGTAAATTTTATATCCTTGGGCTTAGCTTCTCCTGTTCTGTCTCTTCTAGTCCAGCTCCTCTCTGTGTGGAAAAGAAATATTTCCATACTGCAGAGAAAATGATAGCAAAAACTAAACAAGGCTCAGTGCAAAGTAATTTCATTTATTTCTCTGTCAGTTTGAGATGGGAAAAGCTGAGGGCTGACATCTGTGTGACTTTCCCAATCCCTCCCTCTCCCCATTTCTCCTTCAGGCTTGGTGAGCAGAAACCCAAAGCTTATCCATGCCTGGACTTCTGTGAGTTAAAAGCTACCCTACCACAAACGGAGCAGTTGTCTCTCCACATTCAGGTCAATAGATAGCAAAAGGGTACAAGAGAAAGAATGAGAATTTCATTAAACCAATTTTAAAACGAAATTAAAACAATTGCATTAGAAGGAGGCATCATACGTTGTATAGGATGTGAAGGTTTTATATCGGATAACTGTCTAATCTGTGTAAGTGGTACTTCTTTGGCCTTATTTTGAACTTGAAGTAATAAAGAAGGAAATGAAAGCAAAGGTAAACTTAAAGTATTGTTTTACTCTAAATGCTTTCAGTAAAGGGCCTTGTTGTCTAATGATTGGTACTAGATGGCTGGTATAAATCGTGTTGTTTGTTCTCTGCACTCATGGTGAAGGAAAGCAGAGGCAAAAGGAAATCAATTGGAACTAGCAGGTAACAAATGACTAGTCTTAGGCCAGCAAAGCAGATGGGGAAAATAGAGTTGTGGGCATACATTATTAGGAAATGCAGCGGTGACTTTTCCCTGTTATTTAGGAAATGCAGCAAATAATGCATATTTTTGATCAAGAGGGCAGCTCAGACAATCAAGAATGTGGAGATATTTCAATATTGAGCTGTACTTTCAATGCTTTCTTATAAGGGTTTTTTGCCCTTAATACTGAATTATCAGTATCAAAAAGGAAATCGGAAGGTGTGACAGCAGCTCTTGTAGAGACAGGCAAGCCCGCTTCCTATGGGCTCCCCAGGGGGAGCACCGATGGAGCCAACCTGACAGTGTGCAGTTCAGAGGCAGCTCCAGAGGAAAGTTCCCAGGACTTTGGGAACTATTTTGGTGATTTTGTGCCAGACTGAACCCTGCAGAGAGGCTACAATATTGTGGGATCTGAACCTAACTGAGGATAAGTTCCAGTAACTGTGTTTGAGGAATCTCTCTCTTTACTGGTAGACAACAGTTCAAAAAGATGAATTTTTGTGGAGCACAAAAATACCGTGAAATAACTCAAGAACAAGCTGTGCTACAGTGGCAGAATATTTTTTTCCTAGAGATATAAGCCGGGAAAGGACCAGCTAAGCAACAGTTCTTTTTCACAAGGGTCTGGTGGGCACCTTGGCAGTGGGGACCAGAGGTAGATCCACCAGAGGCATGGACAGCAGTGAGTTTTTATCCGCTTTGCTTGCTATCTGCACCCAAAATACTAGTTTTGCATCCCGATTTTGGAAAACTGGAGCTAGGCATAGGGTAAAAGTGTCCCATGGGATAAATAAAAACTGGGAAACAATGATTTGAGGAATCTTCATCCTTCATGTCTTTCAAAACCATTTGGATGATGTCATGAGCAGCTTGGCTGGGACTCTTGTGTTTGCCCTGCCCACAGGCTGATGGGCAAGGTTCACGCTCCCTGACCTGGTTCTGGGTTTGTCCATTGTCCTTGCTGGGCTTCTTGGAGACGCTACCAGCCAGTCTGAGTTATTAGTTTCTTATGTGTAAGCATATATGAATCAGTAATGGGGAAAGCTTGCCCTTTTTTTTCTTTTTTGATGTTGTTTTGTTTTTCTCAAAGTGCCTGAACAATATTCCCTGTATGTTGCCACAGTGTATTAGTTCTGCAAATGTGAAAGTGCTACAGGGGGGACACCCTAACACCTCGAAAAGTATCAGTAAAAACTGCTGAAAACATTAAAAACAAATGAATCTTAGAGTGAGAAGTAGCACGACAGGTAAATAGGTATGACATAAAATGTCTCTGGACTCTGTGGGATATTTGCAGGTACAAGAGGGCTTCTAAGTCATGGTTCATTTCCAATGTCTGGTTCCTCTCTCTCCAGGAAGGATTTCTAATAGATTTAAGGAAACTCCAAGCTTTTAGTAGGTTTTGGGAGAAGAAAGGTGCCTCTGTGAGGAGAGATGTTTGGTTTGTTTATGGATAAAACTCACCAGTCACATTTCATATTGTGTCCTGTTTGGAAGAACAACCAAAGGCTTTCACACCGTGACTATTGTATGGAAACACCGTCTCCTCCCCAGCGTGAAAGCCTACCTGGAGATGGCCTTGCAGCCTCCTTGCTCCATCAGGAAAACATTTGTGTTTTACAATTAGATGCTGGGTTTTTTTTACTGCCCCGGATGTGTTCCAGGCTGTGGCTGCAGCACTATCTGAGCGGTGGAGTTTTGCCAAAAGCGAGCAGCATTGAATACTCTGTTTTACCTTAACAAGTGTGGAGGTGAATGAGCGCTGTCAAGAATGCACCATGAATGCTCTTTTCCATTATTAACTGAATTTATTATTTTACTAGTAAAAGTTAACAGCTGAAGGCAAACACTAATTTCACATCTGCATGAACTTGTGCTGGAAATATTTGGGGGCTCATCATTTCCGGGGGGAAGGAGCAAGCTTTGCCTGCTCATTTTGGAAACAGCTAAGATCTCAAATATTTCCAGTCAGTTGTGACTTTAAAAGTATCCAGAAGCATAACTGAATAGGGCACGTGTAAAATAATATCATAATCTGCTCAGGCTATTATGTGAAACAGAAAAACATTGAAAAAAATCGTTACTTGTGTTTATTCACCCAGCTCTGACTAGTCGTAACACCACAGGCATGTGATGCCCTGGTGGTATAAAGCAATATGCTTGGCCTCTTCCAGTAACACATCAGTCCCCGTAGTAGCTGGGTTGTTGGATACATGAACATATTTTTATTTATACTTCATCAACAGCTCTGAGCATCTTGCTTGTTTCACAATAACCAAAAAAATTGTAGCAGGCATTTCACTGCTTAGATTTTTGTGACAAATCCAAAGCTTTAAGTCAATCAGTACCATGGTGTGCTTTATAGAGAGAGGAATATTTAATTCACTTTTCTTATCAGGAAGAAAACACATCATTCATCCTGGGAGGATTCAATGGAGATATCTTCCTAGAATGGTGCGAGAAGATAAAACCATCTAGTTATTCAAACCTCCAAACTTTGAGGGCTGAAGAGATTTGAAGGAGTTCTTCAGCAACTTAGAATTAAAATAGTTAAACCCAGTTTTGATACAGCTCTAGGACAGGTTCTGCACGAGTTCTCTCTCCTCATATCGTTGCAATGTGCTGCTTTGAACAAGACCTTTTTCTGAACTCACTTCTAGGTGCGTAAAAGGGAATATGATGGCATGACTTGGGCAGAGGGAGATGCCAACTGCAAATTGACCTAATTGATGATGAAATGCAATCTGATCAGATGCAATTATTCAATTAAAATATCTATGGTGGGGTTATTAGTGCTTGTAAGTAACTTCTCTGAGATGCGGAGGCTTGACATGACAGTGTCCTCTCAGCTTTGTCTCTGGGGAGAGAGGTCTCTTTCCTTTTTGATTTTGGACAGCATCGCCCGGGGGATCTTCAGCCAGCAGGGATGGCTTTTTAATGGAGAAATAAGTTTGCAGTGTTGGTTATTTTAATTTATGGACTGGATTTTCAGGACATGGAATTGACTTAATTGAGGTTTGTGTTGTGTTTTTTCTTTTTTTTTTCTTTAATTACAGAAGCAAATATATTCAAATCAGATCACACTAATTAGTGAAACTAATTATGTTTTGCCAAGCATCTCTCTCCTTACCTATTCTACAATGAAAAATCATTTGCTCATGATGTAAAACAGGAGAAAGGAGATTGCCACGACAATTAGCAGTAATTAATGAGAAGCTTTGAATCGCCTGGTGTTAACCTCAGCATCTATTAGCAGAGGGCTTGCATTTGCCTGCTGGGGGGTGTGAGTATGCACAAACACCTTCCCTTTCAGAAGAGGAGTAGAGATATGGGAGTATGGCAACAAATTAAAATGTTTTCACCTATTCTTTAGTGTTAGCAATAGTCTTCTGCATTTTCTGCAGATTCATATCTCTCATTGTACTTACAACAAGTAAAACTGTACTAAGAAAGCAATATTTAAAGAAAGCAATATTTAACTCTTTAGGGCATATTTACCTTGACTTGAATAAATGCATGATCATTGCAGCTGCCTGTAAGATATTACTTAATTTCTGTTTACGTTTCAGAATTTATTTTTATGTCACACTGGGATGAAAATAAATTTAAAAAACTTTTAATGAAACGGAGATATATCAAAAAAGCTCAATTTTTTAGCTCAGTAAGATCAAATGTCTTCAAAGAAAGGTCTTTGCGAAGACCTGAGACACGCGAATATACATATATACATGCAGGTTTGTATGATGGAGTCCAATTGTATTCAGAACTAAAAAGCCTTTTGGCTTAAAATATCTTCAGCGATGATGCGTTTTCAAAGTTGTTGCCATTTAGGTTAGATAGAAACGGTTGAAACACTAGGTCAAATTGATACAATTGGATTTTGCAGCTTCTCCTCTGACCACTTGTCACCCACATCCATGGAACAAGTGAAATTTGTATGACAGAGCCTGATAATAGTGCAACAAAGAGCATGAATGACATCTTGCCCTATGTCATCAATCAGTAGTTTGTGTTTAACAACAAAGGGATCAGAATTTACTAGATGTCTTTCACGTCGGTCCATAAAATACTTCAAAGTGTTTTGCATAACTTGAGATGCTGGGTGGCCTATAGATAATATTAACATTTAAGGATGTTTTCCTTTGGAAATATTTAGATTTGAAGTTGTGAGCCACGTGACTGGCTCCTTCCTTAGAAATGACATGTGGAAGAGCTGAGAAACAGATCCATCTTCTGCACTGCTGCTTCCCTGTAATTGCTTCCTGAGAGCAACTTGTCCTGGACACGATTTCTGTGGCAATGCAGGAGGAAGTAACATTAACCCACCGAAAGGGGAGATGCTGCTTTCAATTCTCCTCTTGCCCCTGCTTTCTCTCCTGATTTATGGGTTAATTGTATACTTGCTCTTGACACAACTTTGTGTTGTCTCTCTCACTGTGGCTAGGATGATGTCTAGCATTCTGAGGCCGCTTGGTGTTGGAGTTGCACCGTCTCTAATTGAACACCTGATGATTGATAATTGAATACAAGAATAGACTAAAAAGCTTGGCTTGTTTAGCTGAGCAAAATGAAGGCTGATAGAGGTTATGACTGATACCAAAGGTGATAAATACACCCAGCAAATCATTTAAGCTACAGGACAGTGCTGGAACAAGTACAAATAGGTGCCTGTGAATATTATGAGGATGGAAATGATCTTTCTAGCACTATAAG
Organism: Cuculus canorus; assembly: GCF_017976375.1. Taxonomy (NCBI): domain Eukaryota; kingdom Metazoa; phylum Chordata; class Aves; order Cuculiformes; family Cuculidae; genus Cuculus; species Cuculus canorus. The sequence continues at coordinate 20,924,333 of NC_071409.1, forward strand.
GGATAAAAGAGTGGACCACGTCCTCTGTAGGAGTGATAGAATAAGACTATCTGCTGGCAGAGCTGTGTGAAAGGTGCCTCCAGACACTGTGTTGGTGCTTCAGCATCCTGAAGAAGGAAGCTGACCCTGTGACACTCTGAGATATTTGATATCGAGAGCTATGTGGGGTAGAATAAAAGCGGAGCCTCCTTGTCTCAAGGAATTTCGTTCCTGAGCATCATGTTGGTTTACTCCTATTTTGTACGACCTATTTTGCTATATTCTCTGCTGAGCTGGGGAAATAATCTTAGAGAGGTTCTTTGTGTGAGGATCTGGCATTCTGTCTCAAGCTGCCATGACTGAGTTTTGTGCTTGATGGTGCTCAGTCCGCAGGGTAATAATTTTGCTTTCAATAAGTGATGTTTTCAAAAACATTTGTTAGCCTCATTTTTCTTCCACTGACCTGAGCAATAAGCCTTTAAGAGCAGAGACATCCAGCATGGCTTTCTCAAAAGAGAAGCCTTTTCCAAGCTCAAGGGCTCTGTATCAGGTCTCACTTTGCCTTCATGTACCCCTGAATTGCTGTCTTATGCTTTCTATCATTGCTTTTAAAGTAATGTAAATTGTTAGGGGAGTTTGAAAGTGCTTCACAGTATTTAATCTAATCAGTGAAAACTTCCTCATCCCATTATTTAGGCAATTTTGGGGGAGGAGTGGTTGTTTTCATTTGGGTTTTATGATTTACACTTTATTTTTATGGCATGTTTGTTCAGGAGGAGGATTTTTCATTACTTTCCTTTGTAGCGATTGTTTTGTACTTTCTTGGGATAAAATCGGCTCTTTTGAAGGTCTGCATGCCTACGTGCAAAATATTGGCAGATCTCTGCGTCTGAGGAATGCAGTGGAAATCGTAGTGCATCCTGTGCTTTGATTTCTGCAGATCTCCTTGTGCTGGTTGTAGTTATGAAGCAGAGTTTCTTGCTTCTTGCTCCTATCAATGTTAGCTTCTGTGATCATTTTTTATTCATATTAAGCTTATCAATACCCACTTTGAGCTGATTCAGTTCTACTCCAAACTGGCTTAAACCAGGCCTGAATCAGGGCTGTAAATTCCATGAGTAATGCTACTGACGGTTCCTAATGATATTGGGAAAATTACTAAAATTTGCCGGATTGTTCGTCCCGTTTGAGAAAGCTGCATGGTTTTCTGGACTCCTACCATAGGCAGGATAGTTTCTCAGCACCGTAGGGAGTGAGGCCATTGACAGAAATGAAATATGATTTCCCTGCATGTATAATACATCCTGGATATATTTGCCTTAGTGAACAGAATAGGGCAAGGGTATCTTTGCTGGTTATGTGCCCTGTTTTGCTCTTGCACTGGTGAGTTTAACTAGCTAAGAATAAAATGACTAACGTTACTAAAATTGCACTTAAGTGATAAACCAGTCATCAATGAAGATTTTACACTACGGTCTTTAGTTTCCCTGTAAGAACTGAAATCTGCTGCCAGCGATAACCTGCAACACCCTCATCGATATGTTTGTCAGATGAGTTCTCACTGTAGCTCGACTCATTTAATGTGTAGCTTCTAGGTTGAGAGTAGAGATTAAGAGGAGAGTAATACTAAAGAGTTGCATGGATGCCATCTGAGTTGGTTTATATCTCCAGACATAAAATTCGAAGACAGTCATACTGCTAAAATCAAAGAAAATTTACCCAATCCTCCTTATTTATTGTTGGCTTTTAATAGTTTGGGGGATGTGTGTTTTTGTTTGGATTTTTTGTTGTTGTTGGTAAAGTTTGGGTTAATTTGTATAAGCTCCTTTTCCTATTTAATTTTATGGTTTCTCCTCTTCTGAGTACTAGTTTGCAAGATTACATCTTGTTTAAATTTCCCCCATGTATGTGTGTTTTTCTGCATGTTGTTTTCAGGGGAAGTGGAAGGGGAAAAGGGAAAAAATAATCCTGCGTCATTGAAAATAATACAAGCTTTGAGCTCGTGGTGTCTGCTCCGTATCATCAGGTGGCTCTTCTGCATTGAAAGAAACACAGCATTTGTAAAAAACAATATCCAGCAGGAACCATTCATGGGGTTAATGCTTTGAATTTGGCTGCTCTTCTTCCCTACTTTCTGGTGTTTTTCTTCCTTAGCAATATACAAACTTGCAAATTCTGACAAAAGTGCAGTTATGCCTTTGGAACTCATGAGTTAAACTTCCCCCAAACGCAGGCTTTTTAAGGAAATCCTGTGATATTCAACAGTGTGTGTTTCTCTGTGCAGCAAAGCCCTCGCACTGGGCTGGTAAAACAGTGCTTAGGCGATTTTTTCCTTCTCCCCAACCACTATCAGACTCTTGCACTTTGACACCCATCTTCTTTGTTTTATTTATTTCACAGAGATTGTGGGTGTCTGTCACCGGTGATAAGAACAGGACACCGGAGTTTCCAAACTTAAACATGAACAGCTTGGCCTCCTCTTCTCCAATAAAAGGATAGAAAACCACATTTATCTCTTAGCGTTGGTGCAGCATAGCTGGTCTTGATCTTCTTAGGCAGCCTTCAGGTTAGGTATGAGTTACTTAGTGCCGTCAGACCACTTACAACCCAACTTTTGGAGTATATGTTTCCAAAGGAAATAAGCTATGACAAATTTGTAAGCATCTATTGCCTCCATCGCCATCACATATCGCTCTGATTGTTCTGTAAACTCTGCTCCTAGGGATGCGCCAGAATCACAGGCCTCCTAATTTGTTGCACTTGGGTTTTTTTGTAAATATTCTCTTTGTGGATATTAAATAGTAAGCAGATGTCCATCAGAAAATGTACTTTATAGGCACTCCTTTGTTTGACAGAACTTTGAAGAGCGGATGTGTATTGCCTAGTAGCTGTTATTTTTTGGATCTATTTATTTTAACAAATCAAAAGTAAAAAAACAAAAATAAAAAATAAGCTTTCACCAAAATTGTAATTCATATTGTAAGTCATTATATTAGCCAGTCTTTTCCAGGCCCTTATTCGGCTTAGAGTTATATTAATTGCACAATCGCCCACTAAAACACGCACATGGCGGGTGAACGGCAAGTGTGCCGTTGATCCCTAAAACAGTCACCATGAATAAAATCTGACTTTTTCACATCAGATGGGCTTTTGGCTGCTATCAGTGTACATGGACCGCATGCCTCTAGTCTGATTTGTGTTCAATGGAGTCTCCTTGATTTCACTGAGTGCAGGAAGCCCTACTGTTGTCTGAACCGAAGCCTCTTTTGCTCTGGTATCCGATGCTTGATGTGTATTTAATGACCTCTGAACTAAATTTGCCAAATGTCTTCCTAATTTTCAAAACTATTTTTAGCACTACTACTGTCAGTGAATAGGACTGCAGAAAAGGTGTTATAAAGAAGGGATGAATTGGAAAGGAGACCTCTTATCAATGTATTTCCCCAGTGAAAGCTTTATGTGGCACCTCTGGAATCAATAGGAGATTTGTCACTAATTCCAGTAGGAATACCTGGATTTAAAAGAATCAGGCGAATCCTCTCCTCTCCTCTCTGGATATTTGATATATGGCACAGGATGCACAGTTTTCTTGGGTGCTTCCCAAGTTTGTAATTTGTATGTCACCTTAATGCCACTTTGAGAATTTATTGGCAGCCAGAATGATTCCATCAGGGTTATGGAGTTTTGCCTACCTTTTGGTGGTTATAACAATTTTTTTTAAAGGATTCTTCAGTTATTTTTACTTAGGTGCCGCACAGGTGGGTCAGTACCAGCCTGCTACTGGAGCAAAGTAATATTTTTAAGAGACTAGGAGAATACATCAAAACGCTGCTAGCAGTTTCATGGATGGGGGATATTTGGTTAAGTAGATGTTTATCTGGGAAAGTCATCATCTGGCTAGCAGCATACTGAATGTTTCTAAGCAGCTAACTTATGTATACTAAACAAATTTGGTTTGGCTGCAGCTAGAGCTGCCCTGTGGAAATTCTCAACATACATTTGTTTGATTGAGCTGTCATTTTCAGTTGATCTGCTGATGATCTGTGTCACTTTGTTTAAATGTCCTGGCGGTTTTTTTTTATACAGTGCAAAACCAGTCTGCTTTCTGTGATGGATTAAATTGAGGTGAAATTTGAGAGTTACTCCTGTTTTCGATTTCTGTGCTCTGAGACAGGTGGGCTGGAATGACAAAGAACTTCACACACAAACACATTAAAACCAAAATGGAGTGGATGCCCTTATGATTTAAAACATCCATAGATGTGTCAGCTACCAAACGCTCCTGTTCAAAGAAGTTGCTGTAATTTGCACTTAAAACAACAAATGGTATTTATGTGGTCTATCCTATTCAGCTAAAATACCTGGACAAAAAATATGTCAAGATCTTTTCCCCTGAAAAATTCCCTGTGGATGTATAAATGCTGGAGGTTTGGCCTCTGGTGAGACAGAAGTCCCTGGTAAGCAGCAGGGAGTGAAAACGGACTCTCCTGCACAGTGGGAGTCTCCCAGCCTGGTCTGGGACCCGGGCAGATCTCAGCCTGGCCCTGGAGATGTGCTTTTTGCAAAAGCTCCAATCAGCACATTGGTCTGTTTTATTTTTTAATTTTGGGAAGTATCGCTCAAACTTTGGGCTATTGGTTGTGCTCCTTTAGGTTGGTACGTGTGGTACCCGGTCTTCTTGCTAATCTTGGAGAAGAGTGTTGATGACCCCAGAGAGGAAAGAGAGATGGTGCGGTGCGAGGAGGAGCACAGCCAGCTCTGAGAGAGCTCCTGCCTGGGAGAGGAATCCCATAGCCAGGCTCAGCCCAGTGCTTGGCCCCTAATGCCCTTGCTCTAGATGACCTTTTCCAGAGCCCTTACTGAAATGCAGCTTTTCCCTGTGCCTGTTGTGGGCTCTTGTGCGAGGCTCACAAGATCTGAGTCTTCACTTTAGGTTCAAGAGGTTCACTTCCTCTTCAAAGGTTTGCTTTGCTGATCTCCAGCTTTTCCTGTGTGGGCTGTAGTCCATACACGAACTGGCAACTAATGTGCTGTAGAGCAGCCGGACTGTGGCTTTGTAGAGAGGCACTAAGGGATGCCAAATCCAGGCAATTTGCTTATTTTCTAAGCTTGCCGTCAATTGAATTTGTGACTGTGGCTCAGTTGTGTTTGCCCCACGTGGCTGCAGTCTGCATACAGGTGAGATGGGGTGCACAGTTGTGTACCGAATGCTCTTTAAACTTATCCTTATAATAATACTTGTATACTTTTTCCACTAACATGCTTGGAGTTATGCACGGCCTCACCTAACTTGCTGAATTAAGGCTCACAGGAGTGTGGAGAAGGTCGCTTAAATACTAGTTTGTTGCCTGCTTTGAAAAGTGTTTTAGGAATATTTGCTTTTACTTGACTTCAGCTTCTGATGAGTTTACCGGGGAAAGTTTAAAATGCAATTTATTGCTCTCACTTCCTCACTTGGAAAATCTCTTCCATGAGCAGCAATTGCATCACTGCTGTTTGAGCAAGTGCAGCTCCTGCTGCTCCTGCTGTGCTCTATTCTCCTGGTACAGACGCTGATGCTACTGTGAAGAATATCTGACAAAAGATCTCTTTTGTGACCGCTTACAGCTTTGTGAAGCATAACAGTCTAGCTTGGAAATTTCTGAGCATTTTTTGCTTTATTTTAGAAAAAGAGAATTCGGGTCATTCTCAGAACAAAGCCATGAAAAGTCACGTTATTCTCCTCCCATAAAAATATACTCCTCAAGCCATTTTTGCTCAAGGACTCCACCACTTCCATGATTTAGGATGTGTCTTTGTGTTTATATATAATATTATATTACATATACATTTTGTATATATATACATTCTTGTCATTATAAACAGTACTTAAATCCATTTCTGTAAATATAAATAGATACATAGTTAAGTACTCTTTATAACAGAAGATTAGTCCATAGTGACATAAAAAGTAGAATTAAATTATGTAACAACCGCATGTTAGTTTGGGCTCATAGGGTCCTCTGCAATCCTTTGGGATGGAGATCACTGCCTGGACCAAGGTCTCTAATGGCATGGCATCCAATTACACTAAGGCTGAATTTGCTCCATTAAGTGCTATGTATTTATTTAAGCTGTCATATATCAGCCTGCACATGAAAACAATTGAACTTGTGAGGATTGCCAGTATGAAAAAGAAAAAAAAAAGAAAGATTATTTTTCAAATTTGATTCCAAGTTATTGGGATGAACCAGAAGCTTTCAGAGTGCTGATTTATAGGTCTCTGGTAGCAGCTCACCAGGACCCCTCTGCTTTTCCAAGATCAACAACTTCATAGAAAGTAATACAAGGTGTGTGGAAGTATGGAACAGAGTGAAATAAATTACATTAGTAGTAAACTTTCTTTACAGTTAATATGTATCAATAAATATCCATAAAACATTTGAGGCTTTAACCAGGAATCTGTGTAAAATAAACAGTAGTCTCTCTTTCTCCCTCTTTCTTTTTCTTTCTCTCTCTTTCTCTCTTTTTCTTTCTCTCTCTTTCTCCCTCTTTCTTTCTCTCTCTTTCTCCCTCTTTCTCTCTCTTTCTCTCTTTCTCTCTCTCTTTCTCTCTCTTTCTCTTTTTCTCTTTCTCTCTCTTTCTCTCTCTCTTTCTCGCTCTTTCTCTCTCTTTCTCTCTCTCTCTTTCTCTCTTTCTTTTTCTTTCTCTCTCTCTCTTTCTCTTTCTTTCTCTTTCTCTCTCTCTCTTTCTCTCTCTCTTTTCAAAGTAGATCTAACTGATGTTAACTGTTTCACAGCAGGGGAGTCGTTCTGGTTTCACACTGGTGTCACTGTTGATTTTGGAGGAGGGATGTGATCAGAATAAGGACTGTCACTCCTCCCTTCTTGCAACAGGCTACTGGTGCTATGAGAAATCTTAGCATTTCCATACTGTCCTGCTTTGCATCTTCAAAGTGCTGAGGAGAGATGAGCTATTCACCATGGGGCTCATCTGAAGATAATATAATTCTGTGGAAGAAACTGGAAACCCAATAGGGAATGGGAGAATTTATTACTGGATATTTTTGCTAAAACTGAGTGTGCAGTGTCAGAGTAACCTGTTCTCAGTATAAGCAAAGGATCAGAGTTTGGTAGACCAGGGAGGTGAGAGTCCAGAGGTATTTCCTTTTAGTCCTATGTGTGATGAATTTCTTCTCAATCTTTTTTTAACTAGTTGATCTCGGAAAAACTCTGGTCTTTGCTTGTCAAAAGTTCCCTAATGGTTTCTGTGTCCCTAATACCTCTGTCTGTGAAGCTTTGACTTGCATAGAAGGCCTCCAAACACACAAGACAAGGGCATCACCGGCAGTTGCATTCCGGACCCTGGAAGCTGCAGGGGAAAGATTTTCCCCGAGAGAACAGTAATGCAGATGGATTTAAGCAATTTTGCTCCTCTTTCTCCAAAGAAAAAGGTAAAGGAGTGAGCGGAATGAGATGTTACTGTGCCCAAATGAAGGGTGTAGCAAAGGATATATTTTGGCTGAGGTTGCAAATACTTGTTAAAGAGGGAGCAGGCACGTCCCTGCGTCAACTGCAGACCACTGGCACGGGAGAGAAGCAAGAGTAGAAAACTCTTAGTGTTGAAAACCCCAAAGCAGTCAGCCCACAGAAACCATACACTTAGATGTGCTAGGGAAAAATACAGCCAGACAAACACTCTCAGAGAAGTTCCTAAATTGTGCGAGGAATAATTTTATAGGAAAGAGGTGACAACATCCTGGATTTGCCTAAATTTTGCAAACACTTTTCCGTTAAAAAAAAATAAATCTCCTGATTGCTCATAGAAACTCTCAAAGCTATAATATTTGGGGTTTGGATTTTACTTTTTTAAGCTTCTCTGAGTGTTTTCCTTTTCCATGATTTTTTGGTAACAATGTGGAAGAGAAAAGGGAGCAGTTCTGAGAAAAGTGGGAAGAGAAAGAAAGGGGAGGGTGAGGAAGAAAAGAAAGGTTTTCAGGAAAAAGCAGATCTGGTTTTCAAACACTTTTCCGTAGCAGAGGATGCAGACAGGGCATGGGGAGGGAATTCTGGTCATGGGCAGTGAGGCAGTAGACCTTCCTTCAGCTGGACTGAAGGAGTGCATGAAGCCTTGTAGTGATGGAAGGACTAGGCTCTGGTTTTATCTCCATATGAGTGGTTTAGTTGCAAAAAGCCTTGAGTTTCCCCTCCGTCCTCTTATACAAAGGCCAAAGAAAATAATTGCTACAAATCCTTTTAGTATCACACTCATGTATGCCATATTTTCTAGAAAAATAAACTACCTTAGCAAGGCAGTGGAGAATTGTAGGGGTACTTAACGGGTGTAGGTTTTTTGCTTCTGTCCTTTCTAAAGTGATACTGCCATAGAGTCTGGGGCTTGCAGTAGGGTAAAAAGTGGCTTGTTTGTACTTGGATGCCTGCAATAAATACTATCAATTTCGCGGACAAACTATCTGCATCACCACCGAAATTATCATTTCATTAAAGACGCTGGCAGAAGTCCCACTGACTTTAAGATACCCCATAAATCCTAGGCTTGCTGGGGCAGACCTGCCTTCTGAAATATGCCAGGAAACACAAATATATTTTACTGATTAGAAATATTTTGTTGATATTAAACACTATTAAGTGCTTACTTAAAGTGTGCAGCTGAGAGGTAGACTTTGATTTGTCAGAACAAACTGTGAAAGTGGAGGAACAGGCAGCGTCTGGTGCAAAGGGAAAGTGGGATCTATGAAAATAATCTTGATAAATCAGTTCAAAATGTTTTTATTCTGGAAAAATGAAACAAAAAACATTTGTGCACTCTGAAAACATATGTATTTGTGTTAAGTGAGATACCAATGAGAACTTGTCAAAGTTATTCATGTCGGGTAAGGTCTTAGGTCTCATAAGGAAAAATGGGAAGAAATTGTCATCCCACCCAAAACTATATTGTCATGCAGGAATAAAAGTGTTCCTCCGTATGATGAAATAAAACTGTCCCAAAGGATTTTTTGTGTAAAATATGATGACTTTAATAATCCGAACAGGTTGGCTGTTAACACATACTGATGCCATAAAGAATGATGCACTATACACACACGCATGTAACACGAAGAATAGTTGATCTTAAGATTCATGATTTTCCAATCAGCTAAGTACATCTTGCTTGTTACTGGGTGACCTTGTGGGGATATAACTACAGCACATGCTGCTGAGAAGGAAAAATTGTGGCCTTGTATCTCCTCAAACAGATGCTGGAAACCAGTCTTGCCAGACCTTGAGTTTTTGAGGTGGGCAGTATTGTAGGATTAATTATCCAATACTTTTCCTGATTAGTGTATTCGTTAGGAGTACTTCTGTTAACGTTTCAAGGACTTAACTACAGTGTATCACAGTGTCACTTAAATATAATTAAGACTCTCTCACTGTAATTGCATAATTAAAAAGCTGTCTGGCTGCTGGTACAAACCATTCTGTCTCTGCTCTACGGTAGCTCAGTTTTCAGAGGTAACTCACAGAAACTCCAGCCCTCCCTTAAGTACTTGGATATAGTGTGCAAATGGGTCCATCATTCATACCCTGCCATGTGCATTGGTCCTTCTTCAACAACCCCTCAGCTCCTTCTCTTTCTTCCCCACCTGCCTTCTACCGGCTGGTCCACGAACCGCACTGTTCTGAAGTGGAGTGCATACAGGGGATCCCTTGGGATTCTGGCAGGTCAGGTCTCTTCCCTAATGGTTTCCCCATGGTCTTTTTGCTGTGATGGTGTAACTAGGCCTGAGGGAGGGGATGGAGTTGGTTGAGGTTTCACCAATTGATTTTTTTAAACCTATTGGCGCTTAGAGTTAGAATAGTTCAGCTTCCCAAAGCAGATGTATGGGCATTTGTAAGCCAGTGCTGAGGTGGCTGCAGGCAGGAAGGGGTTAAATTCCTTTTAATTTGTAATGCGCTTTTGAAACAAAACTTCATGACCTGGCTTTTTTCCCCTCCTTCTCCCTCCTCTCCAAGTGATTACACTTTGCTGCATTATAAGGGAGCGAATGCATTTGTGTCTCAGGACCGTACTCTACCAGATACTGACATGTTCAACATCTCCTGTGGCTTACTAAACACATCAGGGATGTGGACCTCCCTCTGTTTTCTCATTATGCCAAATAATGAAATGTGGAAATAATTCTAATCCTTTCTTCTGGTTGCGCTGTACCTCTGAAAATATGATAAACTCAATCCAATTAAAAGTCATTACCTCTCCAAGGCTCAGTCTCTATCTATAACCTTTGTTTTATAATTCACTCTGTTATCTGTCTTCATTATAATTTGGTAGAATAGTCATCTTTTATTACTGCTTTCTGTTAGAAAGAGGCATGTGATTTCTAGTGCTACTTTATGACACATCTCGCTTTAAAAGAGTAAAGGTCTACTAATGAGTAAAAAGAACTTCATTTACACTGATTTATTACATTGAGATAAAGTTTAATTTGTGTTGATTATAATACTGTAGGTTTAAGTAATTGTTCTCATTTAAAAATGCTCTTTTGCAGCAATAGTTTTTCACTGTGTCAGGGACTGTTAAAGTGCATTACCTTTTCTGTCTTACCCTAGATGATACAGATTCAGTTACATTTTGTTCCTCACTAGCATTTTCTGTATATAAAGTGGCTGATCTCACTAATGCACATTTAACCTTCCTGCCCTTAGTTTTCTCCTAAGCGTGTTGGCTTCTCATGCCATGTCAGTGTGAGAATATATGTCGTGTTTACCATTATGGCAATCAAACAGTGAACAAAAGCTGATTCCTCTAATCCATTTTCCTCCCTTAGCAGTGACCAATACTCAGGGCTCAAAATTTCAAGGTAGATTCCCCCCCACCTTGTGTCTACTCCATATAGAGCGTTACAAAGGGTGTTAGTAAGTATGCATTAGCTGCTACAGCTCCACTTAGCTGTAATATTTTACTCGGATACAAATGTAAGCTATCAGTTAGAGTTTCGGCATGCTTTGGGCTGCCTCTCAGCCGGTGTGGATCTCTACAGGCTCCTTGCTAGCTGCAGACCCGGCCCTCAGTATATCAAACCCTACAGCTGGCATTTCCCTCTTCTCTTACCCCCTGCTCTGGGTAACCCAGAAAAGATTTTGAAAGTCAAATATATATTTATTCCATTGAGGAAACTTTATCAACCAGCACCGAAGTTTATTGGCACTAGCTAGTGATATAATGGGTAGTTTAAACCCTGCTAACTGCGAATAATTTTTCAGCAGTGTTTATGATTGCAGTACACTCTAACAGACCAGAAGTACAGATAACATAAATATTTCTACCAGAGATGATTGTACTGGAGCTATAAATAAAATTAGACTTAACTTGTAAATAAATTCAGTGCGCGCCAGCCAACATTTATAATTCTTTGTTGCTGCATGTAATACAGTAATTTGTATGGGAAGTGCACAGGAACACAAGCAGCCAAATTTTGCTTTTCAGTTATGCAGGTGCAACTTCCCCCAAGATCAAGGAGAGCAGCTCCTGTGCAAATGAAAGTAAAATGTGACCCACGGTCTCTCAGTGCTGGACCCTAATTAAAAGCCAGCGTCTGGTCCACATCACATGCTTTTGACTGTGTTACTCAATTAGACATGAATGACACTAGACAGAGCACCAAACGCTACTAGTTATTGTAGGGGCTGATACTGAGAATTGCCAGAGACGATGGGCAGGCCCTTACGCAGTTACTGCATTATGATGCTGCTGGTCTAGTACCAACACTTGGCAGCTCTGAAACTATTCTCTCTCAAAGGCCTGATGCTCAAGCTCCGCCAGGGGAGGTTCAGACTGGACATCGTGAAAAAAAATTTCACAGAAAAGGTCATTGGGCCCTGGCAGAGGCTGCCCAGGGAGGGGGTGGAGTCCCCATCCCTGGAGGTGTTTAAAAGACGGGTGGACAGGTGCTCAGGGACATGGTTTAGTGGCAGATAGGAACGGTTGGACTCAATGATTTAAGAGATCTTTTCCAACCTAGTGGTTCTACGTGTAACTGCACTTCTCAATCCTCTGTGGACAGATTCCTCCAAAGCCCTCAGGGTTTGGTTCTCATCCTACCATCAGGAGCTCTTTTCTGCTTCCAACAAGAGCGTCTTATTTCAGGGTTATCTTCTGCAGACACACTAATTAAAGAAGCAAAACTGCTTCCCATGCAAGGAAGGTTCTTTTTCATTTATCTTGTGAATTATTTACACTGTTGTTGCTGATATGCATCTTGCCATGAGGCATAGACAGAAGTTACCAGCAGCCCTAAGCCCTTTGCACAGGGCGCTCCAGCAGTGATCCAGACTGAGCTCCCTTTCCATTTCAGGTAAATATTGCACCTTGAGGTGCATCCCTGTGAGAAGTAGGTGATTTCCGTACTTCAGCCCCAGAGCTCGCTGTGCTCAGGCTGACTCGGGCTGCATTTTTTCCCTGCCTTTGTCTGCGCAGCTTTTCCTACAACTCCCTCTTCTGCCTGCGTTGCAGAAGGGTTTGATCAGTACGGCTCAACACTGTGGTACAGCGAGGCTTTGCCAAGAGAACTGATCTGCAGCATCGCAGGCATGAAGGGAAAGCTGAAATCTGGGCACCACATTTCCCTCTCATTTTGTTACATTAGCATCAATCTGAAGAAATTCGAGTGACTTTGGCTAACTTTAGAACAGACAGTGATCTAATTTATTCCTTGGTGGAAGTCTGAAGTAATTACTTTGGGTTTAGCAGTCATGTAAGAGAAATCAGAATTTGTTCTTTGGGGCCACCACACGGGTGCTTTGGTCCCCCTCGCTCTTGTTGCACGGTCCACGTGTGCGGTTTTCAGAGTTGGACCTTTTGAGCGTGTTCACAACAAACTCAGTTTTCTCATGCTTGCGTTGGCATGGAGTAACACCAGTATGCAAAACACTCATGCATTTGAAGACTTAAGGTTTCTGAAAGTACTTTGCCTTGGTAATTGAAGTAGTGATTTGGAACTGCTTGAAGTGCTGTATTTATCTCTGCGTTTGCTTGTAATCTCTTTTGTTTTACCTCCAAAATATCTATTTGTAGAACAGTTCTTCTTTCCCCTGTTTGTTTTATGATTTTCACCTAACTGGGAATTACTAGCTCTATTCTGTTTAGAATCTAATTTCATTTGTTTAGATTTGTCTGAATTTTTTTGCAATAGGGTCCTGTCTGGGGCCCCCAGACTGTGTTACAATTCAAATAATAATAAATAATCATCATTAGGTCCAGCTCCACAGAACAGATCTGAGAATAGGGAGTGGCACAAAACAGTCTTAGGTGCGTTTACTGATAAATTGCTCAAGTAGAGTAACTTAGACCTTGGCTAGACTCCCTTCTGTGCCTGGAGATAGTAGCCCAACTTCTGCACGTCTCTAAAGCTAAGGATCCTTCTCTGCTTCTCTAGATGATGTAAAAGTGGCCCTCTCTGAGCCATGCCCACCTGGTGGGGGACTGTCAGGTGGCTCACATGTAGTCCATCACTGGCTATATGGTCCTTTTGAAGCTAATAGGTTTCCTTCTCTTAATTTTCTGCTTTTTCTGACCTTCCATGTTCTAGACCAATGTGGATGTATTTTGTAATCAATCAGTCCCTGCCTACAACATTTTTTTTCTTTAATACTTGTTCAAACAAGAATTCAGATAAAGGTGTCTCATTTGTATGCAACAGGAAATGCCTGCTTCCTTTTCAGATATCCGTGCAAATACTCCGTGCTGATTTTCTCAGCATTGAATAAAAACCTCAGGTCAAATAAATATAAATGCTCTCTGGTCTCTTTAAAGGGTCTGATCGAGGGCTTTGTAGTTCATTCAGGTCCACCCTTACCTTACACAGGAAAAGAGACTGATTCACCTGACGCTAATACATTCCCCCAAAGCCATAATTAATGCATCCTTGCCAAAGGCTCGTATCAGGTATGGCCAACAGTGCTAGCGGAGCTCAAAGCTCCTGACATATGATGGATTTCTCCCATTGAACAGAGGCAGGCCCTTCTAATGTTTAGCTTTTGGAGCTAGGGGTCATCTCTCACCTGTGAGATGTTGCAGGCATGAACCTGTGTGTATCTTCTCTTTGCAAAGAGCCCCTTCTGCATTTATCTCAGCTCTGGTTTTATCTTGCTTTGAAGATGATGGCATTAGAAACACTTCTGAAGCAGGCTCTCTAGATGCTTTTGCTTCCAGCCTATTTGCTTCATCTGAAGTAATCAGCTATTCAGTTTATGATAAAGTCACTTGTGGCCACATGCATAACTCCAAGTGCAGAGAAGCAGATTTATGTGCTAGGGAGTTTATCACTTGCTTTGGGAATGTATATCTTCAGGTACAAATTGCCTGAAGAAAGGGAGAATGGATAGTCTGTACAGATACGTTTCTGTTTGTTAGGGGTGGCTTTAGGTATGGAGATCTCAATGTGGACTTGACCCTTTGAGGACTTTATGTAAACTTAGAATTGAAGACCACCCTGAAACATCGATACATTTAATAGGCTACATGTCCCCTTGATGTGAGATGCCGTCGTGTGGGATTCCAGCTGCAGAAAGGCAGGGTTTCATTGGACGCATGGCCTAGTGTGCTTTTGAAAACAGCATTCCTGTGCCTCACCACCAGTTGCAGCCAGCGGAAAGTGATTGTATTGCGCTCAGCAACCTCTGCCTCTCAGTCGTTAGTGCCGCCTACATAATTGCTCTTTCAGAGGAAGAGCATGCTGAATTGCTAAGAAACATCCAAATGGAAGGAAGTTCTCTCCTCCTCCTAGTCATGCACAGGAACCCTCTTGGTCTTGAAATGACCCCAGGCCCCAGTGTTATGGCAGTAGCTTTGGCACATTGCGCTCCCATCCTTATGAGGCACATCCTCAGCACTCAGCCACGTGGATTCTTTCCTGCTGGTGTGCAAGGTTGTGTCAAAAGTGCAAACACAGGTGTCCGCCCTGGTCTTTTAGTAGCAATTAACCTTTCCTCCTGGGTTTCCTTTGAAGCTTGCTCATGTTTTTATTGTAAAATGGCAAAGAATTTTATGGAGGCTAGTATCTAAGCTTCCACATTACCTAATCTCATCTGTTCCCTTATCAGGAGCCTTGTTTTTATTTCATCCCGTTTCTAGTGGAGATAATTACTGGACTTTAAAGAAACCATCTTGAATTTCAAAACTGGAGTGCTATCTGTGTGAATGATTTGCAGATCACTTGAAACATGATGCTTACCTGCGCAGTCCCTGGGTCTAATTCTAACTTACAAGTATTTACTATCATTCAATATTATACAATATGATTAATCTCACGGTTTTTCTGAAAGTCTTTCTGATCCATGTCGGTGTAAATTTCAAGTGGAACAGTCCCTAAGCATTTGAAAATGAAGACCAGATCCTCGTTTGTGGACACTGATTTCAATATAGCTCCTTCATCATTAATTTCACAAATATGTCTTAATGGTCTTCCCATCTCTTGGTCGGCTGTAATTCAACTTCTTGTTTATTTTGAGGTTTTATAATATATTTTTGTTAGAATGTGTTGCTATTTCAGGCAGAATAATAGTTCAGTAATCCGTTTTACCCACACTGTTAGGGCTTTGGTGCTTATAGGAATATTATATTTTCCAGAGCTTTCAAACTGAAAGCTCGTGTTTAACGACAACAACGGGTGTGGCTGCTGGAAATCAAAGGAGGCACAATAGACCCAGCAAACGGACTTGTCTCCCTGCCAGGCTTCCAGAGGCCAATTTATCAGCTGCAGGTTTGACCCTATATAGCTAAAACAGAGTGTAGCCAGAATGACTGAGATAACTGAGGCCTTTGAGTCTGGGAGAGAGAAATTAAACTGGACTGTCCCCGGGGGAGAAGAAACATCTGCAAAGCTGTGTTTGCTAAATGTTTAAGGCTCAGCTTGTGCTGGCTTTTGGGCAGGCGCTGCTGGCAACTGAGGCTGAGGAAGGTGCCCCTTTGGACAAGTCACAGAGCAGGTTATTGCTTATTGTGATTTAAACGATTTGGGTGAACTGCTTCCTTGTTTGGTGGAGGAGAGTTGAGCATGGCTGTGGCACAGGAACAGCCTTGGTTTTATGGGTGTGGTGGGATAGGAACAAGAGTGGTGAGCACATGAGAAGGGCTTTTTAAGGAGTTTGAGTATCAGCCACTCATCTGTCATGGAAAATCAGTCAGATTTAGATGCCTGAAGTTTTTACACTCCCCCCCTCCCCTTCCAGTAAGCCTTGTGCTTATCGTCATCCATATCACTTTCCTTCTGTGATTTCACCGTTTCAAAAACAGGTGCCGTCTTTTAGCCAGGATTACAATTTAAACAACTGAGGGAAGACATCTAAATGGGAAGAGAGCCTGCTCTGGGTGGACGTGGCATTGCTGCTGCCTTATGAAAACAGGAGTGCATTGGAGTTTCAGGGATGCTCAGGAGATGTGGACCAGCCTCTGTCACCTGTCCCACAGCGTTAGAGTAGAGCAATGTTTGTGGGCAGCAATAATGCTGTGGCATGACAGAGATGGCCACCATGTGGTAGTTTCAGTCCAGGTGAAATGAATGGTGACATCCAGGTGGAGCTGTGTCCCTACTCTTTTCATGTCTTCTTTCCTATTCCTTGGAGTCCCGGTTGAGTTTTGCTGTGGGCCAGCCCTGGGCAGGAAAGTCTGGGCACAGGCTCGTAGTACCTATGTACAGAGCAAGCTCTCTGCCCCAGTGCTTTCACAAGCCATTGAGCATCTTTGCCAAACCTGGCAAAGCAATGGAAAATCCTTCTGTGTGTCCTCCTTGGCTGAAAGGTAGTCAGTCAAGATTTTCTTCTTCTCAGAGTACTAGGTATTAGAAAAGTGACAAACTAATCGATATTGGGTTCAATTATTAAAGTGCAGAGAGAGTCGTCCAAACCAGAGGCCAAGGGAATGGGTAGCTGAACTTTCTTGTGACACGTATGAGGTCATAGCCAGTGCCACATAAAAGAAAGAAAAACAGGTCATGGCTGTGAATAAATTGCTCACAGATGAAGAATTCAGTTTGCCAGTCATGTGATGGGAGCAGTCTGTTCGAATGATTTGTTATGTCCCAGTGTTTGTCTTAGGCAGTACCAGAAGCATGAAAGCACAGATATAAAACTGTGAGATAATATGTAACAAAGATGTGAGAGATAATGGGCTATGACCAGTTTCCAGTGGAAAAGGCATACGGTGCTAATCTACCATGGATAGTTTCTTAAATGAGCAAGAAATTGAAAGAACATTTTAAAGTTTCCTGTTTCTTCACTGAAACAGAGTAATTCTGAATGCCAAGCCCAGCGTAACACTTTAATTTCTGGGTCAACTACATTATGCAAATATTCTCATGCTCAGATCCTACATACTCGATCTCTCAACTTCATTCTTTGGAAAATAGTATTCACATCTCCTATTTAGTTTAGAATTAAATGGAATGAGTTCTGGTGTGTAGGAAAAGTACAGTAACATTAATACAGTTAAATGAATGCAAATAAATAAAGTTATTTTGTTAGTTTGTCTTTTGGCTCATTTGTATGTATTGTTAGGTTGAGTCCTGTATTGGTGGTGCAGCTAAAGCCCCTGCTGAAGTTACTCAAAGTTTTTTGACTAAAAGGAATTTACAATCATTTTTACATTTTGAGCTGTCAAAAATAGTGAGTTTTTCTTCTTTTTTTTTTTTCTTTTTGTTTGCTGGCTAAGCCCCAGACATGAAGTGGTTGTCTTTTTTTTTTTTTTAATGTGTTTTGGATCTGCCCCAGGTAAGAAGAGAAGGCTCATGTTCTCTATAAGGTGCTGTTTGGATCCTGAGCTTATTTTAGACCATCATGTCTTTGAGGTCAATGGTAAGACACTGATTTACATCAGCTGAAGTTCTTGCCAAGAGTTGTGTGGTAGGCTGGATCTGTTCCTTCAAAGACTAATTGGAGGCCATCAAACTTAATTTTGGCTACTTTAGGTTCAATCTGTCTCTCTGAAAGACCAGTAAAGCTTTCCTGCTTTTCACTTCACTTAGATTTCAGTTGTAACATATAATGCTGGCTTTCAATTGTAATTTCAAAGAGTATGCAATGCAAAGTGCTACATCAGGATAATAGGGTGTGCCTGCACATACATCTGTATGTAATTCCCTTGCTTGTGTTCAATGAAGTAAAGCACTTTTGATGTTAGGAATACTGTGAAAAACACTGTGTGCACCCAGGCCTACTACAGGGAAAAGACTTGGCTCCTTCCAGGGTGAGGCTCTGCTCTGGGCCTCTGGATCAATGAAGCTGCCACCCAACTGCCCTTCCCGTTGCATGCGCAGGCTGAAAGAGTTTCATGTGCAAAATCTGTCAGGACATTTCAAAACATATTGTTTGGCTTTATTTTCCAGGTGATGAATGTTTGTATGAAAGCTTTCCTGAACTTCCTTTGGAGGAAGTGCCAGAAGATGATGGAGAGGCTGCAAACGTCCAGTGTCCAACATCTGCCAACATTCAAGAACCATCTTCTCCAGCAACCTCCAGCGAAGCTTTCACACCAAAGGAGAGCTCTCCTTACAAGGCTCCGATATACATTCCTGATGACATTCCCATTCCTTCAGAGTTTGAGCTCCGAGAATCCAGCATTCCTGGAGCAGGATTAGGGATATGGACCAAAAGGAAGATTGAAGCAGGGGAAAAGTTTGGCCCTTTCATAGGGGAGCAGCGGCCACACCTTAAAGATCCCAGTTATGGTTGGGAGGTAAGACACTTTACATTCTTTCAGTCTGTTGAACTCTATTGCGTGTCTATAAACTCAGAAATATTTGCAGAATTTGAGCCCTATCGTGCAGCAGCCAGGGAATATTTGTGTGCACGAAGACTGCTCTGTGGTCTTTTGGGGCTTTCTGGATGAAACAAACGTGAAGTAGAAAAAGAAAAAAGGCAGGAATTATTGTTGCTCTTCATGCATGAAATCTTTCTGGGTGGATATTGGCAGGTGAAGCCTCTTTTGGGAAAGGAGAGGCAGAAGTTGTGTTGTTGGAACATTTCTGCACTGTTTTTATGCTGCTTTTGTGCAGTCCTTCAGTATGTCTGTGGGTGAGGGATTTGCAAGTGGCACTGTTCTGTATTTGAAAAAAAACAGGGTGCTGCTTTGAGGGGGTTATGTATTGCCACTTTCTGTCAGCCATGGTTAGATTAGCCCTAAAATCTAGCATTGTGTGGCTCAAATTGCTTTTGCCTTGTGCTACTCATGGACTTTGAAAGCTGGGGGGTTGATCCTAGTTCCATTTAATTTAATGGCAATTTTGACATTCATTCCATGAAAGTATGTTTGGATGCTAGTGTCAAACATAGCACACATGGGGATGTTGTGGCTCGTGTTACTTCTGCAGAGGCTCTGAGAAATGTTTCTTTTCTTGAAGGAGCTCAAGGCCTCCTTTGGTGAGTACAGCAGTTTCATCTTGCTTTCCCTGCCTTTGGGGGCAGTGTGTTTTCCTTGTTGCGATATCACCGTGAAGCTGGCTGAGTTACAGGTCCATGGTCAGGTCAAGGCTTTAGACCCAAAGCCGAGCACATTGCCAGTCATGTTATGGTGTAACAGAAGGTCTCACATGGTTTTATTCATGGTTTTAACAATGTGCTGTAGAAACAGAGTGCAATCTTAGCTTTCCATCTGTAAGTTTCCTTTAGTTTCTGATAAGGGGAGAAGTGCAGAGCTTGCACTGCTCTCCAGGGTCAAAAGTGACCTCTGCAGAGCTGGGAGGTTCATTTTCCCAGGACA
This sequence comes from Cuculus canorus, assembly GCF_017976375.1. Classification (NCBI taxonomy): domain Eukaryota; kingdom Metazoa; phylum Chordata; class Aves; order Cuculiformes; family Cuculidae; genus Cuculus; species Cuculus canorus. The sequence continues at coordinate 20,944,040 of NC_071409.1, forward strand.
AATTGAGTTTTCAATGTGGGGCAGAGCCTTACAGATATGGTGAAATATAGAGGTTTGATTTGCCCTTAACTGTACATAAATACTCAGTGAGTTCATTCCAAACTTTCCATCCAGTTGTTTAAACTCTGATGAGACCTGTGACAATATGACAGAAGAGTGTTAGGAGAAATTACAGACTTGGCAGCATTCTATCGAGTTAACAGACCCTGATGCCATGTAATTGCTGGTGAGAAATCTTTGTTATTTGAAAAAGGCATCAGGAAGCCATAAAATCTGACGTTTAACCACACCACAATTAAGCTCAGATATTGATAGTGGAAATTAGAGCAAAACTGCTGAGACACAGCTGTACTTGCAAGTTTAACGTATACCAAAATTAGAGTATTTTTAGGGTATTCCTCGGGTTGTAGAGTGCAGGGTAGCCCGACTAATATTGTGAAAAACACATCTTGATTTTCACACCCTTAGATGCTGTTAATAACCTATAATATTACAGACTAGTCATACTGCTTAAAATATTTAGGATTTCAGGGTCTACAAAATCCACATGAGAAATGTATATCTTGATAGTGCTGGAAGCTCAGCTGGCAGAGTGAATGCCTTTCAAGCTCCAAGACTCAAACCATTTGAACAGTGTTATGTGTTTGGGACAGCTGGGGAGAAGCTATTGAAAAGTACTGGAGCAAAATCACACAAAATCAACAGTTGAGTCTCTGCAATTTGGCCACTCACCTAGAAGTACTCTGCAGTGCTCAAGGGAGCATGAAACAGAATATTTTTCCAACAAGTGGGTTAAGTACATTTGTTGTAATTAAAACGAGACAAAGAAACACTGGTTACCAGAGTTTATATAATGAGTAAAATGGCATATAATGAAGGTTAAGGCTAAAGGACGGAGGTGGGAGATCTGGTAGTGCTGAAGAAAACCTTACCAGTTCCTGTCCCAACCCAGATGGTTATCATCATACTGCTTTGGAAACCACCACTACCTTGGACCTATGCCTTGGTATAAAAAGAAAGAAAGAAGCTGTTCCTGAAGCATGGGCTCAGGCAGTGTCAAAGGAAGGATGGCATTTCTAGGGAAAGGTATCATTTATTGAGATTTAGGTATCATCTTGGGAAGGCAAGATGATACCTTTTTCTGGTGTCAGTTTTCTGCCTGAATTGGCACTTTTGTGGAACAGGGCATTTCTCCTGCCAGGTGTCAATATGACAATAAATGGAGAATCCACTCTGTTGTGGCTGATATCAAAGTAAAAATTCATTATTATATTTTACATGCAGTAAGGGTGGCACCCAAGTTTCTATATGGTACTGGCTGTGGATTAAATGTCTTTGTACTATGAGAGGTTTTAAAACCTATTTTTCCACAATGATACTTGCATGCCTAATGCACAGATATAGCTGCTGTCAAGATATTATTTTGTATTTGATTATATGTAGCTCCTTGAATAGTTCATAGTTCTCTATAGCTGAGAGTGTATCTGGTGGCTTCAAAAGGTGAGATGGCTCAGCCTGCTTGAGCCTCTTACTGGTCTCACAATGCAAATAAAGCATTTTTCTGCATCCTGGCTTACTTGTTTCTCCACTTGACACATGCATTGCTCAGGGAAATACTTAGAGGGGTTGCAACATTGCTCATGTTTGTGTACTTATTTAATTTTCTTGAATAGACTCTCCTGTAGCTACAGTGGGGATGACTAAGTGACTAGAAAATAAATAATTCCATTTTATCTGCATTTTTCTAAATTTAAGGTGAAACACTGAACGTGCAATGGTGTTTGGCTTTCAAACATCATGAGAGAATATCCGTTTAAGAAAATAATATAAACACATTAAAATATTTTTAGAAGGAAATCTGAGTTCTTCCTTAGTTGATTGCTAATCCCTCAAATATTTCTGATTTTGCTGTGAAAGATTTGCTCTTTTTTTGCAGTTGTTAAGGATTGCTAGGTAACCTAGAGTCTTAACTTAGAGATTTTCAAACCAAAAACCTAGATGCATATTTTATGGACGGCTATAGTTACACAGAAATTTGGACTTGTAACATTGTTTTTGGAATGAACATTTTTTATAACAGATCCAGCTAAAATCTCTTGCAGAAGATTGCCGTAGTTTTGTGTGTTTCCAGCTGCGGGATAATTCTGATTTCCAGATTTTGTGACTTGTATCCATCTAAATTGATACTAGGATTAGCCTGTAGTGCTCGGGAGAGAAGTGGAAGCTGAAGGAACTGCTGCTCTCAAATTTTGCAGCCAGCAATTCGATGATAAAGAAAAAAATGCTGTAGAATACTTAGGAATTAAATGGGGCCTGTTCCCATGTTCCCCTATAGCGAGATTCCCTATGGCATCAATGCAGAGTTTTGTTGGAGCAAGCCCAAGAAACCAATGTCTATTATGTATGTTTATATATTTCAGCCATAAAACACACCCTGGGACAAAGAGAATTTGTTGTGATATAGTTGTGCTTGGGTCATGATTAGAGTGCCGTAGACCAGTTTAAGTGAAAAGCCATTAATTTGAATTTTATCTCATTTTGTGGGTCTAGAGCTGAGCATTATCTAATCAGGTATTGGTTAGCTAAAGTAGAAATCGAACAGGAGGGCACTGGACAAGGGGAAAGGTTGACCTTTTTTGCAGTTTGTCACTGAGGTTTTAGTATTTGCCGGCAGCCTGAATATCCGAGGAGGTCAGGAGACTGTTGCTCAGTGGTTGTTTGAAAAGGGAAAATTGACTGCTTCTTAATCAACAAAGAAAACAAGCTTTTAAGGGATGGCAGTAATTTTTTTTAAACAAAAGCAAGAGAACACAAATTTAATGATTTCATCATAGTTCATGCCCTGCTATGAAAAACAACTGGGGAGAGTATTTCAAAGAAAGCCTTTAAACAGGTTGCAAAAGCACATCTTAGACTAGCATCTTCTGGAATACGTAGAATATTCAAATTCATGTCTGTTACTGCTATAGCAAACTCGATCTCATTCATAGGTGCAATTTCTTCATAGCTTTTTTTTATCTTAAACTTTTATTTCTTCACTAGGAAGGTAAAGCCAGGAGCAATAATCTGTAATAAATCAAACTTGTCACAGAAGTAAAAAATATTTTAGAGCTTTATAAAGTAGCACATAATCTCTTTATAGAGCACAGTATATTTTCCTGTCATGACAGTGAGGCTGAAAAACATCTCAGATTTCGTAGAGTATGCTTGAGTTGATGCTATTAATTCTAAATGGAAATTAGGAGGCTGTTTGTCTATTTGCTTACCTCTCCTCTAATACATTTGATGTGCATCTTCAGGGAAAGCTAGACAGCTTATTAAAAATTGTTTTGGAGTAAACCCTTCCCACTGATCTATAGGGACAGACCAGAATAGCTGCAATTTTAAGTTTTAATTCTGCGTTCTTTGGCTTTATTTTGGCATTTCTTTAAATTTAAATCTTGGTTTATTTGAGAATCTGCATTCTAGTTGGGCCCATATATCTCTATAAAAATTAAATAATAAGTTACAAATTGTAAAGGTGTATGTTTTTAGAGTTAGAATCTAATGTATATGTTCCCAAATTTAGTTTGTAGCCCCTAAATTGATAGCCTTGTCTTGCTTTTAGCATCCAATATCTTTCACTGTAATAAAGAGGACTTACTGGCTGATTCTGCTCTGTGTATCGATATTATCCCCCATTTTGGGGTTCTTTCCTTTCCCTTTAGTAAACCTTTGTCAGAATGTTGAAAGCAGCATCTGTCCCTTTTTATAAAAACAGAACAAGAAGCAGCATCTTTTAAATAACGGCAAAGGGCTCTCAAAACTCAACTCTTAATGAACAACACTGGTGCTGAGCAAAATAACTTACTTGTAGTCAGTGAAATCACAGTTGGATTTCGCAAAAAGGAAAAATGAAAAGAACACTTGGAATATTTTTCTTTGGGATACAGTGTTTATCCCAGTGTTAAATGAAACCCCCTGAATTTTCTGCTGTTGTCTGGCACTTTTCTCACTGCATTCACTTGCAGACTGAATCTTAACCTCTTGTTGAATCACTTTTAAGAGCATTAACGTGCAAAGCGACTCCAAACTGGACCGGGTGGTTGGAAAGTGGGGAGATTCCTTGCCTACGTTTTCTCCTTGCCTATGGATTTCAGCAGTATAAGAACTCCGGGAACCTTTGCAAAATTATTATTGAAGCAAAACCAGGAATAGGCATATGGGTTGTTCCGTTCTTTGAAATTGAAAAGGAGTAATTTGTTTTATAGCAGGGGCAGGGCTACTTTTTCATCAATACAAGACCAACCCAGCTTTGCAGACAGTATTTTCTCCCCCAGGGCAACAGACTATACACTTCTTGCAGCTGCAGGTGGGGGTGACATCCTTACCTTTTCTTCAATCACATAGGTGATGTTTTATCCCATTTGGAGCTCAGCTTTGCAAGGCATAGAGCACTCTGGCTGAGATCCAATAAAGCACTTAGGCACGGGCTTATCATCAACAGGATTACCCAGGTGTTTGACTTGAGCATGTGCTTAGCTGCTGTGTTAAGCATTCTGTTAGGGACAGAGTGTTCAGTGCCACATAGGATGGAGTTCATACCACATATCTTGCCCGGGGTGAGTATGTTCAAGGGTGCTTAAGACAGCCCCTCAAAAGTTGCGTATAACAAAGACGTTGCTTATGGTGCTGCTAACATTACCAGTCTGAATTCTTCTGTAATTTGCATCCACGTCTTGTGTTGAGGCTGTAAGTCAGATGCTACCACAGCAACAGGAGGTGATGTCTGTTGAATAGCCCAGCCAGCTACCTACCTGGCTGTTAACACCAGCTTTCTCTCCGCTCAGAAGGCAGGCAGTTTATAATTATAAATGAGCAAATATCAGGTCCTTGAATAGAAAGATGAGCAGATGGACTTGTGATTAGTATTGACAGCAAAAGGGAGCTGTTGGTCCTTTGGGTTGTTTCATTCAGGTAGAAGTATGTTAGGACATAGGCACAGAGTAGTCTGCTCTTGTCTTTCTGTTCCATAGTTCCATTCTCCTTCATAATTTTTTGATTAATGGTATTAAACAGTCTCACATTGTGAGGCCAGTGGGAATCGATGCCCTATTTCTTGGACAAAGACCACAAACTTCCCTTGCTCAGGTAAAGCTGTTGCTGGCTGGAAGGTGGAGCAGGAAGAAAATCTGCAAAGCTCCTTCTTTGGCTCAACTATGGAGCTATTCCCAGAAAACTTTCCAAACCACATCGCGAGAGGTAGCTGAGAAGCTGTAGTGGCTGCCAGAAGGGAGGTGCCGCTCCCTCCTGCCCTGAGCTAGCTCTGTTCACCAGGGCTGCTGCTCATGGAGCTCACGAATCACTGAGCCAACACAAAGCCAATGTGGCACCAACATCAGGAAGAGATTTTGGATGGTGCACGAGGCAGAGCGGGTGCTGGTGTGGCACAACTCTGAAATCTCACATAAAAGAGGTGAGGCAGCACCTTTGTCTCAATTAAACCTGAAAATGGTTTGTGTACAACTATTTCTTCAACTGTGGTGGATGCTCCCCCGTGTCCTTGACCTTGGGGGCAGGAAATCACCCATTTCATGTCAGAGTCTAAAGCTAACGAAACGTCTCTATAGATCTGAGTATGTATTCCCCACAAAGCCAGTGAGGTTTTAATTTAATCAGGAGGAGCTTTAATTCCTGAGGGAAGCAGACTGAAAACATAAGGGTCAAGTGGACTTAGAAGAAGGAGAGGGAGAAGGAAATTTTGTTACTTTCTTCAGAGCGGACTTGGGGCAACGTTTCAGAAATTTGTATTCCTCTTCAAAATATTATTCACTCAAACATGATGCTGGTAGAGTATATTTGAGTTCAGTAGCACTTTGTCCAAGCAAGTAACAGCTCTAAACAAACTGAGAGAAAAGCAGACATAGGAATAGATCTGAGATATTATAGAAATATGAAGAAAAATCATTGTGAGATATGCCAATGTCCTTTTGAAAGATAAAAACTGTAAATTGAATTTAGCTATTAAAAAAGACAACATTAGGAAGAAAAATAAAAAGACAGAACTGAAGAGAATAATAATTGCATCTAATAGAACTGACAAAAAATCGTAATTCTTCCCATTAAATAAACATGTTATAAAGAATTTATTATGAAATGCTACATTATGCAAGCCAGGATTCAAAGATGAGTTCTTTGCATTAAATACAGTAGATGCCATTAAGGAAAACAGTCAATATGTCACTAAGCCACTGCCTGTAAAATTAAATTGATTTGGTAAATGTAAGTAAGATAGATCTGTTTGCTTTCATCATCAATTTTGAGTGGGTGAACAGGTGATGTCACCAACCTGGGAGCGATAAAGATGCAGGACCATCTGGAAAGCTTTGTGATGGATGGGCAACTGCTTTTGGATAGTGACAGTGCTGTGGTACTTTGTCACTTGGGATGCAATACTTAATAACTTTTCAATACCATCATAATAAATTTCACTGCCTTATTAATATAGAAATGGTGAGTTATTACTGTGATGGCTATTGTAAATAACAAGAGATGCAGCTGTCAAAAGCTGATTGTTTGGGCATGTTTCTTTAAGCAACACAGTTGACTTGGGATAATCAACGTATGTCTATACCAGCAGAGTTTATTGCTCTTGTCAAAAGAAAAAGCTGCATTATTCAAAAATTATATGAAGTCCATAATAAACAAGTTTAATATATTATCAGACTTTTCCTATAAGTTTCCTAACACAGAACAATATATCACTTTTAATAATGCCTTTCCATGTACAATAATATCCTTACGCTGTAATAATGTCCTTTCCTAAATATTCACCAAACAGAGAACTTCTGAAAAAACAGAATGGTATCTCTCACTCATCAGAACACTTACAAAATTAAATCTCCCTATTTCATTAAAAGGCTACTTTGGATGTAAAGCTGATGGACTCTAGCTGTGTCTTTCTTTTTTTTTTTTTCCATTTTAATTGAACAGATGTAGTTAAAAGTCATCTATGACAAAGAAATACAGACGAAATTATAACCATGTGTCCCTAAATACTGGCAGGAAAGAGCATCTGTGGGTGTTTTATGAAAGCCTAGGACTGCTCCGTGACATTGCTGCTAATGTCCTCGATCTGAGGACCGGAGAGAAACGAAATGCATAGATAGTTGTTAGCAGAAGATGAATTACCAGATCAATCATTTAGCACCATTCAGAGTATTTTACCATTGTTCCCTGAGAAGATAATTAAATCAATGATGTCTTTCTTGTTTGTGCCTCTTTACACAAATTTGTAAAGAATATCCAAAGCTCCTCAAACATATTATTTCTGGATATTTTTTTTTTTTAAACCCTACAGACTTTGCCTTTCAGGCTCTAGCTTTGTCCCTCTTTTCAATTAAACGTCTCCACCATTTCTATGACTGCTGAAAAGAAAGCCAGCAGTCTATTAACAGGCAATAAAGTTCAGGAAGCCCAAGACTAGTTTCTTGGGTCAGAGGTGAAAATTACATACTAAATGAAACAAAGGTGTGTCTTGATGGCTCAACAAGCAGTGGAGAGAGGAGTGTACATGTGGGCTGGAGGAGACGGTCATCATTAAACAGGAGCAAATGAAGACAGGATTTAGTGTACGGCAGAATGCTTATTAACCCAAATGAACACACGCACTTCAGAGGATATAGCACTGAGGTTTCCATTTAAACCATCGCATGATTTAACAGCACTATTGAAATCTGGGCATTTGGTCTAATAAAGACATTACTAACCTTTAAAAGCAAACCAAAAATCTAAACACCGGCTTGCTGGAATCAGCAGGCTGGGAGGTGTTCGTCAGAATGATCAAAAATATACTTACTCGGAAGTAAAGAACAGAAAACAGTATTTGTTTTCAAAAAACAGCACATTTCCACCCCGGAGAATACTAATATAGAATTGTATTGAGGTGATAGCCCTCATGTTTCCTGGCAGAATGGTACATAGCACACGCAGGAGTGAAGACACAGATTGTCATAATCCAGCCCAATATTATGTGATAGCTTTAGCTTTGGCGTTAATTTGGAAAAAATGAGAAACGTTAAGTAGGCATTCCTTTAAAATACGGTCCTAGCATTTAGTGTGGAAAGATGTAAAAGATCCCACAAAAGGCATAACATTTCATCAGGTGAAGCCTATGGTGTAAAGGGACTCTTGTGTATAGTGGGTTTCCCAAAATGTTGTCCTTAGTTTTAGCCTGATGAAGTGTATTGGCAGCTTACACAAAACGCACTTGGGTTTGGTGAGTTTTTACATGCTGTGTTGGAGTTCTGGTGTGTATCTGCTCAGGATTTCTGAGAGTAACTTTCAATGCCCTCCTGTTTTCTTGAAATGGCCTCAAGTGGTAAATTGGCTCTCACAAAGCATAGCTATTGACTACACATGTATTTTATTCAAAATTAAATCTGAATATTCATGTTTTCTAAGATATTTACAGTCAAAGTATTTTTGTTGCTTACAGCAGCAGTTACTTCCAAGCCATGACAGCAACACTGATCTTGTGCAAAAATGTAAATCTCTTCTTGATAGGAAAATAGAAGTTTGGGTACGGAAAATATTCAGTGTTACCACTTTTACAGGAAATATTCTTTAAAGACAGATTTTAAGCATGATGACCTCTGCATAAGCCAAAATTTGCATGTAAACATGGAAGAAATATTTTTTCTTACTAATGTTAACTTAATGTTTACCTATTTGGAATACCTGTGTGTGTAGGCATCGAAATGAGCAATTAACAAGGAGGAGATAAACCATTTTTCTGTCTCTCTTTAGTGTTAAAACCAGAAATGATCCTACCAAGCCCTCTGTGTCCACAGAGGAAGATGATGCAGATGCTCAGTACAGAAAGGGAGAGCTGCCATCTGCTGCAGTGCTTTTTCACACCTGTTCAATTTTCTTTTGCACAGAAAACAATTTAATACAATTTCCCCTCAGTTGAGATTATGCAAAGAAAGCTTTTTTCTTACTTGTTTGAAGATCTGTGGTCTCAAAGTGCAATTGCCTACCTGACCCTAGGCAGTACACCTCTCTCTTCTTCCTTCATCACTCTTTTCTTGCTTCTTGCATGGCTGATGCTCTTGAAGTCACTGGGGATCCTTACTCATCCTTGTGAAAAACTCTGTAATTTCCTTCTGCCCAGTCTCTTCCACATCCTGTGCCAGTCCCATCCATCTCTGCCTCTTACATCTGCCCTTCATCTTCCTCAGTTTATTTTTCAGCAAGTCACTGCTATGATGGTCATCTTTACCTTTGACACTGACCACGCGCGCAGTCTGCTAACCGGGCTGTGATTGCCTTTTAGTGCCTGCACATATTTTGATTTTCTGCTGCCTCCTTTCCTGACTCTGCTCTCCTCACATCAACATTTCAGTGTCCCTCAGTCCCTTCAGGCTCGGTGCTTTGCTGTTCTTGGGGACACAGTCCTACCCACACCTTCCTACAGTCTTTCCTCTGCTAGAAACATCACCACCACCGACCTTGGCCAAGCAGCTCAATCCCTGCCGGTGCAAGGCTCCACTACTCTATCTAAAAAGTTAACTTCCTCAAATCATCTCCCAAATTTGATGGCTAGCATTGTCAAAAAAAGACATCTCAACTTCTGTCCTCAAAGCTTGTTCCTTCCCATTTGTGCAAGTGAAGCTGAATAAAACGTGTTTTAGGCAGAAATAACGATGCCCGGTTTTCACACTAGTTTAACAGATTATTTCAAAATTACAACTTTAGCAGAGGCTGCTGCGTGTGTAAAGAAACCCTCGTGGTAGGGATTTGGCTCCATAAGTGTCACTTGTTTGGCATTTGCATTCAAATACTTTTGTGCTTCTGGAGGATTTTTAAGACTTGACTATCTGCTCCCACCACCCATGGCAACAATGCACAAGTAGAAGGTGAAAATTCTGTTTTTCAGCCCCAGCATTCCTGAATAAAATTTAGTTGATTGCAACAGTATCATTTTGGGTGTGATTTTTAGCCGGTTTGAGTTTGAATGGGTTTAGAATAGGTGCTTGAGGGGCTTTTGTCCCCATGCTAATGCCCCTACAGCAGTGGGAGTCAGGAGGAGTGAAATGATGACCTGAAATAGAAAACGGCTCCAAACAGAGCAGGATTAATGTGCAATAGGGCCCTCGTCCTATCTAGCCAACCCGTGCCCTACCCAATCTGGGATTCCCACCAAACCCACTGCCACCGAGCCCCCAGTCCTTCCACAGCAAAGAAATCCCCCCAAGTGGCTCCTGCGCAGCCCTGGCGGGACCCCGAGCTGTGTGCCCTGCTGAACCTTAAACAGCAGAGGGTTCAAAACCCAATTTGCCTGGTTCTGGCGGGCTTTGCATAATATTTTTATGAGACAGATACATTTGATGTGTTTGGAAAATTCAGCAATAGCGTTCCCTGTGATACTGCTAGGCTTGCTCTGTAGTACTGAAGAAGAAGAAGGAAAAAAAAAAGGCTTAGTGTTGGGAATTATAAATAATTTGATGCAACAGGTTTAAGTTACCATTTTTGTGGTGAAAAGAAAAGCTTAGCATGATCCAGATTTTCCTTGGTTTCCTCCCATTCTGCTGAGAAGCAGAGGTATTCACATTTCTTTGTCTAACAGTTTTATAATGTCTTAAGAGATTAACAGTGAGCATGAATGAGGGGCTGAGGATTAGACGACAAAAAGCCTGGGCCGTCCACTACCTTGTTTGCACATTTTACATTTTTCAGCATTGCCGAGCGAGTATAGAAACTAAGGAAAGATAATAAGGACCAGAGTCCCAAAAGTGTTTAGTGATTCAAAAAAATTCAGATGCCATGTCAGAACTGACAGAATGATGGAGCATTATGTGGCAGGACCTACTTTTTTGTCTTAGGGTAAGCTCTTGCCCTGAGTGAATGCAGATGTTATCGCAGGATCCCAGACAGACAGTCAGTGAAATGTGACAAGCTGTCAGCAAAGTTACACTACGTTGAGTTTGCTAAAATATCCCAAAGCTTTATACATGACTTTATATATATATATATATATATATATAAAGAAAAAAACTCTTAGCTCAATCAGTTGGGAAAAAAAAGCATTGGGAGGGAAATGGTTACAGTAACATTTCCAGGCAGGAATCCTTTGAATCAATCAGACATGGCTGTAGAAGTTTTTTTTTTTTAAGAGTGGAGGAAAATTATCATCTGAAATATTTGGAAGATTGTGTTTGCATCGGTAAAATCTCTGAAAGCAAAACGCGTGCATGGTAAGGCTGTTAACCACAGGTCATACCGTGTCTGTCATTCCCCGAGTGATTTGGGTATTTACCTCTGTGAAATGCTTAGTCAAATCAGTATAGAAGTGAATCCTGTCGGTCCTCAGCTTTCTCTTTATCAGGGTATCAGCTTCAAAATAGGTGGTTTATAAGCAGTTGTAATTAATTTACAATTAATTTACTGTTTGGGGTTGGAATTTTTCTTTTTTTTTTTTTTTGATATCTCAGAAATAGACACAAACAAGCTGGTAAAATTGCCAGCTGAACGGCAAAAAGCTTGTAAAGTGAACTGGTTAAAACACGCTCAGAAAAAAATATGTCAGGAAAAATTGATAAAAATGGGCTGGATTCAGATGCTCTCAAGTCATCGTGAGGCTCAGAAAATGACTTTTGTTTTGAATGCTGAGTCTGCAAGAAATTTGATTTGTAAAAATTGTAACGAGATACAGGCTTTTCAGATTTGGAGTAGAAAAATAAGGGCTCTATTCTGCATAATCTTTAAGTCTCAAGGATTCAGCAGTGAAGCGATGTTATTTATACACCAAGGCACTCCTGGGATTGTGCTCAGCCTTAGTTCTTCATTACTTAAAAAATATAAATGTATAATGGGAAACTCAAATATTTTTACACATGCAACTGATTTTCACTTTTGAATTGACTGCATCAGATTCAAGCTTTTACATTATTAGAGAGGAGGTAGCCTAAAACCTATATTTTCTATTTAGTTTGCAGATTTATTTTAAAGGTATATTTCCTTATAGAGACGCGTAGATTTTGATTTGAAAACACCAAAGTTAATTGTATATCTGTTTTGTAAGTAATTGTATATATCATTCTCAGGAACCCCCTTAATAGTCTATATTCTTCTCTTATTATTGTTAGCTTAAACTTAAATTTAATGAGAAAGCTGTTTATAGTGGCGCAAACATATATTTTCCTAGAATACGAGTTGTGGTACGTTCAATCTCTTCTAAGCAGTGCAGAATAATGCATGTGATTTATAATCAATTTGGGTCTCCCTTTGCATAAGATGATCCTGCATTATTTGTTTCCATATACTGAAAATATTAATTTACTTTTAGAAGCAGGGGAGAAAGGGAAACATACCCCGCCACGATTTAGAGTAATTTGTGTTGTAACAAAATGTATTACCAGACAATGCAACAACCTTTCCTGATTTGGAAAAAAAGGATGCAAAAGACACTTAGGAGATAACATCTCACACAGTTTACCCTGAAGTAAACAATCCAACTAAATTATGCATATGGAGGAAAGGGCTGAGAATATGTTTAGCTGGTAATCGCACTCATGCTGAAGTTTTAAATTTCATCTGTCTGCTCAGATCTATTGTAATCCATTAAGTGGCTTCCTTTTTTTCCGACAAATTGAATGCTGCAACTGCAAGGAGCTCTTTTGTTCTTTTAATTCAGTCAGCATGGAAATGATTTTCTCATTTCAGGCCCTTTTCTGTCCTCTCTTCATTGTGTCAATAAAATAGAGTTGTGCAGAGCTGCTCTAATCAGCTTAGAGTGCTAATTCATTGCACTGGGATGCTATCTGGGTCCAGCTACAGGTGGGCACTATAAGGGGTCAGTCTCCAGGGGAGGCTAATTGTGTCTCTCTTGGGTCTTGTTTGCAGAATAACTGAAATCTCAAACCCTAACTTAAGAAAGGAAGGGAAAATGCACAAACACAGGCGTATAGGAGCACGCACACTCTTTAGACGCACAACTTGGTCTCAAAGTTGTTTCCATTTTGACACTGTTTGAGGAAGGGAATGCTTTAATTCAGTGTCAGGAGATTAATAAGAAACTGTGAAGGCTGGTTTTAAAATTTAAATAAGAATTCAGTCATTTTGAGATACATATGTGCAAGAAATCAATGGATGCCGTGATGTTGGTGAGGGGTTTTGGGGAAGGCTGGCCTTTCAACTTCTGAAACTTTCAAAAGACTAATGGAAACCAAGAAAATATCATTATTTGGAATAACAAATCCTCTCTGTGTGTGCCAGCCTTCAGCAAGCTTTACACAAGGGGAGCCAGGGTATGTTGAGCATGAGAGTGTTTGCCAGCCCCAAGGAGCTCAGGCAAGCGAGGCAGGTAGCCCCGGCTGCCCTGGTCCCACCACAGTGCCTAAAGCCTGTGGCAGCGTTCCTCCCGACATGGGGAGGCTGTACTGTCGCTGGGAGGCGACGCTTTCCGCTGGAGATTTTGAGCTTTATCCCGGGTCATTTTAGAGAATTGCTTAAGAAAGATCAAGAGAGGAGGAGTGCAGGGGGAATGGGAACCTCATGTTTGCCTTCTGCCTCAATATCACACAATTTGGCCTCAGAACTCTCCCTGTCACAAAAGAAAGCAGGCTTCAGGCTTCTCTTTTCTTTTTTTCTTTTTAATAGATGAGCTTAAGTTTGCAACCAGCCACAAAAAAATCTGAAAAAAGAGGTGGTGATGGGAAGGGGGAGGGGACAGCCAGTGATGTCTCCTGTCACCTTGTCCCAGGGTGGGGAGTGTGGGAGCATCCTGCCCTGGGGTACGTCCTTGCCTCTGCCAACCCTGCATCCCTGGGGCAGCTCTGGCATCTCTTCTATCAGGGACCGAACAGGAAGAGACCAAATTTCCCAGACAGACACAATAGATGCTGCCAAATCACTTCCTGATGTAATAGCAGCAACTCTGGTGATGTTACAGCACGCACAAGCCTGCTCTCAGCATTCGCTGCACAAGCCAATAGAGATGGACACAGGCAAAGTAGTAATTATGGAACTCCTACAAAAATATTCTCAGCACCTTAAAGGTGGCAGAGCATCCTCCCCGCTGGGGAGGAAGGGCATGGTTTGTTGCAGAGAAACCAGTGACTCTGTGGAAAGAAAAATGCAGTAAAAGGGGTAAAGAAAATTGAGCAAATCATAGATTTCCTTATCAAGGGAGCAAAACGTAAAAGGAACTCTAGTTGGACAGCATTTTGGTTTCATATTAAGATGAATGTTTTCCCACAGAAGGCATTTCCTGTACCTACAATTGCTCATGCAAAAATTAGGCACTTTTTTGAATTACTTTTAAAATCTCCAGCCTGAAAAAAATAATTGGTTCTCTCCCAAGGTTCTTTTACCCCTGTGTGACTGAGGTTCTCAGTTGCTTAGGTGTAGGGAAAGAAGAGAGGGCATGGCTGTAGCACATGGCCTTGGGGTAGGGGCAGCTCCTCTCCTGGAGCACATGGAGTCCGGGAAATGGAGATGGAACAAAGTCTCCCAAAACCTAGTGCCTTTTCCTCAGAGAAGCCAGAGCTTGCTGCAGAAAGAATTTTAAGGCAATGTGGGCTCTGCAGGGCCCCAAAGCCTCATGCTTAGCTATGTCCACAGCTGCGGTCCCTCTTCACTCCAAAGTGAACCCAATTGAATTTGGGCAGGACTGTTTCCCATCGATAGATTTTCTACAGGAGAGATAAGCTTGTCAGTCTATTGTGGTTTTGTGGCAGAGCTGCCACCATGAAAATTAATTAACATACCTGAAGACACCCCTGAGCAGGAAATCGTAGTGCTGCTCTGTGATTCAGGGGTGAATAGGATCTCTCTATTATCAAAAACTCCATCAGGGAAGAGGAAATTAAGTTCTTAATTAGACAGTGTCCAAAGGAAGAAGTGAGGCATTGAAGAGATGAAGAAAATTGAGAGGTAGCTGATGCACATATCAGGCTAATGATAGAAAAGGAAATAGTAGAGCTTGAAAGGTCACTGACCTTATTAGGCTAGGAGAAAAGTAGTAGATCTTCAAAAGCTTTCACCTATGATAGGTTGACAATGTGTGAAGTTCTCTAGATGGTCAGAGAGGAAAGACAGCCCAGAAAGAGCATGGGAACAAATTAGGTAGATTACAGTGAACTGCATAAATGCAGCATGAAAAGCATATTTAGAAAAGGAATTCAGAGTAGAAATAGCCAGAAATGTTTCATTATTTTATGAGATTTCTTTTCAGTACAAGCTCAGGATTTTCTTTCCCAGTTAGTAATTTTATTTTTTTTTTTTGCTATCAATTAATTTTAATAATGATCCCTCACTAAGTACAAAATTTCCTTAATGAAATATTTGCTTTCTGCTAAACAAATATTTCAGTTGTAGCCAACTCTGAACATTAATTTCAGTGAGATGAAGATAGTGCTGCTAATAATAGCTTCAACATTAGTTTTTGAACATAAGAAGCACATTCTGCATCACTTAGTGAAAGCATTGCAGTTCCCATAGTGGCAAGAGACTTTTACCTTGGAATACCAAACCCGGTCAGCTGAAAGACTTTTAATGGCTGTTATAGGCTATTTTCTCAGTAGGTAAAAACTCCCTGGTTCTTTAAATGAGATATTACAAGAAACAAGTCTATAGTAAGTCAAATGAAATACCCCTAAAGCCTGTTCCTCCCAGCCTCTCTTCCTGCAGCAGTTTTATGCCAAACATAGGTGATCTCTCAGAGCCAGCAAGGCCTGATTAAAATCTTCCCTGCTGGTTCATGGACAAGCATGGGTTTGAGTTTAGAGGTAGAGTTGTTTTTCTGTCTTTCTGGTAAATGATCAAGTTTTCTTATTCTGACTCTTGGTAGGAAAGGGGGAGAAGGAATGCAAGGAAGAAAGAAGCGGAAATTAAAAATATAGCACTGCATATTTTTCATACAACAGTATCAGTCCATTTACTATGTAACATAACAGCATTTCTTCAATCAAAATAAATGTGGATAAATTCTCTGCCGATTAAAAAAATGGATACAACACCGTGATTTTTCTTTAACATAAGCAGAGTATGGCCCACTCCAACAGTACCATTATATACCCAATGTAAAGACAAACCATGAAAGAGCCTAAACTTTTATCATTTACTATGAGACAGTTTAATGGCTTGCTTTTTAAAAATGCTGTTAATAGTGAGGCTGATTTTAAGTAAATACTAACTTGTTCTGAAATCAAAAACGCCTTTGTGAGGAAGTGCTATCATGTGGCATTTCACAAATAAGACAGAAGATGCTTCCTGAATCTACCTAGAAGAGCCAACACTTTCCTACCATTGGAAGGAAAACAAACATGGTACATTTCATATGTTTTTCTGGTGCTAGTGATCCCATCCTGAAGTAGAACCACTTTGTAGGACTCCAGCTTGAAGGGCAGAAGCGCTGCCGATCCCCATTGGCAGAAGAGCAATGCATACCTTGATCCCTAGGAGGGCTCTGCTGAAAGACGTTACGGGTGCTGAAGTTCCCAGAGACAGAGAAGGGCTGCCATCCCTGATTAGATGTGGTTTGTAATAGTATCGTCCTGTTTTCACTCACCACAGTAGAACATTTCTACTAGGCTAACAAGGCATAGGGTAATGAGAAACATGCCAAGTTTAAGGGAAAGAGGAGTCGAACCTGCGAACAGGAAACAAATGTGATCAATTACCCCAAGTGTAGAGCTCACAGACACCTTATCTTAAGGCTCCTTAAAATAAGAACTTGATTGTTTCCAAATGTGTTTAAGAAGCTAGTGATAGAAACACATTAATATGAGAGACATGTGAAATTTTATTACCTCCAAAAATTGTCATTATTACTTGCTTCTAAAGATATGGAAGAATCAACACAACTGTCTAACACATGATCATAGCAATAAATCTGTGACTACTGACTCATGTGCAGACATAGAAACTGAGCTTTAGCATTACACTATTACAGTCTTCTAAACAACACTTCAAAACCAACTGGTATTTATCATGATATAAAAATTCTCCTTTACAGTTTATTTTTGTTTTATTCAGGTTTTTTATTGTTAGCATTGGATTTGTTTCTTTTCTTCAAGACAAAGAAGTCTTCCTGGTGATTATTCTTCTTTTAGGTGCTAGACCATCTGTAGCCAGCTACTGAACTTAGGTTGACACTAGAAAAGGAGATCGTTAGCTGAAATTTCTGACAAACGGTGTGTTTTGTGAAGATACATTAGGAGAAGGGAGAAATATGTAACGGCAAGCTCATACTAAGGTTTTGCTTTGACCTAAAGTTATGTGACACTCTGCTAGGTTTTTAACGTAAATCTGCTACATTTAGGACAGGAATATATTATTTTTCACAAAATTACTGCTGTCTGTAGAAATGTCACCCACAGATAAATTAGCAGGAGAAGGGAAGCCATTGTGGGAAATCTAACACGCTCTTCCCATGCATGCAAACCCCTCGGGTATCAGCAGGAGTTGTGCATGAGGCCTGATGGAGGTATACGACCCAAAACCTCATGGCTGCATTACAGTAATTGTCCGAGATGGACGTGGCGCTTCTTACCTCTAATGGATAGATTTACACAGGCTGAGACTGTGTCTCTGGAGTAAGGCAGAACGTTGCCTCTGGTTTTAACAGGAGTAACCACCAGACTCTTGTATTCCTACACACGATGGTATTCCATAGGAAAGCAATTTAAAATCTGGGCACTCAGGACTGATGTATTGGTAGGAGGAATCAAAATACAGTGTTGGTGTTTCTTGTCATTAAAAAGTCCAGACTGGATTTCAAAGGAGTCTGTTCACTTTGTAAACCTACACCTGATCCATCTTTGCATAATGCAGACTGAAATGAGGGCTAGAACCTTTAAATTTTACTAGACATCTCTTGACATAGATATTGCTTATACAAAGGGGGTTATTGCTTCATTCTGCAGGGGCAGGCTTGCATCCTTTAAAATGTGTTTGCCTCTCACCTGAGATGACACATTCAGCAGCATCTTTAACACGTTGTTCTGTTTTGAATCATTTTGTGTTTGAGATCACAATTAAATTATTTAAACATTCATGCACACTTACTAATTCCAAAAAAATAAGGTGTTTATTACAAAAAGTCATTTAGATGCAACTTCAACTCTTCAGACATTTGTTATAGTGATGTACGGGGTGGTCATTTTGGGGTACAGTGCTAATATGTAAAAATAAAAAAAAGTTTCAGGCATTTAGCTGGAATTATAGTCAATACCGACCTGTTATGGTTTATTAAAGTTCTGCACTTTCGCCTGGAGGCATTTGCCAGTGCAAAAGCAATGGCTGCTTTAACATCCGTGTACAAAAGTGGAATTTAAGAGATTAACTTGCATTTGACCTACTTAGCTCTACTGGTAATGAGAGGTGCAGGGGCACAGAATTAATTTCTCTCAATTTGTGGCTCTCAGGGGTGCTGCTAAGTTTGAGAGTGCTTGAATTGTAAGAGTCTCCTGGTGTGCTGAGAAGGTTTTGTTGCTGCACGGAGCTCTGCTAGCGGCAGGGACTGAAGTGCCGGTTTTATCTGTTTGATTAATAGCCTGATTGAGTTCTAGTGTATCTTTGAAAGAAAAAAACCCATATTTTCTCTTCCACTCGAACAGCATTTTTTTTTTTCTCACATGTGCTGATTCTCCTCTCCCACCCAGTAGCAGCAGCTTGAAACACCCGATAGACTGAGAAGTGTCTGCTGGGCCTCACTTTTAGTCTGCAGGTCTCAAGCTGGGTTTTACCTACGTGATCTGTCTCACCTCCACAATAATCTGGGATTTATTCAGAATCGGCTGCATGTTTGTTATGTGTGATATTAATGGGCTGCTCCCAGCAGTATATAACTCAGAGTGTTATTATTTGGACTGATGCGATTTTAAAAGCTAGCAAATGACTGTGCAATTACTACTCCAGCGCTGTGTCTTTACCGCAGCATTAATGCATCTAAAGAGATTTTTGGCAAAGCAATTTATACTCTCCTGAAATTGGCTGTAACTACTGAAGGTACAACATTTCCTTTTCTCCCTGAGTTTAAAAGATCTGTTTTAGTTCCTTATTGATATACTTCTTCCCTCCTGTTCTTCTTAAAGCAACCACTGTTCAGTAGAAGGTTCCTTTGTGCAGAATCAGTAGTGACACGACACGATTTATTCCAAGCTTGCTGCAGTTTATCGAGGAAGTAAACAGAGGAAGCAATAATGCACGTAGGTACTATCCTGTGTCAAATATGCATATTGAGGAGTAAGATGATAAAAGATTTCTAAAGTTTTATAAATATTTCTTATTGATTTGTCACATTATCACATAGGAATATTGGTGTTGAGGGTTTAGCTTTTCTAGAAAATTTAAAGTAAAAGCTTTCTCTGCTTCTTTGAGATGTTTAGATAAATCATAGCACAGAGGAGTGGAGACTGTGTGTTTGTGTTACTGTTTGCCATTAAACATGATATTAAGCACAGCAAAATTGCATGTTAACTATAGCAATATAAAACGTGTATCTTTTTGTTTCATAATATGTATGATGAAACAAACAACTGTGCCAGAATCCATATCAACATGTGCAATGTCCTTCTACAGGAATGCAATTGTATTGTGTAGCATTTACCTATGAATTTAATAGAGACTGATTGTCCTTAGATTCTTTTCTGGAAGTTCACAAAGCCTTTGCCAAGTTTCATTGTCAGCGCCTCCTTCGAAAGACCTGTGAATACAGGAAAATATAGCTTTCCTTTGGACCTGTGATCTATCAACAAAATGATCCTTGCTGCTTGTTTTCAGCAAGCCTGGAATGACCACTGCTTTTACCTTAATACGGTTGTTTTTGACGTGTAATTACTGTCAGAAATACATGAAGGACTTTCCTGGTTTAAAAAAAAATAATGCCTATTTTGGGGTTTTGCTGTTAAAACCTAAAAGCATATCCCTATGATGAGTTCTTAAAAATACTATCATGGCCACCCTTTTTAACTCTGGAGAAGCAAATCTTGCTGTGATGCGCCTTCTTGATTTTGTGGAAAGTTTTAAAGATCAGCTTTGCTTAAAAATCTTGAAAACTTTTGATTTTAAATATTTCTTACTCTTCTTTCATCGAAGGAAAGCTTTACTTGTTGCCATATATGCTCCAGTGAAAAGCAACAGCACCGGTACCTGTACAGAGTTAACGTCCTGCAATCCTTTCCTGCTTCTGAGAGTCAGAGGGAGTTTCCAGCTCCACTTTTCCTAGCAGCTGCCAACGTTGTCAGCACTGATCTGTCAGAAAGGATTTTTCCTGGCAAAACTTTGAAGCTCCTTTCTGACATCCCCAACAAACTAATTGTTGTCTCCTGCCTCTGAGAGCCCTCTGAAGTCCCAACGAGTTAGTGTCTTCTCAAGAGATGAGAAAAGGGACTCACAAAATCAATTTATCAGGCTATTACGCATTGTCATCAGCCAAAACAAAAACCTGCTAAAGACAGGAGAAAAAGTAGAAGAAATGGGTCTCTGAGAAAAGGTTACAGAACATCCATCTTCTCTCCTCTTCTGATTGTTTCCTTTCTTTACCCATTTTCATACCCATTTCCCTCCACTAAAAGACACTTTATGACAAGCATTGTAATCTCTTTAGACCAGGGGGGAACCTCTTCTTTAGGACCGAATCTTTGCAAGGCATGAGTGACAGCGGGAAGGGGTCCAATTGCCACCGAAGACACTAGGCAATAAATCATCCACCCTGGCATCAAGTGGCTGGACTAGTCCCCACTTCCTGATGGCCACCAGTGCCTGGCGGTGACAAAACAGCTATTGTCAGCGCCCAGCAGCCACATTCCCTCCTTCTCCCTGCCGAGGTTTTAAGTTTACCTAAGACATAAGAAGCACAGATTATAGCATTGGGAAAGAAAAAGGGAAAGTCCACCATGGGCAGGAGCAGGGACATGGGAGAACGATGCCATCATCACATACTTTTGTAAGTCCAAACAATAGTAGCAACTGGAGAAGTGCCATCAGGTTTTTATTGGCAATTACTAAAATGTCTTTTGAAACCCTCCAGCCCAGACGGTGAATTTGTTTGCATGTTTTTAAGACTTTCCATTTCCAGGTGACCCCTGGTGCTGTGGTTATTCTTTAACTGAGGCAAGGCAGTACTAGGAGGTGTGCGCTGTTATAACCACAACAGCTCTTCATCAAACAGAACAATCTTAAGGAGGAAATACTGGATGGAAAAATAAGTTCTTGTCACCCAGATACAAAGATTGGAGCATGTTTTGGATTCTTTCAGGCCAAACCCAAAGATCTTTGCATTGTCAAGTTATCACACCAAATACCATCATGAATTTTTTATCATTTACAAGTAAGTTGCCATAAAAGGAGCTACAAAAATGCATCGTTTGTTCCAGTGAGAGGCTTGTGCAGTGCTGCTGCATAAAAGACGTTTATAGATAAGTTGTAATCAACTCAAGGTTACATATTAACTGATGAATTATGGTAAAGAGAGGACTACAAGACGGTAGTGGGATGAGTCTTTAAATCTGAAATGCCTCAGAAGGTCACCAAAGGATAAGAGTAGCAGAAAATTTATCACTACTGCATTTTTATCCTTATTGATTTTCCCCGAAGCGTCATTAGGGTGTTTCCTTTAGACAAATGAGCTAGAAAACACTAACCATTTATTAATTATTGTTGATGCTGGGAAAAATAACCCTTCCCTCCAGAATACCCCTTAACTTTAGTGCACTCGCTAAATGTAATGCAAGAGAGGAACTTAACTCTGGAAATTTAAATAATGAATTAGTTAACGTGTCATTGACTCCTCTATTCTGTGGTGGTAAGTGGAAATCTATGTGCATTTGTTTCTCAATGTGCTGTCATTCTGCATGTCCAGTGCGCCAGCTCTCAATTATAAGAACCATTTTGGGGGTATGAGAACGCAATAGATATTTAAAAAAAATTTCTGGAGCTCCCTAGTCAGGCAGACATGCCTTTCATTATCATAAGAAATATAGAGATTATATCATCCTTCCAAATATCGACTAGCCTGGGGGTGAACAGTTTTTGTTTGAGTGAGTGAGTAAAACATCATTAGTTTTTTCATGATCAGCATGGGAAAAGCTGACAAGTAGATTTTTCTGCTGGCTGGTATATTTTCATGACTATTTTGTAAGGTTGTGTTATATGGCTCTGCTTATAATGAAACTCCTTCATAGTTTTGTAACAAGGAAAAATATTCTTCCTTTCTTTCTAACTGAACTAGCAAAAGTAACCAGGACGCTCTTTTTTTTAACATTTTGAATTATTTAATGAAAAGCCTTTAAGGTCTTTGGATTCACAGTCAAATTGCTACAGAGAGTAAATGAGATGAAGGTTTTTCTAGGCTCTGTGACAGTTCTATCCCATTTCATCATCTTAACTAAAAAATAATCCTATCTAACTTGAAATCCACAGCAGCTGTAAGTAGAAAATAAATCCAAACCGCAGCTCAGACTTGTAACCTAACAGCTATCATAAATAATCAGAACCTATTTGAAGGTGGAAGATGGGACATTAGAAGCTATTTACACTACTAGAGTGATGCCATTGATCAGTAACAGCAACCCGTAGATAAGACTCATATGATGTCATGGTTATTTATGATGGGAATTGACAGTAAAGCTACTATAGAACTTTCTTCCCGACAGCTTCATTCATTTCTGTTTGTGATGCATTTTGCTGTTAAAGAAGCAATCAATAGCAAAATTGTGGTGATAAAAGTTATTACTGGTTAAATATATGAAAAATGTGCCTGTGTACATATACATATATAATGCCAACTATGAGAACATTAAAAAATTAGGTCAACAGAATTTACTTATTTTTTTTATTACCAATGTGCAGTAAAGCCATTTTATGTTCTTTGATGGTGAACGTGTACTACAGTCCGATTTATTTTCTAATCTCATCAAACTTATTGCAACCATGAGAAATGCAGTGTTGCAAAGATTTAATATAATGTTAGAGCTTCTCTGCAGTGAGCCTTATAGCTCACAGTGCATTGGTGCAGGTCAAAGGAGAGAAAAAAAGCCACACTGGAGTTCTGCTGTATATGTCCAGCATTAACTGTTTACATCCAGCAATTGAGAGGTTTTTAGCAACAAGCAAGGACTGCTGAAATATAAAAACATTCTTGCACCAGGTTCAGTGTGTATGTATGCAAATGCAAGTTTTGTGGACTGTTTTACAAAAAAAAAAAAGGCAAGAAGGTATTATTTTCGTATATATGGTGTTGGTCTTCTTGGTGACCATAATAATGAAGGTGGGATTGTGGCCATCCTTAGTGCAGTACACCTTGTTGCTGCCTCCTCTACAGGCGCTTTGGGCTGTCCTTGTGGGGACAGTGCTTTCCTCCCCACAGGCGTGAGCAGGCACTGGGTGGGCACTTGTGAGAGCGGTTGGAAGGGGTGATGTGGGAGAGGTCTTCTAGAAGGTCAGAGACAACCCAGCCAGGGATGGGTGACACCGTGTCATCTATAGCGTTGGGCTTGGCCCAGGGATGGGTGACACCGTGTCATCTATAGCGTTGAGCTTGGCCCAGCTGCAGAACACGTGTGGTAATTAAAGTGGTTGTCTCTATTGCTTCCATAGTACTACAAATTAACTGGTATTTCGGTTGCTACTTTTGTACAAGCCTTTTAAAGCACATTAAGACAGTATGTTGGTAAAAAAAGCTAGCAGAAAAAAATCTACATAAGAAATAAGGAAGGATAGTTTCCACATTAAGTGAAGGATCATATTAGCCTATTGCTTCCTTAAGCTTTCCAAATTTTTTGTGCATTTCACTTTTTATTAGGTAGTTTATAACGAAAACGAAAGTTTCATTCCATTTTTGTAACCTAAGATTTGTGCAAAACAAAATGTTGATCAGGTTCTCTCCATTAAATGAAAAAAACGTGAAGATGGATACATGTTTAGGTATGCAATATAGCCTGCAATAGCCAGTCAATTGGAATTACTAACCCCAGACGCTACAGAAACCAGCACTGGAGACTGAAAACTGAAACTGATAATACACAGAAACTGTATAAAAACTCATGTGAGTCACAAGAAATTAAAAAGCAGTATAAGGGAGAGGAGAGAGAATGACTGAAATCTTTCTTTCGATAGTGTCTGTATAGGGTATAAACTGATTTTTGAAAGTATACTGTTGTTTCAGGCCAGCGTTAGTCCAATGTTATTTGTTCATCAGCAAAATCAGAGCGATTGGCAGGCCAATACCGATTGTTATTTGTTTCTTAAGTTAATTTTCACTACTGAACAACTATAGAAAATGCATGTATCCTAATTATCCTAATCTTGGCTAATTTATAAAATTCTTCAGTAAATTAATCTGTATTTAATCTTCTGTTATACGTGCCCTCATCCTTAGAGGAACTGGCTTATCTTTTAAACAATCCAGACTCTATTTTGTATAGGTCCTTTATGTATTTGATTGTATGTACACAGCAGGTCAAAGGCAGTGCTTCCCAAGACCATTGTTGGCCTGGAACAATAAATATTAGACTTAATTTAAATGGGTCAGAGTTCATTCTCATCCACTGCCCATGTATATGGCAAAACCGTCTGGTCAGTCATTTAGTCAAGACAGAAAGAGTCAGTGTCAACAAACTGCTAATGAAACAATGTGTATTTGATGGAGCTTCTTCTAAGCCACAACAAATCAATGTGTGATGTTATATACATGTATTTAGGTCCTTCTGATGATCTATTTAAAACAGTAAAATCCAACAAAGTTAGTATTATGTTTCAGCATGTCTTGTTATGACTATTTTTTTTTCGAGATTTACAATTTGTACCTGACAATGTGGTTATCCAGTTAAATAGAGATGTACCTCTTGGTGGGATTTTTTTTTGGTGCGTGTGATGAAGAAATATTGCTCTTATTAATATTTCACACATTTTATAGGTAGTACTACCTCTATGACTTCATACTGTTCTTCTCAAATGGTCCCCAGGTTGCACTCAGGAAATGTTATTACAAGACTTTCTGTCATATTTTGTGAAAGGATGGGTTCCTGCATCTGGCCGAGAGCAGGGGTGCTCACGCTGGAATTTCAACCACCCTTCCAACAGCTTGCAGTGTGGCTGCTCCTTATAGTTACTAATTGTCATCCACAGGGCAACAGCAAACTGCTAAAATAAGATAGGACAACCGGGTGGATCACAGTCATTATGCAGGAAACAACGCAAGCTTTTATTTCGTTGTGGCTTACAGCTGGTGTGTTAAAGCCACCGCAGAGAAAAGCGATTTGGGATGGCAAGACATGTTTTCCAGTGACCATTTGCCTAAAATGTCATGACTGGGCAAATTGCCTAGAATTGGGAATTTTCTCCTTGGAAAATCAGGGTAGGGCTTTGCTTTCTCTTATAATTTTCGAGCTGGTATTTCCAAGGCACTTTACAGATATTACATTTCGGAATGTCTAAATGCCAAGCATTAGCATTCACTGGTTTTAACCATAGAGATAAGTTGGTCTTTTACAGTGAGAGAAACATAAGCATAGGGAGGTTAAAATGACCATTTTCATACTCACTATCTAAGCGTTAGGCTTATAAACTCTATTTTTCTGTGTCTAAGCAGGCAGCCCAAGTGCTGCTCAGCAGCCACCATTGACTGCAGAAATTATGGGGTGGATAAGTTTGCCTCTTTTGTTTTCAGTGTTTCAGAACGAGCTCGACTCCAGCTGTGTTAGGTATTTTTTGGGTTATTTATGCCCAACAACAGTCATATGTTAATGACCCATCTGTGCTTTGAAGCTGACATGTCTCTGAGGTGAACTGGATGAAGAAAGAGGCTGTTCATTGTTATTTAGGATTTTATAATGTTAAATGTGTGCTGACCATGTTGGAAAGAAACACAGGGATGCATCTTCATCCAGAGGTTGCTATTGCTCCTGTTGACCGCAGTCCTTTCGGGGAATATATGCAGAGAGAGCATTGTTGTACAAGGACATAGTAAAATCAAATACCAAAGGGTCCCAGTCCCAAAGACATTACTCTTGCACCCAAGATGTACTGCTTATCATTTAATTATTTATCTGGATTTTCTCTAGTCACTAACAAGGCAATCCTGTTGAATACAACAAAAATCAGTAGAAAATTGGTCCAGTCCTGTTACTCAAGTGGATTGGAGTAGAGAGGCACTACCTAAATGTTAAAGGAAAAAAACCTCAAAGACAAAAAGTTTATTTGGATTTGTATAAAACTTGAGTATAGTTTATGCAAACCCCTTTTTAGTTGAACAGCAAAATCCTCCATTGGCATGAATAATCACCTCCGAATGAGCTGCTACTGTGAGGTTATAAATGGATTTTACAACAGTTTCTAAGAGTAAAACAGCCTATCCTCTGCCTCTTTTGCATGCTATAGTACAAATCCCTTGAGCTCAAGTTTTCAGAAGTTGCCATCAAGTTTCTCTCCACGTGATCTGTTTTCTAGCAGAGCCGACCATCCGACTCCTGCAGGGACTGTAACTAAGAGCTGCTGGGGTCAGGTCACCGGCAAAGTCAGCTCCTGCTAACTAGAGGCAGAAAGCTCACACAAGGAAGGTACTTCTAAAAATGTGGCTGGTTTAGAGGTGTTTTTTCATCTGTAATCAAGGGATGCATTGGGTGCTTGAAGTGGACTGCATTAGTAATTCAGTGGACTGAATTCATTTGGACTGAATTAGTAATGTAGACATTAACTGAAATTTAAATTCTTAGAGAGAATACACTGTGTAGGAACACACCATGCTCCTCCCTCTGAAGACAAATGTCTCTGAGATTGCTTCAGTTTAAGTAAATTTTTTTTTATCACTTGGCATGCTTCAAATTTCCAGCAAAGGTGAGTTTCCCGTGCTAGGACGGACCTTGGGAGCTGCTGCTGTCTGAACACTGCTTGAATGCAGGATACATCTTACATCGACAGGTTCTGGATTTGGGCATGTGTTAACTGCCCGGCTCCTCTCATTGAATAGTACCGCCTTTAAAAGACAGCCAATTGCTGAAACTCCCAATGTGAAAATAAAACCTTTGTCAGTGTTTATTAGTAGACAACATTGTCTATTTTATTGTAGCGTAGAAGTTGTTGCTGCCGTTGAGCACACATCCATCTTTGTTCCTGGATAGAATCTCTCTAAATTAAAATCTCTCTTAATTTCTTAGTTCCAGTCTAACGGTTTCTACAGGACTGTCTCTTCTTTTTTATTCTTTTATTTTTTTTTTAGTTTAGTTTACACTCAGGTTTCTTTTGTACTCTTGCTTTCTTAATTACATGTACCTTTGATTAGGATGAACATTACTGGCACACAGATAAACTGAGAACAAAGATTTCTGCAGCTTGGGGTATTTGACCCAGAAGCTTATCTATCTGTGGATGTAACTATTCATATCTGTTGTTCCTACAGTCAGGAATTTGCCCCAGCAAATTGGTGCTAACAAACGCAGTTGCCCAGGGTGCCTGTTTTGCACACACATGTATTTATCCAGATGTTCAAAACAGATTTTTCCTTTAACAATGTGTCAATGAATTATTATGACGTATTTTGACATGTCAGCAAAGGGGAGTTGTTTCATATGTGAAACAATTGTGGGGCAGTAAACCTTGCTGCCTTCAGGATTTTTGCCATCATCCAGCTACTGTTGAACTTGAGCTTTGAATTGTTCCACTGATTTCCCGGGACTTGCTGCAGAAATGGATTTGTGCATTCTTCGCTCTCCATTTTTGGATGTACTGTCAGTGTAGCTCAGGTGGAAATTCAGATGCTCCTTTGCTCAGGTATTTCTGCCCCCTAAAATATCCTGCAATACTCAACAGCAGAGCTCAGCCCGCATCACACTGAAAGGATGATGACTATGTAAACGGAGAAGGAAGAAGTTAGGCATGAAACTGAGGACAACAAGATTCTTTGGACTTTTTTCTTGTGGGAAAGGGGAAAAGATATTGTAAAGAGCAGAACAGCACCTGCTGAGAATGCTGAGAACTGATTGTGTACCCAAGTAAAGCAGTCATGGGTAAATGCTGGAAAAAAAGTAGTTGGAGGAGCCTTGTTTGGAGCTCTGAAAATGCAAAGGTGTTGTGAAGGCAGAGAGAGCTGGCTTGCATAATACTCCTCCTAGGGGCTGCAGGAGCCTCTGCACCAGGCAGAAACCATCAGAGCATCCAAGCACCTTCCCTTCAGCAGGAGCTGCTGCAGCTGCCTGGAAACCTGACTTAGAGCCAGTAAAGGTGAGCATTCATATAAGAGTTTTATTGATGCAGTATAGCCCTTTTTGCTGCTTTAGTCTCTCTACAAGCCTTGCCTGCAAGTTGTGGCTGGTCAAACAACCACAGGTTGCTAAACGCTGTGTTTGAGCCCAGCAAAGTAACAGTGCTTAAAGGAACTTGAAACAGTTTTTAATTCTGCTTGTCCTACACTTGAGGATGAGACATTAATATTGCTCCCTTACAACATTTCCCTTGTTGGGGAAGTCCATTACCCTCATGTTTGGGGAGTTTTTCACTTCCAACACTGATTTTTTTTTTTTTTTTCCAATCCTTCCTTCCTCATTTGTCCTAAGTTGCAGAAAGTTAGGGACTACAAAGAATGCAAAACTCATCCTATAGGAGATACAACTGTAATAAAAATATGGGTTAAGTTGGAGTCCTACCAACCTCAATTTTGTTCTTTTTAGAAGCATTTTAAGCCACCTCTACAGTTTGTGTAAATTACACACACAATATTAGTGTGCGAATACATTAAATATGCTTTCATATGTTTGCCTGTCATATTATAAAAGCAGCAATAAAATACTGAGAGTATATTATACTTATTAATGTACATTTGTAATACACAATCATTAATCACAAAGTACTAATAACAGACTTTTTTATCGTGTTGAGGCAAAACTTGCCAGCTTTGACTGTTAAGACTGACTTTACAACTACCTGCCTGCCAGCTTTAAACACGGTGGAGGGAATATTTCATGGGGAAAACGCAAGGTCCCTAAAACATCTGGTTGTAAACCTGCAGTAGGGTCTGAAGCAATAATAAAGCTTGTGATGGATGAGTCACGTGAAGCTTCCTTCACCAAAAAGCTGTTGCATTTCAGGCTTATTCTTCTCTAATAATAGACTTTCAGGACCTGGACAATAGCCAGAGCTTTTCCCCTTATTCTTGAAGGGGTGAATGGCAGCACTGGGCAGGGCGCAGCTCTTCAGTGGGGGACAGGAGACATCCTGCTTTCCCAGCTCCGTGGGATGAGAGGTGTCCTCAGCTTTACACTCAGTGTATGGCCCTTATGGCTCTTGGTGGGACTGGGACTGGTGCAGGTGCAGGGAGCCTTCCTCCAGCTCCCTCTGCTCCTCCCTTCCCTACCTGCCCTTCACATCTGCTTAAGAGGATCTTACATCCTTGTGGTTTCTGCTCATGCAAAATATTTTGCCTCCTTTTCATTCTCGGAGATGACCATGGCTCTGGAAGGTGTGGGCGAGGATTTTGACCTGGGTGCCACAAAGCCCATGGTGAATCTAGTGAGAACAGTCCCTGCACCTTCAGGCTTTGGATTTTCTTCTGGAATGGTGTAGCTAAACTGCTGTTGGGCTGCCTTATTAACTCAGATGCTACTTCCCTCTGACTGGCCTTTGATTCACAGCTTTGTTATCTATTTGAGAATCAGATTTCCTGAAAACACCTCAAGAATCTATTTACAGCCAAGTGGAAAATTTTCCCATAGCCATATGTTTCCTATGTAAATGTATGTGGTGACCTCGGAGCCATCTAAATCCCTGTGCACATCTCACTTGCTCAGTGGGGCTTTTTTTTTTTGGTGAATCAGAAGTAAAATCAAAAGCCTCTTTGAGGATTACTGAAAAGGAATTCCACATGTGTTAGTGTGTGTGCACACAGACCGTTTTTTTCAGAGCACAATCTCACTAAAATCAAATTAATATAATCTGTACATGCTTTTAAAAGATTAACCCCCCAAAGATGAAACTGGAAAGCCTTTTGAGTTTTTATAGGAGACAAGCAATTTATGTGGTCCATCATGTGCATTTTCAGACCAGTGTTAGAGCAGATTTTCAGCACAATAGAAGAAAACTACAGTTCCATCATGAGCTGTAGACTTCAACAGTCTATTGCAATCCAAACATTTAACACAAAAAAATGATCTGTTCTCAGTGTCATCCTTCTAGAAGGAAAACATTCCCTTCTTCCCAAAGTCACCTGTAAATCTTTGAGCTCTACTACTGACTGGATCCCGGAGGCTCAGTTCCATCACCCTCTCCTCAAAAGAGGTGTTTTGGCCTCAAAACTGTTTAGAAGCCCCAGAAATGATCTTGTAGTTGCAAATTCTGCCTAGGTCTCCTGTTTAGTATCAGAGAGAAAGCAGCTGGAAAGACACTCTCACTTCTTTTATTAGGAGAAAAATCCCTGCCTCTCATCATGTTCTCCATCCTTATCTTAACAACTCCCCAGTAAATTTAGAAATTGAGGAAAGTGCTTTAGTGACAGACTTAAAGACTGAATCCTCTGTTCTCAGGACAGATACAAATCAAGGTCATGCCCTTTCTTTTGTACTCTTCCAAAGATGCTTAAAATTTGGTTTCCTCTTGCTTGCTTTAAATTGCATCTTCTCTAAAAAGGGATAGTGTTCTTTCAGTGAACGTACATCACTGAAATGGATTAAATGGGACTGGCATAGAAAATTAGCAGCATTTTACCCAAAGACTACATTATTTCTCACACAGATAACAAATTAAATTTGCAGAAATCAAGTCCATAATTTTAGAATATGCTATGTATATATACCATGCATCTTTCTTGTAGGACAATGAAAACATTGATATTCTGTAGTAGTGACTTTCTTATATCTTAAGATCAGTAATAGGACAGGGGAAACAGTTAAAAAACTGTTGTAAACCATCACACAGCAGATGCAAAATCCACTGCATCCCAAAGGCTGTAGCTCCTTCTTATTTGTATTTGTTTTAATCCGCACATGCATACTTAAATACAGGGGTAGTATGCATTTCACAAACCTGCTTGTGCAGAAGTGCTCTCATTCCCCCCCGTGGATTCTCCCCCACCCCATTTCCCTGTGGTGAATGGGTGAAACGGAGTCTGTGCTCTGCGGAGGAACAGGCTGGGGCAGCATCCTAATAGCATTACCTGTTGTTTTTTTTTTTTAAGATGGCTTTCGGACCATTCCAGGCTCCATACCTCTGTTTTGCAGCCTCATTAGCTTTCATGGCTTGATTTCAGTGATGTGTCTACTTGACATTTATTTGCTTTATGAATTGAGGTTTTAATTCACTTATTTTGCTTTTAGCGAGTGAGTGGATCCACGCTGTAAAGTTTTAAGACTTGCTCTTGAAACACTATCTTCTTGGCTAATAAACCAAGATGATGACAAGATCTGTAGTGAATATTCAAATAAATGTGATTACTTCATTTCTTGTCAACAGAGGAGGTGAAAAGTGCAGCTTAACTGGCTTGGTAAGATGGGAAGGAGGGGCTGGGAAAAAGCAAGAGACAACAAAGAGATAGTTTGTAAGATTTAGTGGCTTTTTTCAGCAGGGGTGTTGAGAAGTCAGTGTTGCAAAGTTCAGCCGGGTCAAACAAAGTGCAGAAACTTTCTTATATTCATTGAGAAAAGCTTGATATATGCTTCCAAAATTCAAATGATAGGAAAAAAGTAGACGGGTAGATGATGTGCTGCTTTTACCTCGTCTAAACAGGCTGAAGTTTGCACTGAGACTATATTAACCTTTTTACATCATAAGGTAGAAAGTCCACTATCTTACACAAACTACAACTGTGATAAAATGGTCTTTCAGGAAATCATAAAAGAGCGTTACACCAGTGATGGTGTTTCCTGGCTTGAAGATTGACTGACTCAGAAAGGTACACTTCTGTAAATGACCTTTTTAGCCTGCATCTTTAACAATAATAAAGTAATAATTTTCAAAGGCAGATTGGGCAAAACTTGGTCAGGATTATTTGCATACAGGCAATTAGCTGTGCAGCAGGTGCATTGAATTTGCTTTTTTGGCAAAGAAAATGCAGAGTCATCTCCAGGAAGGTGATGTCCCTGGGAAAGGCAGGGCACTATTTGGTTTATCTGTAGACAGTACACAATGTTTTCCAGCCAAAGTGGTGATGCTGTTAGTGTGGAGCAATAAGATATTGTTTACATAGATAAAATCTTTGTCTTGGATGAAAATGGCAAGGTGGGTCTGTTCCATTAACCTTTGCTTTGACTTTAGAGTGTCCTTGGGAGCATCTCTATGCAGCTTTCCATATACTGACTCATCCCGGGTTACAATCTTCCTTCAATATTTAAAAAAATATATTCTTTGCAACTGACAGATTTTGTGGTGCAAGGTTAGATTTTATTAATTGCTGAAAAACTTACTGTGTTTTTTCCAGCCTGTCTTCTAGATTTGCTTTTGGAGGGATTCATCTTTGTGGAGTCACAGGGGTTTTTGAGGATAGTGAAAGAAGTTGATACAGAGGACTACATTTCCTCCTTCCTGCAGGTTTCTGTACTCATAGGATTTTCCATGCCTGTGTGTGCTCTAGTGTCTCCCAGTGTAGATGTGGATTATAATTCTTACCTGTCTAACTGGATGTTGCATTGCTAAAATCATTAGTATCTCTACAGAGCCCTAAAGTCTTCATGTTCACAGTCCCACTTGGGCAAAATCTTAATTTCTCTGGTCTCTCACTATAGGAATGTACACAGCCTCACTTTCCAAACTTTAAGCTTAGACTATTTCTTCCAGACACGTGATGTAAAGGGCTTTTAAAGTACTTGGCCAACCAGCAAATCAGTTGATGAGATTTGTTATCAAATTAATTTGGAAAAAAATTTCTCTGGCTTCAGGCTATACATGGAAGGCGTTATCCTGGAGAGAGGCACTGTCAGAAAGTCATAAGCAAGAGAATATAGAAGGCTACTGTTAATAAAAGCTGTCATGGAATGCTGGCTATAGATGTTGATGACCAATATAATGAACTCCTCTTGTCTTCCTCATCTGGGGGATAGATAATCCGTAGTGTCAGTCCTGCTGTGTTGTACTGTTATTCTCTCAGAAGCTGTGATGGCCCTGGAGATGGGCACAGCACAGAGGTAGTTACGCAGCACTTAAGTGTTTAACATAATGTAGTCTGTTCCGATGGCAGGTGATAGAGGACTTACTCTTAAAAGTATTTTTATACCACGGTGATTATGCTTCAGACTTGCCAAGTGAATGTAGAGATGGGGAGACATTAAGTGGACTGAGAAAAGAATGCAAGAAAACATTATAATCCAGAAACTAGATAGCTGCCTCGAACAGAAGAAAGACTTGTGATGTCAAATGAGAGCTTCACGTGATAACAAGACCAATGTTTTATTTACGAAGTCTTGCAAACAACACTGAAGATCAGGGTAACCATTTTTCTTTTTGCAGCTGTTAATTCCACCTAAGAAAGGAGAGGCACTGACCAAAAAGGTATTAAACACCAAACAGAAGGGTTTGCATTGCTATTGTTTTTATTTTTTTAAAGCAACTGTTACCTTTTCTCTTGGGAAACAAAATTTATCTCAACACGTTAAGATGAGAAGCAGAAAGTCTGTTGGTTAATATATATTTCAATTTAAGACTGGAAGAAAGCAGTTTTTATTTTTATTTATACTTGAGAAGTTTAATCTTTTATTTTTACTGTCATTCTACCTATCAAAACAAGATTTCCTTAAGATCCTTGTGGTTTGACCAGAGTACATCTCTTTTCTCCACATGCTCATTTCTCAAGATTCTCATGGGACTTCTGTGAGGTGATGAATAAGCCTCAAAGATTCAGTTTTGGTTCCCATCTGGCATAATACCACGGGTATGATGGACTATCCTGAAGTAGCTCACTGGATCTGCAAATTTACATTGTAAATTGAGCAGTTTAGAGAAAAAATGTTATCAATTAATTCACAACTGGGTCTATTCAGAGAGACAAGAGAATTCTCCCTTAGTTAAACTCCTCACTTCAATTTTCCTGGTATTTCAGGTTTTCTTGGTACCTGTAGATTACACGCGATACACTGTGATATTGAAGGAAAAGAAGGTGACAAGCAACAGGCGTTGTGATGAGGTTTTGGGACCTTCTGGCCTTGTCTGAAATGCTTATAAAACTTTTTCAAAGTTTTCTGACACTTTCTGTCCAAATCCAGGATGGAGCTGGAGGTGCAAAGCCACCTACTCCAATGGCTGGAATGACACAGAATCACTGTTCAACAGATCAAAATGCTGTTGAAGGTTCACAGTCAAGAGCATTTGTCACTTGCGGCCTCTCTGGGACCTGGCACAGGCTGGTCAGGATGTTTTTTTTCTGTAGTTTTGCAGAATATTGTTGAAGCTGGACTCTGAGTAGATGCACTCTGGAGTGCTGCCCTCATTATGTATCCATACTGCTTCCAGCAAACAGAGAGAGAGAATATAAATGGACTAAGTTGAGAATATTGGATGATTTTGCCGAAGTGTCCGTGGGAGAGCTATGGACCTTAGAGTAGTGGCAGAAAACGGCTGTGCAGAAAAACTGAATAACAGAGATGACTGAGAAGGTCTCAGCCTTCTTAGGAGGTTTCAGAGAAGAGGTTGTGGGGTGGACTCCATCGTCTGCCTAGAGATGTCTTCTCTGTGGATTGTTCTCAAGCTGTTCCCAGAAAGGTTACGTGAGGATCATTTGTGCCTAATATAAAATTTGGTCTAATAGTTAATAGTACAGTACTGCAATGCAATAGTAATAATGATTCTATAACAATAATAACAGTGAGCAGTCAGTAGAGCAGGCTGCTCCATTTTCCTCTGACAGGTAACGGCTACTTTAGGATTGACTCTAAAATTCCACTTTTCACTTACAATTACCACCCTGACTTGGGTTTCCTTCTATGAGCTCAGCACAGTGATGGAATTGCAGAGCTCCTCTGTCTAAACCTGTGCATTTAGGCTGCTTTAACGTGATCCCTTTTACTTTGGAATTTGAAAAATAAAAAGGGAAGTTTTGAAATACTATGGCTCACTTTAAGACAACAGTTCCAGGGGAGATTGTATTCTGGCTAACGTACAGAATAAATGCTTTTGAAGCATGCTCTTGTTCTTCCTATTTACAAACAACCAAACGAATTAGCATTTTAACAGTATTGAGCAATTCTAAACATGTGAGGCGATTATTTCTGCAGTTTATTTTTTCACCACATGGATGTTAAGGGTTAACAGTTCCTCAGCATATAACTGACAGTGGTAATATTCTCTTTAGTCCAAAGCGGAAGAAGAGGGGAGTTGCTTGTTGTTATAAAAGCAGGGAATTTCTGGATCTTAGTAAAATAAACCAGGACTTTGTTTCTTGAAGTAATTATTCTCTGGAGAGAGAATAGGAAAGATGGAGGCAATTAGGAATGACCTTGCATCACTGGATTGTTGAGAACTTCTGGATCAGTGGCTGATATTTTCATAACTCCATTTAAGCTGAGCTTTTTTTAAGCTGTTGTTGCCACCGCTAGAGAAAACAGAGCATTTAATGGCTGGTCCAAAGCCCACTGATACAGAGGGTTTCAAGATGTGCTTGTGCTTGGGTGGGCAAAGTAAGGAGCACAGAAATGTACCCTGGGGCACTGGGGACTCAGTCAGCACATGGGAAGGGGTTGTGAGCTCCTGCATGGTCCTAGCCCACATGGGACACATGCTTTGGGTGCTTTGCCCACTGCAGGTTCTGCTAAGGCAAAACTGTGCAGGTTGTTATGTCCCTCGGATGACTGAGGTCACCACGTTTACTGGGACAGTGAGAAGAAACAAACCTGTGAATGCTTTTTGGTAACCTCCACCTAACCCCTTTTAAGTGGAGATTTGCCTTGTGGTGTTTTTTTTTTCTTCTGAAAACTATCTTTTGAGTGTTATCATTTAAGAAGTGTGTTTAACTTTTATGTGTGAGGTTGGCAATGAATTACTATAAAGCAAATAAAACTGTCCTAGCAGCCTGAAAGTGGTGATACAGCAGATAGCATTCACACCCTCATCTTTGTATTCCCTTCCTTCAAGGATATCGGTAGGCAAACAAGGCTGAGTCTCCAATATGTTTAATAAAGGAGCAATTCCTTAAGTTTCCTGACCTAGCTGTGGGAAAGATAATGCACTCGTCCCATTGCTCTGCTCCAGACTGATAGCGTTCCCTGGGCACGGCAGGATGCAAACATTGCCAGCCTGAAGTCCCTGGAAGCCAAGTTTTGGCTTAGATCTTCTGCCTGGACTACTAATTTGGGAACACTTTCCTTTCTCTGGGAGCAGATGAACAGTCTCCAAAATAATAAGCAAGCCTTAGCCCAGTAGTTAGCGCAGCTTCAGCAACACAGACATACTTTTCTCGAATATGTTTCTCAACTACTGTCGCTTTTGTAATCTGATATCATCAGAGCTCAGAAGAGTCAAAAGAAAAATGTTTCCATGAATGGCAGATGCATGTAAGGACCGATCTCCGTGCCGCATACCGCTGCAGAGGAGGTTACTCTGAAAAAAAAGACATGCAAAATTTTTTCACGGCTTTTATGTTATTTGGTTTGTTTGATGTTCTTCTAGCTCTGGCAGACTGCAGAAAAGTCGTTTTCTCTCATGGAGGCCATCACCTTTTGAATGATATAAAGGAGTTGCTCTGTTCTTTTCAGTTGTTTTTCTATGTATTTACTTAACAATTTCATTTTCTGAGTAGTTGTTGAAAGACCAGGAGTTTGTAAATTATACAACACTAAGTAGTGGATACTGTCCATGGCTTTAGGCCCAGACACTGTCAAATGCTTCTCCAGATTCTGACTGGTTTGAGAAAATCATTGCAAATTACAGAACTACCAACTTTTTTATTATTATTATTTAAATATTTTGTTTCTTTGTTTTTGCTTGGTATATTCTTACTTGCCTCTGTAGCTAGCAACTGGTTTTCAGAAGGGGTTGGAGCTGGGTTGTCGCACATATGGAAGTGAACATCTGTGGTCTCAATTATTGAAAAATTAGAAAGTTCAAAAATAAAAATAAAATGCATGTTAGATCGTCGAACCTCACTCTCTTGCTATTTGTTTTCTTTGTGCATTAGAAGTAAAAATGCCTTCTGTTGTAATAATAATAATAATTCTCCGCACTATTATCCCAGGATCTCAAATTACTGGATACACATTGAAGTGTTGTGTTTTCTAACATGGTTGTGAAGTCAAGTCTTATTCCCCCTTCCCATTTTCCAGACGGGAAAACTACACTTCAGAAACAAACTTATTTAATGTCATACAGACACTCCCAGAAAAACTAGAAAGAAAACCACTGCCCTCCACTCCTCCCAGTTATAACCGCAGGACATGGTTTCTTCCCTTCCAGCCCCTGGTGTGAGCAGAATTGCACATTTAGGAGCAGGGCTGCAGTGCACTGGGAGCACCACGTCACGGATGTATGGCTCTGGCGTGGAGGTGGGTGACAGGATCTGGCCCTGCTGTGGGGTGAGCTGGCACAGGGGTGTGGCTGGGGTTGTGTGTGTCATGTTTCTCTCCTGCGGTTCTCCCCCTTGGACAGCCCTGTGGTCTCGGCTCCGGTGCGTTGCCATCTGAAGCATCTTCTGAAATTGCTTTGGACATCTCGTTATGAATCATACCTATATCCTATTACTGCGAACGGAAATCACAAACTTGGAAATTAGTCTGTGTTTTAGTTATTATAGCTGGGCTTGGAAAGAGCAGGAGTCGGCCCAAGCTGCTTACTCGGGGCTGTGCCAGTTGTGCCGAAGGCACGAGGGCTGTGCAAGCACAGGCTTCTGACCCCATCCAGCAGATCCAACCTGGATTATCAGTCTGTGCATCTTAGCATCGTCATTTATGAGAATTAATGGTGTTTGTTTCTGTTTAGGTAAACAGTTTATCCATCTAAGATGGAAGGGTTCTCAGCTTTCCTTTTAGTTTACATACATATAACTTAAAAGTTCCATTATTGAGCTTGTCGCTGCAGACTCTTTTGAACTGAAGCCATTGTATACATATCCTGAGCTTTTCTTTCATTGTATGATGTTATAAGCATCCATCATTTGCCTGACAAAGGTTTTGTCTTTTTTTTTTTTTTTTCCACTTTCTTGGGGCAAAGATGGGAAATTTACTTGTACTAACCAACATAACGAAATGTGGCATCCTTCTGCCAAAGCTTGCTGATGGACTGAGTACACATCTCTGTCTATAGCCATTTAATTATATAATGACCCTTTCTGCCAAACCACTTCAAGTGAAGTGCAGTAGTAATACATACAGCAGCGGCAATGACAGTTGTCATTGATAAAGAGATTTTTCTTTTGTAGAATAAATTATTTCTGTTTGTAGTTGTTAGTTTTATAGATCATAAATTAGTTCAGACGCTGGCAGAAAAAAATCTCTACCAGTCAAATGCATATAAATATGCTTCACTCAAGCAGGTTACTTCTAGGCTTATTCCAGTAAAACCTTTAAGTCCATGGCTTAACAACCTGCTCCAGTCACCGAGTTCAGTGCTGAGCCCAGGCTCACTCTCAGTATTCCCATGGATGTGCACTGCCACAGGCACAATTTCCCTCCAGACTACTGTAAAAATAAATATTATATTAATAAAATCCCTTCCTTTAGGATTACACAGAGTGCTGAGCCCGCCCGATGGTGCCAGCCCTGGGACAGTGCCTGGGAGCTGCTTGCAAGCTGATAGCACCCGTCTTGTCTCCCTCCTCCATAACAGTACAACCCACTCACCTACAAACTGTCATCCATGAAAAAAACCTGCATTTTGCCCCTGGAAACTGCCCACCGACAGGCACGGATCTCCTTAATGCACCAGAGGGACCCGCTCCCAGTTAACATTTCTGGGTGTGACAGTGAGGAGGAGCCCCTGATACGGGGAATGATGAGGGCAAGTGCAGAACTCTGATTAACACCTGGGGCTGAGACCTGATTATTCTGCCCCTGATTAATGACATCCTGTGTGTGCCTTGACTCTTCACTTGTGATGCTGAGGATAAACACCTGCTCTGTTGAGCAACTCTCTAATCACCAAGGCTTGGAGAAATGGCTTGGAGATTCTCTGGAGGAAGCAATCTGACAGATGTGTAGTGTCTTTTCTGGTAACAATAAAACCATTTTACTATTTCCTTGTGCTGAGTTTGAAGTAGGCAGAACTCAAAGTCATACTGTTTGTATTTTTCCAATGACTGCACTGTGCAATTAATAATAACCTCATAAAAATATCTTGTACACATTATTTTTTTGAGTAATCATAATAATACTTGCAACTGATCTTACTTCACTGTCAAGGGGTGGTATAGTCACCTTCAATCTCACTTTCTGTGTTCAATGCGGTTACAGGTAGCAACACAGAAGTCAAGCTCAGGTTTCAATGCATCTTCCAGCTCACACCTAAAATTCTGCAGATCCAATACCCTCCCTGCTTAATCTAAAACGCCCTTTCTCCTGTGTATGGTGTGTAGCGAGGAGATGGTATAACTTGGTTTAAATTATATTTGGAATTTTGTTTATTTGATGAAATTTTGTCTCACATGCTTGCAGACCAGTGTTTCAAGGGGATTGCTTTTGTACCTGCTGTTATGAAAGTCAGCAGAAAAATATTGTTCTTGGCTACTGTCCTGATTAACCCAGACATTTTAATGTGTTTAATGATAGGTCATTTGATGAATAGTCACCTGTACCCTGTGATCAACTCTGACTTGGCCACTGGGGCTGAACTTTAGCAGCTAGGTGTCATAATTTCCCATTTTTTGCTTGATTAATGTTTCCTTTTGTAATCTTAAGGCGGAAGTTTCTGGGGAGATTCTTCTCCACAGACCAGCCAGCTTGGATCATTGGGCAGGGACTACAGGGTTTTTTCAGCAAAGAGATCCTGGGAAAAATATAATGTGGACATTCTCTGCGTGTTGGCATCTTTCCTTCTGGTTTGTAGAAAGTAAGCCTTGCAGAATTTGGGTGCTCAGAATGGCTCTAGTGTGTACCTTGGCTTCTTATGTAAATCCAGATAAAAGCACCAGTGGTTTAAATACCACATGGGGATGCCATTATACTGCATGTTTTTAAAGGAGCTTTGAGTGATCCTCTGGGTCTTTAATTGGGACCAATGTAGTACCTACATGACAGCATAAAAGATCATAGATAGGATATTTGTTGTCTTTTATATTCTCCTGTATTATTTATTCACCCTCACCAGAGAGTGGTCAGGCATTAGAACAGGTTGTCCAGAGAAGTTGTTGATGCCTCACCCCCTGGAGGCATTCAGGGCCGG
Organism: Cuculus canorus; assembly: GCF_017976375.1. Taxonomy (NCBI): domain Eukaryota; kingdom Metazoa; phylum Chordata; class Aves; order Cuculiformes; family Cuculidae; genus Cuculus; species Cuculus canorus. The sequence goes on from NC_071409.1 coordinate 20,984,303, forward strand.
GTTAGATGAGGCTTTGTTCAGCCCTATCTAGTGGAAGGTGTCTCTGCCCATGGTGAGGGGGTGGCTGGAGCTAGGTGATCTTTGAGGTCCCTTCTAACCCAAAATATTCTATGATTCTATTACTTTCTATAATTTTAGGACCTCCAAAGATTTCTCATGGACCTTTGCTAGGTAACTCCTTCCTGATTTCATTGCTATTGAATTCTAGAGAATTTTTCCATTCACTTATCTGAGCCCCTGGAGAAAGGAACACAATGTCTTCAAAGCACTTTGGCCTAGACCGATGGTCACTAATGTCATCACCTTCAGCAGCGCAATCAGACACATCTCTGTTCCTCACTACATCTTACCTTTATTATTTTCTTAATTGTAATAAAAACTTTTCATAGTTAGAATCTCTCATCAGTCATCGCTTAATAGTATAGTATTGAGCATCTCTGCAAATAAACTTATTCTTCATTTATTTGCCCAGGTCAGAGCCTTTCAGAATTGCTTCTGCTGATATCAGCAGATGTTTGGGCAGCCATACAAAAGCCAAACACTGTAATGCAGATCTTTGCAGATCTCATGTTAGTTGTTAAGGTTTCCCTCTATGTTCACTAGTGATGAAACAAGGAGGATAATGTGGACAGGAAACAACAGGGGTATAAAAAAACATCCCAAGCCCAGCTTAAAATATTTATGCAAGCCCATTGAGCATTAAGCAGTTTGAATGGAGGCTTTGGTTTCAGATGTCCGAGATAGAGTTAAAATCTAGAGTGTAAAGTGTTGGGTCATTGAAATTAAAAAAAAAAAAAAAATAAAAGCCCTCCTGTAACAGGTGAGTTGAAACAAGAACAAAGGGCCTATAAAAAGAGCCAGGTGAAGCACTGAGGAGATAAGGAATGATCTTCCTGTGCACTTACTGCCATAACTGAATGGATAACCTATTTTTTTTTTTTTAATAGCTAGGGCAAGAAATGATACTAAACCCTCTTCCACAAGTACAGTGCTAATTATTTCTTCCTGACCCTGGGAGAATCATCTCCTGCTGTTCAGTAGGTTTGGCTTGAGACTTGAATTACTCTTGTAAATCCTTTTAATTTGTTCATGAGTTTATAGCTCTGCCATAAACATTGCTCCCAAGCTGCTGTTCACGCAGCAATGTCCTTTACAATATTCCTTAGAAAAACTGCTGCTATTTCCTTCCTCTGTAAGGATTTGAATTTTTTCACCTGTTTGCATGGTGCACCTGATGCACAGAGCTGGAGTCTGCCTGGTTCTCTGCTCTGTAGGTGGATGCCATGTCTTAAACCCTGATTGCGCAACAGGTTGGGTTTCCAGGTCCAAGGTGTGAAAATGCCTGGTTTTAATTAAAAAGCCCCCCCTTTTGGCAGAATTACTTGGAAGCATGTGGGAAAAGGCCCTTCCAGAGGGTTTTTCATACACTGCATCAAACCTGTCCTTTAGCACTTTGATCTTTAGGAGAGCTCTTATGTCTCATTAGTTCCCACCCTGGAGAATCAGGTCCTACTAATGGCACGTGGCTGATGACAAGGGTCTTGCAGGCCCTTGGCAGTGCTGGGTCTCACTGCAGCAGCCATCAGGAAGCAGGGAAGAAATTCAGGTAGGCAGCTGCTGGAAGGAGAGTCAGGGCTGAAAAGCAGTTGAAACTTTATTGGTAGTGAGGGAGGGTTGTTTAGGAAAGGGGATGAAAAGATTCCTGTGATTCATAGGACTTATACACAGTTGTCTATTCATCTGGTCGTATTATCTGTGCCTTCATCTGGCCGTGGGAAGAGGTGTGCTGCAAAGCACAGGGCAGGCAGTGTGTCACCGACCTTGAGCTATCTCATATCCTTTTCTGTGAGATCTTGTGACAGTTCGTATTACCGTGAGTCATTGTTTCTTTAAAGCTCATTACTGGCAAGGACTCGTAGCGAGACACCTAAGTGGCATTGTGTTATCTATGCTCAACGGGGCTATTAATGTGTGTCACCACTGAAGTGTCATCCAGCAGAAATGTAATTCTGGATTTCGGGTGCTGAGTCGCAGAGGTATGTTCATCCTTTGTGTCCAGCCAGGGTGAAACTCAGCTCTGTGAAGTGGTGTCTTAGCTTCCCACATTGGTATTAAAAGGTTTTGGTTTCACTCTAATTTATATGTATAATCATGTCATGGGGGAGGGCCACGAAGAGGAGGGGAAAGAATAATGGAGCGTTCCTCAGAAATCAGTTCTTAGGTTGCATGGGCACCAAGTCTTTTCTTTTCTTGCCAAAATCCACCATGGTCATCTCTGTTGTCTTCTTTGTTTCTTTGAAATTTTATTTCATAGTTCTGTATTGCTGGAAAAATAATATGAATATTGCAAGTCCTGCAGCTTCACAAACCTCCCTTCCTTCATAAGTACAATGGGAGAAGAGGTTGGTCAGCATGGCATTATCTTACGGATATGATCGATACAGTTCCTCAGTGCTTGCAGGAACATGGTCTGTCTTTCAGCCCACTGCTAACTTTACTTCCTTCTCTCCTCCCAGTGCCTCCTGGCACTCCGTCACTGTATAACAGGTCGCTTGTGAGTTGTTGTGTTAAAATTCTCCACCTCGATAGGGATTTTCTTAGCCTTCACCTAGGAAGGATTTGATTCCTCTAGAATATAAGCAGAATAAAATTAGTCTGCCATTGCAGAAGAGGAGGGATTTGCACATTTCTCTTCCAAACGCAGTGGTTTTAAGAGATGCACACATCTCCATCCCTCCTGCCTGAGAGTCCCACAGTGGAGACTGTGGCACTTGGAGGGAGTTTGCTTCTCAGAATGACCTTGGCAGAAGATATTGCTCAAAGTGACTGTAGAGTTGGACAGCTGCACCTTGGGAAAGTTTTTGCCGTCTTGCCTCTTTTTAATGAACTATAAACAATTTTCACATCTCTGCCTAGATTTGTTTCACACTTCTGCCTACATATTTCTCTGCTTTTTACTATCATCTCTGGCACATGCGTCTCAAAACTTTTTGGACTTGTAATTCTAGAATACTGATACTTATCATCATAATGGTCTACTGTATGGCTAAAGACAACAAACTTCCCCAAATGTTTGCTGTAAGAAAAGATACTTGTGGCCTTTTTTCATGTTTAAAAAAAAAATGTTAAAAAAGTTAGAGAGTGGATAACCCACATTAATACAACAGTAAAATCCGCATTTATCCTCAGCTTTTTTTTTGTGTGTGTGTGCATAGGTATTTTGCCTTATAAAGCAGTTAAAGGCAGGAAAACTTGATAAGGCTTTTTGTCACCAGTAATGTGATATTTTTCTAGAAGAAACTTGGGACCTTTCGCTAAACCCTTTAGGCAATTGTTCTGGTGGATTTAGAGGTTTTCTTGGTTTCATGTATGTTTAGGATATCGAAGTGCTGTCTACAATAACTTCCTTGTTCTTCTGTAATTTTCCTTTGGCGTGTGTTTGATACCAGCAGGCTTGTCCATTCCCATCTGCTCTGTATTGGTTTTATGCAAATTCTGTCTCATCCCTCTACAAGTCCTTTCAAGTTAAAATATTGCTTCCTCATGCCCGCTTATATTATTTGTAATTCCTGCACAGTGACCTGCTAGCCACCCATGTATTGGGCACAAAAGACATAATCTTTGTGAATCAGATATCACTTATCTCATCCCTGTTTGCATTATACATTCCCCTCACAATACGCTTTTCCACAATGCTTATCCATTTAATACCCAAATACCTGAGGTCTCTTATTTCTGTCCAACATGCTTGTCATATTACTCACAGCCAACTGATGAGCAGGGAGATAAAAGGATTTGCTGTAGGTGGTGTATGGATTTGTGGCACAGCCAGAAGAGAAAATAGGTTCTTTGAGTCCCATCTCTGTGGTTTCGAATGGGTTTAACAGTCATACTCTCCCTTTCAATGAAGTTACAGAAAGGCAGTGGTTTGATTTGTAGTATGAGTTTACCGCGTCCACAAATGTGCAGTGCTTTAACATGAAGCTATTTTTGCCGTATGTGAAACTGTCCCACCAGGCATGAGGATGCTGGAGCCCTCGCAGGGTGGTTTCATACCGGTGCTACAATTGTATACTGGTACAAAACCAAGGTCAGGTAAGCGCTATAAAACCAGTATAGGTACATCTCTACCACTGTCACCAGACTGAAGGAGGAGATAGGAAGTAGAAGCAATAGCTCTATAGCACCTGTGGTATTGAAGGTATGTCTTCACCCTTTAAAACACTGAGGTATCTTGGACTGCTGGAGAAGAGTCATTCCTCAGGAAATGCATGGGAGCCTCCCTGTAATACCTATGTTTTAAATTTAAGCCCATCCCCTCACTGACAGTGGGATCTGGTGAACATTTTTCCCTATGAAGTTCTACTTTTTTTATCTCATAGAATTCCTAAAGTATACTTTTTTTTCTGTGATAAGAATATCTCCTGGGACTTGTTTTGGATTTCAATAGTATAGTGATGTTTTGCCTTGAAAATGCTCAGATGGCCTTGAAAGATTGTGTTAAAAATTGTGGTATTCTGATCTGCACGGGACTCTAGTAAACTGTGGAGGCACCGAGGGGAGCAGGGTTCGCTGTCAGATTAATTTACTGAATGTTGGTGTTGGTCTCAGTTCTGCAAAATCTATCCTCTTATTAGGCTCGGTGAGCAAGGGTGAATACCAAAGGTAGAAATAGCTTATTTTTAACGTAAAATGTTGTTTATTTTTGTTAATTGATTATATTAGTTGTAGGGTATGAGAGAGAATTTAATCAGTGGCATAAAACATGAATAATGTAAATACCTGTAACATATTAAATCAATATTTTTTATCTACTTGCATTTCAGAGAAATATACTTGTCATGTTTTGTTACATTCTTTTTTTGTTGGATGGTTTTATAACCGTGATTCCTTCTAAGATCATTACTGTCGATGTCAAAAGAAAAGCCGTAGGCAGTCCAGATTGGATATCAACACTACTAATGCTTAAATTACCAGTACACAGAAATTCATTTAGCTACTGTGATGCACAACAAAAGGCAGTCTACTACTATGTTGACTATACCATGAACTTTCTGAAGAAGCTCTGGCTGATTATAAATGCAGGGCTTGGGGGTTTCTTTTTTGGTTTTTTTTGGTTTTTTTTTTTTCCAAAGAGAGGCCACCATATCTGAAAACTGAAAATATACAATTTACCATAGGGCCATTTTCAGAGTTTCACTTAGGTGGATTACCAAGAGATATGGATGTACACAGTGGTTTATCCCAAACCTCAATCGTGGGCATTATGCTTTGGAAGTGAATGGCTCTGATTCTTTCTCTGATGAAGGTGTAAATTTGAAATATTGTCACTGAGCAGAAATGTAAAAATTGGAAAACTTGTACGATGCTAAGAAGAATGTCATGTGAAATTATTATAATGGTTCCTTCTGGCCTTGACATGTCAAGAGGTCCAGCACTGTAATGTAAGAATAAGTAAATCAAGGATGAATCTGATATAGTTTTTTTTGTCTCAATTCTGTAGCAAGGTGGCAGGTTTGCACTCACTTCTCAGCTGTCTCTGTATACATGGAGCATTCAGTAAACATACTCAAGATATATGGACTGCAATTGAAACAGCCCCTAAGAACATAAGACCCTAAACATCTAATTTTTCAATTATGTTAATATCTGTGGGAATTGAGGTTGTGTTTCTTGTCTTCAGAAGGCACCTTTCAGACAGCATGGCCCAAGTCAGACAGGAGTCTGGGATTGCAGGAAACACAGACTGATTCCAGAGCCACAGCCAGAGACCAGCACTTTACTGTGAGCTCTTTAAAGGAGGTGTGCAGTGTCCCACAGTGAAGAGCGACACAGATCATGCTCACGACACATTCAAAACTCAGACTCTGCTGCAACAAGGAGGTATACACTGATGCATTCCAGTAGTCAGCCCTTAGGTTAGAAGTTTTTGGCCCTTTGTCCTAACAGAAGATAGCACCTGTATTAACCAGACTAAATCTGTGAGACTCCACGTAATGGTAAAAAAAGAGGCTGATTTTGGACACAGCATAAAGCGTGGGTAAACTGGTCATAAGCTGAGAGTCCCTGCTCCTTTGCTTCCCACCAGACCTGAGCTGCTGGTCAGCCACAGGGTCACTTTCCATTCCAGGTTTGCATGTGTCTCCCCAGGAATTCAGCTTCCCCGCAAGCCTCCCTCGGCATCCTGCAGGGCGCCAGCACCAACAGTATGGAAACCAGTCCAATGCATATTTTTTATAGTGGATGAAATACAGTGTTCTTGTGTCACTGGGTTGCACACATGGTTGTTATACATCTCTGAGAGGCAGAACAGCATGGAGAAAGAAACATTTGTCTTGTCCTCATATAGCCTGACTTTTCCAAGACTGAGTGTTTTCACTAATGCTGGTCATACAGGATTAATGTCAAAGGGGTGTTCAGATGTTCAGGGCTGATAAAAAGTGGTTTGCCAACATTCAGTGCCCTCGAGTCCATGTTCAAATTAAAAAAAAATAGAGACCAGCAACATTAAAATAGTTGAGGTACAAAAAGAAAAAGGAAAAAGCTCCTCAGTTATCTATGATAACACTATTGTTTTCGTTTTTTATTATCTAGCTTGTTACAGGCCAATGAGAAACAACCACAGATCGTCAATAAGGTTTTTAATTGCAAAGATTTCCTGTGACGTGAGTGTTAATGAATGTCAAGGCAATAACACAAAAGACATTACTTGTTTAATGATTGATAGAACAAGAAAAGCACGAGGTCTTTTGCAGGATAAATGACTACTTTTCTGTGTTCCTTTACATTAGCAATATCAACACTTAGATCACATGGCAGGAGATAATGGTCCAGGAGATAAAGTACAGAATCACAGTCTGTTATACAATAACAGACATAGTAATGATAATTAATGTGCATTTCTTTGGCCATTCTCATACTTGTCAGTGCTGAGCCATGAGGACCAGTGCTTTGCTGTTGACTTACATGAGGGCAGGACAGGGCAGTTGGTTGGTCTGAGAGTTTTTGACTTTTTCTCTGCTGCAAAGATATCGGACCTTAAAAGCTTTCATTGTCAGCTGGTTTAAATGCACTTTCATATAGGCAGATTTTGTGCATTGTAATAGCCATACACCTCGATTTCTCAGAGTAATTTGACCAGAAAAATAGGCATTTAATCGCACAGTGTGATGCCATACTTCAAAACAAACCCTTGGGCTTTGACCAGGAAGGATCAACATCACAACACCCTCTAAGGGCTCATCAGCTTTCTCTTAGCATGTAATAGCTGGGGACTTTTTCAAAAATAAAAAGGGTAAACATCCTGGGCAAGGTTCCCCTCACAGAACAAAGATAATACAGAAGATTGGTCAGAACCTATAGTTTATAAATACCCCCTATAGCTGTCTGAGGAACACTTCAGGGTGTGGGCAACTGGCCCTGACCACACCCTTGCATGGTTTTGGGTATGAAGTCCATGGAAAAGTTGTACAGCTTTGGTTTGGTTTATATGGTTTCTGACACACCAGGTTTCATTGGACAATATGCACTTGGCAACTTTTGACCAGTTTGCACCGCAAAGTTTCAAGTGCCCCTGGAGCTCTGCCGAGTGAGCAACTGTCTCCAAAAATGTGCTAAATATGAGAAAGCCTTTGAGGTGAAAATTAGTTCATGGTTTGGCAAAATAGTTGGGGAGTCAGAAAAATATTTGGATTAAACCTGGATAGTTTAATTATTGGCCTTGAACCACAAATTAATGGAACTGCACATGGCCTTTGGTTTCAAAATGTAGCACTGGATAATGTTTCCTCATTTTTGAAAGTTGCATTGGTTTGCAGCTATCTGTGTTGGCATGGGAGCTGAAAGCTGTACTGGTAAAATTGTACATGTTGTGTCTAAAATAAGAATCTTATTCCAATTAATAATATAGCTTAAAATCTTTGAAAGTATTTTCTTGAATTAGAGCATCTCAACTTAATCCAGCTTAAAAATTCCTGAAGTTTTAGAAATCCCTTTGTAGCTATTGCAAGTTGCCTGATAGGATCATGTTTGTCAGCTTTGAATTAAATTGTTCAAAAGTGTTTTGTCCTCCAAAAGCTCACCAAAGCTGTGTTTGAGCTTTACTCAAGTAAAGTATGCACAGCCTTGTGCCATTTGTCTTCCTTTAGAAAAAGCAGCTTCCAAAGACTATGTCAATAACCCGTTTGACCTACAAATGCATGTTTTCAGGTGTACTTGCCCTGGGCAGTGTGGCGTGGGTATACAGAGGTGTCAAAGACTCCTGAAAGAAAACCTGAAGAAGGGAAGTTGGGAAGTCGTGAACGGGATGGTTTCAGATTTTGGTCTTGTGGGGTGGGCATGCTTATGGTACGACACCTACTATGCTTTCCCCATCCCCCTGAGAAGCCAATTTTGGGCAATGCAGGTGGGCTCTGTTCCACGGTTAAAGCTTTCCCAGTCCTGCCTGTGCATCCTCCTCCCCATCCCCTGAGTTTTGAATTTTCAGAGCTCAACCTCACTTTGGAGGTGACCAAACCATGGCAGGAGCTGCTTGTGTTGAAGGCAGGAAGCAGAATAACAGCTTAAAAAGGGTTTTTTTTTTTTTTTTTTATGTTAAACTTCCTTAACTGTGATGCCAAGGAGGGCAGCGCAACATGGAAAGTGTGAGCAGGTGTCTACCGGGGGGCAGGTTGGGCTCTGCCCTGCTGCCGTTGTGCTCAGCCAGGCATCCGCATCCCTCTGCTGACCCTCCAGGAGAACCGCAGAGAGGGTCCCTGCATCAAATAAGAGTTGTTAATATGAGTTCATCTGTGCACTTTGTTTAAACAAGTTAATAGTGACTTAAAAAATTCTGCTTGTCTCTTCAGGCTGCTCTGCAGAGCTGCACATGTGCAAAAGCAAGTGATTACCTGGGATGTGTGCATTCAGCAAAAAAAAATCAGAAAAAGAGGGATGTTAGAGAAAGACTGGGCAAAAAAAATGGCTTCTAAACATTCCATCAAAAATACTTTGATTTAGACTTTGTTTTGGTTGTTCTGTTATGAAATATTGCAGAGGTAACTCCTTCCAAACACAAGGGTGAATAAAAATCCTGCAGCTGAACTATGAGACTGCATACCTCTAAATAATGCCTTGCATGAGGTGTTCTCAATTTCACTTTTCCAAATTGCCTCATATTCGATTTAAACCCACCACATTTTGATCGTCACTCTGCAGACCAAGTAGTTTTATGTCTCTGTTTCACTCACAGCCTCACGATAGGTGATTAGTGGGTAAGAGAACTTCTACCTGTCACTTCCAATTTTAGAATCAGGACCCAGATTTGGGAAATCACTTAAGCATGTGTCTGACTTGAAGCAAAGATTTCCTTGTTTGGTGGTGCCCTCCCCAAAAGAGATATTCTCCTCAGTCTCCTCAAGTATGTAATGCTTGAAACTGGGTTGACCCAGAGAAGTTACTTCTTCGCTGGCATCACGGAAAACCAGACCCCTGGGAACCCAAAGACTCAATCCCATTGACCTCCCGGCTGCGCTTCCCAGGGAAAAAAAGGTTGGGAGAGCAGGAGCAGCGTCTTGGCATTTCTGTTACCCCCTCACCAGAACAGTGCCTGGTGCTCTCCTTGTGGGAGCATGTTACGGCATTAATGAAATGCACAAAGCAAAGAGGCTGATCCATATAAATGGGTGATTTAAATAATGAGGAAGGAGGAAAGATGTGGTTCAGTGTCAGTACTGATTAATTAGGGCATAAAATAAATAACCCTCCTAACAACATTGGCTGCTTCCACTATAACTTACTCTATTAGCAGGTGATGGAGTTAATACAAGTGACAGTGTAATTACAGGTTAGTTAACCAGCCTGTTGTGACATTTTCCTAATTTCGAGAGATGGACCTATTTACACGCACACGTTTTCCTATTGTAAAGAAACCAGAGGCAAAGCACTGATAAAAGTTGGTTGTTAATCCTGCAGTTTCAGCACTTGTCAGGCCCAGTTTTTCTGTTCTCTGCTTTGTGAAAGTCCAATCACACTGATGCCAAAAGCATGGAATAATTCCCCTGCGTGCTTGTTTGGTGTCACAGCTGGGGTCATGGCTAGGTATTGTGCTCTTATGAGTATGCACATTTATCTAATGTATGGCCCTACAATGAAATGATGAACAGATGTTAGTAGTGAGTTTTTAACATCTTAGCTCTTTTGTATGGAAGTTTTATTGAAATGTTTTGCCAGTTAACTCTATGTTTGTCAGGCTAAAACAAGAAAATATACCAGGATTTATAGGAGTTTTGAGTGGATTTTTGAAAACAGCATTGCTGCACAGCAAATAACTGCCAATGCAACAAACCGTTTACATTTAATACTTTTATGGCTGCTGGCCAATAGCTTCCGCAGCTTGTGGTATGGATCACAAATTTCTCATAGAAAAAGAAATGCAAAATTAGATCTCTTAAATTATAATATATTACAACCCAAATTTCACATTAAAATAGCCTTTCAAACATGACACCAAATCTTTAGTTTGTTTAATGGCTCCATGGAAGTCCTGAAGCTATTCTGAAATATTTTTAGTCGTTGTTCAATGCTTCTTATATTTTCTTATAGGTTAAGAGGAAGCAGCGTGATGAGGAAATCAGACAATTTTGCTGTGTGGTGACTATGTGACAGTGGTATTGCTATGATATTTTTTAGATCTCTTTAATTCAGTAGATCTGAAAATAGGATCTGTAAATGGGAGCTTGTACAACCTTGACTATGGGTGACGCTGCCGATGACACATGAAACATATTATTGTATAGGGCTTGTATAAGGTCTGGTTCTTAAAATATCTAGTCTCCTTTCCCAGGGTTACTGTGATTATTTTTTCCAAAGTCACCTGAAACACATTTCAACTTCATAGTGCCTCAGTTTCTCTACTTAAATATGGGAGATAATTTGAGTTTGAATTATTTGACGCCTCCAAAACGTTTTAGAATTTGAGGTAAAATATCCAAACAAATTGTCGTGGAGAGAGCAACAAAACTTGATTCTTCAGAATTCAAAGCAAATATCCATATTTCTATTTCAGTGCAAGTTACAGCATTATCCTTCCCTGCAGTAAGTCAGTTTTTTATATGCTATAGAAAGTCACTTTGAATTCAAATATAAAATTAGGCCATCCATCATGTTAGCAATTTAATTACCTCGGTATATATTTTTTCAGCAAAAAACCCCACCCCAAACACAACAAGCCACCTCTATTATTTGTTGTGTGTATATATCTTATTACAGATTCATTGCCTGGGGACAGGCAGGGCTGTCAGTGGGGCAGTCCTTGTGGTTAGAAACACCGAGATGGGGAGAAGATAAGACATGAAGTCCTTGTGCCTCCTGTTCGGGTCCACTCTGCTCCATGTTTGCTTGGGGCCTTACCTGTTAGATTCCCTGTAATCTTTGTTGCAACAGTGAAATGGTGGCTTGTAAAGCAATGAAGCGTGACAGGGATATTGAAAGGGTCAAATGAGGTAGAAATGTGATATTTTCTATCTTCTGTGAGCCCAGGAAATAGGAGTCTGGCTGCTGAACTGGGATTCGGCATTCACCATCACATTCACGGGAAGAAAGTTGTGAGATTTATTGTTTAGTGCTTACAGAAGAGACAAAGTAAGCAATGCCTGTGATTTATCTAATTGTTTAACCATCTGGTTTCACAGTGACTGAAGATTAAGCATTGAAGAAAGCGAGAAACTACAAATGACAAGGCAGGTTAGGGAGAAGGGCTTTTATTTACTAAAGTTTTGCTAGTAAAATTCATAGTGTCCTTCAGAGATTGAGACAAATTTCATGTTTTGCATATTTTTTAAAGGGTTGGATAATTCCATGGCAAATAATACGTGTAGCAATAAAAGCTGAGATAATGAGAATTGTAATGAAATGATTTGTTTTAGGGCATGAGCAGATTCAAAAGTTGGGGTAGAAAAGAGATCTCACTTCCATGCCTACGTCTCATGGCACACAAGCTTTCTCTAAATCATTAGGTATTAGTTAGGCCAGATATGGGATGCCAGATTTGAAGATATATGTGATATTCAGGACTCTGGTCCCACTTAGGCAGCCCTGTGATGTGCTGTTTTCAGCACTCAACTGGTTTGCTCTTTTTAACACATTTTCCACAGAAAAAATTAGTGGGTGCTTCTCATTGTAGTGAAATCACGCTTTTTCTTTGGGTGCTCGAGAGGGAGCTAAGTTTGTCTTCACAGACACGTAGAGAAGTGCATAAGTGAGACTTGGCTGAGTTAGTCAGATCATCAAAGGTAGACCTTTAAAGCTAGCTAACAACAAACAACTGTTTCAGTACAGAGAAGAGAGACCAATTCACTGATTTCCCAGTATAGATCTTCAAATAAACAAGCAAAAGCATATTTTGTGGGCCTTGAAAGAACCAGGAAAAAGCGCACGGGTGAGATGACGTAAGTGGAAGTTATAGAGGGATAATATTTAAAACGAACACAATCATTTTTATTCTCTTGAGTAGAAATCTACCCTGTGTGGTAGATGAGAACAGATACTTCTTCATTCCCTCTGTTGTCCTATATCTGTCTTCATTAGGAGTTTTGCCTTAACAAAAGGCAAATGGTCTAAATATGTCAGACTTTTGATTAGTTTCAGCTGGACTTCAGTATCAAACCTGAAAAACAGTTATTTTGTTTGCCTGCACATGTTACTTTTCCATAAGCAAAGGGCACATCCTACAAATAAAGTCTTCAGGGAGGTTTATTATTGGTCAGCAACAGACAGAAGAGAGAAACAACTTGGTTTGCTCCATATAAAAGGCTCTGCAGGTATAAACCCCAGAAAATTTGCCAAGTCAACACCTAATGATGACTTAGCTGCTGGGCTTGGCCTCGCAATATTTAAATCATGCTCTGTTTTTTTACACATTGTTTTTTAAAGTATGGGGCCTGAATGAGTGAAGAGAAACAGAAGCACTGTGTGAGCATTTCTCCCTGAGAGCCGGAGTAGCTCTGCTGACGTTTGGCAGTAAACTCTTTAACATCCCACATCTCTGGGGAAGGGTTGGGTGAGTGTCTCCACATCTGCCATTGACTGAGTTTAAAACCAGTCCCTCAGGAGCTTGTAAAGAACCATGAGTGAATGGGGAAGACTTTTTTCAGGAGGGGGATTCTTGTCACATGCAGCAGCTGAGGTGCAGAGCAGTCCCAGCGTCGGGATGGTTGTTCTCAGTCTGGTTCACTGGGAGCAGATGATAAGTAGATGTTCATAAGCTGGAGGATGGGGTCTCTAGGTAACATCTAAGCTTCCAGTCTGGAGCTGTTGGCAATTTTCCTACTTGAAAAAAGAAAATGATTTTCTATCAGAAAATCTGGATTGACCAAATCCAAGATTTTGGTAAGAGTTTCCCTGCTGTGTTGAGGCTTCCCTTTGTAAATATTTCTTGAGTTTGGGTTTGGTGGATGTGGGCACAAAAAATGTGTTTACACTGAGTGGTAAGCATGTCTGCAGCATGACAGATCCCACCCAGGCTGCTACTGAGAGAAATGAGCCAGCTTCAGGCTGCTTAGGTGTTTGATCCAAGTAGGGAGTTAAACCTGGCTCTTGATCATTCCAGAAGTGTCCTGACCATCACAATCTGAAAGTTTTGAGTCTCTCTTTGTAGTCTTGGTCTCATCTAGAAAAGAAATCAATAATAATAGGAATTTTTTAAAATTAAGGGGTAGTCAAGAAAAAAAGCATGGCAGTTTTCCCTTTGTAACGCGTGGATTTACAGACGTGTGGGTCACTATAGACATGAAAAGACAAGGTGGTTTCACCCACCTTGCAAGACCTTTGGGTTCAAGAGAAACAAAATATGTAGCAGTGTACTGTTTTTCAGTCATCTTCTGTGAGAAGGTGAATGTGGAGATGTTTTCATCCACACAGCACACAATTATATTGTCTAGCTATCCAGAAAATCATTGAGATGTCTTCCTTCACAGCATCCGTGCTCTGGGTGACAGTGTCTGTATTTCATACTTTTTACGGGAAAAGTCGAAGTGACTTATTTGAATTTTATTTTTAATAAAATAAAAAGTTGTAACACAAAGTATTTTCTCTTAACATTTTTCGGGCTTTAAAACACAATTTAAAAATTAATTGAATTAACCCAAGCAAGTTTAAATATTAAATGAAATATTGCCTTTCACGTTTACATGACTCTTCCTAAACGTTTATTTCAGGGGTATCATTGGCCTTTTAACTTCCAGTTCTGATTATGATTTCCCCCCCCCCCAGTGATATTTCAGAATTCCCTGATAAATGAAATTTCACATTTCCAGACAGCTCTGGCAATTCTATAAATCAGGATTTCCAGGGTATGAAAGAGTCACACAGGGAGCTGAGATGCACAGAAATATTGAGGAATAGTTAAAAACTGAAATTAAGTTTATCTTAATCTGAGTTCAGTGACTAACACAGAGGGTTTTTAAACATTTTTTCTCTTTGCAGTCGAAGATAGTGCCAAGAGCTGGATGGAAGCTTTTACAGAGTGTAAGAATAGATGGTCATGCACACATAAAAGTGTTACTGATGTTGCTTTAATAAAACATAAATTCTGAGTTGTGTTCCCCGCCAGCCTGATGTGGGTGGACTCTGTTAAGCTTTTTTTTGGTCGTGCTTGCAGGCTGGGAGGTTGCGATGGGAAACCCACGCTCGCTGGATGCAATCCAGGGAGGAACTCCACACAGAGTACAGCCAAAACTGGAGGACTTCTTCCAGTTCCTTTAAAGTCGGAACAGGCAAGAGCCTGAACACGAAACTGATCTCATGGAGAAATGTAAAGGCACCACAGGGCAGATTCTGGAGAGGGTTCCCCTGCTGCTGGGGGGCATTTAGGTGGCACTGGGTGTGGAGAGCTCTCTGCAGAGGGTTGTGGTAAAAGAAAGTGATGGACTACTACGGCAAAACTGCTGGATAATGGGCAGATTCCTCATCCTTTAGGATCTGTGTGGCTGTTTGGGTGTGTTTGAGCCAAATCCAGGTTTTTCAGCCGCTTTCAAGGGTGTCTGGGTAAAACGTAATAGCATCAGTTATACAGTCAAATTGTAAAGCTGCTTTTGTCCATTTGTCTTGTGAATTTAGTACTAAATCTGATTTAGTGTAAGTAGTTATTTAAGTGACACATTTGTTTATCTGATAGGTTTTTTTAAGCTGGGCTGATTGTCAGCATCTCTGCCAGATAGGAATGCCCCAGTATTAAAATTGGGCGATTTTGTTACTTGGGAAAAATGCGTGGGTGCAGTTACAAACACTGTCATTTTTTTAATGATAGCCCTTTTCATGTAATGGGGAGGGAAGATCTGTCATTTGGTTTACTTTGGATAACGGCAAAGAGAAACGAGCACATTACTGTTTTAAACTGACAACTCACAGGTTCGACATTTGAATCAGGCAAATTTGTACAGCATGTTTTTTAAACCAAGGAAGTATTAACCTTAACCCATTTATGGAGTGATCAAAAAAACAAATATAGCTTTTCTAGCCAAAAATTAAAATGAGTTTTTCCTGCTATCACTGTGTGTCAGATTTAGTATCAGACAGCCATACCATCCAATTATTTTGTATAGATTTCCAAACAAAAAAAAAAAAAAAGAAAAAAGAAGGAAAAAAGTAATGAATGGCAATGAAAATGATAACTCAGCATGTGCCTTGTTTTCTTTCTCTTGTAGGCAGCAGACACACGCACTATCTGTCTCTCACTACTGCACTGAAATCTCATCAGAAAGAATGCCATGTAGCGCTGTTAGTAAAATGAAGTGTATTTGGCATTTAAGTTTAATAAAAACTACGTTAAAAGAGAATTTGGGTTCAAAGTGAGAAGTTCACTAATAGGTTTGAAGCGAACATGTTCCTGATTACACCCCATTAAGAAAGTGGAATGCAGCGAGTGCTGCTTCCCCCGAGGAAGCCCCAGCGCGCACGGGATTTGAAGTCTGCAGCCAGCCCAGCAGACAATGCCAGACCCGCTGACCCTGTGAATTTTCCAGTATATTTTCAAAGATAATGTGTCTTTTGGGGTTCGCTGGGAAGGAGGGGAAGAGATACTTCACTGAGCAGATTTCGAAAGGGTCTGGAGTAAGATCAGTTTATTGTGCGTTTTGTTCCCGTATGTGTTTGCTCATCTCTAATACCATACTAAAAACTCAAAAGTGTATTAAGCTTCACTATATTTTGGCATACTTATTTGTTCCATGTCTGGCTCGTGTGCGTCCAAAGTAAAAATGCCTGTTCCAAGTGGTTTCTGATGAGGCTAAGCTGTACATTTTGCTTGAATCATAACGTGAGTCTGGTATGAGTCTGGTGTGAGTCTTGTTGTGATGTGTCCCTGTCTGTGGAATATGAAAAATTTCTTCATTATTTTTCATCAGACAATACTATGGAAAATAAAGTTCATGTAGGGAAAGTGCAGAGGCAAAGTACTACAATATTCCAGGGATGACTGTACATGCAGTTCTCGCTGGATCATTCTGTATGGCCAGGGACAGAAAGGCTTCACTGCTTCTCTGTGATTAACCATCACTGGAGGTGTCTGGGAAACCTGCATGCGCTGGTTTGGAGGTAGGATTAAGGGAAAGGCTGCACGCGGATCTTACCAGAAATTGCACCACCAATGTCATCAGCATTTCTTGGTAGGGCTGTGTTATAACTCAACATTATAACTGGGAATTTGTACACATGCCAGCTATCCCAGAGGATGCAGATTTTAAATGCACAACATTTCATTCTGCATGACAACACCTTGAATACGTGGTTTAATTAAGACAAACCACCACCAATTAAGTTTATTGGATGATGTCAGTGATGTAGGTGATATATACATATATATACATGGATTTAGAAAAAGGCCCACTCTTCTCTGGATCTACAAACAGTTTGTCAATAATGGAAGAAAATTTACAACGACAGCCAGCGTGATTTTGCAGTATGCAAAATGGACTTAATTATCAGCTTGAGAAATCATTGCAGCAAGTGTAAGGATTTTGATTTGTGGTTTTGTTCTTTGTTTTCAAAAAATACCATCTGCAAACTTGAGAATTATTTTCATAGCCTGTTCCTATGGATTTACTAGAAAGAGACCTTTCAGCTGGAGCTGGATGTGATCCCTAGCAGTGCTCACAGAAAAGAATACCTGTCTGGTCCAACAGAGTTTTGCTGTAGTCAGAGACCAATTGTTTTAATTTTTCCTGGTGCCAGTGGCAGATGAGTTTGCCAACAACCAACATCAAATTTTAATAGCTTCTAATTTTATTTACTTGCAAGTTGCGAGTACTGACAATTACTAGTAAAGGAATGGACTTCAGAAAATATCCCCAAATTATGTGTATGCGCTGTTATTGGTAATTTCATTTTTTTCATTTTAGGAGGAAATCATTAAATTGTTGTTGCGATTTACATTGCCATCAGTAATGGGTGAAGTACCCTGCAAAGCCCCCAGGAGACTGAAATTTGTGGTAGATTTCCCTTTAAATTGTAAAAGTTATCCCTGTTGTATCTCAGGTGTGTAATTCCTACTATTCTGAACTAAGAAGATACTTCTGACTTTGTCGTTTCAAGTGTCTTCAGGACCGTAGATGTTCACTCAGCTCAAATCAAAGCCAAAATTCTTGCTCTGCAATTTCTGTATTTCCCAGCCTCTCAGTGGGACTAAAGGGGTTGGGGGACCAAAGGATAGTGTTGAGTCTCAAAAAGCATTTGATTCAAACTCCTTCCAAACTTGACCAGGGTTTAATAGATTTAAATATGGCCAAAATGTGTATTAAATATTATAGAAATAGTAATTTTAATAACTATATTCTGTAATCATTTGAATATTGATTATGATTATTACTAGTAATTCTGTTATTAAAAGGAAAAGCAGTTAACTCAGTTCCAGTACAGGATCTGCAATGCAAGCCATTGAATACGATGAAAGTGTTCCATCTGCTTGCCTACTTAGAAATTAGGCATCTGTTTTGCGAAATATTGTGGCATGTTTAAAGCACAGGATTTATCCTTTTAGGTTTCTCTTCTTCATTACTACTTCTCCTCTTGCCCTCAAGGGGGGAAGAGGCAACCTCAACGTGTTAGGGATCAGCTAAGAGTTTAGGCATTGTACATAAGCGTACTCTCCGGGGCTGGTTTCATATTTGATCAGTCTATCAAGGCAGATTTCAAATGCAATATTGATGCACTTTTTTCCTCAGGACTGTGATTTGATGATTCCTAGGAGCTACTGTTGTAAAGGCTTAACTCCCTATTTGCTTATGCAAAGTAGACAGTTACAATAACAACTTCATTAATTTCCAAATCGCTTCTTCTTAGTTTATTAATACAAAACGAGCACTACCCCATTCTCCTGCAGGCTGATACCACTGTCCTCTTTGAACATGGCACTGATTTGTGTGTTGGATTTTGAAGTGATGTCCATATTGCCAGTAAGCCTGACCACCTCCTCCTTGGTGTGTTACAATTCCTTTACTATTTTTTTAATGTCCTATCCCTCAGCTTGATTTACTAAAGTCTGTATTTGGAATCAGCTAGAGGTAAATTGATCCAAATGAAATTAAATGGAACAAACCCCATTGCTTATGAAGAAACAGCTGTGTGAATTCAGCTGAACTGATGAATTCTCAAATCCTTGCTTTTTCTTACAAACAATTCTTCTATAATGTCATCCCAATTTACCAAATCAGAACTTTAATTATGTCCTTTACTTCTAGCCCAGTGACTTCCTGGATTTATTTTTGGTTTGGTTTGGGTTTTTATTCCAGTTGTTTTGCTTCTTGCCTAGTAGTCATGTTCCACATATACCCTTGCTCCATGGGGAAAAGGTGGTTAATATTACATATACTACACATTTCTTCCATTAGGACAACTGTAATCTGTACAGATAATGCTTATTTTTGCACAAAGTAATTTTTATTCTTACATTGACTTATTTTTTTTTTCAATACCAATGAAGAAAGGAGCTTCAGCATCTCAGCTGTGTGTTTTGACATAAGTTTTCTTCTGAAGTGATCTGTGTTTCAGAAATAGGTTATACTTGTGGGTCAAGAGCTGTTGCTTTAACTGGTCCTCGTGCCTTGTATTCATGAAAGGCTGTAATTGATTCCCACCTCTTTTATGGAATAGTCCTATTTTCTCGCTGAATAGATGCTTCTAATTCTTTTAAAGGCAGTATTCATGTCAATCAACTCACTGTTGCTTTTTCTCTACTGTCACCCAAGAAGAATCCCCATTAGCTTCCTCCCCTCTTCAAATCCTAGCATTCAAAATTACTAATTTTTCTGTCTGGTTACATCTCTGGGCTCACTGAAGAGCATCTCCTCAACAGCAAGCAAAATACCAAATGTCTTGAGATTTAAGATAAAAATGTATACGTTGGTTACTCTGCTTTCAAGTGTCTTTGTTATAGGTTTAATTTTGGGGGAGGAAGCTGAAGCTGAACCGAGCTGAGGGATTTCCAGAGGCTGTGCCTAACAGTGTGGGCTTAAGCTGCAACCTCAGAGCTTAACGCTGTAAAACTGCATATCCAAAGGGATAATAGAAAAAAAAAAGCACCAATTGGGTAAAACAAGAGAAGATCAATGTTGGTAACCTGCCATGAAGAGGACTCCCCTTTCTCCTGTGGTATTTTAGAAATCTACACACTTTATGCCTGCAGGATCCATAGGTAAATGTAAATATCCAGTTCATAGGAGCTGTGGATTCTCCTCACCGCAGCACATCTAAGTACTGCAAAAAATATAAGTAGCTTGGTATTGCGTATTTTTATGGGCAGTGTGTTTTAGTTTTGACTGTTTTCTACCAAGGAAGACATTAAATATACTTCTGGCTGGGTCTCTATGCAGGCGCCTTCTCTGAAGCTCGTGGGACAATTTCTTGCATAAAGTGTTACTCAGTGAGAATAGATACGGCACAATCTGGCGTTAAACCAAGCCACTTTCAGCAACAGGTGAAAGACAACAAGAATGTCTCAAGGTTTCTACTTTTTCTCACCATGGCATGTGACTTCATAATGGAGAAGGCCAAGAACGGAGAATGCAAAAGGAATGAGAAACCAGAGCCCTGCAAAATATTTGCCAGGAAACCTGAAGTCACATGGAAAGTGCTGTGCTTTGAAGGCAGATGACTAGGTTGAGGTTTGCAAACTTTTTGCACAAATCAGTTTCCAGTAAAACTTGGCCTGATTTATCATTTTCAATCAAAGCCAGGTGGGATTTCATGTGATTGCAGGTGAGATCTGGTGGCCTCTCAAGGGTTTCACTCCCTGAGTTAAAGTAATCAAACCCTCTGCAATACAATGCTGATTTTTTTTTTCTATGAGCTCCTGCAAATCGACGCTGGCATGGTTTATACAAGGACATGGTTTTGGAGTGGCTGAAGGGCAAATTTCAGTAGAGCAATGTTGTGTGACGACAGACTTGATGTTCTCCCATGCTGTGGGACCTCAACCTCAAAGCAAGAGTGATATGTAGGGCTTGTGTTATGACCTAGGATGATATAATCTGTGAAAGGGCCATACATCTGATATAACTGAAATTAAATGCTAAGATATTTAAAACAGTGTGTATGCCATAATTGCTATTACAACTGCCACCACTGTTTAACAGCACAATTCATATGGCATCTAAACAGCAGAAAATAAATGCTTTAATGGATTTTTCTTTTTTCCCTTCATATTGGCCTGATAGAGGAATATGTGATTGGAAATTGGAAATTTCTTTGGAATTTACCAGTTAATTATGATACTCCTATCAAATAGGCTCAGTCACCAGCAGGCTCATTAAATCCTTTGGCTCTCACCTGCCTCCCTTCTGAAACACCTCTCTTTCTTTGGAGTTTGGCTGAAAGTTTGGACACTGGTGGCCCGGAGTTATTCCTTTGAGCCATTTTTCAAAGGTTTTATGGCATTTTGTGGAACTGCTTTTAGTGCAGAGGTAAACAAGTGAGTCATATAGTTCTGCGTTAAAACAAATCGATGTCCTATATCATGTTATTTACTTTATCATCAGGGCGGAAGGGTGGAGAGGTGGAAATGTTTTTTATCTGGTTAAGGAGCAGAGGAGAGAACAGAGAGAGAGGTGTTGAAGATTCAGGTGACTTGAATTTCCAAATGATGAAAATAATTCTCCAACCTGATAGGACAATTTTATCTTCAGTATAGATTAATTCATGAAGGATCCAATTCCACCTTGATTTTGCTTACAACTCTCACTAATGTCATTAAAACACACATTCAAAGGGACAGCTAGGATAAATGGGCCAGGGTTTAAAAATCTATAAGGATCATTAAAGAGTGGAGTTAAAATATTCCTTTGCCCATGAATGGCACACAAAGACATTAAGCCTTTGATGGCTTTAGGCTTCCCAACAGAGAAACAGGGATTAAAATAGATTTATTAAATAAACAAATAAATAATCTAAGTAATGTCTCAACGCTAATATGTCTAGACTCAGTTAAACTGTTGTCCATTAGAAATATGCATTCTGAAAGAGGCTCAGGGGAAGCTGAGTTGGGGTAAACATTTTTCTAAGTTTAAGTTCTGCCTAAGAAGAAATGTAAGAAACAAATGCCGAACTAAAGCATAACTGCTTTATCTTTACTGCAGTGGGCCAACTACTGTGGACTTCAAACCGCCCCGGCTCCCGGCAGTGGGAAGCAACCTGTGCCAGTGTGTTTGCCCATGGTTTTATAAGGCTGATTGTTGCAAACCTTCCAAACATTTCAGAAGATACAGCTTTACTATGGTACTGTTTGTTGCAGAGGAGGATTGCAAGCTAACTTTAGAAAGCTCATGTTATTTCTGATATGCTCTCTTAGAGTTCCGCAGACATAATTCAGGGCTAGGTAATTGTTTTATGGGTTACTTAGCAAATCCAGATATATTTATTTAGCATAAATAAGCCGATAAGTGAGTACTGCCGAGGAGGTATCAGCATTTTGTGCACGTCCCCAGTTCAGTGCTTTACTACGTAATCTTTGATATAAGAAGGATCTTTCACATCACAATGTTTCAACTAGCATCCTATGTCAGTCATTGAATTTCTTAAAAGAATTAGTTGGGGTCTATTAAGTATTTTAATAAATGTTCTTGAAAGGCCAACTAATCAGTAAACAGCACTAAGTAATGTGTTAGAAAATGTAGCTACTCTGTTGAAAGACAGTGTGTGTCCGCTCTTGACGTTTGCTTGGTTGGTAATGCCCAAAAAATTGGATGTACCTTTTCTAGACTTTGATAATTCATAAATCCATTGAGCAAGGTAAGTTTCATCATTAACCTTTAATCTTTTAGAAGAAAGTTGGCTGGAATTTATTTACTTTAACTACCTTGTTCACTGATAATGCATGATTTTTAAATTTCCTTTTGTGCATTCCTTAGCTAAAGAAAAACACAGCTGTGTGTGAGACAAATTCTATTTATTTTCCCGTTAAGAAAAGTACAAGAAGATAGTATCATTGGAGGGCTAATAATAAAGAACTACTAAAGAACGCCCTTCATCTGTTTGCTCTGCCACTTTACGAAGGCTTTCCAAACAATCTTTTCAGATGTATTAGTAAGGAAAGATATCTTAAAAGTCAAAGGAAGACAAAGTTAATGCATTTATAGGAGCACCATTTCAGATAACATTTTACCTGAGTGTTTAGATTAGTTAAATATTAGAAAGGTAAAGATAATAGTGTTGTTTGTATTCATAAATGTGGAAAGTTGCATTTTCAGGGCAGTGAAGTGTAAGGCATATCAAAGGTTTATCATCCTGGAATGTATGGGGAGCTGCGTGCCCATCCGTGCAGGGAGGCTACAAGGTGCTCCCTCTTACTCTCGCTCACAAAACCCTACCACACGGATGCTTTGGCTTATATTTTTTAAATCCCCTTTTCTCAATTTTTAAAGTGGGAATTAGGAAATTAGTTGAGGCTAGTTAGCTAACCACTTGGACCCAACGAAACTGCTCAAGCACTAGTGGTATTCTTGGTTGAGGGAGATTGGCTCGGGAAAACGAGACTAGGCAAAAGTCTGGTCATTTTTAGGGCCTTCTGCAAATCCCATTTATAAGATAAGACCTTCTCTCCTGTAAAGGAGATATAAAATGAACTTTCACAAAGCAGTCTAGAAACGGCTCAGCATGCTCTCCTCCTCAAACACTCCTCTAGGCATGGGCAGTCACATACGTGGCCAAGCATGATGCTTAACAGACCAGCCACAAATACAGAGGTGTGTATGGTAGGGTGAGGTGGAGAAGATGTGGCCGGCACCCACCTGCATCCACAGGTGCACTGGTAAAATTGTGCATCTCCACCACTATCATGGCCAATTTGCTCATCCATGTCTGAGGACGATCCCACAGCCTTGCAGAGCTCACCAGCGGAAACAGCCTATGTGCAAACATCTCGCAGAGGGGTGCAACAACCCTGCCAGAGATCCCAGCCAGTCTTTTTAGCCTCATTACCATCCTCACAGTCAGATCTTCAAATATATGTGTTGAAATGATCTGACAATAATGGCCCTGGCTAAAATATTATGTTGTTTTGACTGAATGTGGTTTAAACTGCCATCTGCTGGCTTGTACTTTTCAGGGCCACTATTAAAAACATTGTTCCCTCTTCCAGTAACCCTCGTTCATAGGGGAAAATAAAGCAGGCTGAGTAATACCTTCCCTTCTGCAATATACAGCTGAAAATTGCACAAAGGAATACAAATGTGGCTGACTGCAAAGGTAAATCCTGGTGCTTATAGGTAGATTCCTCAGGGATGTTTTTGTTCAATTTACACCTAGAAGAGAAGTTTAGTTGCAAATGCACACACACAACTTCCCCTGAAGTCAATGAGAAGTACACATACACATGGTGAGCTGAGGCAGTTGCTTATGGGTATTTTTGCTTATAAAGGCAGCTTCCTGGAATATAACCTGGGATTTTTGCCAGAGCAAGGACCAAAGATGGCCTAGCTAGTTCTGTTCAAAGTTACTTAAAAATAATTAAGCTTTTCTTTTTTTTTTTTTTCCCTTTTCCAAACTGAGAGAGGAAACTCCAACTATTTCGCTTGAAATTTGGCAGCTACTTGAGAAGGGAGATTAATACCAATAGCTGCTTTGAATTATTTTCCCATTAGTCATCTTCAAAGCTTTTGAAATATCAGAGCATCACTGTCACTCATTGCTCAGAGGCATTGGCAGGATCTCTGGAGGACATGACTAGTGATGGGACGACGTGCAGAACCACGAGATGAGCTCCGGCTGCTTTTCTCTGCCGGGAAAGGAACAGGATGCTCAGCTGGAGGGTGGAAGCATTCAACGACATTACTGCCTTGTGTCTCTCTGCTGTGCAGAAATGGAGAAAAAAAAAAATCCCTAAGCAGACAAAGCAAAGGGGAAAATCTAGCATTTATCATGTTAAAACCAACAGAAGTTTTTTTCTACTATGTGTCCTTGGGAGAAATAGCTAGGAGAGGAATGAACGTTGGGCTCTGTAGCAAAATGGGCCATATCTGCGAACACCACCAAGGACCTCATTTGCACAGTCCCCCACCAAGGCCATGAGTCTCTCAAAGACCTTCCTACGTTTATTTGTGGTGTAAAAGCGATCTTGCAGCATGGTGGGCCAGCACAGGTGCATCAGCCTCCCACAGCCCAGTTAATGGTTGACCTTGGCTTCCATTACCAAGTCCAGGGTTGTCCCACACCTCTGACATGCTGGCAAATGCTGCACGGGCTCCTCTGAGGAGCTCAGACTGTGAGGAACCCCCTCCAGGTTTAACACTGCTGGCTTCTCACAATTCTTGGCTGATACAGGCTGAGCAAGCCAAGGGGGAATTATAAACCACCTTTCGTCTGGGGGATCTCAAGGGGCTTTACAAACACTGAGTCATTAATTCCCCCAAGTGCCCCTTTGAAGTTGGCAGGTATCATTGGGGGAGCAAAAGGGAGACCAACGGTGGCTGTGCAGCAGTTGTAGTAGATGAATGCAGTGACGACATTGATGACATGACTAATTTATTTCGCAAACTGAGTTTAGCATTGTAATGAGGATGTATTTGCCATCATCCCATCATTCATCAGATTTATGAGGCTCTCTAGGCAATGAGCGCTGCTGTGACTAACTTTAGTTTGATTTGTTCAATTAATTCCTCTAATTCATTTTAACTGAAGAAAACCCCATAAGATTGTTTGGCAGGTCAGAGGGACCTCAGTGTTATAAATGGGTGTGCGCATGTGCCTATAACCATCTATTTATCTATAGAGAAACCCCTGACTTAGGGTGTCTATGACTATAAAGTGTATTGAGTTTTATTATTTACTTTAAATTAATTTACTATTTTATATTTCTTGCTTTTAGTTTCATAAATATTGGCGTCTGTGCTCTAATCTAGACAGTTTCATGGTTTTTTTTTTTTTTTGCATAAACTGACATTAAGGCAAGGCTTTGATAGCATTCACATTCCTGCTTTTGGTATAATTCACTATTCAATGTGCTTGGGAAAACAGCATCTTGTCTGTCCCATGAATAAAAAATGACATCACTGCTCCTGGTACCAGAAAAAACATGTGGCAGAGTCATAATATAACCGTACAGCTGAGGCTGAAGGGACCTCTGGAGCCCTTTGGGTCAACCCTTATTCAGAGCAGGTGCAACACAGATTGGGTTGCTCAGGGCCTTGTCCAGCTGAAGTTGGAGTGTCTCCAGGGATTGGAGGTTGTCCCAGAGTCTGACCACCCTTGTTTTGGAAACATTTTTCCAAATATCTAATTGTTGTTGAGGCAATATTTGTCACTACTTGCCCACTGCTGGGCAGCCCAGAGAAGCATCCAGGTCGCCTATGGACCCTCCCAGGAGGCAGCTGGAGGCAGCAACATGCCTCTCGCCTTGTTAGGCGCTGAAGACATAACACATTATAATCTTAGAAAGCAAAGAAAGTGGAGGGTGGATGATGCAGATATGCTGTTCTGACTGAATCCTTCATGCTGTTGCTTCTTTCCATTCTTTCTCTGCTTGTTGATCCCTGGGACCATCAATGCATTAGGGAATATTGATCTCCCAGCATGACTACAGCTCCCAGCAGCGTTTTTCCTCTGCTTTGAGTAGTTAATTGGGTGTAAGATGATATTGAAACAAATGGATTTTGAACATATTTTGGTATTCAAAGGCTGACTGCACACCTTTAGTTGCTTTGGATGTTTAGCCAATAGGAAGTTGCTTTTCCAATTAGTGTTCAGGATTGATTCTTCTCTTCCCCCCCTCCTTTCTTTTTTATGCCCTTTCCCCTCATTTTTCAGCTCAGCATATCTCTAAATATAAAATCTGATGCTTAGAAGCATCATGTGAACTTACAACAATGCTCTGATGTTGTGGAGTCCAGAGTATCAATGAGTATATTATGCCAATCCATAAATACCATTTTATTTGAGCTGTGACTAATATTTCTAATATTGTTCCTTTTTCTCTGGGATACTGCCTGAGAGAGAGCAAGGCTTAGTTGTATTGAGTCTGAGCCAGGTCCAACACCAGCAGCATGAGTTTGTGTCAGTGCTGGTCACTGTTTGTGCCATGGAAGCATCTACACACTCCAGGAAGAAATGAGGGTTCAGCTTCTTGCTTACTCTACAAAATCTAATGCCTTTAGAATTTATCAATTCCACTATGCCTCTTTTTAAAGTAAGTTTAAAAGGTTTGTGTGCAGAACATTACTGACTTCATCTCTAGGAAAGGCGTACCATGGGAAAAGAGAATGAAGTTGTAGTGAAAACACACCCCCTCAACTTTCCTCTGATGCCAAATTTTGAACAGAGGCAAGAAGAAGAATTTCCAGCCCCAGTCTCTTGTGCTGGTTTAAATCAAATGTGTGCTTATGTACATTTCGGGTTTGTCTTCTCACGCATCAACCTTCATCTGCAGTGTGAAACATTTCACCTGTTCTGAATCGGCCAGATAAAACTGGGGAAAAGATAACCAAAAAAAGCATGCCAAGGTCTGTCCGCAGCTGTGGATTCACCCAGTCACTGCCTGTAGCAGCAATGCAGATAAGCAGTGCCGGTTTTATAGACAAATCTATTCATGGAGATTCAGGAGAACTCAAAAAGCAGGTTCTGGCCACGGATTTCACCACTGCAGCTCAGTGTCGATAGTCGGCAACTTCTTAAAGAGCAGATTTCTGCCCTGCTTTATAGCCTTTAGCAAAGGAAGCATATGGAGCCTGATGAAGAAATCAGTCTCCAAGCCGTGCAGGATACTCTAGCAGGTGGTCAGCAGTAAGGAGCGGAGATATAATTTTCATAGATTTAACCAAGAACAGTGACACTATTTGCAACCAAGGGGCACAGCCAAAAATTATTTGCCAGAGTGCCAACCTGTGTTCCCTAGTGGGTAATTGGAAAATGAGTACAACCTGTGAAAGATTAGTCTAATTTCTAAAGCAAGTACAAGACAGCCTGATTTTGTTTATGAAAAAGGAATACCTATTTAAAACTCAGATTTGGGTTTCAAAGTTAGTTATTTAGAGCTTTTGACTTGCATGTACCCACTCGTTATTGATGCGGGCTTACAAAGTGCTGCTAAATTGCAGTCAAGGTGGGTTCACCCTGCAAAAGCCAAGCACAGCATCTCCCAGGATGATGTCTATCTCCTCCTAATATCAACACCAGCTTTACAGAAAGCAGCTGTTAATGCTCATAGGTTTGAGGGTTATGGTAAAAATGGTTTTCATTACCATGTTTATTTTATGAGATACATAGTATATCGTGATGAGTGCTTCTGGTAGTAAATCTTAAGGTTTTGGCTTGGCTTGTTTTTCTGTGTGCTGTGATAAGACTCAGAGAGAAAGTACACTCCTGGATCTCATGGAGGGATGGGAAAAGAGGAGACAGCAAAGAGAAAACATGTGTGGCACCATGCAACAGTGGGGTACAGTGGGGCTGACTCTTATCAGCATTTGCAACCTAAATCTGACCGGTCCCTGAGATGTTGGGATGAATTTACGTCCATAAACCTACATTGATGGTGGAGCTGTGTGGCTAGGAGCCAAGAAAAAAATATGATCCTGCCCTGGCAAACCCTCCATCACCTGCTATTGAGCATTCCATGTGTCTGTGGGCGGTGGTAGCTTCCTGCACTAGGTGTTGCTTGTCAGTTCAGTGGCTGATTGCAACACATCACTTCCCGAAGTGGACCAGCAGTGAAGGATGATGCCTTTACTTCCCAGAGAATGAAAACATGTTATTTTTGTGCTATTCAATACTCTCTTGTGCATTTTGGATGACATTAGGTGAAGGGTGATTGTCCCTTGTGTTTCTGAAGGGGAACCTCACTGAGGATGCACTTGCTTTTTACCTGGTGCCTCTCAGCATGTATTTAGACAGTGGGGTCACAGACACACACACAGATGCCCCTTTACTAAGCCACTTTCCCGGTAGCCTCATAAACCCTTGTGGAAAGTAAGAAAGGGATGATGATATGGCCATAGAGAAGGTGATGGCAGCAATCTCTAATGGTCTGAGTCCTCGCAGGGTCTCAATATTTCGACTGGTGCTAGAGGTGCCAAGTGGGTGCTGCCTCCCACCAGCGATAGGGAAGTTAGTAAATCTTATCACATGCTTAAAAATGTTGTGAACGAAGACGAGCTGACTCTAGGCTGGCAAAGGGACCTAGGAATGTGTCTTACTTATGTTGAAATGGGAGACCCATTTTAAAAAGTTAATCGGTGGAGATATACGCCTTCCTTGTATAAACCTCAGATTCCTCTTTATATGTGGTCCAAAAGACTTAAAATGATTGGAGTTTCAGGGGACTGTCCTGGGAAATTTGTGAGGGGATGAAAGCCTTCCCTTGCAGTGACTGTCCTGGGAGGGCCGCACAGCCAAAACTCCTGCAAGCTGTCAGCTTGCAGCTGCAGGATGGTTGTCACCATCACTGGAGGTGGCTGTGGCTGTGGCTGTGGCTTTGGCCATATCAAAGTGATCTCTGTTTGAAAAACGGTGAAATGCTGGAGGGAAAGGACTGAATATGAATTTCTGGCTCTCATCTTACTTATTTTATTCTTCTAATTAAAGACACCCAAGGTGGAACATAACACTGCTTCTCAAGTGCTAGTCCAGTGCTGGGAAAGTCATTCCCTCCATGCGGTGCCCTTTGACTCACATCAAAGCCCAGAGCAAAGCAACACAAGATTCCACCTTTACAGGACAGATGACTTCCACAAATTTTGCAATGTGACAGCAGGAAAAGGATTTTACTTTTTCTGCATGTTCCATTTTCGTTACAGCATTTATCCACAAACTGGGATGCCCTCAACTTGCCAAAAGGGCTTTGCTCTTGCTCTTCCAGAGCAGCCGTTACCCTTAGCTCAGACGGCTTATCCTGTGCTTGCGGAAGGAGAAGGGACAGCTCAGTCCCCACATCTGCAGGTGGACAAGGGATGCCTCCACTGACATTCCCGCGCTCTGCTGAGACAGCACTGCAGTTAGGCTGCTCTCTGCAAAGCAAAACCTATCGTCTCAATGAAACATCTGCTTCTGCCAAAGCCAGGCCTGGCGCTTTGAATCTATGTGCTTGTCACTGGAGCTTTTGCATATAACAATACGATGCATTGCAGTTGCGTTATAAGAATCATAAAAAATCCTGGCAAGCATAACACATTCAATTCATATAAATATTTCCAAAAATTCAGTGATTGAAGACTCAAATCATATTGCAGTGCAGTCTTGTTTATTCCATAATATTATTTTTATTGCAGCATGACTTATCCCTAACCTTGAATTTCAAGTTCAGTGAAACTGACAAAGTATTTGTTTAGAGGGCAGGACAATTAAAACCATTTTTTTTCCCCTGTTTGAATTGGATGAAATTGTAATATATCCTTTACGTCACAGTAGCACCCTAGTGGTTATCATATTGCATTAGTTACATGAGTTTTCAGTGAACGTTATACAGTGTATACCACTTTTAGTAAATAGACCAGTCATGCTTGTAGTTGCATGGAAAACTCCAGGAAATTTGTGATGACATTCCCTGCAGGTTAGTAATTCTATCCATTATTTATATTGGGTTGATTTGAGCTTTAAAATAATCTGGTGAAACTAGATAAAGCTCACCATCCTTCAAAAGCTTTATTTCATACAACTCTAGACATACTTTAAGCTAGATATTTGGGATTTACCAAATTCTGCCATCAAGAATTATCTCCTTATACCTTAGTTACAACAGATATATAACTATTTGAGTAACATAATTGATGATTACTTTATACATCCTTGTGCAACATTAAAAATAACCTGACCTGAAGTTCAGAGCAAATTTTTTTTCTCAAGTGGGTTGGAAGGTGCAGTTTTTGTCTGGTACCAAATAACTGTTCATTCTGCACCGTGTGCTCTCTGCATCACCATCATAATATACAGCAACATTTGTGCTACAGCCTATCTTTGGTAAGCGACCACCTGCCCCAAGCAACCATTACAAATGGTGTTAAATGACCATCTCTCCAGCATGACCGGAGACCACCCAGCATTTGGGCAGCAGCTTCTCAGCATCAGATTTTATTGCCCACACGGTGTGTGCACATAGCTCCCTGTGCTCCCAGGGACCCACCTGTGTGCGCCCACGGGTATCAGCTGAAATCTGCCCAGGTCGGAGTTTGTGCACAGGATATGGGCACTTGCCATTATTCAGCATATTCTGCAGAGATTTTACATGAGGCAACAGTTAAATAATGCTGTGCACTTAACACATGTCTAAGCATGTCCATCCTGATTTTGCAGAGCGTTTAAGTATCTGCTTAAATTGATGCATATGCTTAAGCTTATCCCTGTAGAGTTAAGCATGAAAAGTATGTATTTAACCTTAAACATATGCTTAGATGCTCTGCTGAATGGAGACCATAAGGCCTAATCCAGTGATCATTTAAACCAATATCACATTATTTCAGTGGCTGCTGTGTGTGTCCATTCCTCATATAAGTATAGTGAGATAGATGAAAAAAAAAGAGCAGATGTTGATGGTGTTTTGTTGAGATGGAGCATTTTATATACAAAACCCTTTAATTGTTTTCTGTTAAAGGTGTTTTAAAATGGACAGGCAGCGTCAAAATGTGGTTTGTTTGATTTTTTTCTGTAGCGGTAATACCTCAGTATCTTTTTTCTTTTTTTCTGATCTATGTTACTCCACATGGCCTCTGCATTCCTACACACAGCATCTGAGCTCCTGCTCAGCTCTGTTTAATAAAAAGTCTGTCTTACCATGGAAGAAACTATTTGTTAGCCCTGCGGATGTCTCATGGTGTGTGGTTTACTGACAGCTCTAGCTGAAGCAGGTGCCTTAACAACTGGGGAAAAAAAAAAAGAGACGAGAACTCCGATGGCCACCTCCGCCTCCATGCAAACCCAAGCCCCTCTGCCAGCCTGGTGCCGCAGAAGGGATTTCAGTTTGCCAGAGCAGTTCTTGAGTTTTATTTATTTGTGACCTATGGATTTTTTTAGCAGATACACATAGCTTTTCCTTTCCTGTCTTTGTCTCCTCTACCCCTACTGCTGTGCCCCCCTAGCCCTGCCTCCGCAACTCCCTGCCAGCCCCTTGTGCAACCCCAGGCAGCCGTGGAGAGCCTGCACATGGTTCTTCTGGTCAGCAACAGCACACAGACCTAAGAAAAGGCTCAACTCATGTCCAGCTAAAACCCCATGCATTCCCATGTTTCTAGTAACACCAGTAGCAGATGCCAAGGAAAACAACTTGGGGATTAGGTGAGGATGGAGTGACCCTTTCTTTGAGATACTATTTTGGTTTCCAGTGACCCAAGAGAGGTGATATCTTTCATTTCAGCCCTGGGTGGACTTCGTGTCCATAAACTTGTCTAATTGTGCCTCTTTACTCATTTCTACTAAAGCTCCACATTGTGCCCTACTGTCCCCATAGCCGCAAATGCTCATCCTAATTTATTTGCTGCCAGTAGTGCCGAGTCCTTTGCTGTGCTGGGGCAGTGAGCAGCACACCAGCAACCAGGGCAGTGGTGCTTATTCTGTCCTTCTAAATCTCCTCTTTTCATACCAAGAAGAGGGTAGAGCAGCCTCAAGGGATATAGATATATCCCTTTCTCAAGTGCTTTAGGACTTACAGATTAAAGGAAGCCACTGTGTGTTATTGTTTGTTTACTGAGCTGTTTATTCAATATTTGGCTACCAGCATCCTGTGATCCAAAGGACTTGGATGAAGCAGGTAGACTATTAGAAAAAAAAAACCAAACTATAAAAAACCCGGGTTTTTTTTGGCTGTTTCTCCCCCTGTCATTGTCACCAACAGCTGAGTTTCTGAAGGAGGTTGGCAAATTTTTTTTGATTCAAACAAAATAGCCAGAAGAGGATCACATTTGTGTAGTTTTATAATTTAAATTGAAAAAGAAATATTCCTTGATTCATAACTTACATATCAATGCTATCAAAAACAGAACAAGAACATACATCTCTATATAAGTAGAAGCTCCTGCTAATTTTGTAAAACTGTAGGCTCATAAAGGAAGATAACCCACTTTTGGTTTAGTTTGACAAAGTTGCTTGCTCCCAGATGGGGAAACTGTACACCAGCTTTTGGTCTTGAAGTGGCTTTTTGTGGCTGAGTTATAAACCCTTTAAAAAGGTTTGTAATGGAAGTGCTGACAAACGGCACAAAAAGTGGCACTAAATGAGCAGCTCTATAGGATTTTGGAACTTTCTGGGAAGTTTATAGAGAGTGAATGGTGAGTTAGGCTGTCTGGAAGTAGACTTCTAGCAATCGTCGTTCTTGTATCCCTTTAATGACCATGTATGATTTCAAGTCCAAAGGTAGGAGGGTGAGCTGTGATCCTCATCCTGGTGGAGAGGCTGGCCCTGTCCCCAGCCTGGTGCAGTCGCTGCTGCAGTGACTGCTGGTGGCTGGAACCGAAGCTTTGAGACACACTGCTGCTCTGGCTCATTCTACTGACCTATAAAATCAGGTTAATAATACTGTGTCTCTCACCAGGCTGTTGTAAAACGGAACAGGGCTACCATGATATCGTAGCTTTTACATAAGGCTTCTAAATATTTCTGATGATGCTGTTTAATAATTGTTTTCTCTCATGAGGTTTTCTTCCATGGCAAGAAGCATCTTTGTGCTTTTTATTTTCCTTGATTGAATAGTCTCTTTTATGTTGGATATATTTTAGCATGTGACGTACCTGTCAATTATTTTGTATACGGATTGCCCCTGAGCACAGTGTTTTATAAAGCAAAAAGAGCCTTAGGTGAGTAATGGGGCTAATCTACGTGCACGTGCAGCTAAATGTTTAGATGGGGAGGATACTGAGGTGTACAATATGGATGTTGCTGCTTAAGACATGCACGGTGGGATGCTTTTGTCCCCACTAAAATCAACAGCAAGTCACATGGGTTTCTGTGGAAAGAGATATGAATTTTTTAATTGCCCCCTTAAGAGCCCAATCCTGCCATGCTTGCTCACGTGAGAAACCCCATTGATATCAGGGAGTCTATTTGCCTGATTAAGGACTAATTCTGTGAATAAGGATTTGCAGGAAACAGCCTTATCTCTTCTGCATACCACAGATCCTGCTCTCTAAAAGTGTTTGCCGTAAGTGCTTATCGTTTATGTAAGTGCCCTTCAATGGACATTTATATAATGGGGTAAATATTTAAAAAGTTGTGCAGTGCTTTAGCTATGCAGGGCTAAAGGATGTGAGCGCTGCTGGCTGGAGCCTCAGGCACCTTTTCCCCAGGTGCCAGGAGTTATAAAGAGAAACTTTGACTACAACGAGGTTTGGGAAGCATGAGGCCATGCAAAAGGGATCTAGATATTAGGGTTTTTTAAGTGGTATTTATTAGGGTATAAAATACACCTCTGCTGAAAACGCGAGTAAAACCAGCTCTGCAATAACGTGGTTGCTTAATAATAAAAGGTTTGTTGTAACTTTACTTTCTGGTGAGCTGTCAAGTGAACCTTCAGCCTTTTGAATAATGGTGTTTCAAAAGGAAAAGAGGGTAAAATGTTTAGAGGAGAAGGTGAAACCCTGAATAGCATGTCTTTCCCTGGAATATAGGTATGCCATTATTTATGTACATTACCGGAAAAACACATGCGATGACTGAGAAGGATTGATTGTTTTTCTTTTTGATTTGAATAAACTCTTTTGTATTGTTTGTTAGTCAGAAGCAGAAACTGCAGTTAACAAATAAATGAAAACCAAGTGATGCCTTTGAAGAATTTTTAAATGAACCTTAACTGCTGCCTAAGGCGACTTGCTCAAAGTGAAAAAAAAAAAAATTAAAAAAAAAAAATTAAGGTGAACTAGCCACTGTTACTAAGAGTCAATTGACAGAAGGCATGGGTCATTAATTTTGTGTCCTTTGTTTTGTCAGTTTGTTTTTGTGAGGCCTAGTAGAGAAAGTAAAATCAGTCAAGCTGAAAATTGTCTCCTCTGTAGCTTATTTCCCCTCCCAGCGTGCCCTGACCCAGGGGAGCGGGCTGCGGGGCCGTGGCCCTCCTGCCCCTCTGCGCGCTCCCGGTCCCGTGCCCCCCATAACAGATAGGGTTTTGTTAGTGCAACGGTTATTTCTGCCCCAGCTCAGCTTTAATCATCTGCAGGTTGAGTATGTTGGGAGGGATGAAATGTCTTCCCGCATGCAATAATTTTAGCTAGGGAAAAAAATCCCGCAATGTTTTTGGCCTTAAAGTAAACTCTGACTAAAAGTCAGAAGAAAAATAACAAAAAAAAAAAAAAGTGACCAAAGAAAAAACAAAAATATTATTAATTTTCTAACATCCTCACAATTATTCCTTGGCCTTTTCCTCCTCTTCCCGTGCATCCTTCCCACCCACCTCCCTGGGTGCTAGAGTAGGGCTGGGATGCTGCAGGGTGACAACCTTCGTTGACTGGCCATTGTGACCACCACTGGGCTGGAAGAGCTTCTTCCCCTGACACCTCACAGGAGGCCAAACTCTTATGTTTACGGAAATGCTGAATATCTCCACTGAAATAATTATGGCTGGTCCAGTTTTATACAGATAGGTGTGTTTTAGCCCTCTGGTTGTAGTAGGATCCGGTGGTCCTACAGCCAGCACAGACCATGTCCTTGCATGGTCCATGCACAGAGGAACGCATTGCTCTGCAGATAGTTTTCTCCTTAAAACATAAGAACAGTTGGTGGGATTCGAAGAAAACAAATATTACACAATTGCAGTCAAATCCCATAAAATTAGCAATGAAAACACTTTTCTTTCTGTACTGGAGACACAGTAGGTAATAGGTAGTCATCGGATATGCCAGGCAGATGCTCATTGTTTTACTTTTCCATACCAAGTGCAACCACGTGAGACCCGGCAGCACTCCAACCTGACCAGTCATTTCCGTTGCCACTGAGCTGAACTCACGTAATCTCTCCCGAAGATTTAAAAGATAAAGGTGAACCCTTAGTACATCATTATACCAAATTAATTCGTTCCTCCGTGCCTGTAAGGTTTAGGTGGATAACTGAATTCCTCTTCATTTTTGGTTTGAAACAATCTTTTTCATCACTAGGCTGGTTGCCAGAAGTGGGTGTTTGTGGCCGGGTGTTATTGCTGAGGCTTTGGACCAGTGTGCTCATAAACAGAGAAGTGACATAATTTCTTTGGTATAATGAGACAGCTTAATGCAAAGCACCGCAGGAATTAGGGGACATGCTTCAAGAATGGAAATAAAGCATATGGAAAATGTGCATTTAGTGCTCTGTCAAAAAGACACGAGAAAAAAACCACTTATTTGATTAAATACTCTTGGAATGTAGCTGAATTAAGAAAAAATATTACTTTAGCTCCATTATCTTAACATTCATTGGAAATAAATTACAATTAATTAAGTAACCTTTAAACCAACAGTAAAAAATTGATTTTGACACATGCCAAAATCTCGCAGGTTTGGCTTTATCTTCTGGATGCTGAATATTGGTGGGAATGTGCTAAAACGGTTTCTCCTGTTAAGAGATCACTGAAAGTTTTTTGTTGTATAATTTAATATTGATGTTGCTTAATATTTGTTTTTAAGAGACTAAAGCAGTTTGCTGAATCACTTTCATGGTTCATTAAAGCAAAAGCTGCAGCTTCTGTTCTGAATGCCTAGATAACATTTTCAGATAAACACAATTTCCTGGAGTTTGTGATTTTTTTGTGGGTTTTTTTTTGTTTTGTTTTCTCCTAGGTCAAGCTCAGAACCTTTACCTTATGAAACAGATTGTGCTTTTGAAATATCGTATGTTAAGTGTGTGTTGTTGCTTGTTACCTATAAATCAGACGCAGAGTCTTAATGCCCAAAAATGTTGTGTTAACTCTAAAGAGAAACATTCATTTTATATAGGAAAAAAGTCTTGGCAGACAAGTTGGAAGTACCAGATGGAATAGGTTGTGCCACACGGATTATAAGATTCGCCCCCCTCCTCTCTTCTTATTGATGTCTTAAATTGAACATGTTCCATCTGTCTGCTCTCAATAATGAATAGTTACACTTTTTTTTATTGTAAAGGTAACAAATTCCATATAGAATAAATTAATTCAAGCATGTAATGAAATGTGCTAGGAGGGTGTGTGTGTGTGTGTGTTGGAATTATGTGTAGAAATCTAATATAGTTCGTGAACTGCGGCAGGTAAGACTAGTGGCAGAATTGATAGCTACTCAGGAAAGGGCAGCTAAAAATTGCGATTAAAAATGATGCTAGGAGAAGTTTACAGCAAGAACTTGGGGATCTTGTAGGAAGAGAAATTCAGTCATGCCATGAGTGTTTATTCTATTTAATAGTACTCAGATGCGGGGCTTTCAGTCGTGTCGGGTCCCCTTCCAGAACGAAGGGGCTGTAAGTAGGTAAAAATGTGTTTTTTACCGATATCAAGGCCTCTTCATGCTGCTGGAAGGAAACAGACCATAATGTCCATTAGGCTCTGGTTACCTCTGTGTCTTCTCAAGAGGATGAACACTGAGCAGTTAGACCAAAAGCATTTTTAATTTCTCATACCTGGAATAAGTCCAAAGGGTATAAACTGGAAGCAAACTCAAGTGCTTTGTACACTAAAGCTAAAGCAATGTAACCTTTAATGCAGCGATGAGCTGTTTAGTTTTAGAGACTGATGCATTTGGTTTAATTCCCTGCTTCTACTTGATAGTGCATTTTACTTTCTCCTCTTTATAGTGGCTTGAGATAAAGGCCCTGTGCCTTTTTTGCACGTTTCTATAAATAGAGAATTAAACACAGAGCTTTAAATGCTAAAACAGGCACACTTTGTTGTTAAAAGTTGATTTTATTTTCATATGAACACACAAATATATGTACTTTTGGTTTTGTATCAATGAATTTTAAAAGGTTGGCTCTTTAAACTTTCGGGAACAGTTGGTTTTGATTTTGGCTGTAATAATCTTTTCTTTCTGTGACAAGGGTTTTTATCTGGAATTGGAAATTACTTTCTTTACTTACAGATAATTGATGCAGACCGAACTTGTTAAAGTCAAAACAAACAACTCAGTTCTTTATTACATGCTTATGTGCTTAGTCACCGACTTTATATTAGATTCTGCAAATGGTACAATTTATGCAGTGACATGTCGGAGACTTAATGTTGTAATTTTCCTGTTCCTAATGGAGAATTAAGAACCTAGAGAAGCTCAGAGGTTCACATGCGCAGAATCCCTACTGCTTGGGTGCAGAGGTCTCACAAAAATTTAGTAAGTGAGAAGGAGAACAAAGATCCTTAGTTGGGGGAAAAAAAATTGGATAGCCTGTGGCTGAGAAGCTGATTGGGACAGGTAGGCACAGTGGGGCGCGGGATAATGAGGCACATGGCAAATGTGATGCACAGATGTGAAGCCAACTGTAGCTTTGGTTCCAGGAGCTGCGCATGCCACAGCACTGTGCCTCGGGGCTATGTCTACACCAGAACATTTGGAGCAGTAAACGACGGGTAACATTAGGTTCAAATTAATCTATTACTCCAGAGCTGTGAAATGTTGGTTGCTTGTTGCGGAATTACATTGCCTCTGGGTGAAATGTTTTAGGGAGATTTTAATGCATGCTCATGGCTCACAGAGCAGATTAAGAGGAGAAAGGGAAATTAGAAGGGTTAGGAGGGCTGTTGAAGTGCACATTTCTGGTTAAAGTATATGAAAAGAGTATTACATATTTCACAAACAGGCCTGTTCTCCTGTTGGACACCTGCTGGGAATGAAATATCCTATGCCATAATGAGGGCAGGTTTGCAGAAGCCTTGTAAATAGTTTAGAAAGCAGATAGAGGCGATGTTGGCCTTTCCTGAAAATTTGAGAACATTTCTTCTATCCTACTCTGGGCTCCCCAAAGTTCTGACTGAGGCAAAGCCAGAGTTCAACTTTCAGCTATTTACCACTGCAGTTTTGACCATCCTGCTAAATGACAGGTAGTCTCCTAAAGTTTCACTACTCATTATTAGGATTAGGTAATCAGATCCAAGCTTTTTCCCCCCTGGTACCTACATGGTCCTGGCAGGCCTCTTTAGACAGGTCCGTGGTCCAAATGGACGCGTATTCCAAGCTATAGTGTAAGATATTCTAAATCCTCATCAATTAAATAAACTTTATTCGATCGGCACAAACTGTTTGGAACTATCTATAAAGAGTATATTTCTTTTACTATATTGTTGCTTTTCTTATAAAAACATTTAATTGAAATGCCTAAGAGCTGCCCAGCACAAAAGTCAATAAAAAGCCTAGAATAGAGTTTATAGGGGTTGTCTATGTACATAATTAAATCCTTCAGGCACTTTAAAACTCTGCAGAATAAATGGTTATGCAAGAATGGCCTGCTGAGAGAAGAAATGCTTGTATCAGCTTTAAGCAGCTGCTCTCTGCTCGGTGTTTCTGGTCTGGAATGAGAAAGCTATTAGAAGAAGGGATGACTGCAAGCCCCATACAAATCACCTTTGTTACTGACACTTCAGGGAGTGCTTTATGGTGGCTGTCAAACCCAACACAGAACTTGGGCTGTGCCTGCAAAAGTCAACCGGCGTTATTTAAAAAGGAGATGGTAGTGACAAATCCAATGTCTATGCCCAAATAACATTAGGGGCCGGGATGGAGGGAGTGGAGCTGGGAGTTAATGCCGGCTGTGGCGAGGCACTGCTGGGCGAGCGTGCAGATCAGTCCCAGGTCTGATGGAATAACAGAGGTTAATTGCTTGCAATGGTCTATTGCTGTAATAAGAGTAAAAGGGGAGGACTGTACTTAGATTTGATTTCACTGTTCTTTAGGGAATACAGATCGAGGGGTTGGGATTGTTATTAGGGGCAAAGGAAGTAGTGCTAAAAAAAGAAGAGTTTAATGAATGTAACCAATAGAAAAATTGTAGGTTT
Organism: Cuculus canorus; assembly: GCF_017976375.1. Lineage (NCBI taxonomy): Eukaryota > Metazoa > Chordata > Aves > Cuculiformes > Cuculidae > Cuculus > Cuculus canorus. Next base: position 21,023,649 of record NC_071409.1, read on the forward strand.
GTTTCTCCCTCTGGCCCTCAAAGTTATGATAAATGATAGCACAAGGAAAAGATAACCTACCATGAGAGTAGGATCACCAAGGCCAAATACTAAAACTCCCAGCTGACTGCCCCATACACTGCAGCCTCTGTTCATGTTTATTTTTTCTGCTCACTCTTGGTTTCGTCAATCAGTATGATAGACGATAACTCCTGACTAGAGCAGCCTGTGTCCTGCTCTCTCACGGTGGGTAGCATGTTGTGGTTGGCGCCGTGCAGTCGGAGGATCACCCGCATCAGAAGCATCAGGGGATGAGGTAGGGAGCAGCCTTCCAGCAGCCCAGCTCCTGGGAGAATAGCAGGCAGCGGTGTTATCAGCACGCAGCCGCTCTGCCAAGAAAATGACCACACATTAGTAGCTTTGTTTGGGTAGAGTCTAGGGGGGATGTCGCTCGCAAAAATTGAGACGCTCTCTTTCTGTTAAATCATCCTGGTTGTGAGTGTTAAAAGATAGCTTGTTCAAAAAGAAACCACACATAGCTTGCCTGAGGTGAGGCCACAACAAGGCTGCGAGCAGCTAGGAATTTGTAATGCTTTATGTCTTGAGAGGCAGACACACACCCGTCTGTCTGGAGACAGCAACAGGTTTGCTGCTCGCTTCTGCACCGAACCGTCTTCTGCCATGCCTGAGGGCAGCCTTGCCTTTCTTTTACCAACGCCTTGCCTTGCTCTTCCTTTGCCCCTGCCTTGCCTTTCCTCCTGCCTTTCCAGGAAATCTGTAAAAGAGAAAATGGGCTTTAGCTGGCCACTGACATGTGAAAGCCTGCTCATTAAGCCAACAGCTCATCAGATGAATGGAATTTCCTGCGCACTATCTGCAGATCACTAACATTGTTTATCTCCTCTCTCAGTGCTGATATTTGCTGTGTGCGTTGTCATTGAAGGTTTTGCTCCTATTTCACTACTTAAAGAAAATAGAAAGTGTGTTTCCTAGGGGTGAACCCTCAGCTGTCTTGGGGGGGGTTTGGTATGGTCTCTGGGGCCATTTTATTTTTGAGCTGAGCACACCCAGCAAAGGAAGTAGCCAATGTGAAATTCTTTTGATATCTTGTGATGTAGCAGTGGTCAAACATTTCCTGTTCAACGTTTTTTTTCCAATGTATTTGTGGTTCTGTTCCCAGGAACAAATGTTTCAGGATTTTGGTGGACTGGGCTTTAGCAGACAGTTCAGGAAAGGCTGATAAAAGCATCCACCTCAGCGCCGGGCAGCTGATGTGGCCACACTTGCTCGAAGCATCCAAACGGGCTTTTTAGGAAGTAACCCCACATGTGCTTTCCCGCTCAGTGTAAATGTCTTAAATGAAACACATCTTTCCTCATTCTCACTGGTCTCTCCCTAATAACTACTGCTCTGTGTTGAGGTGAAATTTAACACTAGAATATTAGTTTTATTCCAGCTAATTATGTTACTGCTCATGAACCCTTGGATTTAGGGTTGGTCTGTTTCTAGTTATCCTGCCAAGTTTTTTACTTGATGGAGGGGGTCTGTTCCATACTACTTGGCCTCCCAACCTTTGTAACCCCTGGTTTCCTCTCTTTTCTGAATCACAAGTTTATGTTCTCCCCTTCTGTGAAAAGATTGAAAGCTTGCTCAAGTACAAACTGATCAAAAAGCGGTAGTAATTTTTAATAGATCTTTTCTTAGCAAAATATTTTTGCTGAAAAATAAGGTAAATGCAGTCGTGACTGCTGATAGAAAGGAATCCGACTAGTAATAAAAAGCAGAGAGGGGTTTTGAAACAGGGCTTCCACTGTTACAATGGAGACACTTTCTATTACTTTATTTAGTGTAACACCTGTGGCTGCTCACATTGCTCGTGACTGAAATAGTCCAGGTCTATGTAGAAAAAAATGCTGCAGTTTCATTAACTTATTTGTACTCTATGTCAACGCTGTAGCAAGGACTAGGCTTGTGGGGACCAGTTTTGTGGGGGAACCGAGGAAGAGAGTCAGTGTGTGGTGGATGGGACCTGGCAAACAGGGGGCTGCTCAGAGGACGCATGGATGACCCCAGATCCCATGTTCCATGAGCAAATAATCCTTCACGTGACCTATGAGTCACAAGTGGGGTCTGTGTGCGTGCCCACCAGGAGCATTTGGGCTGGTCCCTGCACAGTGGATGCTCCACTGCATTTGCACACCTGCACCCAGGACTCTGCTGCCTCCTGGCATGGCTCTGCTTACGGCTGGAGATCTAATCAGAGGGTAAAGTGGAGTTAAAAGCACAGCAGATGATAGAAGACAAAGTTGTTAGGTATATGTGCACTCAGATTGTTCCAGGAAGTATCCTTGAATGACTGAAATTTCGTAGTTGAATCAGCTTGTAGTTGAATCAGTTCGTGCTCCTGCTCAGTGTTTTCAAAGTCAGACATTGCTGCTTAAATTGAATCAAGAATGTTATCTGAGTTTTGGTTGCTCCCTGCATCTCCACACATCTGGTCTACTCCTGCCACCCTTTGTGCCTCAGGAAATCATCTGCTTTCTCCTGCTGATAGCCATGTAATTAGTGTCTACCTCCCTCCTAATGACAGCCACATTACCTTGGAGGTGTGTAAGCAAATGGATATATTTGCTGAATCTTCAGTTACTTTCTGCCAACCAGCGTTCCCGTTAGGTTACAGTTATTGGCTTCCCAATATTAACACAGACGATGGCTTTGTGTATTGCATCTAAAAGCTGTAATTGTCCATTCTACATGTAAGAGGATCCAAGTGTAACATCTTCATAGTTGAGCTGTGAGAGATGCATGGGAGTGATTATGTAACAGAACTAATTCTTTCTTTTAAATACTGGGAGCAAGAGGAATTCAGATGTGTATTGTAGCTGTTAGATCCTATTTGCTCCAAGCATAGGAGAACCAGCCAATGGTGCTTTATTTGTTTTTGAATGAAAGTGGATTTTAAGCATATTAAGGAAGTTTTAAAAAGGCAAACAGGACTCAGGTGCTTATGGGCTTTAAATGGGCCTCCTTGGATTCTCCTCTTGGTTTCCATAAAAGTTAACTCCTGAGGTTTGTCTTGGAAATAGAATGAAGTGTCTAACAAAATAATTTACTTTCTGCTTGATAAATATATAGACAGTAAAACACTGCTAAGCTGGTCATTGAAATTAGAGTCAGGAAATGGGATTCCAGCCTTTTGACAATGTAGTGAAAGAGCTTCTGAAGCCAAAGCGTGGGAAAAATTTGCCTTGACTCTTTATTGCCCCATTTCTCTAGGCAAGTTGATTTCTAACAAACAGATTTAATCACAATAAAATTACACAGACTTACTTAAGCTAAATTAAAGAGTGTTTAAAAATTATATCTATCTAGCACTTAAACTCAGTTAATCGCCTCAATCAACCTAATTCAGTGACATGCACTTCTTTTAGCTCATATTTCAATATGAGTTTTACTGGCCTTTTATAGCCCTGCTCAATTCAAACCAGAATGTGCTGGGGTTTTCCTAGCTCTGGTTCCTCTGGGCCCAATTCTATTTTTCTTCTTCAAGATCTGATTCTGCTCCCATTGTATTCAAGGACAAAACCTCACGTTATGTCAGGAAACCAACAACTTTATTCCCACTGAGGCTGCTGGGAAGCAAAGCTGGGTAAGAATTGCCAGGTTCTTCTGTTTTCTTAAGCTAAACAATCAGGATTCCTTTGGTTCCCTCTCACAGACGATCTGTCCGAGTAACCCTATTGTGAACCTGTTCCAGTTTGAATTTTATTCAGCATGGGTGACTCAGTCGCCAGTAGCGTCCCTGAGATCCCAGCAGTGTGTTGCATAATACAGTGAATAATCGCTTGGCTTAATTCATCCAAGATACACTTTGGCCCTTATCAAGGTGTGCCTCATTGATACCATGTAGTCATCCCTAATCACAACTCCACGAGCATTTCTCAATCCTAAAGGGTGAAGGACAAGTTTCGGTTTTATAACAGATAACTTGCTATTTGTATTATTAAATGTCAAAGCATTTCTACCCTTTTTGTTTACACACCCCTACTTTCTGTGATAAAATCACTAATGAAAGCATTTAACAAGCACAGTAGGAAGATTGCCCTGTAGAAAAGTCCATTAATAATCTTCCTTCAACCTATACCATTCACCTTTTCCTTCCAATAACAACTTCTTGACATTTCCAGACAAACTGTAAGATAACTGAAAATCATGTGAGAGATGACCTGAAATAAATGCAAGTGTTGCATAGTGTTCAGCATCAATTTGCAGAGCCAAGCGTGCAGTAAGCTTATACTACAATCTTTTATAAGTGAGAAAAACCCCACCAGATCTGACAGTCTTCCTGAACAGACAAAAAAGCCTTGAGGTTTCCCTAAAGAGGCTAATGAAGAACTGTTTGCATTGCTGGAAATGCAACATATATACTTTATTACTTTGCAAAATGATTTTATTAAGGTCACACAAAAACTGTTAACATATAAGCAAGGATCACTTCTCCTTTTGTGCAATGAGTCTTTGTTTCATTTGACACAGAGAATTTCACCTTAGATTTTGAAATCTTTCACTATAACTGAAGGAATACAAAGATTTGACTGTCCTCTCTGTGCAGTGGCTTTCTCCGCATAGTCCTTCTTCCCAAGAATTTAAAATAGCTTGCTTCCAAAATGTAAAATCACACTGAATTCAAGTAAAGTGACAGCATGCACTGGTTCATTACATTATGTGTCAGAGTAAATCAGTGGTCTCCAGCTCCTTTTTGTTAAAGATCTCCTCTGCAATGGTTTGGCAGATTGGCACTGCTTCTGTCTATCTCCCATGTCACCTTGCTTCCTGTTCATGTACAATTACACTTCACATACGAGCTGCTTTTGCCACTTGTTCTGGTTTAGGTCCCTGCAATACCAAAGAGAAGCTGCTTTACTTTTGAGGCACCAGGCACTGACACATCCCTCCATCTCTTTTATAACTTTCTAATCTCTATCTTTGCCTCTACCAAGAGGAGGAACAGAAAATACATAATCTGGGGTTTGCTCTGTGTTTGCAGCGTTACAGGTCGTGAATACAATGTCTGCATTTTTAATTTGAGGACTGCTGATATGAATTGGTGTGAGACAAAACAAAAGACTAGACCGTTAAAATATCTGCATGCTTTTAGGCTACTTATACACATAGATGGATGTGTTCAAAGTGAAAAACCTTACTGTTATGTAACACTCTATGTAGTTGTGAGATTTCACCTTTATTATAGCTTCTTATATGAAATTCATTTATCTAGTGAAAAGTTGTTAACTTTCTTTGGTGGTAATCTTTGTTACTGTTTCTGCCATCCAGTGTGCAAATCCTGCTATGAATTCAATAAAGACAGACCTTTTCAAAGCTGAGAATATTTTCTCACCCAGCTGACTGTCACAGTTTAAACCCAGCCAGGAACTAAGCCCCACACAGCCACTCGCTTACTCCCCACCCCGGGTAGGATGGGGGAGAGAATCAGAAGGGTAAACTTGAGAAAACTCATGGGTTGACATAAAGACAGCTTAATAGTTAAAGTAAAAGCTGTGCACAACAGCAAAGCAAAACAAGGAATCCATTCAATTCTTCCCATCGGGAGGCAGGTGTCCAGCCATCTCCAGGAAAGCAGGGTTCCATCACATGTAAAGGTGACTTGGGAAGAGAAGATCCATCACTCCAATCCCCTGTTTACGCTTTCTTCTCCCAGCTATAGATGCTGAGCACATTGCCATACGGTGTGGGATACCCCTTTGTTTAGCTGGGGTCGGCTGTCCTGGCCGTGTCCTCTCCCAAACCCTCATGCACCCCCAGCTTCCCTACTGGTGGGGTGGAGTAAGGAGTAGAAAAGGCCTTGACTCTCTGTAAGCGCTGCTCAGTAATAACGAAAACATCCTAGTGTTATCAGTACTGCTTTCAGCACAAATCCAAAACATATCCCCATACCAGCTACTGTGAAGAATTAACTCTACCCCAGCCAAAACCAGCACACTGATTTACCAATAGTTTCCTTATCATACGCTGTGACGCTGCCTTGAAGGCAGAACATTGCTTTGCATTTCAAGCCTTTAGGATTAGCGTTGACAAGGGAGGGGGGAAAGGGCTGAGTGAAGGTTTGTTAAATTCCTCTTGTGGTGAGGATCCAACGCCCATGGCGATAGGCTTCAACTCATTTTGGTGATTTTATTTGATAAGACCCTCCTAGAGTTTATGATTGATTTGCACGCGTTTGTGGGTGAGGATTTGCTGAATTGTATTTTTCGTTCATAGCAAAGTTGGAGGCTGTGGATCCCAAAGCACCAGCGCTGATGTATGGCCGAGGCAGAGTACAATGCACTTCACACTGATTAGACGCTGGTGCCAGCTGGAACAAAGGGACATGTCCATGGGGTGAGGCAGGATGCCGGGGCTGGGCTCCTGCTCTCCGGCCCCTTGGGCTTCATTCAGCAGCAGCGTCTCACGGCCGCTTTGTTTATTTGTTCCGCGATTACGTGTATGAGCTTCCAGAATTTATGAGATCAGAGGTCAAGTGAAAGGTCACAGTTCACAGGTCAAGTGAGAGGCTAAAATTTGTGAAACCAAGGAAATGACAGGACAGTGCCAAGTGAAAGGTCGAAGGTCAAGTGAAAGGTTCAGCGTGGATGAAAGTGAGCAGCCTGCATGGCGGCCAGACCACACACCCAAGCAAGCCCATACCAATGTCCTCAGCATCAAAATGTGGCTGAAATTTCATTCCCTGGCATAGACCCAGGGCAGGAGACGGGCTGAGCAAGCGTCGCTCAGATCAAGCTCCAGTGATGGTTGTGGTGGTGCATTTTGAGGTTAATTGAGGTTGATTCAATCTTGGGCTTGAATAGGTATTGACAACGATGAATTTTGAGCTTTTCTCGCAAAATCTCCATCAAATTGTGACAAGTCAGAGTCAGCTTCTCTCTTCTTGCCAGTAATTCTAGTTCTATTTCTCTAGCACCAATCAGCGTCAGTTAGTCCTCCTCACCTTTTCTGCTTCTGCTACCATATTTATATGCAAAACCATCCTTGTATACACGTAAACCAAATCAGTCAAGATGACTGTTCCACATTTGCATCAGTGAACAGTAATTTCCATTTGATTCTCATTTCAGACTGGTTTTCTAACAGCAGCTTGAGCCAGCAGAGCACGTGCTTACTTCAGGCTCCCGGTTTGTCCCTTAGGGATCTGTAATTCTATGTGCAAAGATTTCCTCTTTGTTGGTTGTTGTTTTGGGTTTTTTTAATATAAAACAGAACAAAATTTAATGCTGATCGAGATATCAGTTCATCTAAAATGGCTACTTTTAGTGAAGCCACTGTTTTGAGTTACTTTTGTCCTGTTCAAGTTTCAAAGAGTCAAAAAATTTGCAGTATCCTCATGAGCTGAGCGAAAGAAAAAATGCAAGGAAAAATTATGCCACCCTTTCTTTACTCCAGTCTTTCTTCAGAAAGACTTTATACAAAACAAGGAGGCCTGTTTTCTAATGCAAGACATTAACCAATTAGTGGAAGAAAGTTAGTATTGCCACACCTTGTAGTGGTGTAAAGCTCCATTACAATAATTAGACTCGATATTACAAAACTAAGAGGTGTTCTTTCACTTCCTAAACTGCTTCCTTGTTCTCATGATAAGCCACGGTCCCCAGTGACATAACTCCTGGAATTTGTCTTCCAGTTGCCTTCTGTTGAGTTGGGCCCCTGAGAATAGGACTCATCTCCTGGTCAGAAAAAGAGAGGAAACCCAACTGTTAATTGGGACAGTAAAGAAACACAGATCAGTGCTTCAGTTCCTAAAGTTGATAATCCACAAAAAAAGCTTTATCTTGCCTACACCACATGCATCCTTTCTAGATGAAACTTCAAGCTCACAGTGCTTGTCCAGTTTTCCAGCCCCCTTCAGAAAAGGTGGGAAATGGAGTGAAACATTGTCTGCTTGATGAGGGAGATCGAGGTCTTGATGCCAAGACCGAGACCTATATTCACCATATTGATCTATGTTCACCATCAGAGGCTACGATGACGTGTATGACATCTTGAATCCCTCTCCTCTACCTCCCAATACAGAGGTATAGGATCAAAATGGTTTAAAATACCTTGATTAGATTAATTTCATGTTTCTTCTGAGGGGAACACATTCATCTGTTGCTTGGTATTCCCTTACTCCAAATTACATGGCATGTTACTTATTCTTAAAAGTGGTTGTCTTGTTAGGAATTACAGTGAATCACATCACTGTTCTCACTTGCTGCACATTTGTTATCTGCCTTGCATGGTTCCCAGCAGTGTAGAGACAGTTTGTTGAGTGGCGTGTTAATACCATTTATTTTTTTAAGCCTAACTAGGAGTATAAAATTCCTAGTCAAAATTCTGTCACGTTCTTTGAGCACTGGTAAATGAGTATCTTCTTACAACTGTTTTCTTTCTAGCAGAAAAGTATAACTTAGCGTACACACGTAGGAGTGTTCAATGTTCTCTGGGAAATGAGGCTGACAAAGAAACCCCTGAAGTCATCTGAGGCCAAATTCTTTCCACAGAAATCTATATGTATGGGACCTGCTGAACTTGCACATGTATATCTGAGGGCAGATTTTGACCCTAGGTAAGAAAACACCTACGACCAAAGAGTTGTTTACTTTTCCTAAGTTTTGCCTTTCCTGGGTATTAATATTACTCTCATAAATTTTGTTGAGCTACACTTTCAAAAGTTAAGACTCCAGGCCCCAGAGGATGAAATACAGCAGCCCAATTACACACAGCCAGAGTCAGGCTCTAAAAGACAGGAGTTTTGGAAAGACATGAACAATATTTAGAGAGCTGGTTAATATTAATTCCTTTGGGAACTATAAGTCTGGCAATTAATAGGCTTAGAGTGATAAAAATGGCAATATGGTGTGCATGTATAGATGAATTGTCAAAAAGAAACAATTAGTAGTACAGAAAGCATATGCACATGTGGCAAGCAGGTTGAACTGAGAAATACTGCCAGCAATACAATAAGAGTTAATGGCAAAAAGAAGAATGAAACAGTAGCACAATTTATTCTCACTTAAGATTTTTGCACCCAAACAGATTTTCTTTCTGTAAGATACTTTTTCAATCAAACAGATTTTCTTCCTCATTCTCTCTGCCTATTGCTAAGGTCCTGAGTCAAGATTTCAGACAAATGCTTCTTGCCTACCTTCCTGTGCATATTTGACTGAGATTAGAGAATGCGATTATTTGCCAGGGGATCTCCCAAAAAATTGGGGTGGAAAGCCACAATCTGAGGCTCTCCAGAATCAGTAGAAATACTGGCAACAGCACCCAATCTGACACGTACCCCTCTGCCCAGGTCTGCCTTGCCAAGTGATTTAAATTGGCCAAATATTATGTTCTTTATCAGTTCTTCTAATCTTGATGGACGAGTACTTGAGCCCCGACTGGCACACGGATGGGCTCCAAGATCATGATTTCAGCGTGTTTCAAGCAGGTGCTCATGGAGGATGCCGCTTACAGATTGTGTAGAGACCATTCTGATGTTACAGATAATCGACTGACTTGCCTCCCAAATGCATTCACTTTCACCATTACCTCATTATGCTCTTTTAGGGTTAAACCCACAGAGTTTATAGGGCAGCTAAAATGTTCTCTGTATCCCTGCTGGGGTGAGGGGAAGAGTTATCATAAACAGAGCCCCGACGGCCTTTGAGCTGAGTGAGAGCTTCTGCATTTCGGCTTTGGAAAGGTATACACCTGTCACTCTAAAACGGAGCAGATGGGTTATAATCTTATCTGCTCGCCCTAGATTTGTTGTCAGAGGGAAATGAGGTAAGGGCAAGTGGTAAACCCAATGCAGTTTATCTGTGATGTGGGCTACGCTTTCCCCTCAATGTATTCACTAAAGAAATTAGTGAATGGGGACATTTTGACTCTCCCTGAGCAATCTTGTTTGCAATTCTTCTTTTACATTGTTGAACAAATAATTGGTATTACAGGAACAAAAGGCCCTGAAAACAAACTGGCCTGTCTTATGGCTTCTTGTAAGTTGAAATGCTATTTCAATTACTTTTCTTATTTTTAGTAATATGTTTTGGTCTTCTCGCTGCACTGACTGCTAGTAAAACACCTTAGTATTTGTTAAATAGTTTGGCAGGATCATTGCCCAAGATAGTGACATTCTCTTTTTTTGGTAAATACTTCATACGAGGAACCCATGCAACCTGTGTTACTGCTGTTAAATAATGACTTTTTATTAGTTTTGACTGCTGCTCTGTCCTATTCCATCACTCTCTCTCTTTTCATCCTACTAATTATTTAGAGGCTATTGTGCAGACAGTAGCAGTGGAGTAATACACATATAATAAAAAGAAGCCTTTACTGCGGATATCCGATCTTGACACTTTTGCTTCTGGAATTGTCTGATCATGCATACACAATGTGAGAACTCCTTGTGCTTTCCTAAAGAGTTTGTCTTCTAAAAATTGCACATAACTTCAGAGATTTTAGTCTGATTATAGAGTCAGCAAAGGGAAGGGTAATCGCTCAAGCTTCAGTGGGCCTAATCACTCCCTGTGGAGTGATAATTATTGTCCTTCACCACACTTAGACTGCGAACAGTGTCTGCTCTTTCACATAGCTTTGCTTGCTTCCTGCCTTCTATTAGGATATTAAATCCTCCAACTGGCAAACCATTTTGACTTTCTAGAATAAAAAACTATCAAAAAAAAAACCCAAAAAAGAGAGATGCTGTCCATTGAAGAAGAATGTTGAGATAGCCACACAATAAAATGCAGCACCTTATATATCATGCACCAAGAGAAGCATCAGGAAAGTTTCCAGGATGAAAACTGCTGAAAGCTATGTCAAATACAGGCATTTATCATTTGTATTTAGAAAACAGGAAATTATTTGGCCCATCTCATCCCGACTGGAATGTGAAGACGAATCTGGGACCGCAGAGTGTAATTATTTGCAACTCAGAATACGAAAACCTGCACACTGCTACTGAAGGCAAGCCAGGAAATAGCTAAAATATCAAAATGATCTGAAAAGGAACAGGAGGTGCCAAAAGGTTGAGAGCTTGTTAAAAATTGACCTGCGCTTAAGGGCTTTGTAGAAAATGTTGAAAGGATCGGAATATTTAGAAGAAAATATAAACCCATCTCCTAGCTTGGCAATTGGAAAAGACTGGAATAAGCTGCAATTTGTATTTTTTTATCTACTGGAAATATTAGATATCACATTGGTATGTTTGTTTTCCAATTGCAGTAACACAAGATTGGTCGTAGTATCCCACAAACTGGGAATGCCTGCATGCTGGAGGTGATGCAGCTCATATCCCAAGAATTTGCTGTCTCTTAGGTTTTGGGGCTGATGTAAGGGCCACTGGAGTCAAGAGGAGACTTTCAGTGGGATTTGGATCAAACTCCTTGGTTCTATGTTTACAGAATTATAAAACTCTTATGTCAGGAGCAGTTCAATAATGGGAGAGCTCAAGCCGGGGTTTTAATAAATCCTTTTTACTGCCTACTTACAGAAGGCATTTCTCCTTGCTGCCCCAGCTCCACGTTTGGCATTTTGCTCCATTCTGAGCTGTTTAGATTGTCTGATGTCTCCGGGTCCTCACAGTCTTCCAGCTGCTAAAACTGACTCCCAAGAAAACACTTGCTGTGGTTTTCTCCTAGCACGCTTTGGAAAGAGAGCAGACGTGAAGACCAAAGCCTAGTGTATTACAATAATATCAATTATACTTTCCAAATTTCTTACAGCTGTCAAATAGTCTTGACATGGCATTATAGCAGAGGTGTCACCTCACCAGAACGCAGATATGGTTGCTGATATGAGAAGACGCTGGAGTAATCCTGGAGATTATCATGCTTGAGTCAGAAACTGAAAACCTATGAAAAAGTTCAGCATGAGATTCACTTTTGGGAAAAAATCAATGAGAACTGTTAGGAAACGCACCAAAAGTTGCAAAAACGGGTGCCTAAATTTAGGCTCCTACACCTCTATTTAAACTTCTGAATAACTTTGATTTTTAAAAATGCCCAATTAACAACTCGTCCTACTGCCCTTCAATGAAAAAAAGTAAAACTTAGAAACTAGATGATGCCTTTCACAAAGAACCATCCGTAAGAGAAAGTCTTACTCAGCAATGCAACTATGAGAGCTGAAAAATGACCTTAAGAATTCACATACTGCAAGTAAATATTTCTCGCCATTATATGGTTGGCCCCAAAAGCAAGCATTCATATTCTGGCTAACCATGTGGAAACTGAGTTCATGCACATGTTGTCAGCCATAGACCCTGCACCACATCATTAATCTGTGATAAGTATTTGGGAGGAAGAGGCTGGGTGCACGGAGGAGCTGTGTGCTCAGTCCTGTGGTGTGAAGGGGAAGATCATTTAATAACAGAAAAATAGAGTGGGTGTTACAAAACCAAGCTGCTTACCTCCAGCAGCAGTGAAATTTATTGTAAAGTTCTCTTCTTTTTCTACCCTACAGAAAAGGATTGCTTCAATATACAAATATCTGTTTTCATGGCACCTTTTTGTAACACTTTATTTAGTACATCTTCCTCTGAAGGACCAGAGCAACAATCTGCTAAAACTTCAGTTATTTCCTCACCACCTTTTTCCTCATTATTCACACATTTATGAGATATTCTTTTGGTTCTGTCATTAATTGATAAGCTTCACAAATGTAGTATTGTAGATGTCTTTAAAAGTGTAATAGAGTTTTTGAAGTCATTTCACCCAACTGTGAGACCGTTGATTACCACCTTTTCATGAGCAGCTGGAAAAACTGATACCACTGGTGAAATCAATGAGTACAGATTTTTAATTTTTTTAAATGTACGTGAAAGAATTGTACTAAAATCACCTAGAACTTTTCGGGTTTTTTTGTAATTCTTAGGAATTTGACTGAAAATTGATTAAATCAGAGGTTATGGTTTTGCAGAAGCCAAAAATGTGTCCATGAAGTATGACATTGTCTCTTTTATAAGTTAAATAATTTATTGTGTTACTCATGCCTTTTTGGCAGAAGGCTATCTAGAATATGCCTTTATTCTTTAGGGGATTTTGAAGATGGTGACTGTGGGCTGAAGCCTGAAGTGAATGGAAGAGGATAGTTTTGGTTTTCCCCATGTGTATCAATACCGATGTACTTAGGGATTGCAAATTCTGTTTGATGGACATGCTGGGGCTGAAACCAGGTCTACCAGCTCAATAAGAATCAAGAGCCATGCACATAAACAGCACTCTCTATATTTTTCTCTGTCCAAAGCTCTTAGGTATCTCTGGTAGACTCAACTGGGTCAATGAGGGATACAATATTAAATCTAAAGTTGAGTTTTCCTACACTGCTACTACTTTTTCTTTCCTGGTTGGTAGTGTGATCATGTACTAATTTCTGCAAGTATCTGGTCTCTATCATTAGTATGTGTTTCTGGTGTTTTGAAACTTATTTCCCACGAATTCTTCATCATAATGAGTGCTTTAAAAAATGATTGGATTTGGACCAAGAATCATTATTATTTGCTCATACAAAACCTATTAAGGATTCCTTCCATGACAGACCACTGCTCTGAGAAGGGTTTTCTCCTAAGCTATCACAGCAGAAGTATCTACACAATTGTAATAATCTACTGGTGTGCAATCTGCTATTTGCAGTGTCTCTTTCCTCCATCAGCCTCGATTATTAATGCTGCCTGTTGGTCAAGACAAACACTCTTCCACAAATCTCAGGAGGTCTAATTCAGGCTTTTTTAACCTCTCTGTTTTGGAGTTGAGAATTTTAAGTGGTTTAACTCAACACAAAATAAAAGCAGTGAAAGGGCTTGCAATCATTTCAGTGGGAACTGAGCCTGGCACTAACCCCATGCAATAATTATTTTCTAGTTTTTTCCTAATGAGGGACTTGCAGATTGCCCCCCATGATCAATATTCGCTACAAAGAACGAGTCCAGGGACAGAAAGTTGCAATCTGAGACAATTTATTTATTGCCATTGTGATTGGTTAGGGATAAAAGCTGGTGGAATACAAAACCCTTTTGAGTCTTAACTGCTGCGCTGAACACTATAATTACTTAAAAAAATACATATCCTGACTCTGCTTAGAAGCCTGTTTGCTATAATTCACCCCCGTGCTAATAGCCTCCTAACATATATGAATGTATGTTAAAATCGGTTTTAAACTACTAGATTTATGTCTTGGCAAACTAGTAAATGCACAATTATAGTTCATAATAGGTAGGTATCTGCTGTCCATTGATTTTTCTCTTGTTCTATTTCCTTCCAGAGTGATGTCATTAGACATTACGCGGATGACTAATAGTCCTAAGGAACGACATTCACGTGCCAGAATGCCACATGTCAGTGTTCCCATATGGGCTCCAGCATTGTCCGCCCTAAGATGGCAAAAACACCCTAAGCGGTTGTGTTACAGCAAGTCCTCAGCCTCGCCAAACCTGTGGCCGATCAGCAGCACAGAGGCAATTCAGCTAGGGGGAAAAAAAAAGACGAAACCACAAAAGCTATTTAGGAGCTCTGAATATCTTTCTAATCAGATTGCTGGGAGTGCGTTTGGACTTGTATCTATTCATTCTGTGGTGACGGAAGTAAAGGAACTATCCAGTGAGCTATCTGGTTTTCCCAGAATTGTTTGTACTGCTGACCTTTATATCTACTCATTTATCCTGATTGTTTTTAGCTGTTTGAGGAAGAATCTCAGATGAGAAAAGCAACTCAATAATATATCAGAGATCCTATCTGCTACAACTTTTGTTTTAATTTAAAGCAGACCCAGCATCGTTCTGCGCGCCTGTTGCATAGTACCAAAGGCAGGAATTTGTTGTGGGATTTTCTAATAAAATCATAGGCCCAAGACAGAAGTCCCTGGACACGGGGAGTGTGATCTGGGGGTGGAGTTGCCTAGATGCCTCTTGCCCAAATAGGTTTCCTGATGTTCTCCGGCTGGAGTAGCTTTTGATGTGGTACTTTCTTGTGGGAGAGCGGGGAGCACCATTTTAGGGAGGTGGCCAAGCTGGCTCTATCAGCTTTGCCTGAGTCCAAGATAGGACAAATCCACTGCCAGAATGTTGTAGCGGGAAATCTGGCTCTTGATATCCATAAAACTCCCTCTCCAAGTGGAATTTCCCAGATTAAATGAGTATATTAGGTTTTCTCAGTATCTTTTTTTTCGCAATTGGAGTTGGACAGGCTTCCCTTCTTCAGGGGGGATGTATTAAATCTATAATAGTCACATTTTTTTTCCTTCTTCTATCAAATCCCTGTCCCTCGGAAGGGAGAAGGCAGCTTGTGACATATACAAAGTGTTTGCTGATGCTTACTAGAAAAGAATCTGGATTATCCAATAAACAATGCCCCAAACTTGCAACTCATAGGGAGCTCGGGTTCAAACAGTAGCTCTGACTGCAGAGCAGTTGTGGAGTAAAATAGCAAAGTGATATGCAAAAGCTCACACTAAGTATATCACTTTGCTTCAGAATTCCTGCATTTACTGCTAATGCAAGAAATAGCCTTTGAACTCTAATCTGGTGTCTCCAGAGCAGTTCATAACCGAAGGCACTTCTTTCATCGTAACAGGGTGAGAGTGATCCAGACTTGCAGAGCATTTGGTACAGTCCCAAAGCAAGATAATAAACAAGATAATACTGTAGGCTTTGCATTTCTGAGCATGCCACCCTTTTACAAAGACGATCCTGCCTCACAACTTCCGTGTAACGTAAAGAAGTTTTAATGTCATTGTCTTGCATAAGGAAACCCAAATATCATTGTTTTGCATGCAAGTTCAAACGAAGCATGTCTCTTTTGTGACTTTGCCTTGGTTTGTGCATTAAACTGCCAGGAGAACTATTTCTTTTGGTTTTTTTTGAAGACAGAGCAAGACTAGAGAGAAAAGTGTGTGTTTCTACACTGCTGCAAAATAATCACCTGTAGGATTATTTTGCCTGTTTGGACTATATAGTTAGTCAGTGGTTATTATCACCAGAGCTAGTCATGAAGTAAGGTAGTGGACTGCCTAGGATTTAGGAGAGCTGGATATTTCTAGTACTTAGTTGAATTTACTTCGAATCATCATAAAATATCGTGGCACAACCCAGCTTTTTCTTTAAGGTGAAATATACTACAATCTTCACTTGTAAACTGCTTTTTTTGCCTCGGTTCAGGTAGCAGACATCTCATTTTGCGCTTGGTCAGGGTTGGGCTGTCCACAGGAGCCCTTTGCTAATGGTGTCCGGGCTCTGCCATTGCCATGCATCTGCTGCAGAGCTCCTAAGCTGCTGCTCATCTGCGCCCTGGTGAGAGCCTGTGTCCCCATGGAAAAAATACTGAGATTTTGAAGTATTCTAGAAGACACCACAGGCTGGTTTTATACAACAACAAAAGTGGTTTTCTGGTCATTTTAATGGGGTGCATCCTTTCTGCTTTCATTAAAAAATATTGTGATCTCACTGTTTAGTTGGGTAAGACACCATTCCTCCGTAATAGCATTAATTTTTTATTCAGTTTTTGTGTGTCCTCGACTTGGTTATGAAGACAATAATTTAATTTGAAAAACCTTTCTTTTTTTTTCAGCTTCAGCAATGCTACTAGATGTAGGTGTAGATAAATGACCACATGAAAACTTCACAAAATTAGTGTTTACACATAATCTGGCAATGAGCTATAATTTGATTGGTAAAAAAATCATTTTGTGTACCTCTGCCCCTATTCTGCCGGATAATGAAAATTTATATCTATGTTTCAGACATCTGGGGAGGATGTGACAGCTTTGGGGCTGAATGAAAGATTATGCCACAGTGACCCCTGTCAGCATTTCCTCATGGACTGGTTACCCGAAACCCAGCAGCAGTTAGACTACTTTTTCTTTTTCTTTTTCTTTTTCTTTTTCTTTTTCTTTTTCTTTTTCTTTTTCTTTCTCTTTTTCTTTCTCTTTTTCTTTTTCTTTCTCTTTTTCTTTCTCGTTTTCTTTTTCTTTCTCTTTTTCTTTCTCTTTTTCTTTTTATTTTTATTTTTATTTTTTTCTTCTTCTTTTTCTTTTTTCTTTTTTCATCTTCTTTTTCTTTTTTCTTCTTCTTTTTCTTCTTCTTCTTCTTATTCTTATTCTTCTTATTTTGTTTTTCTCTTTTTCCTTTTCCCTTCTCTTTCTTTTTCTTTTCTCACCAGAGCAAACTCTCATTTTATTTTGGAAGGTTAATGACACAGTAAATCTAATAGGCCATTTCAGTGCCATCATGTTGGCATTAAAAGTCATGTGACTGGTCAGGATCCCATATGGAGTGTTTTGGAGTTGTCTCGCGTAGGAATGATAAGGCTCCTATAAGGCTGTAAGAGCTGGATATGTTTTCAATTACTTTCTAGGACAGAGCTGCTTTGAAACTAATTTAAAATCTTTGCCTGTGGTTGCTTTTGCCACCTCTCTTAGATTTTCCTCAGTAAACGCTTGTGTATCAAATTCACCTTTGATTCTCTCTAGAGATAATCTGTGCTGTTTAATATATTTATGCCTCAGGCCTCTGAACAAATGTGTCTTTGTGCTGGAGGCACATAAATGATTCAAAAGAGGAAGATTTTCCAAAAGTTGGTGTATTCCCCTGTCTGTCCCTATGCAGAGATTTTCCATGCTCAATGGGCTCTGTTTTCTGTCCCCAGACCAGAATCATATTCTGTGTACTGCTACAGAAACATCCCTTAAAAGCGTTGATGCTTCCCAGTTGCACTGGGAGAGTCACTTAAGGTCTTCTGGGATGTACACAGGCTCTG
Source organism: Cuculus canorus (assembly GCF_017976375.1). NCBI lineage: Eukaryota > Metazoa > Chordata > Aves > Cuculiformes > Cuculidae > Cuculus > Cuculus canorus. The sequence goes on from NC_071409.1 coordinate 21,041,420, forward strand.
GAGGACAGAAGGAGATGAAACAGATAGGTGGATAGGTGGGAAACAAGTAGAAAAATGACACCTAGAGGGTACTGAGAGCATCCTGTAGAGAGAGAGGAGGTCTGAAGATCCTTTCAGGAACTGCTATTAGTCCTGGATTTGGTGCAGGTAAACATGGACTTGAGTTCGCTCTTGTGTTCGTGGTTCAGTTGCATAAAATACATCCAGATGTCTTCAAGAATTGCCAGGTTTTAATGAAGGATTTGGGTGCCCAGGCTCACCTTCAAAAATTGTGTATCCCTCCTGCCAATGACAAGATATTGAGATCAGGGATATTTTGAATGTATATGTTCATTTGATTGATGTGAGCTTGTTCCAAAATGTCAGGTTTCTCTTCCCAAACATCCTTTTTTAAAAAAATCACTTTGTCTGCCACAAAAGATTTCCACTGAGTCCCACCAAAATTTGTTTACTTTGGGAGAAGAATCTCCTTAAGCATAAGGATGATATAGAGTTCAAAAATGTGAATGATGTCGTAACAGAGAGAATTCCCTCATGCATCGTACATTTGGATATTTCAAAGTGTATTGTCTGTATCGTTTCCCATGGACACGGCTTCAGGAAATGAATAATGTTTGGGAACAGTCAGGGATGAGCCTGCAAAGATACACCCATCTCCACTGCTCCTTTGCTTTTCCTCCTCCCCCTCTACTTTGCATTTGTTCTTCTGAAATATGTTTCTCTATGGGGAAAAAAATCTGAGGAGTTTGGAACCTGGGGAGTGGGATGGTTTCTGAGTTCTTCTGAGCATTCCCACGTTTCCTTCCCTCTCTGTTGCTCTCTGTCTACGTGGATGGGTGCACAAATGATGCAGTACAGGTCCAAAGGAGGACTGACTCCAGAGCTCAAACGTTCCTGGCTCGTGAGGCTTCTGCATCACCTTTACCCAAAGACATGCCAATTTAGGTGGTTATTTTGCAAACATATTGCTTGGAGGAGGTGATTTTTTTCTAACATGCCAGCTCTTCCCTTGGTCACTTGTAACCTGTTTTGTACCCAAAGAGAGGCAAGTCCAGGCTTTTTCAAACAGCATATGCTGGGGCTTCTGGTGAGTTCATCCATCAGGGAAATCAGAATACGTGTCTTGTTTCTCATGCAGTTTAAGGTGACTCCTATAAGGCCAATTTTACTTTCAGCCAACATCAATGAATGGCAGAGGTCCTTGTCCTGCAGTTATCAGGTCTACAGTGAAGTGTCCCATGGCTTCTGGGGGCCCACACAGCTGGATTTCCTTTCCAGAAAATACTAAGAGTGGAGACATGGGATGCATCTTGTGTCTTCCCTGATATACTGCAGGATCACCCACGCTGGACATAGCCAAATACCTCCTCAGCAAAATGCACACACCAAAATAAGACACCTCATGGTCTCTTGGTTGTCATGGAAAAAAGAGGCAATGCTACCGCTTCTACATTCAGAAGGTCCAAGAGTTGTTATATGTGCACCAGAAATGAACATCACAGGCAGAGGTCCAGGACATTGTGCTTTTTACCTTGACCTTACCACCTGCCTAGCTTGATCCTGCCCATAACTGATCCTGAAGAGTCATATACTCTGTTGTTGTGGCGGTAGTTGTCTGCAGTGCAAATGCTGCCAGAACTCCAGTCTGTTTTTCTTTTGTGGTGTGTAATGTTTAAATGTTGATCTGGGAATATAGTCCCAACCTTGGTGAAGTCAATCAGAATTTGATATTACTTACGCTAGAAGTCTTTGAAATGTGTTTTTGTATCCAGTTCCTGATGCCTGTACTTCTCCAGCAGCAAGAGCAATGGTATCCCTTCATTTAGGCATTCCTGAAATCTTTTTAGTGGACTGAAGTTTTCAGAGAAAGGGCAAGTGGCAGCAGTAATTTCTACCTCCCCATAGCCCACATCTCTGACCTGAAGAACTTAGTGATATTTGCCATAAAACTGGCATATCTGAATGCTCATTTGTCATTTTCTTTTTAAGCTTTTATTTCTACAACTTCTTTCAGAATGAATATCCCTCATTTTTTCATGTTCACAGCCTGTGGTACCAAATTTCGTCTTGGTGTGACTTAATATATTCACACTGTTAGGTCTGTGTGCATTATATCCACATTTTTGGGGGGAAAAATATCCAAGTTATAAACCATAGAAAGACAGGGTTTGTAATGAAAATGCTGGCAGCACCTTAACTGTCACTGGGCACTGCTCTAAACAGGCATTATGCTTATGTGCCTGAGAGCAAATCTGTCTGGTCCTGGGCTTTACCAACTTCCAGGGCAAGCAACGCACCCTCATACAACTTATTTGTTTGTTGTGAAAAGAGATTGCCATGCCACACAGCAATATGTTGCTGATTACTTTGTACTCTGCTGATATAGTAACTGGCTTGCCTAGATTGGTAAACTGGAATTTGGAAAGCCACAGACATGATTTAATTGCTTTCTTTAACTGTGAAATAATCATTCTGTAAGCAGTTATCTATTCCTCACTTTCATTTCTAAATTAGCTTTGGCAATCTCTTTTGCACCAGGAACCTGGCATATTAGGCAGTACATAATGTTTTAACAATGCCTGTAAATTTAAATCTGTCATTTGAAACTTCTCCCGTTGCTAATTTTATGTTTGGGAAGGGAGTTTCCACTCCTCTGCAAAGTGATCAAGCCTAAGAAATCCTGGGGTGCTCTGAAGGAGCTTGAAGGCAGCCTCTGCCAAAGTTAGGTCTACCGAACCTATAGATATCCCTCAGGTCTGGGGGAAACCCACCCACTCACCAACAGACTTCACCCCCTGTTGTGGTTGTCAGCAGAGGATGGGGTTGATGCTGGGCTCTGAGCTTACAATGTGAGATTCCCTCAGCCTTGTGGCTATTCTGCAGCCGGAGCTCTGTGGGATGTTCCCAGTGCAGCCAGTATCTTCTCCTGGCTGCATATTTTGGGGCAAATATCTCCTGCTGGTAAATATGGTGGTTATATTCAGATATGACATGACCTGGAAAGCAAAACCATTTACAAACAGGTCATTTCCATCTTGCATTGCCAGAACTGGTAGGAGGAAGAGTAATTTGAGGGAATCAAACAACCACACAGACGAAAAGCTCATTTTAAACAACACAAGGTGCACGGGACAACTGAGTAATTCTGTATTTACATGTACATTGCAGCAAATAAATGCCCGGTAATAACTTTTTTTTTTTTTTTTAGCTCTTTAGGTTTTGTGTTATGAGAAAGTATGAAACATAAATCACATGGAGCTACTCCTGGCCTTAAGCCTTCAAAATGCATTTGTTTGAAATCAAGAGCCAAATTCTCTGGATTGGAGTAAACTCTTAGGTGCCAACTGGGGCGAAATGCCAGCCTTTGAACTCCAGCACAGTACGGCTGATGTGATCCATATGCAAGACTTGCATTTTTCTCCAAAGTGGTTTCTTTTAATTGATTTAGCAAATTAACGATATTAGGCATTCTGTAGGATAGAAAGTACATTACTCACTATGCCCTTATATTACCCTGAAAGGAAATCTATTGTTCTTTTGTAATGAAATGGTATCACAAGGAAAAAAAAAGGTAGCAGTAGCAGGTAAAAGGAATCACATTCAGCTGTCAAGCATGTTTAATGAGGAATTCTAATTATGAGGCTGGAAATCAATGAGCATAACTTTAGCAATGAAGTCTTAAAGGGAAACTAAATTGCTTTCTATCTTGCAAAGTTTACTGAAGCATTTTGAGTGTCTGCCAACCATCATTGTTCTGAGAAACGGAACTTGAGGAAATTGCAAGTCACACTGTAGCATTTATTGTAGGAATATTTAACAACAAAAAAGGAGGATTTCCATGGATTCATGTTTAATGGGTTCTTCCTAACTGATTCATCTCTGCCTTATGATTCGTAACAACCTTTAGCATCACGTACTGTATAAAATCTGTTCTTAGGAAAGCGTGGATGAAAAGTGATTGGTTGCACTGAAAAATGATAGTTATGATTCATTCATAGAAGACAAACATCTTATTTGCTCTTTAGTTTTTGAGAAGCTGGGCTGTGAGGAACAGCACATTGTGAATATTCAGTGCGGTGAGATCTTAAACCTCCAAAACTAGAGCTGACGTAAACAAATTATATTCATGTCTCTGGAACACGTGGCTGTGTTTCATGACCACGGCCTATAGCGATGTCTTTGGGAAGCTCTTGTAAAGTCACTTCAGTGTTTCCAGTGCAATTGCAACTTTTGTAGATTTTTAACTGTACCACAATGTTTTGTTTAAGCTTATGCACGCTGTGTAAGGCCAAATCCAGTGACTACTGGGAAATGGTCCCCAAAACACATCTTGGCTGGGCTCAGCTATCCCCACACAAAACCAAGATCCACCTTTTCACTAGTTCTTGCTGGAGAAACTGAGGGGCAGAATTAAAATGCCTTGCAGTAACTACAGACGTGCCTACAACAAGAGGTGGTTTTGGAAAGTCATGTTTCCATCTCCTTTGTAGGCATATTTTCGTTTCTCATTAAGCTACGAAAGGTTCAATTTATCAGCATGAAATGAGTCATTCTTTCCATTGCTGGCTGTTGCTGTTGTTTTGGGGTGCTGCATTGCTCCACACTGTCGTTTATACCACGCACATCTCCGACTCCCCTGCTGTCCCTCAGAGCCATACTACGACATGGGCACCCAGCGTTTCAGTGCCCGTGCTTGGGGATTAATGGTCTGAATTAGCATTTGGATATTGCAGCAAAGGGTGTTCGACAAACCCTGAATGCAGGTAGAGAAGAAGTAGTTTTGAAACCAATCTAGTTGCTATTCCATAGGAAATCCAAGTCATAGATCACAGTTATTGGTATTTTAAAAGTGGCAGTGCCTGTTAAAGACTGGCTATTCCCTAGAATATAGAGGTATTTGGGGCTGCAGTGGAGACACATTGGCAGCAGAGTGGAGGCTCTGAACTCACCTGCCAATGTTCTGCTTAGCTTAACTGCTATCAGTCGCTTACTTTCATGAGTCTGAAATTCATGCAGCCCCAAAAGAAAGATAAATAAGAACCAGTCAGTTTTCACCCTCCAGACACAAGCCAAGGAAATAATTTCAAATAATATATATCATCCCAAGCAGGGGCAGATGAAATAGTTTTCCACTGAAGTTGTTTTCCCAATTGACAGAACAAATTACGAAATTTCTCCTACAGATATATTAAGTATCTTTTCTAAAATCATAATTAGATTCAACTCTTTGGCAAACATACTTTATTCTGTGTTTGTGGTAAGTTATTTATATTATTTTCAGATAAAGATAGTCTGTTTTATTTACTTTTAAATACTGTGAATAAGATCTTTACCAGAGACATCATTGATTTAATAATTATCTTCCTGGCCTCAGTAGAGCTATAGTCGTTGGTACAGGATGAGGTTTCATCAGCGTAGCAAGCCCCCTTTGCACTCAGTGGGAGCAGAGCCAGGCTCGCTGTTTGTTCTTTACTACCATCCACTGAAAGCAAGGCCAGCTTTATTAAAAAAGAAGTACTTTTAAACGTCTTGTGTAGAGCCTATTCCAAGATCATTCCAATCTGGTTTAAATAATTTTAGGGGAAAAAAAGCACCTCTATCTATGCTTCACCAACTGTACAGGTAGCAGCCAAACTGGGATTAAATAATAAAGAAGAGGATAGATAGAAAAGCAAAAAGGTATTGAAATACTTCAGCAAAAATTTAAGATACCCCCTAAAATAAAGTATATTAAATAGAAAGTATTAGTGCTCTTGTGCAAAGCTGAAAAGCTTTGAGTTTTGTCACTCTTGGCTGTGGAGCTGTTTCCAGCCCCAGGAGGATCCAGGTCTGGACAGGGCGAGACTGTAGGACCCACTGCAGGGTAAGGTTTGTGGGATGTCCATGTGCCTGTGGGAGCTGCCAGCTATGCGAACCTGACACTGTTGGTACCACCTCCTCTGGCTCCCCAAGACACTGATTTTGGAGTGGTGTTTTGGTTCATGCCCTGGGAAATAAGGGGGAACTGCTCCTTTTGCATCATTAACGAAAGCACCATTTCCAGCAGTCCTCCAGAGGGGACACTGAGGAGCAAATTTCCCAAATGAATTGATTGATTTAGCCTTGGTGCCTATAGCAGGGGAATAATTTTGTTAACGTCCACGATACAACATGCAATTCAAGCAACAGAAGTATTCCTGGGGAGTTCAGATCCTTCCCCTATCCCTTTACTCTAAGGCAATTTGGCATTGTGTGTTTATGGCACGTGTATTTGTCTTTATCTCATGTGGGAACACTCACCTTGACTGTGAGTATATTTTTGATAAAATGGAGGTAGAGATGAAGCATTCTATGAGAAATCTCATCCACTGTATCTAAAAATTCAATCTTTCATCTCCTGTGAATGTTGAAGGAGCTGCACTATTTCTCTTATGATGCTCCAAGAAGCCACATGAGATTGAGTGGGGGCTGCAAAACCCAGAAAATTTTACTATGGTCAAAAATAAAGAAAATCCCGCTCACCACTCCCATGCATTCACCCTTCAAAGGCAAGCGTGTTTTCTCATCACTGATGCATTTTATATTCCTGTGTTTACAGTGAATATAGAAATTCATGTAGTTTCAAATAAAACATTTTTCCTTTGAAAAGGTTGAGATAAGTTGTTTTCAAGAATGTGTGGTTTTTAAGTCATATTGGGCAGGCAAAACCATTGATGTGTACGTAGCATACACCTAAGCAAGACCCAAACACCTGCATGTGGAGGAGCTGGGAAGCAAGTGAGGAGCGGAAAAGTGATCTTCTGATGGAGGTATAAGAGTGGAAATTTATTTTTAAACTGATTTTATTTGCTGAAGGAGTATTTGTTGCTAAATATTCACATGCTGAGTGGTGTGTAAGTCTGTAACAAGTTCATTTTGATGTCAGCTGTGAGGCCTGTTACTACATTTTGGCTGGATCTCTCCATCCTTCTGTGCAATTTGCAGCCAGGAGCTGCAGTAGAAATACAGTGGTCAGAATGGTGCATGTACATAGCCAAATACTAAGTCATTGGGTTAAGGACTGGTTATTCTGAGGATTTAGCAACTTTGCTATCTTTTCACAGTCTTTTTGAACCTCCCTGTTGTTTGTCCTCCAGTAGAAGTGTATATTTTATATGTATAGACCTTTATTTTCTAGTGTATTCACTTGTCAACGAATCAGTTCTGCATCTGTTCTGCCCTTCTTGGCAATTTTGCTGAAATCCACAAAATTCATTCTATCCCATGCCATCAACCAAAATCCTCATCAATTTTTCAATAAATTTCTAATGCTATTAGAGAGTTAATATATGAGATGATCCCAGTGTTGTGTCAGAGGAAAACCTTTTGAGCAGGGGATGGATGTACAGTACAGCATGGCATATAAATCATTTTCAAATTAGTATTCTGTACATCTGGAGAAGAGTACATTTGTGTGCCTGCATAAATTGCCTGTGAACACATTTCAAAACCCTACGCTTAATCTTAGCAATGAACATTTCAAAAAGTAAATTAATAACTTCAGGGAGAAGAAATACAGTATATGAAGCAGAAGCCCACTGGAAACTGTATAGTTAAGAATCTGTCAGCCTTTCCATTCTAAGCCCTGTTTTTTGAGGGGTTTATAACTCAGTTATAAAATTTCACACTACGCTAAAGTTGGCACGTATCGTCTCAGTTTGGCAGGGTGACATTTTGTAAGCTCTGAAGGAGTTTTGGATCCCAAGTCAATGGGATATTATTTTAAACCACAGAAATGAAGTTTAAATGACCTGGGGTATGACTTAGCCGTAGGAAGGTGAGATGAGCAGGATCGAAGCCCAAAGTGATGCTGTTGACTCGTATAGGGGTGACACTGGAGGTGCCATGGGGCTGAGGTTGGGATCACGTGTCAGCTCAAACACCAAATTTCTTTACTTTTGTCTGTTCCCTTTAATGTGACTTTAATTCACATCTTTATGTTTAAATGTATATAGTGCTGAGGTTACAGGTCTAGCTGGCAGTTTATAAATTAGGTTAATTAACATTACAATAGTACTTTGTGAGTGTGTGAGTGTGTTTGTGGGTGGATATGTATGTGTGAATGCAGACAAGAATGCTCCTTGGAAGCAGAAACAGGATTAAAGTGTCTGTGGGAATTGTAAATTTATTGTGTAAATAGCTTTATGATTTGTTGTGTGTTTGGATTAATGCAATATATATCCATTTTAAACATTGATCTTTAAGCAAGTAATGTAATAAATCTGAATATTCCTTCAAATTACTGTTTACACTGGCCACGCTATAGATTAAAAGAGACAGTTGCCTTTATAAATTTACTTGTAGTGTACATGTGTGTGTATAAATACTTCTGCTTCCAATTACACCAAACAGTGATGATAAACTGTTGTGAGTTGCCCGGACAATTGTACACAGCCTGAGTCACGCGGAGGGCTGGTGCCGGGCAGTGACCAATATGCACGTGGCTTGGAGGGACAGTGGGCTGTTGTTTAGGCCAGAAAATGTGTAAATAGGCACCTAGAATAAAAATTTGATAAATGTAACAAAATGAAGATTCAGTTCTTTTCCAGCTCTAATGCTTCTAAAAGGGGAAACTGTGTAGACTTAACCAAAACATGGAAACATGATCATTTTGTTTGTATCTACAGCAATTTTCAGTGGTTTGCAGTAAGGTATGAAAATGTATCTGAGGTACCACTAGGCATTAGGCTGCTTTTGGCTTTTCATATCCCTTCCAGGGCTGCTGATGGAGTTGGTTTTCCTGCTCTGTATAATTAAACAGGTTAAATTTGATCGTTGGTCTGTATCTCAGAAGGGCTACTGTGTTATCATTGTGACCCCTTAGAAATGCGTTTAGACTGAACATTGGGGTCAAGACATGGGGTTAAGACATGCTAGAGTTCATAAACATGGAAATGGACTTAAAAAGATAAATAGATGGGCTTAATTTTAATTTCAGTCTTTAAAGAGAAACTTCATGTGCACCAGAAGCCCTCTGAAGAGCCGATGGGCTGCAGCCTCACCAACCATGGGAGGCAGAGCTGGTGGTGGGGGTGGTCCACGTTCAAGGAGCAAGTCTCTTCCTAGGCAGGCGTAACACAACTGAAGAACACTTGGTCTTTTTGCAGATGTCCTTTGGTGATACATTAGTGCACAAAGTTAGCTTCCAAACAATGACCAGAAGACCTCCGCCCCTAAGAAACATCCCTTCTTCAGACACAGTGGGGAACTGCTTTGTGCCCTTTATAAGCAAAAAAAAAAAATGGCTTTCTGTAGTGCTTACATTTTTCTACAATTCAGGGAGAACAAGGTTGGGATGAGCTCTTACACCAAATCCATCCCCCATATAAATGCAGGAGAAAGAGCTCTCCCTGGCCTGCAGCTTCTTTGGAGGTGAGACCCTCGTTGTACTTATGGGTTTCACCAACAAGAGCTGGCTAGGCTCTGCTCCCAGCTTTAATCAAATCATGTGATTTTAAAACTCAGGAAGGAGAGATCAAAATTGGGTCCTCTTGCTTCTTCTGCCCTTTTTGTTATCCCTCCTTTTTCACATGTATTTCTCAGAGCAAGAAAAAACAGAGGTTATCATAAATTGTAGGAAGCTGGCAGCAGCAGTAATTAACAGGTAATGATCAATAAACAATTTAACCGCAAAAACTTGGATCCCACCTACCACTTGTCAACAATAAAGTTATGGAGGCTCCACAGGCCACTGGACAAACAGTCCATGGGGAGCATGGCCGACGCTGTTAGTGCAAATAAACAACGCTGTGCCGAGAGCCTAAACAAAAGCCTAGTGCAGAGCAACCACGGGGAAGTGGGAAGAAAAAGCTCCCTCAGCAGAAAAAACAACACAAAACTCAACAGCGGTTACAGTTTGAAGAGCCAACCTCAAACCACTCGCAGTTTATTGCAGCCCCAAATAAGTATCCCATAAAGAGCAGTCAAAGCCCGACATTCAGCCTTTAAAAAAAAAAAAAAATCTCTTTGAAAGTGGAAAAAGAAAAGGCATTTTGGGGGTGATAAGGGGAGAGCTGGAGGGAAGGAAAACGCTGCTATGTCACCTGGTTGACTAAAACAGATGCCAGTTGTGCCATGCCAGATTTGAAATATCTGTTTTCATGATGCTGAGGCAAAAGAAGATGCATGTAACAACCATGCATGTATTAAAGGGTCCCCCAGATGTGTGTGCAGATGTTCTTGGCCAAACATCTTTTCATCCTCATCTTTGGCAATCAGGGGAGGTTTATTGGTGACTTCCAATGGGGCAAAGTTGTCCCTTCTCACACGTGCAATTAGGGTTACTTTCCTCTCTCTTTTTCTTAAATATAACCACAGTGACCTCGGAGGAATGACAGCCCTTGTTAACACTGCTGTACTTCCTACCGATCTTCATCTTGCATTTCTACATTGGGATTAAGGCCAATGTTCTGTTGAAGGGAGTCAGATAAGGACAGCAGAATGAATTACGTATATGCTGAACACAGAATTAGTGTTTTGTGAGTGAATATAACATTACACACTAATTTAATGAAATTAAAGTGCTTGCATTTTGGGGTTTTATGAATTAGTGTCGGAATCTTTTGTAAAAATGTGTTAGTTACCAGTTAACTTATGTTAAAAGTCGACATGACTCAATATTTAGATTTGCACTTAATAAGCCATACACTGGTATCCTCCCGGAATGCATATACTTAAGGAAGCAAATGATGATAGCTTAATTTGAAGTCTTTGTTGTCTGCCATTCAAAGGAAGCCCCCAGCATGTTTGTCTTGACTAACACATCTCATCTGTGCTGACAAGCTTCCTATCAGCCCTACCGCACCTACCCTAGAGAGCTGCTTTCCAGCCATTTCTGAGCCTCTGTTAGTTGCTGCAATGTGTCTGCCTATTTTTTCCTTTAGATTGTCTGTAGCCTGCTGTTTTTTCCTGAGGTTCTTTAGTTGCTGCTGCATTTTTTGAGACTTTCTTAGATTTTCTTAATTCCAATTTTTTTTTTGGAGAATCCTACATCTTCTAACAAACCCTCATGCTGTTTCCCCCAGTAACTTAAAAGTAATTAAGCAAAAAGTAAAGATTTTCGACATCTATCATTTAATTTGAAATTACATATGGATTTAATGGAGGGGGAGGAAATAGTGCTTTGAGAGATTAGTTCTTAAATTTTGATTTAAGAACTGAGTTATTAGCTGAAATAATATGAAGCGGGGCCGCTTTTTTGACCTTTCTAAAGTCTAGCCTAGTCAATTATTACAGCAGAGCAGGGAACCAGAGAACAGCTTTGAATCAGTCAGACCCAAACTGATTTAAGTTTGCATGGGGTCGAATAAGACATTAGTTAAAAATAACTAATGTATTCTTTGACCTCCATAATGAGAAAGGACATTCACAGGTTTTTCACTATACATCTGATCCTGTTTATTTCATTTTGTGACTTAAAGATGGACTGAACATTCTCATAAAGGTCTAGATAATATAGTTTTATTTTATTTAAGTTTTCTGCATCTGAATATTCTTTCAGTCATGCATTTTGTCCATCAGTTTATACCACAGCTATATTTTGAGACAAGATCAAGTAAGAAAAAGACAGTCATGGATCACAGTGTTGGAAGGAGCAGGATCACTAGGGCTCCCTCTTCCTACAACCTGTTTTAAGAGCAAAGCCCAAGTTAGTGCTGATATTTTCCAGGCAGAATTAGGCTGGCACTGTGGCTGGAAGAATCTTTTCTCCTGGGACCTTAATTACCTTGCCCTTCCCTCTCTGAGCTCCTCTGTGTTGAGGTGGGGGAAGGATCGTAACCCACAACTCTGTGAATGGGGGAGGGCAGCTAAAGGCACGTTAGTTCCCTGTTCAGCGGGGAGAGAAATTTCTGCAAAATATTGGTTAAAGAGGGAGAAAATCAAGCAGAAAGGAGTGAGTGGTGGAGACAAGCGCGGAGGGAAAAGGAGAAGGAACCAAGAGGAAAAGGAAAGGGAAAGGAGCATTGATTGCAAAGCTGGCTGAATCCTACAGAAAGTTTTATTCTACCCATAAAAGTCCCTCCTTTGACTATTTTCTTCAGGCTCCAGATCTTCCTGAGGACCAGACAAGAAAATAGAAGCTGTTTCCATTTTTTATCCAGATATCTCTCAATTACCTCTTAAAATATCTTTTAACCCAATTTATTGTCATCATGCTGCCAGCCAACACTTCCCTTGTTTGGTTCTTTGGTGTGCGAAGGCTTGGTTTCCTTGATTTATGTATCTGTGTTTTTTTGTGGTATAACCTGAGAAGATGCCTTTATAACTAGTGTTTTTGGTCTTGTAAAGAAAACATCAGTGCGTCCGTTTTCCAGAGACTTTAAAATGGGCCAGCTGGCTTCTCAGAGTGCACAGCTTGAAATGGTCACTTCCATTTTTGACTGAGCAGCACTGCCGTCAGGAGGAGCGTTGATTAAATTGACCACAGTCCAAGGTTGGTAAAGAGTATAACACAAAGCAACTTCTCCCCAGAGCAAGAAGAATATTTCTGACATATGCAGAGATAGACTATGATCTTTACCACTCCCTGTGCTGTAGCATTTACTTTAAAATACTGTGTTAGCTTAATAAAAGAAACATTAGCTTTACCATTAAATTTCCTCAACACTTCAGGTTATCTTTCATTGCTTGTACCCAGCTTCACACATAAATGTTTAGCAGTATAGACTGCCCACATTCTCCTAAGCTTTCAGTAATAGTTTCAGAAACAAGGGCTACTTATGTGAGTAAGATTTTGTAATATTAGCAAGAATAAGGCTTTTTATCACTAAAGAAATGGTTCCCACGCTTGTTTCTATTTAATCAAATCCCTTCCATGGTATTTTCTTTCCTCATCTTCAGTGAATCCTTCATAAAAACATATCCTGGTCAAGGGCAGTGAATGAGTAAAGCATTTATTTGCATGATCTGTGCTCCCATCTCCTCTGTGCAGCACCCAGAGCAGCAAGGCCCCAGTTCAACAAGATGTTCGACCTCTCAAGCCCCTTTTAAAATCCCTGAGGAATACAGGTGTTCTACCGTGTTAAAAGAAAACATCAGAAAGATGTCAGAAATAAAGAAATATTATCAGTGTAAAAATACACAAGGACAGGGGGAACTCCATGCACTTCATCGTGCTTCAGGAACATCCCCATGAATGGAGGACTCTCATCCAAAGCAGGAGCCACCTGAGGTTCCTTTCTCTTGGTGGCAAAATATTAACACAATTGTCCCAGTGCTTCCTCCAGCTCCTTGCCAGAACAAAACTGCTGAGTGAGAAAAGGTAGCGACATCCCAGGCTAACCAGCACGTCTTCACGCTTTCTACCTGCTTTGCACCTGAAGTACTACCTATACTTCTGATTGTCTCCAAAATTCAACTAATCTATTGTGTTTCTTCCTATTCCCTTTTCAGAAGTTTTTATTTTTGTTTCTAGTTATGTTTGCAAAGCTTTCTCACAGTCTGAATACAATTGAATGTTTTGGAAGCAAAACACTTTAGCACTTACTGTGGATGTAACAGTAATCTTTTACAATCAAAAATAGGTATAATTGTGTGTCTCTGGCAAAGAAGCTTAACTGTCAAAGGATTAAGCCACATCCTGATCAATGGAACTGACTTCCTAAAAAACAGGCAGGGAAAGATTTCCTGTAGTTAACAGCAGTAAGGGAGAGGAACTTTAAAAACAACTCTTTATTTGATAACTACAGAAATCTAGCTAAGACTTAGGGATTTAGCCAGGGAACATATTGGTTCCAGCAGACTATGGTAAAGTTAATTAAGGATGATTAATGGAGCATTTTCCTTCCAATGATATCTGTGACAGAACAAAGCTGTCTGAGGCTTGTCAAGCAGAATTTGAGTTGAATGAGTATTTATGTGATCAAATCTGAAGGGCTGCCTCTTGACAGAGCAAGGATTCATCAATCAATTGCGCTGGCTTGCAGTGGTGGGAAATTGGTCTATCAGCATAGCTCTACTCCCATCCCCCATTTTTTCATTCAATCATCCCTTAGGCTACAATGCATCTTTAGCTTTTACCTCTGACCACCTTAAGGGCTATCAGAGAAAAGTAAAAGCAAGAGCTAAAACATCTATTATAGTGGTTATTTCTCAGCTGTACTCATACAATTGATTTCTTTTAAGCAGAGGCCCAGGCACTGTAAAGCGATACAAGCCTGTTCAATGAATTAATTGGTTTTAATAGAAGTTTAGCTTTGAGCCTGGAAAATATATAGTGTTCTCTTGCTAGGAAGTCTCCTGTTAGGGAAACCACCTGCACAAAAGGCCCTGGTCCTTTCTTAATCCCACTGTCCTCATCATAATCACTTTGTTTAAAAAAAAGCAAGATCCTTAATTTAGCAGGAAGGGACACTGTGTATGCTCCAGTTTCTGTGCAATTAATCGTTCATCAGATCCTGGGAGGGGAATATTGGCTATGTGTGCTTGGCTGCAGGTTGCCCCCCCAGCCCTTTGATCCCCAGAATGTAAGCCACTCCAGGATTTGAGCAGAGGAATGATGCTGCTGTGGATACAGCAATATTTTTGTTTAATGAATACCTCACTTGCTTTTACTGCTGTAGAGATTAAACTGAAATAACAAAGAGTAATGTAAAATTGTGTATCTCATGGAAACTTCATAAAAGACAAATCTAAATACCACTTGAATAAAGGTGGGGCAGGTATCCTTTGTGTTTCTGGAGGCACAGGTTTAGCTCTTTTTTCTAACCCAGTACATAAATAACCTTTTCTTTAACTGCTGAGTGCTCAAGCTTTGTTCTTTTGGGCCCTTGTCAAGCAAAATACACAAGTGGTATTTGAAATTGAAACATGAAGATGGTCATTAAACACCTCTATCTTTCTGTTGTTCAGCAATTTAAATTGATCGTTTAAAAAGAGAGGCACCTCTTGGGGGCAATTCACCCATTTTCCTATAAACACCTGGGTGAGGATGGAGGGTTGCACTCAAGGAGTCTAATCTCTCTCTAAGGGGAGCTTGGATTCAACACCTACCTTTGAAATGCGTAAAGCTTCCAGTAAAAATAAAATCTGTGAGAAGTGGATTACTTTCTTCGGTGCAGTTGTAAGCTTGGTTGCATCTCTCTCTCGTTGGATTTGCACCCTAATCTTCCTTCTTAAGTTACTGGTAGAAATCAGATTTCTAGGACTTCTATGAACTGGAAACTTGAAGTTCTGCCTGGTAATAATTTTGAGGTTTGGTACCTACCTCAGCTAGGCCAGCTATAAATTAGGGAGGATAAATTCAAGACTTCACTTTTTCCCCAGGCTGGTGTGCTTAACACAAAGGAGCGCAAAAGAAAAACCAGCAGTGCTCAGTGTGCTCTGACCTGAGGAAGAATAGCTCGGTCACGGATTGTCCTGGCTTTTTTTTATGTAGGTTTCCATACCGAACTAATCACCTGAGAGGAAGTATCTTCCCTGTGTACGCAAATTTTATATAAATTCATAGACATCTGTAAATGCAAACAAGTCCCATGGACTTTGTTGTCCAAATATGATTATTGTTGAGAGCATTTCTTTCCTTCAGTAGAGAATACTATTTTGTATGTGCAAGCAAGCTTAGAAACCAAATGTCTAAATATTTAACCAATGTTATTTCAAAGAATTTCGTTATTTATCTTCTTTATGATTTATATTATCACATTCTCTGTCTGTAGTTGTGGTTTATCATAAGCAACCCATCTGCTGTAACAGCCAAATTGGAACATTCATATAAGATGCGTTCCGACATCATAAACATGACAAAAGATAGATTACATTTAGTCTTTCTCCATGTTTAACCAGTTTAATTTGTTTCCTATGCAGAAGAGGCACTAAATTTACTTAATATATGTTAGCACTTAGGAACATGGTTAGGAACATGACTAGGGTCTTAACCTATTCGTAAATAAATGGGAAGCTTCCTGTCTGAGTAGAAGAAAGAGAGAGAATTTATGTCAAACAATCAGGAATTTAATACATAGTGCTCTATTAGGATGTCCAGTTTGTGTACATACTCTTAAGGCATGATTACGAATAACTTCACTTCTTATAAACAATGTGACTGAAGAAATTACTCACAGATACAACAAAAAGGGAAAGAAAGGTAGGAAGTTTTAGCTGCAGCCAATAAAGGAATTACTTTCCCTGAAAAGGTTAAAAACTCACACATTTATTTTTGTTGCCATAATATTTGTCTTTGCAGGTTTAGCTTTCTTAAGAATCCCAAAGAAGATGCTGCGTCGGGAAAGATTTTAGTGACCTGGGTTCAAAGTCATATCATAGATCCAACATTTTCTCCGACAGCTTTGGTTTTAAAGTAACCCTAATGCTGGACGAAATCTGTGAAGTGACTGTCCATATTTATATCACTCTAGAGAGAGCTTTTAGTGATTACAGGCTTGATCCAGCAAGTTGTTGAATGCCTTCAACTTCTGTCGGCTTTGGTGGAGGCCAAGGGTCCTGAGTGAGTGGCCAAGAGTGCTCAGCGCCCTCAGGACCCGGCCCGATGTGTTTTTTACATTGAAAGGTCAAGTAGAGGGCTTTTCATTTCAGGCTAAGGAGTCATTCATTTTTCTCTCTTAAGGTAAAAATCACATGATTAGAGAGTGTGTGATTAACTGTTAAGGAAACAATGTCCATTATGAAATATAAAGGTGTTGCTTTAAAAAGTTACGGTTGGATTTCTTCAGAGGTGTTAAATATATGGTGGTCCAATTCCACGCAAATCATGAATACTAAAAATAAATATAAGCTTATTTCTATGATAGTGATTTACTACTAAGCAATTTTGAGCAAATATATTCACATTATAGGATATGAATACAAATCAAACATAACTGAACTGGCCTTTATGAGAATGAAGTGTCAGTACATTTGAAAATATGTGTAACTCCAAACTTTAATCATTTTACCAGCATGTTAATATTGCAATTGATTATTCTGTGTTCCTGAATGGTTAAGGGTTTGTTATAGATCTGTCTGCTGCAAGGTTTGCACACCTTCCAGGTCTATCTGGTGCTCGGTCCTTCCAAGGTTGGGATTCTACTGGTCTGATTTGGTTTCATAAAAGAGCTTATCCTGTTGCAAAGTCCTTGTCTCCAAAGAGCTGTTGAAAAGTCCTTGTCTCCAAAGAGCATTCACACGATAGAAGCACAGAGAAAAGGGAAAACAATGGTGGAACTAACAAGTTACATGTGTGCCTTCTCCAGCATCAGGTTGGCTTTCACTGTACCTCTTCTATGCTCATGTCATTTTCTTGGAATGCAGTTCCCAAGGTGGAGACTTCATCTTCATTTCTTTATGTGAAATACCTCATACAACATCAATGCCAGGAAAAGTAACAGGTAACCTTCTGGGGTTCTTACTACCTTATCGTTACACTTGCTCAGGTAGAAAGGTGGCACCAAGCCTGCTTGGATTAGCCGAGATTATAACCCTCCTATGTGTGCAAATGGTTAATGCAATATTTTTTGCAGTCTTCATTCAAAGTTATTTGGAGGCTTCATCACTAGAACAGCAGAAGCCAGGAGACCTAAAGGTGAGGAATAAAGGTCATACAGATGGCTCTTGCTTTAGAACCTTAGAGTCAAACAGAGCATTTAGATGCATACGAGAGAGAGGAAACCAAGACTTGTCATCTTGACAGCAGCTGCAGCTTACCGTGAGATTAATCCTTATGATTTCAAAGAAGAATTTGGAAAAAGAGTTGGCAGGAGCATGGTGAAATAGCTATAAGGGTGGTTGCAGGGAGAGCCTTCTCCATTTGCAGGGCAGAGCTAGAGAAAATGTGGCATTTCAAGAGTTAGCTCTGCCATCTCGTATTGGAAGGGGAGTTTTTTGACGTTGTGTTTCTACATGGTGGTGGCACAGTCACGGGGAGCTAAAGCCCCAAATGCCCTCAAAGTGAAGATGGCAATTTTTGCTTGAGGAGATGCACGGAAGAGAGGCAATGGAGGGGTTCAGAGCTGTCACAGGGCAAAGCGGTTGGGATAAGGAGAGAGCAGCGATATTTGTCAGTGATATTGGAGAGTTCACCTCACAGTCTGGCTGCAATATAACTACTTAGATTTATGGGGTTTTTTAGTTTAATTCTGTATAGCCACACAGTGTTGCATTGGTCATTAAAATGATGATGACAGTGCTAAAACCAGTAACTTCCTATAGGACCTTTTAAAAGACAGACAGACTGAAACAAAGCAAAAAGAAAGAAGGAACTATCTGCAACAGCAGGAGTAAATCGTGACCACAAACCCCTGGCTATCTAGTGCTGTTTATCCCAGCCTTGCTCTGTTTCCCTCACTGATAACACAGTTTAACATACACCCGGGTATTGTTCTGACACTGAAAGATGAAGCGGCTTTTTACGAGCTGTACCCCTCAGCCACGCTTTCCCTCGTAATACCAACTGGCTTGCTCTGGTCCCTTGATCCCATTTTTCTTCCCTTAAAACTGGTGTGTTTACTGGGAGCAGTGCAATGGAAATTCCACTTACTGTTTATATCTGAGGTTTCTCTTCCATTCCAGTATTTCCCTGGGAATCAGGGCAGTATAGATTCTTGCTCCACGCCCATGGCTTTGTCTTTGGCTTTTTTCTGAATTATTTTCCCTGACTGCATTTCCATGGAGCAGCTGTTTGTGTTTAAATACCACCTGCACAAGTAGTTCTATTTTCATTGGAAGAAAAAATGTCACTTGTAAAAGGAAAAAGCCCTAAGGTGTTGGAGTTCACTGTGAGATTTAATTTGATGTGTATTTTTTCCTACCAACTGATGAATGTTCGAAGTGCAACTTTAGCCCTTGTTAACTAATGAAACTGGGTGATGCTAACAGTCACCGTATGGCACAGTGATGTGTAGTTAAGCTGACCCCCTGTGAGGAAGGAGATTGGGTTTTGACCTAGCAGGAAAATCCCCTATTTCTGCAGAGGAGAGAGGAAGAGAGAGAGAAAAAGAAGAAACATCTCTGTAGAGACTAAAACTACTGGGTAAAAATCTAGATTCTTGCATGACTGAGAAAGGACTCAGAAGACGTGATGTGTGCAGGATATAAGATCCCCTAGGAAAGGAGGAGGGACACCAGGGGAAAATGTCACCATCATTTAAAGCCCATGGGAATTCTGAGGACTTTTCGTGGAGGGCTCCTGAAGTTTAATGAGAAGTGATAACATTATTTCCCAGCCAACACTAATCTCGAGGAGTCCAGGTTTATATCTCACTCCTGTATTGTGTCCAGGTGTTTGTGTAGCCATTGAGTGCAGTCAGGAGTGGCCCTGAGCCTGTCCAGCAGTGGGGAAACCCTGTTTGTTCTTTCCAAGTACCCCCTTGGCCTTTCTCCTGCTGCTCCTAATGTTCTCCTACCTCCTACTCCTCTTTCGTTCTTCCCCGTGAGCACTATTTTATTTTTTTATCCAACCGATATGAATTCTTTCATTTTCAAAGAACTAGTTGGACTGAGTACCCAAATCCTCTCCACTCTCCCAGAAACTGCCTGTGTGGTTGGTACTGCCTCTGCTTGGCAGTATGGGATGCTCATGGGACAAGAGACTGCATCAGGCCAAC
Organism: Cuculus canorus; assembly: GCF_017976375.1. NCBI lineage: Eukaryota > Metazoa > Chordata > Aves > Cuculiformes > Cuculidae > Cuculus > Cuculus canorus. The sequence continues at coordinate 21,060,976 of NC_071409.1, forward strand.
AGCAAACAGCAGCAAATCCTGGCTTTTAGCCCCCACTGAGGCCATTAGGTGATGATTTCTTGCTGTAAAGCTGATACTGAACCCCCCCCGGACCCGTGCTACAGTAGAAGGTCACTTGTATGTCAGCTGATGGGACCAGTAGCAGTGAGAGCTGTAGCAAGCTAAGAAATTATTCGTAACAAGGTTTGAAGAAATTTACACCATTATTTATAGATATATATTTATTTATCAATAATCTTTCAGCTATATTTAGGACTTAATGAGTATATTTGTTCATTCTGCCTTCAGTCTCATCTAAACAGTTTGAAGAAATTGTCGGTAGCTCACAGCTCACCTCGGCAGAAGCCAGGCTGCCTGCGTGTCCCAGCAAGACAACTTCTGGACTATAGCAAATATTTCTTTACTCGTTCTCTTTGCAGACTGGTTTTCTGCCTCCACTGCCTTCCGGGCTTCCCCTCTGCCTATCTGTAGCTTTGCTGTCCATACATAGTGGTGGCTTTATCCTCCATCTGGCGTTTGGGTGGGATAGATGAGCTCCTCCCTTGTCCATGCCAGCTAGACTGCGTTGCAGTAAATTGGAAATCAGAGAGGTCTTGGCATACCATGGCTTGTAAAGGCCTTGTAAATGGCTTTTACAAAAAAAAAAAAAAAAAATTCCAAATGGAAACAGAACTGTGCCTTAAGTTTAAAATAGCTTTGATAGAAAAGCGAGGTAAAAATATGCCTTTCTACCTCTGCGGGTATACTGCAAATGCCAGACAATGGAAAATCAGTAAAGAAAGAGAAAAAAAAGTATCTGAAAGCAAAGAAAGCACATGGGAAGTTAGATTTGCTTGCTTTTTGACTTGTCGATTGGCTACAGTCAGCAGACTCCTCAGACACAACTAGTTTTAGCATAAAGGCCATTGCTGGGTGTTGTTTGTGAAAACACCTGATGTTGTGCACCAGGGGAAGTTGCTCTCACTGTATAAAACCTCCTGGAATAACTGAGGACTGGCAGCTACTGTTGGCATTTTAGGAGGGCTGTCTAAGCCTAAAAGCAAAATGTTCTCTTCCCACTCAGTGCTTCTTTTCAGGCTTTACAAACTGATGAAGAGATGTGTGGCAGGAGATGAGCTACTCTTATGACTCCGATCAGGGGGCAACGGTCTGTTTTGATCTGACTGGGGGGCAATGCCGAGACCATATCCATTGGGAGACTTGGCCTTTTATCTCCCTCACCGGCGAAGGCAGTTGGCACTAGGCCAAGTAAGATTTGGAACCATAAAGGTCTAAACTCATCTGAGCAGGCTTAGAAAGGCATTCAGGGCAGGGCAAGGGGGCAGCTGGCCAGGCAGCTCTACGATACAGTCAAACAAGGTGAGTGCAGGGATGGGTCCACAAGGGAAGGTGCTGCTGTGTTCCCCCGGCTGCTTCTTGGGCACAGATAATCCTTGCATGGGCAATTGCACCCACGCAAGAAACCAACTCGGGCAAGAGGAACTCTCAAAAAACAAACCTTTAAAAAGCCATTGTTTTCCCATCAAATTAGCTTCCTGAGTTGGCTTCCCAGGGCTTGAGATAAGCAGCGAGCTGGCCCCACAGAGAGACCGGGAGAACTCACCCTGCTCCCCCAGCCCTGACCTCTCAAAGAGTCCAAGCAGTCCCAAGTCATCCCCAGAAGGCGATGAGTCTGCAGGTAAGGAAGAAATGCCATGCAAATAGAGAAACCCTCTCTCATCTGCGAGGATGAGAGTTTTATACACTCCATACAGCAGCCCAGCAAAGAACAAACCCCCACGAAAACCAGATTGAGATCCTGAGATGTGGTGGCAAAGCGACAGAGGGCTTCCCAAGAGAGGAGCTCTGACTGTGATCACTGTCCTCAAGGAAGGTGGCATTGGTCTCCAGGATTGATGAGGACACTATTGTTGTATTTATATAAAAACACACAGCTGTAAAACCAGAGCAGAGTGTTTGCAGAGTAAAGAAGTGACTTCACTGTGGGAAGGCTTCCTTAAAAAAGCTGAAAGAATAGTGGACAAATCCATCATTGCTCCTTACTCAGCCTCCATGTAGGTTATCTTTTTATCAGTAATCTGCTAATCTCCGAGTATCAGAGCTTTGTGTGTGTAGATATTGGTGCTTAAATAGGGCTGAATACAATATCAAACATTACCTTCATTTATAAATGTCACTGTTCACAACCACGTAGCAAAGGGAAGCAGTTCTGCAAAACTTGCACAACTAAAAGTTAAATAAGTTGCAAGCAACTACAGCAACGTGGGCTGATTTGCTAAAGTTATTTGCTGAAGAAATCACTGTGTGATGTTTAACAACAACAGCTGATGGTTTAGCTGCGTATGTTTCATGAAAGCAGTGCAGAAAGTGCTGCAGACAACTTTTTCATTGCTATTTTGAAGCATAAATTCAATCTGTAACTGGTTGCAAAATTTCAGTTGTCATCTGCTCATGCAGAACTTATCTGCAACACGTCCACAGGCAGGTGCTCTAAGTGTATATATAAATTCATCTTTGTTGTGGCCACTGGTGCCACAACAAATGTCATTCCAAACAAACTCTCCACTGCAGGCTCTGTTGGAAATCATCATTTAACACATCATTTAGAGTACATCAGAATGAATCTCACACAACCTGACCGTAATAATTCCCTGCTGAAATTACCTCCTTTTTTTAGCATTTTGACATTAAGAATAGAATCAAAGTCCTTTAAACGTGTGGGTGCTTCGACTTGGTGCTTAGTGTTGGGAAATAAGGGTTTATAGTGCAATGCTTAATTATTATATTTCTGAAAGTAAATTGCGGTGTATCTACTGATACTGTTACTTCTGTATATGAACAAAAATTTACATGGACAGCTTGTTCATTTGCTTGTTTATTAAAACTCAGCTTGCTGGGTCCAAGAGGGCTGCCCAGAATAATCCTCTCTGCTTTCCCACCCTATGCGGAAGAAATCGAGAAGATAGGATCTGACATCATTTACCGACATTTCTCTGCAGTCAGCGTGGATGCATAACTTTCTTTTTTGCTAACATGACTGAATTCATTGGGTCTTTTCTGCTGATTTCATTCATGCATTAAAAGTAACTGCGCAGTCCCATGTAGTCGTTCAGGCATTGTACACAGAGCTGATGCTCCACGGTGTGTTATTGGAAGGGCTCCATGTCCTACCAAGAAAGCAGAGAGATGCTTGTGAGAGACAGTCTTGACTCATATTACAAATTAAGATTTTAAACAGTATTTTCAGTGAGGTAGGATGACCTGTGACTGCCCTTTGTTTGCAACCCACATGTTCAAGGTAGCTCTTCTCTATCTTGTCTTGCTCTCTGCTTTCACCCACGCCACACAGCACTCTAAGTTGTAAAATAATCAAGCAATTTCTTTGTAGCACCCACTACCCTACTAATCTACATTTTCGCTCCTACTTTGGAATGAGTGTTGCTTTTGATATAAATTAGTGCTTTTGGTTCAGCGTGTTCCTGTTCCAGTGCTTTTGAAAGGGTGTGAACAGTTACATGTTTATTCAGAGTTGTGCCCTATAAAAGTACGCGGTTGTGGTGACAAACTCTTCTGTTTGGCTGTTTGTTTTACAGCACTCTTATATAGGGTGGCACTGGCTAATGCCAACTGATGAGTTCAACTGTAAAATTGTGGTAATATGAGAGAAGGAACAGCAGAAGAGAGAGCAAAATTCAGGGTGCTGAGCTGGGCAATCAGAACTGCTGTCATTCTCCAGCCTGTTCTCTTCTGCGGCATATAAAAAATCATGCCTCATGATTTTTCCACTGTAAGTGATGGGTGTTTTGTGCAAATATCTGGTTTATCATGTTTATCACAAAGCAGTGTGGGGTGTACACTAGGCAATGTTCCTTCTCTCACTGCTAAACAAACACTCGAATTGTTGCTCCCTCTGTCTAAAGGCAGTCACAATTTTTCTATTGCCCTCAAGGGGATCAGGATTTCATGATGGGAATATTTTATGCTTCTGCTCTGCATTTTGAGCATTTGCTTCTGGTGACTTCACAGTGGATCTCTCTGTCTGTATGATATTGGTTGCCTTCTGGTGCCTCCTCTACTTCCAAAGATTTTCCAGACATATCACTTAATACTTTATTCTTATAATTGCCAGCTGTCTTCAATTTTGGTTAAAGACATATCAGGATGAAAAGTTATCAAGTTCAAAATCTAGGGTTTTATATTGCATTCTTCTGAAATGCCCTTCATTTTCCTGCTCTTAAAAGTTCTGCGTTCCACACATTAGCTCTCAGCTTCCACTTGGGAATTAAGCATCAAAACATAGCCTTCCCCTTTGCCTCTGGGTTGTCTCTGTGCCACAAACCCTCTTCCAGGTGCTACTCTCTCTACTTCACATCTATGAATGGGATTGTTCCTGTCACACAGCTTTATAGAGAAAAAATAAAAGTCATAGAATTCCTTTTCCTGAAGGGATGAAATGAGTGCTACCGACCTCACAGAACCAGGTTCTCCAAAGCACAGCCAATGGGTAAAAGTGTGTGCTTATCTGAGCCTTGAATGTGCATTTATGCTTCATGTCCTGCTCTTCCAACTACACATCAAAACATGAAGTATCCAGGAAAGTACAATTTTCAATAATTTGGTGGTTTTCTCCTGTGTGATGCTCCGAAAACATGTTTCAACCCAAAGTCTTTCAAAGAAAAATATAATTACGGCAGTTTATGTTACTAAGGCTGGACACTTAGAGAACAGGATGCCAGCTTCACACGGAGTTGATGACCATGACCATGCTGGGTTTACATCAGCATTGCTCCACCGATTGCAGTGAAATGGCATCAGCCGACAGAAAACCCAGTTTACACTGGAAGGATTCAGAGAAGCAGATTTGATTCTAACATTTAACTCTTGTTAGGGTACTTTGCTCGTGGTGGAATCTGCTGCCTTCTAACCCTGCAGGCTTTCCTTTACTCAAAGAAAATAATTGGGCACAATCAGGCTTAAGTAGTTCTATTGATTAATTAAATACAACACATAGTGGCATGGTGGTCTGCTGCTGTGGGGCTCGGGGAGACGCGCTGTCCCCTGCAGTCCCCCAAGCCTGACCCAAACCAAACCGGAGCCATCAGTAGCTGCCAAGCATTGATGGTTGCTTGGCCGGAGGGGCCACGCGGGGAAGCAGAGAGTGTGGTTGTCACTGCTCCCCCCCAACAATCTGTTGTGTTTTGACAGAAAGGGTTAGCTGGTGCCATTTGCCAAATTCCCAGCTGTGCAAACGGCATCAGCCCCCCATCCCAGAGCATTCCCAGGGGTTCACCCTCTCATAGGGGTCAAGCCTTGCTCCAGGACTCCTCGGGATGTGACCGTGAGGGTCCTGTATGGTGCTTTGGTGCAGGCAAACAAGGTGACATCAGCATCGTACCAGCTTTCCAGCCTCTTGGGGACTCTGCCCAGAAACAGCTAAATATATTTTTCCTAGTAATGACTTCACCGCACCAGCAGCAAGATACCATCTTACCCTTTGTGTTTAGGCTGGATGACATTTTCTTCTTTCCCAAGTGGCAGGCAGCACAGCCCGTCCTGGCTGGCAGGGAGGAGTGGAACAGCCCTCTGCTGCAGCCCGGCAGCTTGCCCAGATCTCCTCCTGATAAGGAGCAGGGAGCTGGGAAACACCAGGCTGGGTTTCTGTTTCAGTGCCCAAGCTGGCAGCGTAGGTGCAATGTTCTGGATTTGAACTTGAAAGGGATTATTTTTGAGTACCAAGTGTATTGTCTGTGGAATAGCACTTGGTTTTGCTTTTCTCCTTTGGGAGCGTTGGGTAACAGGCATTTCTGTCAATACTCATTTTTGTTTATTTTACTCATTATTAAATGTGAGCAAACATTTGAGTCGTGGATGTGCGTGGATATATCCGTGTGCTGTGCTTATACCTTCACACGCATGCAGAGTGCCACTATATTTAGTTCACTACTTGGGAGCCAGGAGTGCTTGAAAAGAGAGGCGGGAGGAAGGCTGAGCAGCTCTGTGCAAGCACCACCTCCCCAGTCCTGCTTCTAGAAGAGGTTTGAGAAGACCACTTACATCTTTAGGAATGCACCTCATATCACCAGCTGATTTGCGAAGAGGCCAGTTTGAAAAGAATATCAATTTGGGTATTTTCAAGGTTTTGGCTTTATGATCTTTACCCAGCTGAATCTGAAATACGCAGCAAGATCAGGTCTAGCGGCTGGATTTAAACCTTAATAGGGTGGGTCTTTTCAATGGCAGGTTGGGTCTCCCCTGCACAACCTGCGTGTAAAGTTCCCCTCATCTGAAGGCTCCATTGGTTGCTTAATTACTTCGTTTTCACAGCAAATATCACAAAATTTCATATGTGAATGGTGGTGGTGTCTTACAACCCTTAAGTTATGAAAGGTTAAATACCCACCGATTGTAGCTTCAAGCTCCCCAAAGATCTCCTGTATCTTGGCACGGTACTTTATAGGTGTGGATAATGAAATTAAACAAATAAGATGCTATCTGAAGCAGTGATACACTCCAGAAAAGAAGGGACACAAAACACCCCAAAGCATTAATTATTACCAAATGCACAGGAAAGAGGTATGGCTGGCATTTGTACAGAGGCACTGTTAAAACCAAAGGGTATCGTTTTAGGATTGGACAAAATCATTTATTTTAGGGGAAGTCTTAAGTACAATCTACCCACTTATGGGGTTTAAAGAGTTTGGTTCACTTATTTACTTTGGATTTTTGTGTTCACTTTCATCCCCTTTTGTACTTCCTTGGACAAGATCCAAACAGGCAGAGTAACTACAGAATAGCTGTTCTCACCACAGGGAAATAATGTATTATGCTAATTCCAATTAAAGGAAATTTCTTAAACTGCAAATATAGCCTTCAAGAGAGAAATGAAAAGTGTGGAAATTAACATTCTTGCCAGATTTCCAGCTCAGTTCTGCATACTCAGGGGGTTTGGGTCAGGCTCAGATAAGCATCCAGAATTTGGGGATGTTTATCCAAACCTTATTTCTGAACCTTCTGAGTTCACTCCTGACAAATCATAATGGAGTTAGTGGTAGCAGGATATGAATGTACAACATTTAGCTTAGAAATTGGCAGCTCGTCATCATTTCACAGTTAGGAGCTTTTGACCAAATAACAGCTCTTCTAACCAAAACAAAATAAAATAATGCCTTAAGTTGGTCTCCAGCCATACCACCTTGTGCTACAGTGCTGGAAAATCTTTCAAGAAGGGCTGGGCCAAGGCAGGCTCTGGCTGGGGGACCTCCCAGGAAAATATTGATGTTACTGGAAGCATCCCTGGTGATTCAGGAGGCGACACTTTCCCTGGGTCAGTGTTGAACTTGAGTAACAGTCACATGTACGGATGTGTTCTTTCAGATTTGGGAAATTTCAGAGGGCTGGTGGGTCATTAAAGATCTTTTATAAAAGGCTCAGACGTTAACTCCGTGTTCACATGAAATGCTAATGCAATAACTAGCTGTGTTACATAACCAACATGTTTCCAGCTGGAGGTGGTACTTCTCACTTCACTGGCTCTCTGCTCCATCCCCAAGCTGCTTTCCTGTTCAGTCATAAAGGATGTGAATTCCCTGTAGAGTTTAATGCTGAAAGCGTTTGGCATATTTTCTCATGGATTATAGGTCCTGAAGAAGCAGGCTTTTTTTTTTTTTTTCTCTATTCATTGCTGCTTTTGCCATCATACCCTTCACTTCAAACACAGGAGAGAGAAGCTGCATCCTGCTGCCCTGCTATAGGCACCTCCCAGCTTATTGTACACTTTAGCATAACGTAGCAAGCCATAATATCAGCTAAGGCGATGCATAGACCTATCCTCCACGGATATCATTCTTCAAAATACCACCAGGCTACCCACGAGCTGCTCAACTATCTTTTTTTCCCCATACATTTTATTTCAGTCAAGGGGTGTCACTCCAAGAAGCTGTATCTGATTTTTATTCTGGTATTGAAATTGATGCCAGCAATAAATCCATCCAAGTGCAAATTCTTTGCCAGTCAAAAAGCACTGAAATGTTCAGTGAAGCTATATCAGCAAGGAATTAGACCACGCAAACTTGGATTTTGGGTACACACTCTATTACCTAAAATCCCTTCAGCTTTGCTTAGACTTACCTCTGAATTACAGATACTAAATTTGCAGGATTGTAATAGAAGACATCCCATTACAACTTCTATTTTAAAGAAAAAAATCTGTCATTTGAGATTAAGAACAGACATCATAAAAAAACACACTGAGAAAGGTTCAAACTATATTTGAATGTAGTCCTTATGGCTACAGAAAATACTAAGATTTTTTAAATGATTACTGATTCAAAATAGATTGTGAAATACACTTTATAAAGCATTGGTTATATGCTCGCCATGTTCTTCTTGCATCTTCCTCCTGAAATCAGCAGAAATAATTGCTTACTTTCTACCAGACCCTGTAATCACCAGTATCAAAGATGTACAATTGCAGATTTTTACAGTAACAATGCGTCAGTTTAAACTAAGCACCTGTCTCCATCTAATGTAGATTTGGCGAGATGCTAGCTTCAACGTGTAGCTTACACCACTCAGATGTCAATTTTTTCTTCATTAGGCCAATATATTAACAAACTACACCACGCTCTAAAACGCGCATCAATCTCCCATTGTGTTTACTCTTTTTTTTTTAAAGTGCCTTTTCCTTCCAAAGGAAATGAACAGCTCTTCACACATTGCTTTTTTTTCTGTTCCCAACATGAATCAACGCATAACTCCTATTCGAATTTGAGTATTCAGGTTGGAAAGTGGATTTTTGTGTGTGTGTGTGTTCTACACCATCAGCGCATCACAGCAGCTGCATCATGAGCATTTTGTCATCCCGCAGGATGAAAGCTTTTTGGGGAGGTCACTGCCCAAAACATTCAGTAATTATTGTTGTTGATGTCATTGAAGGGTCTGTAATGATGTGACCAAGAATGTAGAAGGAAAGGAGAGAAAAATCTGAATTGCCTGATGCTTGTAAGGAAAAAGGGAGTCAAAGTTGTAGCTGGTTTAGGTTTGAGAAAGAGTAGAAACAGAAGAAAAACTGCACCAATTGGTTGTGAAGACATGACTGGCTTCCGTAATTTCAGGGAGAAAAATCGGAAAACCATGTAACATATGACTTTCGATAACTATAAGAGGAACAAATGTTTTCCATCCCAAAACACGTTGTACCATCAGTGTTTCAACAGCTCCTATTTAGACAAGGAAAAAATACATTTTTTATTATAATTTCTGCCTTGGGGTCTAATCAATTTGTAGGAAAAAGCCAGCAGGAGTGTATGGTTGCTTATCCTTCCTTCTTGTTTCCTTTTACTCTAACTTCTTGAAAGGTCATAAAATAGAGAAATAAAAAAGCCACTGAAGTGTAGTTTTGTTAACTTTATCTTCTGAACATTAAACATCGTTTCAAATTTCTTACCGTACATAAAATGTTTTGCTTTGCTGTATCATGTATACAAAACATCAAAAAGTAAATGAGACAGCTCAGAGAATGTAATGGATGTGTAATAACAGCTCTTTAGATCTCTTGTTTTGAGCATAGCATCTTTTTGTTCCTAAAGGTGCTTTTAACATGATCTCTAAAGCTATTTATGAAGTCATTTATTTTTGCATGGCGATAGGTCTTATTTTGCAATTAGCCCATGCTTTCTTGCCATCTTGCTGTAGTGTGTGAGCCCCCCTGAAACGTATTTATTCAGCAACCCTTTTTGTTTTCTTTCCAGAAGGCATCCACCCTAGTAACTTCCATTTCACGGATGCAGTAGATCCTAGCTCCCTTTCTGCAAAAACACTTTGAAATCATTGCATTGTAACAGAGTTTGGTTCTTTTTGTTGGGCCTTTTCAACATGAAGAAGTTTTCCTGTTTGCCCTAAGTTCATTCATCACATGAATTTCAGCTGATGGTTTTTAACCACTTTTGCTCCACATCCTGTTACCGTGAGCCACAGCGGTGCTGTGTAAGGGCTGCCAGCGGGAACGCCGCACGCCAGCGCCAGGCACATCGGTAGAAATGGGGTTTGCCCCATCTACCTGGAGCTTTAGGCAGAACCAAATTGCTAAATCATGATTAGGTCAGTTTGGGGCATTTCTAGTTTGTCCACACAGAACTTCTTCTGATGCAAACTGATGTGAGCTCCCTGGGAACAGTGGCTTCACTGACGCTCCCTAATCTGCTACCATTTGCACATATGCAATCCAGCGAAGTTAACAGGATTTCCCTGACACTTTTGCCAGCCATAGCAATGGCACTGGTTTCCTCTAGTATGTTAAGGAGGTCGCCGTTAATCAGTCACTGTCAGGGCTTTTTGTGCCAGCTACTCTGCTCATTGTACCGCCGTGTGCATGAGCAGCTGCAGCAGGGAAGGTCTTCATGTGCCAGCATGGGCCCCAAAAACCTCCAGGGTTAAAAAGAACAATATCAGTGTGAAATTTTGTCTATCCCATATATTCACATGCCAGCAGAGAGGGAATTTTGAAGGCATGGCCACCAGGTAAGAAACACCCGGATGCGCTGACTGCACTCAGTCCCTCTAGGTGGCAAAGCCTCCTTGGAAAGTTGGGGGGTGGCTCCAGCAGGGACAATGGAGTCACGGCATTAGCAAAAGAGGTTTATGAACTTTATTCATACGTACTGATAACATTGGGTATCCTGTGACCTCCTCAGGCTGTGACAGAGTGTGTGCCTACTGACGTGTGCAGGGGCCAAAGACAGTGGTTGTGGTGGGATCCCTGCTTAACTTGCCTGGAAGCACTGGGAAGCTTAGAATTGAAGATACAGAGAAGAGTTTGATAAATAAGATGATGTGAAACTGAATCACTGCGTAGAGATGAATCAAAATCATAAAATCAATAGGTATTGATCTGTATATATCACACAAATAACTGTGCCTGAAGAGGAGCCTAGATTTAACATGCTGATTATACAGCAGTCAGTAGAAATAACTTGAGATCTGAAGAGCCATTAAATTTTAGTTGCTCAGTGCTGCAGCTGAAACTGATAATATCTTAGTTGAAGTCTCTTTTAAATTTTTTGTGCTTGAAGTTCTTGGTAACAAGTATATTTAATCAACAAACCAAAACCAAAGAACAGATTCTTGGCTTGCAAAATACTCTTGAGCCATCCAAAGTCGGAGTCCAAACACTACAAATTCTTCTAAAAATATACAACTTTCATTCTAACTTCCATTTGCTTTTACTACCGGCCTCGCTCACACAAGCCAAGGTCACTGCACTTCAGATGTGTCTGCTGGCCACTTGGCTACTGACGGGAGCTGCAATGAATCACCTGGAAAAACATCATCCGTGGTCTTCAAACCCTTTGTGTGGCTGGTTGGAAACCAGGACAACAAAGTCTGTCTTATAACCCATTCATATATATCCATTTATATCTTATTCTTTTTGTACTTCTTAATCTGGTAGAGTCATACTATATCAAATGGAACAAGAATCTAATGGAGTTTTGGGATTTCTAGTCAGTCTTTGTGTCTGGCATTGATCTCTCTCCCTCTTTCCCATCAGTGAATCAGTTAATGGAGGAAGGATGTTTTTAAGTCTCAGTATGGCAAGGAGCTGTCAGTACTATTGCTTTCTTCACGATTATCATGGTGTTCTTTGTCCCCACATTTTGCTTGCTAAACTCAGGGTGAATACAAACCAAACAAATGCATAAAAAGGCTTCAGATCAGTTACTTGTCACACAGGAAGAATCTCGTCAACCATAATCTGGAACTGCTGCAGAAATAGTGCCCATCTTTATTAATGGATTGATAGTGTCCATTTCCCTTTGCTGAGTAGATTTCTTGGCATATTAATGATATTTTGGAATGAAACCCTTGCATTTGTAAATCATTGAAGCCAATTCAGTTTCTTCTCTACGTAGAAGTATTTCCTGGTCCGCAACAACCTCGCTCTAAACCTACTGTTTTCTATTTGAGGCAAAATTCATGAATTAATTTAGAAAATTCAATAAGAATTAAGTAATTCTGAAGTGCTAATGGCACTCACAACTTCCACTTTCATCTTGTATAGCATTGTTAAATATACAGGCCCTAGGGAAAACCGTGATCTTTCATATTGGGACATATATTTGTACTTTATTGTTTACTCTGACAGATTTCCTTTGTGCAACACAAGAGCGGTTTGAGCTTCTGTTCACAGTGCCTGACAGGAGAGTTTCTATCTTCAAGTTCTTTCTGGAGGTTTCACAAATATTACATTAAAGGGGTGGGATACACAAATATCTGGCATATCCTGCAATTCCTGCAGGTTCCCAGAGGCACCGTGCTTTGGTATGATCCAGACCTTGTCCAGGGCTGCAGCCCTGATGTGCTCCAGCACATCCAATGCCAGTTCCGTGCCCCAGCCCCTGAGTCCTTCAGCTGAAGGCAGCAGGAGATCTCGGAGCGATTTTTATCCACAGAAAGAGCAGTTCCTCCATCTACAGCCATAGGGCAACCTGGATCTGGGCTGAGCATGCTATCAGATCATGGGACTACACAGTCATTTGGGGGAGAAATTGCACTCTGTGTGGGCTTGATCAGTACTTCTATCCACCAGTTCCAGCTGTCTTACATCAGCGCTGTTTTCAGCATTTTGAGCTGCTAGTTCTTCCCTGGTGAATACGTGACCACCTTCTCAGGCCCCAATCTCACTGTAAATGCTTGAAAAGCCAACAGAGATGACCACCTTCCTCAGCTGATACATCCTATGATACGTCCCTTAACCTCAGCAAAACTCCTGCTTTGCCCCATGTGACGATCTGGCCTGAAGGGAAGTTTCTTGTAAAGGGAAAGAAATTATCAGAAGTGCCGTATGTACTATACTGGATTATCAGCAACACAGGTCATATGGTCTCTGAAATCCTTCTTGGTGGGAAGATATCTATTCTTAACACATTGCACATTGCCTCATTTTGCTTCTATGGACCCAATAAATTGCAGCCTGTCTTGAGCACGTGCCCTGCTGCTTTTTGCAGTCACTTAGTGAGGTGTAGCAGCAGCTGGTGTTGCAGTTGGAGCATTCTCTGCCAGGTTCTGTCTGGTGGGAATTGTGATCCATCTTATGTTCTGCACTTACATGATTGCTAGATGACTCCTAGCAACGCGACTTGACATCATGAACTCCGTTTCACAGTTCTGCAAAAGTCAAAAGCAGAGTTTTATGTATCCTCCCCAAAACTGCTTCTGTAGGAGGCACTTTCATTTATGGTACCAATCAGCACAATTTACTTCTGTTTAAAGATCTGTTCCAAAGCATCAACTGCTCATTTCCAAAGCTAAAATATTTTCCTAGCTGAAAAAGGGTGATAAAATACAATTTCTGCCACAGATGAGCCATATTAAAGGATGCAGAGCTGTTGTAACTGGCAGAAACCAAGCAGACTCTCCCTGCTTATCCATAAGAAGCCATGAATACCAGTGGGCAGATAGGGGGTTCTGTTCATTGCAGTCAAAAGAAAGAAGTAAAAAGCAACTTCTCGGTGAATCAAAGTTATGGGAAAATATTGCATGACGTTCCTTCCCAGCCACCACCAATCTTCTCCATGAGCAAATTTCCATATTCCATTTGTCAAACTAAAATGATAATCTTCCCATCTGGCACACCCGGCACACTTTTTATCCTGTCCATGCCAACTGTAAGCTTTTCAGGGCAGAGATTTGTGTTTATTATTTTTTTGCTTACAGAGGGTCCCAGTTTCAACAGGGGCCCATAGGTGCTGCTGTGATACTCATAATATCGATACTCAATTCTGCTAGTGGCAAACGTAGCCCAACATCTTAGGCTTAAATAAATTATACGAAAAAATTGTTATAAAATAGTCTCCATCTTCCTTCAAATTCTGCAGGTCATTTTGCATCTGCAAAACTCAGTTCATGGATTGATATGCATTTTATATATTGTATCTTGGGAATGTTTTCTTTATGAATCTCACAAAAAATCTGCAGCATGACTTGTGGATAAAAAAAGCCATGGGAAAAACAACGCCTGAAGCTGTACCACTTACTTCCCTCCTCCCAACTGCTTTTTTTCCCCCTCTTTGTTTTATCAGTACGGTGCTAAATTACCAAGTTTGAAATTTCTTCAGCAAATAAGGGATGCATGCCAGAACACAAGTGCCCTGAGGGATCTGAGTCTTAGGGGAAAAAGCCCTTAATTTCCAAGTTTATAGGTAGCAGCACTTTCTTGAAATTGGAAAATGTTCAGCTAGTTTATGAAAGAAATCTGCCACAAGGATATGCTGATGTTCACAGCTATTTCATTAATAACTCATTGTGATCAACACACATATTTTTTTGGTTACAGGATATGTTTATTTTGACACCTGTATCAAATATATTCTGCCCCTCCCCTAGAGATTTCCCAGTGAGCAAAATCTCCTTGTTGTGCCAAATCTCTTTAGTGCAAACCAGGTAGCTCTTGGAGTAAGATTTTTCAAAATTAATCGGGCACCTTTACCCATATGTAACTAATTTATGTGGAGCAGCACTTCAAATGCACACCCAGGCGGGGTGCTGGGCACACACAGGGTTAGTTAAGCATTTACTAGTCAGGACCCTGTTTTGCACGCCCAGGGTGGGTGCACACAAATACATCTGCTGATGGTGGGGAACCTGACCCACTCACATGGCACCTGCGGTCCAAATGCTTTACGACTTCATCCCAGGGAGACTTCCTGAGCCACAGGATAAGGATCAGCCTCACATGTTGCTCTGGTGGCTGAATAAATTAGCATTGCTGAATTTCATCCCTTAGATTTATCTACCAAGCATGACTTGAACTGTTGATGGGGATTTTAACCTATTTATATCTTCATAACAAGACCGTAACAAGGAATTCTTCCTCTCCTACCCACATGTAAATAATATCTAATGCTACTGTCGGGGTCTGGTAGAGCAGCGATGTTTCTGAGGCAGTGTGGATCCTTAGCCTGCCTTTGGAAGGGTATCTCTCCACTCATAGACAAGTGCTGTGCAATAGGAGGACGATTAATAGTCACTGTTAGAGCCCTTGATTTCTTCTGAAGCCTTCTCTTCCCAGGGATGATGAGTTAATTCAGCTGGAACAATGTTAGTTCATCAAGTTCTGCGGTTTATCTGAAAATCGAATTGCAGTAATTTCATATGCCAGCTGACTTAATGCCTGTTTAGATCAGGTTTTAGACAACTCCAGTCGATGATCACAATGGGTTTAAAACAAAAAGTAGGTGGGATAAAACTGTTAATACTGATGCTTTCAGGCAAGTTTTTCTTCCCCGCTGCGGGAGCAGGTTATGTTAGTTGCGTGCACGTGTGTTTCTGCATGTAGGATGTATACCCACCACTTCTGAACCTTCCCTAGAACCATCCACACATGTACAGTTAAAGCAGCAAATGCAAACCTGAAAATTTTAAAATGAGTGTTTGACATTTTATTGGGTGATAAATTGCTTCTTACTCTTATAAAGTCTGCAGGTGTTTATGTCCACTCCTGTACGCCTAGTTAAAACTTTGGCTACAACAGGAATGCTTTGAAAATAGCCAGTTACTCCTAAAATTGATTATTAAAATGGAATTACCTGTTATGCATCACATTAATTCTTGCAGTATAAAGCTCTGCTGTTTAACCCTTCCAATTCCTTTCAGCCTGGCATTTCCCCTGCTTTGGTATCTTGTTTCCCATCTTTTGCTTTGCAAGTTCTGTTGTTAGGCTGGACAGTGCTGAGACCCAAACAGACCCAAAGGCTTGCTGCCACGCACCCTTCCTGTGCGGCTCTTCCTGATGCCATGACAGCCTCTGGGGCTGGAAAAGGTCTTCCAAAGCCGGCCCTTAGACCATTTAGAAAGCTTGAAAATGAAAAATGCTGAAGTGAAGAGTCAATGTATCCCTGCTGAATTCTTCTGTGCGTACATACAAAGGAAGTCTGCAAAATCCTTTTGGTTTCTATTATCCAGGAATGGTGCCTTCTCAGGGAGTGTTTTTTAGAGTTCTTCCATTTTTAGAGCAGCTTCTGCAAAAAAATTGTGTTTCCAGGTAGAGAAGAAATGGTTACATCAGATAGGATCCTCCAGCCACCCCACATACAGCCTCCATCTACAGAGTCCTACCCAATCTCTGAATGAGCACATTGTGGGAACCAGGAGCAGACAGAAAACTGATATAGATTTATTCAGTTGTATTTTAGCAAGGATGATTATGAGAGAGTGCTAGGAAAAAAACCAAATCAGACTTTTTTCGGTCATGTTGGTAGATTTCAGAGAGCCATAATCAAGGTCTTCTACTCTTTGGGTGGTTAAGAGAGAAAAGAGCCCTTCCAGGCTGCCCAACATGTGAGAAGAGATGCAGAATAAGGGCATCACCAATGGAGTTTCCCAGATTCTCCAGAATTTTGGCTTTCTTTCAAAATATGAAAAAGGTAAAGCACAGGAAAACACAGCTTCTGGGTGGACAGGAGGCCAGCACCCACATCAATCATCTGCTGCCTTAAAGTGCCCTGACTCTAGTAGGTGTTAAAACGAGCTCACTAATGCGAGTTTCTCCCCTGACTTTCATCCTAGCACACACTCGTGCCAAACTCACCCGGAGGGGACTGTCTCGCCTGTGGGTACAGTAACCCTGAGCGTAAGAAGGGCCCGGGCTGGATTTAGAGGCTTCCAGACTCTTCTGTAATGGAAGTAATGAACACAACGAAGGAAAACAGCAACACTCCTTAGCATCCAGCGCCAGAGCACGCACTTTGGCAGGGAAACCTGTGGGAAGATTTAGAGGAGGAAAACGAGGAGATTTTCTCTCATTGCAAGGAGAGTGCTCACAGTGGAGGGTGGACAAAGCAGCGCTGCATCTCTCTGTGTCAAATTTTGGGGTTGGCTGCTAGGGCCATATTTTTTTTGCAATAAGGCATTATAACATCTCTTCCTGCTGTGAGGAAGGGCAGTTTCTACAGAGCTTCCAAGCCTTTCTCCCCAAGGTGGGAGCAAATTCACCCAGGCAGCTCAATACCGGTCACTAGACCATTTTTACACCCTCTTTATTGATGGAGAAGGTAAATTTGCTGTGATCTCCCTTCTCCTGATATGCAGTAATGCCCCAAATTCAAGAAAGATTCAGGCTTGAAACCCAGCAGCACAGCTCAGTGCCTGCCAGAAAACTCCTTCCCGCCAGGCAGCCCCTGCTCAGGAAGTTTCCCCTCATCCATCAGCTGTGATGACACTCACACCTGCAGGGAGACCCTCACTATCAGGATGCAACGGCGCCACCAGCACACGTAGGTGCCCAGGCATGGTGATGTCCACCCCATTGCTCAGCACACTGTAAGGTTTGCACGCATGACAGCGGGGCAGGACGTGAGGGTGGTGGGTTTACTGGGTCCCTGCTTGTACCAGGATAATGGGAGAGGAGAAAGAGGGGTTGAGCTGTTCATGCTCAAATCAGGGTAAGACAGAATGTGCTGTTTTAGAGCATGGATTCTAATAGGAAGGAAAAGCAGAGCCCTTCTGCTCAATACTTGGGTGAGTTGTTTGTCTCCTGCTAGTAGCAGCGTTGCTGCTGCTCAGACCATAAGAGTGGGTGCAAGCAGGAACAGCACCCACGGGAGTGCAGGGACAGCTTCACCCACACCTGGGCTCCACCAGTGCGGCAGCATCATGCGAGAGTGCCTGCTGTGCATCTGCTCTGCACGGGCGCTGTGCATTCGCTGTGCTTATTTATTTATCCCAGCAATAAAGCGCCGTGCTGGGGTGGTTCATGCAGCAGTAGAAGGAAAGCAAACCTAACCACGCGCTGCCTCTTTGCACGGCTCGGGGCTGCGTGTGCTCTGCAGCTCCCCAAGCACAGCCCCATCCCCACAGGAGTCGCAGAGATCCTTCAATTTTTTATTGCCTGCACATCCACCACTCTTAACTTTTTTTGCAAGGATATACGGTTGCTTATTTTTTTTCCCTGAACACAGTCGGTATTTTCAGCAGGGGATGTGTGTCTTTCCTCCAAACTCCTCCTTTCAGACCAGTAAATGCCCCTCGCTGCCTGGCGATGGGGGGTTCAGCCCAGCTGGGTGCCCCCACCACAGCTGGAGGCTTCAGACTTCACACCCTGCAGCTGCTGAAAGGGGACACCACGCTCCCATCCACCCATGAGGTGAATCCCTGGAGCTCTGTGCTGCTCTGGGGAGAAAGGGGTGCCGGGTGTGATGTGCTGATTCCCCTGCGTCCTGCAGCCAGGCCAAGGGGGGAGGAAACCCACCCTCCAGCAGTGCCGGCAAAGCCAGCCTGACCCGAGCAAATGAAAATAATCAAAAGTAATTAGAAGCGTGCTGGACTGCTCCTCAGAGATCTGTGCGAGAGAATAAACATGCCGGAGCCCTCCAAGCCACTGCAAAGGCCCATGTCTGAGCTGTTAGGTGCCCTGACCTTGTCCACATAAAGACGTGATTTATGAAGTGCAGGGCACAGCAGCAGGGCTTCTGTCTTCTCCAGAAGAACCAAATTACTGAGGTGGAGATTAACATGCTTTCAGCTGGGCCCATTTCCAGACCAAGGGAAATTTTTTATTTACATTTTTTTACCTTTAATTTCCTCCTCCTGTCCCTCGCTCAAAAACTGCCTTTTGGCTGGGAGGGACAAGCCCGGCAGCGTGTGAGGGCAGGAGGGGCGGCTGGGTTGGGGCACAGGCATGGGGGGCTGCGGCAGCGTCGCGATGCCCACCACCCGCGCTCCTTCACACAAGGGCCGAGAGAAGTCCGGCTCTTCCCCTCGGAATAAGACGCAACACTTGTATTTTAATTATTTTTTTTTAAGTCAATATCTGGAGGTATTAACGTGCAGAAATTGTGTTCCCTTTCCTGCTTGTCGCTGTTTTCCCAGGTCTGTCCTGGAGCGCTTGGGTATGTTGGAGGGCTGTTGTTTTCTGCACGTTTGTTTTGCTTTGCTTTTCCTTTCTCCCTCCTAGCTTGATAACACTCTCCCAGTATTTTAAACGCTCACCGTAGTGTTAGTCAGGATGCTCAGTGTTGTGTTTGGTCACCCTGAGAAATATAACATTAAACCCCACTTAAAAATGCAGTTAAGAAGTGGCTTGCTCTGTAAATGTAAGGATAATATTAAGCCTAATATGAACATTTACAGTATTTTAAGAAATCGCCAGTGACTTATCTGATTTTTCACCATTGTCCTCTACAGTGTTTGTCCACAGGAAGCCCATTAAAAGTGGACAGTGCAGTTATTTCATCTGGCTTTGGCTGAGCTGCTTTGCTTTGCTTTAATGATGTGCTGGAATGCACGATGCCCATAGGGTCTCCATTATGAGAACTTTTACTTCTGGGACGACCATGAAGCTAAAGGCTTAAAAGAGGCATCAGTTTACAGCCTGGTGGGAATTACTAGCAGACTCGAGTACTAACTCCTTACTGCCTCCACTAATATAGCGACTTATTTTAAATAAACAATTGCAAAATGGACCCTGTGGAGATATTCGGGCCTCTTGAAGCGCCTACCAAACCATCCAAAGGGACAGAGAAAAGGCTACAAATATGTTTAAGAAAAATATACGTGTGTGTGTGTGTGTGTGTGTGTGTGTGTGTGTAGCTCCCATGTCCCCTTACATGACCGGCGGCGGGCAAGGCGTGACCCCTGTGCCTTCCATGCTGTGCAAAGCTGCTCACCACGAACCCCTCTGGCTTAAGGGCATGTGCCTTCCTCTTCCACCTCTTCTGTCTCCTTGGGGAGTGCTCCCCTCCGCCCGCATGGGGTATAATAATGGCTTGAAATTGGATGGGGAACATTTGGAGCAGACATTAGGAAGAAATTCTTTATGATGAGGATGATCCAGTGGGATATCCCTGCCCATGGCAAGGGGGGTGGATTTTGATGATCTTTAAGGTCCCTTCCAACTCAAATTATTCTATGATTCTATGGTGAGGCACTGGCACAGGCTGACCGGAGAAGCTGTGGATGGAAGTGTTCAAGGCCAGGTTGGATGGGGCTTTGAGCAACCTGGTGTGGTGGAAGGTGTCCTTGCCCATGGCAGCGGGGTTGGGACCGGATGGGCTTTGAGGTCCCTTCCTACCTAAACCATTCCATGATTTTGTGATTCTTATGAGTCTATGATTCTGTGGTTCTACGATTCTGTGATTCTATGATTCTTATGATTCTAGGATTCTGTGGTTCTATTATTCTATGATTCTATGATTCTACGAGCCAGTGATTCTGTAATTCTGTGATTCTATGATACTGTGGTTCTATGATTCTTATGATTCTAAGAGCCAGTGATTCTGTGATTCTATGATACTGTCGTTCTATGATTCTTGTGATTCTAAGACACTATGTTTCTTATAATTCTATGAGCCAGCGATTTTGTGAGTCTATGATTCTTGTGATTCTATGAGCCTGTGATTCTGTGGTTCTATGATTCTAGTAATCCCACGATTCTGTGGTTATATAATTCTTATGATTCTATGATTCTGTGATTCTATGATTTTTATGATTCTGTGATTCTATGATTCCTGTGATTCCGTTATTCTGTGTTTCTATGATTCTTCTGATTTCATGATTCTGCGGTTCTATAATTCTTATGATTCCGTGTTTATGTGGTTCTACAATTCTTACGATTATGTGATTCTGTGGATCTCTGTTTCTCTAACCGAGCCTCTGGGAGCGGTGCATGAAGTGGAAACACCAAAAAAGGGCTTTCTCCCCCCAAACAGGGCAGCACCGCCCCCGCTCCCGGTCCCGCTCCCGGCGCGCCCCGTGTCCCGGCGGCGAGCGCCACCCAGCGGCCACGGGCGGGGCGGCGGAGCCCGGTACCCTCTGGCCCCGCTTTGCCGGTACCGGGAGACCCTTTTGTTTATCCACCGGCGTTTCCTCCTTTTGTGGCAAAGCCCGGGGGGGGCTCCGGCTGCTATCGGGGCTTCTGATCAGGCCTATGGGCTCGAGCAATCAGTTTCCCAGATTACTTGTATTTAATACACAATGCATCATAAAACAAATCCCTCATCCTGACAGGAAGAAAATAGAACAGCTCATAGCTCGAGCCGGTCCAATTTATGGCTAAATTAAAAAAAAAAAAAAAAAGAGAGAGAGAGAGGGAGAAAAAAAAATAATAATAAGGAAAAAAAAAAGCTCCAACAATGGACAGGAGGAGGGAGGGCAGGAAATCAATGGTCCGGGAAAGCGGGCGGGCGGCGCGGTTCTCAGGCCCGGGTGCGATGGGAATCTCCCACCAGGTTCGCCGAGGGCATCGACAAAGGAGTTTTTTAATTATTATTTCCACCCCCACGCCCCCATCCTACCTACCACCACTGCGCGCGGGGTTTTTCCCCCCTTCTCTTCTCCCTCCTCGTCCCGAACAATAGCTATTATCTGAAATAACAGTTCAATGTCACTGATAACAGGCCGCTGAGACGAATTAATCATCATCTCTTGTCACCCGGCTTCTCGCCCTCCCCCTGCCCTCCTTCCCCAGTCCGTCCCCCCCTGTCCCGTCCCCCCACCCCCGGGGAAGAAAAATCGACTTTTAGTCCGAGAAATATATTTACACTTTAAAAAAAAAAAAAAAAAGAAGTGGGTGGCACTTGCGGACGGTGCAATAAAAGGTAGAGTTCAGCCTTCTTATTTGGTTTTTCCTGCCCAAATACACACGTCCAGGGGTATCGTTAGCTTCGACGGGGCCGAACTTTGCGGGCTTTGCGGGGCGGGGGTCGCGGAGGCTCCGCTCGAGGGATTCGTTACCGAATCCCCAAGAGAGGAAGAAAACGGTTGAGGTTTCGCGGCACCAAAAAAAGGTCGGGAAATCGAGCGAAAAAAAAAAAGAAAAAAAAAAGAAAAACGTTGTATTTCATTAAAACTGATTATTAATAACGGCGATGTCGGCGGTGACCAGCGGCACCGGGAGAGCGAGCCGGGAGAAGCCGTCGGGGCGATGGCGGCTCGACGGGGGGGGCTGGCGGGGTATAACTAGCGTCGAACGGCGATGTCCCGGGGCACGGCGGGGATGCTGCCGGGGTGTGCGGGGGGAGAGAAGGGGATGCCGCTGCTCCGCGACCCGCCGGTGACCCCCGGGCGCGGGGCCGCTGTCGCTTTAAGCGCGGCGGGAGCGCTGCCGCCGCCCGGGATGGGGAGGGAGGGGGGGGGAGCGGCGGCGGCGGCGCGGCCGGGGCTGCCCCGCTTTAAAGAGACAGTGCCCGAAAGGGGAGCGGCGGCGGGACCCGACGGGGTGGGCGGGGAGGGGGGGCGGGGGGCGCTGCCCGGGGCGGCGGGGAAGGAGCGCCGCGGGCAGGCGGCGGGTGGGAGGGAGGGAGGCAGGGAGGGGGAGAGCCGCCCGCCCACGCACGCACACTTTTCTCCCATCCCCGGCGGAGAAGTGAAAGAAGTTTGTTTTGTTGAGCGGTGTGCGTTGTTTTCTTTTTTTTTTTCCTCTTTTTCTTGTTTTCCTTTTTTTTCCCCCCCCTTAAAGAGGGTTGTGTGGGTTTGAGGTTTGGTTTTTTGTTTTGTTTTGTTTTGTTTTTTTCTTCCTCCTCTTTTCTTCCCCCGATAACTTTCTTTGCGCGCACACACACCAAACCAGCCGATAAGACCAGGAGGGGCCAAAAGGGGACGGTGATGGCGAGCCGGCAGCCGCCCGCCGAGCGCCGCCGCTGACCCCCCGGGGCCAATGCCGAGCGCCCCGACGGCCGCGGCCTCCGTCCGCCTTTAACGCCAAGATGTTGCTCCCAGCCGCTTGAAGGATATTTTTCTCCTCTTTCCCCTCCCTTCTGCCCTCCCTGTCCCCGTGGGCGCCCGGGCGATACAAGGTAAGAGCAGCGAGCGCGTCCTCCGGCCCCGCGGGACGGGGCTGCCCTGCGCCGCCGGTGCCGCCGGGCGGACCCTCCTCCGGGGCTTGGGGGGGAGCTTTCCCCACCATTGCTTTGCTTTGCAAGGGAGAATTAAACGCCTTCCTTCCAGAAAATGAGGAGATGCGGGGCAGCGGGGGATGGAAGCGGTTTGGCGCTGCCCCGCCGCAGTTCGGGGGTCCCGGGCGGGGGGTGCGGGCTCCCTGCGCTCCCGGCGCTGACCCGGCGGGACCGGGGCCGAGAGCGGCTTTCCGCGGGGCTGCTTTAATTAACGCCCGCGAGCGGGGCTGAGGCTACATTGTGAGCGCTGGATAGGAAACTTCCGTGGGTTTTCATTAACTAAACGATACACAATGCCGGGGTTCCCGTCCATTCAGCGCCGAGGCCAAAAGTGCTCTGGGGCCGGACGGGAATACAAACGGTTCCCATCGGGGGAACAACCTCCCTCTCCTTTTGCTTTTCGTTTGGGGCGGGTGTTTTAAGGGTTTTGTTGTTGGTTTGGTTTTTTTTTTCCTTTGGTTTGCTGCCGGTGCCAAGCCGGAGAAGTTACAAATGTAGCAGGGAGCTCCTTGGGATGCGGTGGAAAGTTTGGGATAGGCCAGTGGTCCAGCTTGCGCATCAATAATGATATTCACTTCTATGTAATGATTAGTAATTTGTCATAATATTGGAATAGAACATCCGCTTTAGCTTGTCCATAAGCAATCTCACTATATTTGTTTATCGTCTGCATAATTGGAAACATTTATTGGTATGTATTGAATACTGCCATGTTTTGCATGAGTGTTTACGTTGTTTTTCGTTTATTTCCTTTAGTTTGGCACAGGGAGTTCTGTTATTTGCTTCAACTAAGGGGAGCGATTTAAGTGTTGCACAGAAGGGCTGTTTGGGAAGCGTAATATCAAACCAAGATAAATAACTTTGCCTATCAAAGAAAGTTTGGTTCAGAGCAACAAATCCGAAAAGGCTAAATGGGTGCTGCAAACGTTGTAAATCCCGAAGCAAAACACAAACTACAAATGAAGCCAACACCAATTATTTTAATATTTTTTTGTTATATTTCCTGACAGAATCATATTTAATTAAGGTTATAATTTTAAATGTAAATAGTCACTGATGAATGCAAAAAATAATATAGATCGCTATTAAATTAATGTAGTGGGTTTTAGCAATAATTAGACAACATCTTGATTACATGTAAACATTTGTCAAGACATCTTTCAGTACATTTATTGTCCTTTTATTAATATATATGTATTCTGACCCCTCTTAAAAAAAATCACCAGAGGAGTGTATTCCTGCATAAACGTGCTTTTATTATTATTACTGTTATTATTATTATTATTATCATCCATTTGTTTATCTGGAAATCTCTGATTTATCTTTTGATTAGTATGCCCAGGCAGCAACAGAGACACTTATTCTCTCACATTCTTCCTTTTAGATCTTGGATGAGTTTTGCAATGTGAAGTTCTGCATAGATGCCAGTCAACCAGATGTAGGAAACTGGCTCAAATATATCAAGTTTGCTGGATGCTACAATCAGCACAACCTTGTTGCATGTCAGATAAGTGATCAGGTATGTGTCGTTCATTTTCCAGACTTATTTTTTTAAGGAACTTTAAGGTGTCAATGGAATTAAAAAAAAAAAAAAGCAAACCAAAGAAAACCCCAGCTGCGATTCACAACAGATTTTGGCCTGTTTGGTGTTACAGCAAACGATAAGGCACAGATGTGAAATGCAGAGTAAAATAATTTTGATGATGGGCTATAGATAACACGAATTTTCTATTTTTCCATGTTGTTGTTTAATTAAAAATTAAGCTTTTTTTTTTTTTTAATCTTATAGCTGATAAATATTGGGACTGCTTTCTGAGGAATACAAAGCCAGTATTTGCAGAATTTGAATTAGCAGCATTTTTTGGCTCCTGTTCCAGTCCATTTGGATTGCTACATTAAAATGTTCCGTTGATCAGAAGCTGTAATGTGAAATTAATGGAAAGAGTGAAGGGGAAGACGCGAAACTGATAATGCTGCCAGTGTAGTTGCATGTACAGGGGTTTGGATTTGAATGCACACGTGCATGAATATTATTATGCCATCTCATACACTTTGCTAGAACTCATAATACTTGAATGCTGAAACGGGATCTCCAGTGGTTTTCTTTTTTCTTTTCATTTATTGACCTTAAATCCACTCTTTGTTGAGCTGAAACGCTCTTTATCCGTGTGTGTTGGAAGAAAGGCTGGAATAGGCAGAGGAAGGACTCAGTGAAGCATTTTGTTTTCAATTATGCTGATGAATTATTAGGTGTTTCTTAAATCAAGGTTTGCTTTAGTCTGTGCATAATACATGCCGTTATGAACATTTTAATGAGTGAAATTAGGTTAAGAAAACTATACTTCTTTAAAGTAAAATACCTAAAATAGCAAAGCAACAATTGATTGTGAATTCTTGTTTCAAATTTAAACTTTGCTACCTGCAACACAGCATTTGATTAATCACTGTTTCATTAATTAACTGCATCAGGTGAATGTTAAAGATTATCTTTAGCTGATTTAATTGTCTTGACAGTATTGAAAGAAGAATCATAACCAGACACAAAGCTGCAATTAGAAATCATTCTTTCTAATCCAATTCCTTACGTATAGGAAATAAATGTTGAACAGCCTGCTGTTTCCAGCGCAGCGTTATGTATTTCGCTCATGCGAGATAGATAGTTGATTAAAACCAGTTTAAGGAACTTTTTCGGAAACGATGAGAGAAGATTTTTTTGATTTTTAACTTCAACAATTCAGCCATGAGAGCATGCAACGTAGAATGAGCCAGACGACTGACACGTATTTTTTTTTTTATATTTAGCAGCTGGTTTAGCTAAAGAAACCATAAAAATTATTAGTAAATGCAAAATACATTTTCCAAGTTGAAATATGCTTTACGCTGAAAACCGATAAATTCTCTCAATGCAGAGCATTTATTGAACAATGATAAGGAAACTATATAGATTAATTGAAACAGCAAATTCAAATATTTTATATTTAATAAGAGCTGGCATTGGTGGGAAAGATTAGGAGTGGAATCACGTGCATTGGTCGAAGCAACTTACTGTCTTTGCTTCGGTATTGGTGATCTGCAACTGAAAACACACTATGCTGAAACATCAGCATCTACCTCTGTGATGCAGACACGCACCCACGTTTTGACGTTTTTGGAAGGAAAGTTATAGTGCTTGTAACTTTCTCTTTTTTACTGTTTACATTTCTGAGATTTGGTAATGGTGGCTGTACTGCTGCCAATAATTTCTTTCATTCACTGGAGACTTGTTATTTATTTTGCACAGTGTCATGCTGTTCATAATTCCATATTTTTATAGCTTATTGTTGCTGAGATTTGCAAATTAAGAATTGGTTGTTTTTCAAGTAGCGTGTTGTGAGCTGGGCGCTGTCAGCAAGAGATTGTTGTTCATTTGGCCTGCTGGAAATGCCGCACATTTACCCACAAAATTGTACGCGTACTCCAAAGTTTTACGACCAGAGCCTAAGAAGTTAATGCTAAAAATGTGCTTTCGAATCTTACAACAAAAAAGGCTTTCTAACAGCTCCTCCTTCTGCTTTCTTCTGGCACAAGCTCACTAGAGGTAATATAAAATATAATGGAAAGGCAAACTGGGAGATGGACATTACATGGCCAAACGTGTGCGTGTACGAGGAGTGACAAATGCGAGTCAGTGCTGAGGGTGCAAGTGTGGCTGTGTGTAGAGTGTGTGGGGCTGCCTTTGGGTCAGTCTGCCTCTGTACCTCCTAGGAAAAAAAAAAGGGGGAAAAAAAAAAAAAAAGAAAAGGCAAAAAAAAGCAAAGCCCGAGGATGTGTAGCCATTGATTGCGGCTAGAGCTGGAGGGCAGAGGCGATGGAGCCCAGCAGGGACGGGAGGACTCGGTTCGACTGGAGTTGCAGCCAGTGTTGGCTGCAGGGGTTGGGTGGGGGGCACCCCAGTTCCCCCAGGAGAAAGAAACACCTTGGCAGCCCTCCTCATACGGGGAACATCCCTGATGCGGGAGACGCTGCTTGCTCCCGAGGCACAGACACTCGATCAGCAATAATTGTTCACCTCTAATTGCTTCAACTCATCTGTAAAATTCACAAGCAAACACTGGGCCCTACCTGAAAAGGTAAAAGATCCTGCCAGCGCTCCTGGCCTCATGCTGCCTGCAAGTTTATACTACTAAATTCAAGCTTGACTGACAGACAGGTATGATTCTCAGACTGCTTGAGGCAGGATTTAGATGAATCTGAGGGCCGTGTGTAATCTAGTTGCTCTGCTAAGCTCTACCTTCTGTATTTAACAAAAAAGAGTGAAAGAAAAACATTTTTTGTTGTTTTCTCTCTTGGCCTTTTTTCAGACACATACCACCCCGCCCCC
This sequence comes from Cuculus canorus, assembly GCF_017976375.1. NCBI lineage: Eukaryota > Metazoa > Chordata > Aves > Cuculiformes > Cuculidae > Cuculus > Cuculus canorus. Next base: position 21,088,219 of record NC_071409.1, read on the forward strand.
CGACTCACAGTTGAGGTTGGGTTTCATCACTTGGGATCAACTTTACAAAAGGCTTGGGCTCTTTCTTATGACTGTATAAATGAGCTTTGGTAAGATGTACAGCTCGATAATGGTGGGATGCAGTCAAAACATGCTCGCTGGATGCAACTCAATGTTTCATTTGATTGGAGGTGGAGTTGGGTTTAAAAGCTGCATTTTTGGTTGTTTTGGGGTTTTTTTTTTTATTTCAAACGAGGTTGATCTAGGGTTTCACTGTGCTGTCTTCCTATTATCTCCTGTCATACCCAATCTAACCTGAACGTACGTAATTCAAGATGTATATGAATAATAAAATTCCACAAACAGGGCAATCTCATTTTTTCCTTTTCCCAAAGAGGCTACAGTGTGTGCAGAGCTGCAGAGAGCCTTGTCACTGTTATGGCCCTGGAATGTGTTTTTCAGCTCCAAGTCAGTTAGGATTCAATACCAGCTTCTGCAAACTTGGATGACTCCCTTCTGTTATCATTAAATGTCTATTAGTTCAACTTTTTAATGACTGCAGAATGATTAGCTCTCTTAGGCTTTCTGGCAGAACTGTCATCCCAGCAAAAGCATTATTTTTAAATACATATGTTAATGAAAGTGCAGTTGCAACTACAGCTGTGACTATAGCAATGGCATGTCAGAGGCTGTCACACATTCCAGGCACATTTTCAGGCTGGGATCACGGTCACCTTCAAGCTATAAAAGAATTGATATATTTTTCTTTTTTTTTTTTTTTTTCTTTTGAGAAACGTAGTCGGTAGCAGCGGAAGTTAAAACTCCTGAATATGTTTTTTATCATGTTTGTTGCTTGTGGAGCTGTGACAGCGATACAGCCACATAACGCTGTGCAACTGCTCTGAGCTTCCAGGTCTCTGCTTCCTCAAAAAAAAAGCAGCTTCTAAAGATTCCCTTTAGTTTATCCATGGAAAGCTCCAAGTGCCTCACTGAGGTTTTAGTTTGCTGTGTGTGCTGATATAGTTTTGGGGATTTTTTGGTGTTTTGTTTCTTTATATTCAAGTATATGCCACTGCACTGGGAGAAAAAACAGTATACTACACTCTCAACAATGTGCCCGGTGTCAGTGATATAAACTTACACAGATGAACTTATTGCTGTAGGTTTCACCAGATCTGATCCCATCTTACACGTTTTATAAACTTTTTTAATCTGCAGGCACAGCTTCATGTTTCAGATTTTACTGCCGCTGCCCCCCTTCCGTGCCGGCAGCTCGCGGGCAAAGGCTTCTCCTGCAGCCCTGGATGCACAGCCACCTGCAAAAGTTGTGTATTTAAGGAATGATTTTAAGGCTTTGTTGTTGGAGAGTGACATTAAGGTTTTGGCTGTTGCGGGTCAGGAGGGCACACTCACGCTGAGCTCATACGGGGCCCTATTCTGCCATGACTCTTCCTATGAGTTATTACTTTATTAAGCAAATAAAGTTTAATCTGGCTCCCACTGAAAATCTGTCTCCAGTGGAGCAGGGTCATGTTAGCTTAGAGCTGGTGGAACAAGGAGTTCATCAGCAGTGATTTTCCACTGATTGCAGTTAGAGCTGAGGCTGTGGGTGAAATTCCTGTCTGGTGTTTGCCTCTGCCTGTGTTATCTGGAGCTTAATACACTGGTGGTGTTACCTCTCTCAGAGTTGGCCTGTCCTGACGTGACCTAAAAGAAACTGTTTAGAACTGAAACCAGCAGCTAGTTTTTGCCATTTCTACATAGTGATAAGCTTTGTATTGACAATCCGCATTTAATAAAAGCGGTGCGAGGCACATCGTCTCTAAGGCAAATTGTGGTTTTTTGTGATGAGAGCTGTGAAATCATACTCGCGTGCTGGCCAGAAAGAGCGTGGAGGGTTATAGATGTCCACAGGACCAGGACAAGGCTGCAACTCACTTGGCATTTTGTGTGGCTCATGAATGAAGATGGGATTTTAGAAGATAAGCACACGGTGAGGTCACCTCAGGAAAATGGGTGGACATACTGAGGTTGTGATCTAGTGTTGGTGGTCAGCAGTTTTGCAGTGCTGGAGCAGCTCGGCTGGATGTGTCCCCTCTCTTGGACCTGGGGCTTTCACAGAGGCTAAAATTGATGTAGAATGAAAGAAGACATGAGAATCACTGGGGAGGTGGCCTTCAGCCCCCAAGATGCCAAAGAAGGTGCTCTGCAGAGGGACATCCTGCAGCTTTTTCCTCACTTCGGTGGAACAAGAGATGCCTTTTAGCTCAGAAGGTGGAAAAATGGGGATTGATGGTGCCATTTCAGGAGAGTGGCCATGCTCCAGCCCCTCCTGCTTGATCTGCTTTGGCAGTTTCGGGGCATTTTGGAAATGAGGAAGGAAAGGGTTTGTAGTCCTGGTGCCAAAGCACTGCTGTGTTCCCCCACCAACCCAGCAGAGTGAAAGGAAAGGTCCTCTCCTCCCTGCTGGGCTTCCACCCATGCCCTCAGAGCCGCTTGCACGCAGACACTTGCTGATTTTCGCCTGTGGATTTCTGCTGGTTTTCTTTGGGCCTGATACAGCACTGGGGAAGGACTCCTCTGTTAGTTTTTGAAAAAACTCCAGTTCATGTCAATTTATCATTTGCCTGAGTATGACAAGAAGGACCTGGCTCGGGTTTCATCACACAGTTCTCTAGCTGCAGAAGTTGTTCATCACAGGAGCTAAAAATTGGAGCTTCGCCGTTTGGACCTTTTTGTTACTCTTTTCCCCCCTCACATGCTTAATTAAGGCTTGTTGTGAGGTTATGTGTCCATTCATCTTTCTCATTTTTCTGGCGGGCATAAATCCTAATTTTGTTTTGGAATTTTTGTTATCAGTTTTGGAAATTTAGTTTTGTTTTTCAGGTCAGGTTCCACTCTTGCTCCAAAGCAGGGTGGAGGCCAATGCCAGTTGGTGGTGTGCACACCGCATCTCCGGGCACTTGCTTTCATGCCATAGCTTGGGACATGCTCCCCTCTGGCACACGGGTGCCTCCAGAAGTGTCTGGGAGCCAGTGCTGGTGCCTTGCTTGCGTTACATGTACCCGTGGCATGTGATGGAGGTTGGGCACAGGGCAGGATGTTGGTGCAAAAGCAGCAGTGCAAGGCTCTGCGGGTGCTGGCGGGCTTCACCAGGCTTTTGCTGGGGTGCGCTCTGCCGTAGAATAGTTTAGGTTGGAAGGGGCATTAAAGATCACCATCAATGTCTTCTCTTTCTTCCCACCATCCTGTCCAGAGTACGTCCTCTGCTTGGTCCTCTTTTTTGCAGGACAAAGTCACTCAGTGCCTTCCCCCTTCGGGCTAGCTGTACTTCAACACATCACATAGGGAGTTAAAGTACAAAGAGCCCCAAAATCTGAATATTTCAGACAACCCCGGGGCACGTGCAAAATTTTCCAGAGCTCCCATGCTCATGAGAATATAGGATATAGTTGGATGCAAGGGAATACAACTGCTTTTTGGAGCTGAGCATGACAGATGCGTGTGTAGCAGCTGGTGCCTTTGCTCATACTCATTGGCTGGAGTGTCACTTTTTACCTCCAAATTGGCCGCCTTCCGCTAAACCTTCCTGAGGGCTGGAGGGCACACTGGAGGGAGCAGAGGAGGGGTTCAGAGTGGTGTGGGTTTCACTGGGGTGGGCGGGATGGCTGGGGCACTTCAAAGCGCGCACACGGCAGCAGCCGATCGCGCAGCCCCAGGTTGAGCTCACGGGGAGTGCGTTTTCGCTATTATTTCAATTATTACAACTTCCTGAATAGGTTGAAGGTCATTCATAATTCACGCTTCTGTCATCTTTACACATGCCAAATGCAGTCTATTAAGCATAAATAAAATTTCAAGTGCCTGACTAAGAAAAGTAAACTGGGATTCATAACAATGAGGCCTTATTCATCCATTTAAAAGTAAATTGTGTGTGTTCCCTTTTTTTCCCCCCTCCTCTTTCCCTTTACAGCTTTGCAGTTTGGGAGCTTTTATTTCTGCTCGGTAGCATAAATATATGACCTGTGATGTAGGCAGGCACAGAGGACTGATGAGTTAGGCCTCCCCCAACTTCTCCCCACCTCAGACCCCCTGAACTTTGAAAGTGTTTCCAGATCTGGATCCGATTTTGCTCTTCCTATATAAACTGCAGTCACACACCGCTGATCCCAGGGCATGTGAAATGCACATCTGGACTTTGCTTTTTTGGTTTTTTTTTTCCTCCTCCTGGTTGTTCCTCTACTGTGCAGCATCTTTTCCTCTCTTCTTGAGGAAGACTGGTGTGCACGCTTATGTGTCATTGAGTGCAGGTTAATCTAAGAAAGCCAAGTAATGAAACAAGCTTGGTAAGCTGAAGACGTGAGAGTGAGAAAATAAAAAGCTTTCATTAATTACAGAGGAGTCAGGACTACATCCAAGAAATCTTCAAGCTTCGCAATAGGAAAGTCCATTTATTCCACATTAGTGTTTCCTAATACAAAAAATACTGCCTAAAGTAGAGATTGTGGCAAAACGAGGGCAGCCAGGAGGGGACCTGCGAGGCTTGGGGGTAACCTAGGAGCTTTCACACCCTGGGGGCTTGCGAGACCCCCATGCCATCCGCCCCAGTAAACTGCTGCTGCCTAAAAACTCAGGTAATGTGCTTCATTTCCACAGTTAGCTTCTCACTTTTTCTCAGACAGGGTAATTCCAGGGGATTTTAGGTAGCAAGAGTGAGGAAAAAAAGCTTTTCGTGTGAAGTAGTAAGAAAAGCTTTTAAAATCGGATGAAATTTACCTACACAGTCATTTTGGTTTAAAGTTCAATATATTTTATTTCAGATCCTCACTGGAATGCAATCTGGTATATAAACTGTTAGAGCAGGTGGGTTTTTTATATATATAGAAATTAAAAAAAAAAACTCTTTTGAATAATAATTAAAGTTAATATTTTAATAATAATGTCAAAATGCCAGAGCTAGAAATCTGCCACTTGGACTATGTTGTGTAGGGCATTAGTTCTGAGATACAAAATATAGAAACATCATTCAACCTAAAATATGGGGTTTGTCAGGATGCTTCTCCCAGCTGAGGTACAGAAAGGCTGGCCAGGTAGTTTCTGATGGATAGCTTTATTATCTCTAATATTTTTGTATTTTCAAATACATAGATAGGACAGTCAGGTACAGAGTTTACACCCTGGTTAGGGATTTGTCCCACAGCTGCAAGAAAGATGCTGCATCATATCAGGGCTTCCCAAAGAGAAGTGATGCACCCCAGCAGAGTGCTTCCTGAACAAGACTCCCTTTATGCCTGTGTACAATCCGTGTGTCCTTGTTTTGTGCTGAGAGGTGAAGAAAAGGTCTATCAGAATACCTTTGATGGGAAAGCATAAGCAGAGGAGAGAAAATACGGGGGAAAACTTTGCTGTGGTTTTTGTTCACTCCTTGGTGTAGATGCACTGCTGACCTCAGAGGAACAGCTGGATTTACCTGACCGTGACACAAAACCCGGGAACACCGAGGCAAGTCCTGGGCGGAGAAGGAGCTTGGGCATTATCCCTCTGAGGTGGTGAAGGTCTCGAGGCCATGAGTTGGGCCCGATCTGGTTCCCACTCCAAGTGGGAGGTGGGTGCTGTTGCAGCAGGGAGGTCTGTAGAAGTCTCTCTGGGCAGGGTGCAATGCCATACACATATTATTTCCCCTCCCAGCCAGCCAGAGCAACCAGGCTTATTTTCCACAGATCAGACTGCAGCTTCCATTTCAGATGCGTGGTGGCCATTATACGTCTGGAAGAAAAAAAGCCAGTTTTCAATACGTTTATCCTAATAAATGGAAAAACAAGCAATACTTAAAGCAAATATTCATTGGATGCAATGCTGACATCAGATTTATTCATGGGAGTTGAAAGCTGGCTTCACTTAAATGTATTTCAGCCTTTGATCAAGTAAGTTGTGTTGCCCCAGATACATCCCCTGCACACCAGCCCTGCATCCTTCGGCACCAACGGCAGCATCAGCTCTGGAAGAGCCTGTGGTACTGGCTGTTTGCCTGACTGCATGAGGAGACATGCACAAGACCCTACCATGACATGCTCAGTCCCTCACACCTTCCAAAATACTTAGTGGACTTTGAAATCCTCTCGGACAGGGTAAAAATGGCAAGCCCAGGAAGACCCAGCCCATGGTTCATCCAGGCTGGTGTAGAAGAGGAGGGAGGTGCAGCCTGGACAGATCAGGTTGCCCATAATTTCCTTCCTTTGGCTTTTATGGGAAAAATTTGCATTAAACAGAGGTTTGTGGCACAGGTACCTTGTGCTTGATGTGTTTTCCCAACACCTGGAGAAGGGGGAGCGCTGCGGCAGTGGGATGAGCTGGCCCTGGCAGCCCTCACCACTACTCCCTTGCACACCTCTTCCACGGTAGTTTTTGGGACCCTTGTCCAAACAAATGCAAGGAAACCTATCTTATTTAGTTATTTTTAGGTATTTAGCCCATATCTCTGGGCAAAGGCTGCTTGTGCAGAAAGAAACGATTAGGCTATACGGCCACCTCCTGGAGGACATGGGTATGTGCTTTGCTGCCAAACCACCCGATGGGTGATGGTTCTTGTGTGTCCGGGCAAGGAAAACAGCCTCACATCTCTCGTACCAGCACCTGCCTTGTGATAAACGCATCTGTTTGACTTTAAACAGTGGAGTTGATTTTCTTTCTTTCTTGCAGTGCACTGAAATGAATATCGAGAGTTAAGAGTTTGAGAACAAAACCTTTAAACCTTTAAGAATATATTGGTCCAAGAAAAGACAAACGCATCATTTTTTAGTGAAGGAAACATAGCTGTCGTGCATTTTTGTTTAAGAAGGCCTGAGGAAGTTAGTGATGTTTATTTGAGCTGCTTCATGGAGCTTTTTAGTGTTCTTCACATTTCCTGCTGAGACAGAGCAGCCAGATGGATTTTGGGAATTTCCTTTCAGCAGAGCCTACGGTGCCGGTGCGGTGCGTGCTTGCTCTGGTTGCACAGGTTTGAGGGAGCAGCGCCCTACTTCTCCAGCGGGCTCCTTCCCAGTGACAAACAGCCTGATGTCACCTGTGCAGCGGGACCAGGTGCCACTGGGCAGAGTTCCCACCCGTAGCTTTGGCTGCTGGCAGCTTTTCTTCATTCAAAACTGATTTTTCCTTTGATTCCCGTTTGAAGCTAAGGACTAACGAAGCACACTGCTTTATATGCCTCGCACCTGATGATTGAAATGGGGTGGGGGGAATTGGATGCCTACGGTTTAAACAGCAGCACCTTCTCAGGACAGTTTTAGTAGCTTTTTCCCAGTGCAACAGGAGTTCTCTCCCTTCCATTGATCACTCCGGGATGCATTTTATAGCTACTTTGTACCTGGGTTTGGTATGACTAAGCATGTGAATTGCTGGTGATATTTGCAGCCATCATGCAGCTCATTTTGCAGCAGAAGCTGTTGAAACCAATCATCATTTTTTTATCATCACAGAGCCCAAAGCCCCAGCAGTTTTGGGGCTGGAGGGAGCAGACCTGCTATAGTCAGAGTGGGCACCTCTCCAGCAAATGGCAGCCAGCACCCATGCCAAGGCAGGGTCTGGCCATGTGGTTTTGATCCTGTAATACTCACTGGCAGTGGTTTATGCTTCTTTGCCTGTTGTGGTACTCATATTGCTTTTTCTTTTTTTTTTTTTCCCCCCAGATATTCTACAGAGTGGTAGCAGATATTGAGCCAGGAGAGGAGCTCTTACTGTTCATGAAGAGTGAAGATTATTCACATGAAACAATGGCTCCGGACATTCACGGTTAGGCATTTCATACTGTCTAATCTACCTAATCTAACGGAAAGTATCAATGATATTTAGCAAAAAAAATAGAGGGATTTCTCTTCAGTTGTAGTCCTCTTGAAATCCAAGATTACTTCATTGTAGCCAGGGAGAAAAGCTGGACCACGGCTGTATTTGTCTTCGGCCCTTCTGTTTCTCTGAAAGCTGTTAAGTGCATAAAGCAGTCTAATATTATCATGACTTCTTCAGTTCCCCTAAAGAATGGATCTACTTTCAAAAGTAATGCTAGTGTTGGCACTGGGAATCCTCTGTTTATTTTCTTCATTGCTTCCGGTCCAGCCAGGAGTGTAGCTTCATTCACTGTTATGTTTTCTACCTGCTAATCTGACAAGGTCTAGTTTGCACAGTTGATATTTCCCAGCGTTGCATCCTTGCAACTCCTAATGTTGTTCAGCTTTTACTCTCGCTTACTGGAACCTCCCTGACAGAAACAGAGGTCTGCAGATGTATCTGAGGGAAGTAGTAAGGTTTCACAATTGAAACTTGGTCATTTTGTGGGTGTTGCCAAAGGAGAACAAGAGTCCATGTCCTTCCCTCTGGTCTGTGCTGTTCCTGTAGGATGTGACTGGACTGTGATTATTGGCCATTTTTGTCACTTAGCCAAATAACTGTTATTCTGTCCTGTTAAAAAGAGAAAATCTCAGGTTGTTTATGTTGTTGCTACTTATGAGAACATTTGAGCCATTATTCCTCGTGCCCATTTGTCCCTCATCCAGCGCATGGATTCTGGGTCTGAAACTCCTGAGCTATTGCTCAGATTTGTCCCCTATCTCCAAAAGCTCCTTTTGCTCTGCTGCCTGTTGGGCAGTGGCTTATGCAGGTGCAGTAGGGGCTGGGTATAGGGTTTCTGCTTGATGTCCATTAGGTTGCAGTTGATGCCAATGTGGATGTCTTACAAATTCTGAGGGAGTCAGGACAGTACACAGGGGTTTTCCCAGGACAGGAGGTATCCAGGACTGTACTTTCTTACAACTGCCTGTACTGCAGTATCTTTTGTTCCCTTAAGAAAAAAGAGAGTATTATTTGTTCGTTCTAGTTTGGGTTTGTGTTTGGTTCTGTTTTCCATGGTGGTAACTTTGTTAGATTATTGCTAAAGATGTCCCCCATTACAAGCATAGTGTTTTCCATGCCTGGTCATTATAGTCAAGTAGCTGTTGTGTAAATGACACCAGAGGAGATGTCAGCAGTTGCACACAGGAGTGTGTCCCACAGGGCTGGTATATAAGAAAGCTGAGCCAAAGTATTGCTTGTGGACAGTGGACAACAGAGCCCTATGGTGCTTTCTCTGGATCAACTCAACTGTCAAGTAGTAACTGACTACCTACAGTTGATGTGTTAGACTCCTCAGTACCTTTTTGACCTGGGCGTTTGTATCTGTAGGACAGGTTAACACCGGGACCAAACCAGGGGGTCTGGCTCCTTGTATGCACCATCAGTAGAAAATCCAGTAGGAAAAAACATCACGGGATGCTTTTCTCCAAGTTTGCTTTTCAGGATTTTCTTCGGCTAATCTATTCTTCTGCAGAAATTGCTAACTAATGGAATACAGTATTCACTCCAAAGTGACACTTGAGTGAGCTTCTACACTCGTTTTCAGTAAGCAACATGTTATGAACTAGTTTATGGAATTTAAAGCAAGGTCCTTGGTCATCATTACATGAACTTCATGTGTCTCTGCCCTGCTTTGGATAGGTTAGGTACTGCAAATGATTCTAATGGAAATGAAGAGACTCTTAAAAATGTTATAATAAACACCATTTTGACTATTTAGATGCTGATATTTGTGTCTAAGTCAGTCTCTTTCCTTCAGAAAGGCAGATAGTGGCAGCCTCCACTCAATATCCACTTTAGACTCTGTATAACCCCGTTTAGGATAGTATATAAACACTCTTAACTTTTGTCCTAAGCCAGTGTTAGGGATCCCTATTGGATGCCACCCACACAGCTAATGGGTTTTATTCCACTATTATGTATTATTGTAAAATGTTAAAAGACATCTGTGTTTCTTTTGAGGATCTTCTCTTTGTCTCTCAATAGCCATAACTACACTGTCATGGAACTCCTGATGGGACAATAGTTGAAATAACTGAAAACTGATGTAGTCTTCCTGTGCCCAACCCCTTTATCTTCCAGAGGAGCGGCAATATCGCTGTGAGGACTGTGACCAGCTCTTTGAGTCCAAGGCTGAGCTTGTAGACCACCAGAAGTTCCCCTGCAGCACGCCACATTCTGCCTTCTCCATGGTGGAGGAGGACTTCCAGAAAAAACTTGAGAATGAGAATGACCTACGGGACGTGCATGAAATCCAGGAGTGTAAAGAGTGTGATCAGGTCTTCCCAGACTTACAAAGGTAGGTGTAGATACTTACAACATGATTTGATGAGGCAAATTCTGTAATGGCTTCAGTCAGATCATGCAGGGCATCAGCCAGGACAGAATCTGATGCCTTTGTCTTCTGTAGAAAACAAAGATGAAGATGAATAATACTTATGTGTTAGTTGGTGTTTTATGACTTGGAGAGGAATGGAGTCTCAACAAATCAGTAATTTGGTCCTTGTACTGAAATCCTTAGTGGGGACCTTAAATTAAGAACTGGGCCTTCTGATAATCAGGTCTTTAGCTGGTGAGTGATTATAGTTCAGATCGGCTAAGGGCTGGGCTCCTTGTTTTTCTTAGAAATAACTGAAAACATCTCTGAATGCTGTTCACTGATGGTAGCAATTTTATCTTTGTAAACAAGCCAGGCTAGTTAGATGCAGGTTGTAGATGTTGATATAGATATGTCTATCTGTTAGCATATATTTATAGCCATACTGTCTTGAAATACTCAGGATCATCTCATTTTTATATATATATGGCTGTTTAAACAGACAGACCCATATGCCCGCGTATCTGAAATATGCATAGAATGTAAATAGAAAGTACAACTTTTATATGTTGAGGGTCATTTACGTTTTTCCTGTCACTGTAGTTTTTGTGGCTTCTGTGTTGTGGTACAGATTATGGCAAATTTTGCTAATAGCTGAAAGATATTGAGAACACAATAGGAGCTTCTGCAGCACGTACCTCACAGACTCATATCTTAATGCTTTCAGGATGGGGGAGGGTTGACCTCAAACAACATTTGATAGTAATGCTGAGATACCTTAGCAGCAAAATCCTGGGCCAGATTGCTGTGATGAGGCAGTGCATTTCTTAGGAACCCAGTTTATAGTATAACCAGAACCAGGGTGGTACCTTTTGCTTTCAGCCAGTCTGTAGCACACTCCCACCTCCCACATTCCCATAGTATCTTCTTTCCACTCCACGTTGTGTGGGCACAATCTAAGTAACTATTCACTGGCCTTTGGGATACAGCGGTGCATTATTTGTATTGCTTACTAATCATATGACCCTTATATATTGACTTGTCAGTTTAGGATATTGTCTGGGTTGATATTTTTCACAGAAATCTTTACTAGCTGGAGAAAAGTGAACCTCATGAGGTTCTACAAGGCCATGTGCAAGGTTCTACACCTTGCTAGTGGGCTAGAGCAATCTGCAAATACAGGACGGAGGATGATGTGATAGAGAGCTGCCCTGCAGAGAAGGACTTGGGAGTGCTGATTGATGAGAAATTCAACATGAGTTGGCAATGTGCGCTCGCAGCCCAGGAGTCCAACCGTATCATGGGCTGCATCAAAAGAAGGGGGAGATGGCTTTAAATTGGAAGGGGAAGATTTAGATTAGACATTAGGAAGACATTCTTCACAATGAGGGTGGTGAGGCACTGGAGCACGTTGCCCAGCGAAGTTGTGGATGCTTCCTCCCTAGAGGTGTTCAAGGCCAGGTTGGATGGGGCCTTGACCAGCCCAGTCTGCTGGGAGGAGTCCCTGCCCATGGCAGGTGGGTTGAAACTGGATGATCATTCTATGGTTCTATGATTCGGGATATTGTCATGTCTGTTGGAGGTTAGCACACAGTTGTGCACGCCTAGAGTCAGCACCTTCAGACAACCACTCCTGGATGCTTCAGGTGATGATTCTGCAAAATTGAGCTCCCTCTCTCAAAACTCTCAAAACATTGCTCTCTGCGTACTAGGTGAACCTTGCTGAGTGGAAATTTGTGCAGACACAAGGTTTTATTCACCAGCCTTGTTGAGCAGTATGCGGCTCCACGTATCTAATTTTCCGTGTGTGTGGTTGATTCAAAGGGGCTGGTGTAGGTAGATCAGGTTGAAAGGATTGCAGCGGTGTGGGTGAGGCAGGAGTTGGGACTGTTACATTTTTCCACGTTGCGAGTTATTCGGTGTTAAAGTTCTTTTCTGCCTGCAAACTAGAGGGTGATATCTAACATATGGGAATCGTTGAGCAAATGTAAATTTAGCTTAAAACATTAAATATTGAAGAGGAAGGGCAGAAAACAAAGAACGAGTAATCATAAATAGATGGCCAATACTGTGAGAAAGAGTGAAAAATGAGAGAGAATGCAGTCATTCTCCGAACTCTTTAATTATTGAAAGGCTAATACACCACAAAGACAGTTCACAGCAAAAGAGTACCAAAGTGTGCTATATCCAGATTATATAAAACAAAAGGCCCTAACAAGCCATGCTTGAGGGTGTTCATAATTAAATGGAGAAAGAGCTGAGCAGGAAGATGGAAATCTGGGGGCAGGACTACCCAGTGCTGATGGCAGATCACGTAGCTGCAGCAGGCGTCCGGCAGCTGCTGCTGGAGCTACGGACAAGAGTCTTTCTAGGTCTTCTGGCAAATTTGTTTACCAGTGCGTGATGGAGAGTGAGTTGTTATTGAAGTACTAGGAGTGGAAGCCAGAATTATTTTTTTCCCCCCAGAGGAAGGAGTCTGAGAGGGGTAGAAGAAAAAGAGCATCTGCAGGGTGAAAGTATTTCGATTACCTGTGGCTGAGAATGAAGGTTGCTCTTTGGGCTGCACAATGTAGACAAGGCAGATTTTGTCCACCAATTCAGCAGAGATTGATGGGAGCTTCATGTAAGGGAAGACTGATCCAGTTTGGCATTCCAGGGTAAAAATTCCAATTTCCAGTGGCTTTTCTTTGAATCCGTTCTTAAATTAGGTAGTGGTCTTTCCTCAAGCCATAGTGTGAATTATGATGCTGTATGTGACCAAGCAATACAGGTGTTTTAAAATTATATGCTTGCTACTAATTAATAATGAAAAAGAAATATAGAAAATTCACAAATGAAAATGAATTCAAAGGTGTGCAACAGAAATTAGGTGAGGAATTAAATATCCTACTAATAGACTGAATAAACTACAAAGAAATGAATGAATAGGCAGCTACACAATTGAACTCAGTTAATAATAATTATGTATAACTCCAGTTGTAGTGTACCATATTTAGAGGCCTCTTCTGCTCCTTCTCTCCTACTCCAGTGGAGTTATTCCTGCTGTAAGAAAAATTTACTTCCATCAAAGGAGTGGAGTTATACCAGGTGATGGGATCCAAGGTGTGTTTATAGGGAAAGTCGTAAGGTAGAAATAATTCAGACTGCAGGGAAGAATTACCAGAGTGAAATATTGAGAGGTGTATGAAATAATCTCCTTAGGGAGTGATGGCAGCAGCATCTCCTGGAGCATTTGCGAGTGGCCTAGCAAAACATTAGAGGACGTGTTAGTGTGGTAGGAGGGAGGGTGTTCTGCCTCCCGGCTGGGGTGAGCCTGATACTCAAAAGATTTGGGTCTGTAGGAATTCAGCCTTTGGAGCTTTTTAATTTTTTTTCCTTTAATCATGTGCTGTGCTGTCTCCTCTTCCTACAAACTGATGGTAAACCTACGTGTGTGCATGGGACCTCACTTAGCCATATTCCTGTTTCCACAGCCTGGAGAAGCACATGCTGTCACACAGTGAGGAGAGGGAGTACAAGTGCGACCAGTGCCCCAAAGCTTTTAACTGGAAGTCCAACTTGATACGTCACCAAATGTCACACGACAGTGGGAAGCACTATGAATGTGAAAACTGTGCCAAGGTACAGTGAATTTGTAGGCTGCCTGCCGCTTCTCGTGCCACTGGATGCGTGAGAGCATGGAAGTGGGGTTGCCTAGGGCTGGGATGCAGAGGGGTATAAGGTTTCTGCCATGCACAATGGTTTCTCGAGGTTTTACACTTCTACTTTATAAATATGTTATTTTTCTACCCTCTTCAATTTGGAAGTGGCTATGGGGCCTGAACCGAGTGCCGATGCAGGATGCTGAGCATCTCTGAGCTCAGAGCTCAGCACCTTGTGAGAAATTCTGGGCTGTAAGAGGACCATTAAGGGGCAAGGAACCCTGAGAAAATGCAAGGTGGATGGGTGCCCAGGCTGTGTGCCAACCATTGGGACCAGGAACTTCAGGACACTACTGCAATATAAATAATAATAATAATAAAAAAAAAGCAATAGACCCCAGCTGTGTTAAATGAGTACAACTATCTCACCTCCAGAGCATCTCTGTTACTTCCCAACACTGGGTTTGCTGTGCAGATTATTTGTATAGGATGTGGTGCTCTATATTGTTTTTTACCAGATTCCCAAAGCTTAGGCCTTTTGTATGAGTACTTAATAATTTTCAAGTAGATTTACTGCAATAATGCGAATTTTATATTGAGCTTTCATTCATAAGATGCAGCCGAGCCCTGGGTGCTAGCACTATGTTGTGTACAGGATCTGCCACACACTCAATTGTCAGTATAAAGTATTTCTGTTGCAGTAATGCTTAGAGGTTTCAAGCAGCCACATTTTGACTCATTTTCTGTGAAGTTCCTGGCCTCAAAAGCACAATTTCTAATGGCAGGGGCAAGTGCATTTGCTGCAGCCGCTGCAAAAGTTTCAACAGATCCACCACATCCTTGGCTGTACCTGGGAAACTGAGGTGCCTTCTTAAAGGCACAACTCCCGTCAATTCCCATTAGTGAGGCTGCGATGTGGCCATGGTTTTTGATCTCAAGTACTCCCAAATAGCTCTAAGGTTTGAATTTTAAAAGACTCTTGTAATAACTGGCTTCTTCTGCAGTTAAGTTTCTTGGTTAATCAGTACTCATTTCCTAGCAGGTTTTCACGGACCCCAGCAACCTTCAGAGGCATATTCGTTCCCAGCATGTTGGGGCTCGTGCTCACGCTTGTCCAGAGTGTGGCAAAACCTTTGCTACTTCTTCAGGCCTCAAACAGCATAAACACATCCACAGCAGTGTCAAACCTTTTATATGTAAGTCTTTCATCTAAACGTCTTTGGTTAAGTATTATTTCTGTTGTCAAAAAGCAGCGTAATCTGGAAGCAGGAGGTTGTGTTATGCTCCCTTTGAATTTTGTGCTGGCTTCATGGGGGCTGTGAGTTATTAAATGTGCACTGGCTAATTTACAGTCTAAAGCATTATTTTCATATGATTTTCCTTTTCAGGCTGACATTGTGTGCTGTATAAATGTACCTGTTGTCCTTGGGATATTTTTCCATGCACAGATATGAAGAGCAAGTGGGGAGTGAGATTTAGCCAGAAGAAGCTGTGCCAGGCTTGGTGACTGCAGCCTTATTGCTTTCAAACACACCAAGCTGACTGCTTTCCTTCCTGCTCCTCTGCACCAGCACCGCCCCACCTCGCACTGCTCCCTGTGCTGGATCCGTCCCTGCTGCACAGGGCAGGGGTGGTGCTGGTGCAGGACAGGAGAGGGCAGTGCCAGGGTAGGCAGGAGATGGTGGCAGCAGCTGCTGCCATGGTTGGGATATGATGGGAATTAGGGAGAGCCAGCAGCACCTGCAAGGCTACTTTGCTTTAGGGGTTAATTTTGGGCAACAGAGTCTCCACAGAAGATGCCGTGACTTTTACTGCTGTTGGAAAATAGACCTTAGAGGCAGTGAATTTCAGTTGCCCTCCTTGAGGCTCCCTTGCATGCCCCTAGTTGAAGTATTGAGTTGAGCTATTAGCTCTTTGTCAACAGCTGCTCCAGCAATAAAGTTTGCCTCATATGTGGACCTGACTCTGTCCTGGGTTATAGTTGGATCCTCCAAGTCTCACGTGTTGTGCTTACGGCTGAGCCAGATCCTGCCAGAAGATGGAAACAGTGCATGGTAATATTGCAGCTTGCTTTATCTCCCTTTCACCAGGGAAGCGCAGGAAGAAAATATTTGAGAACATAGTTCTTGGTAGTACTAATTTCCATCACAATCTTTTCAGGCAGCTGCTGTGGCTTTATAAGCACTTTGTTCTTTGTTACCAACTCCTCTACTTGTCCTCTAAGCTTCATAATCTTTTGCTGCTCTCGACAATAATTTACCGAAATATCAACTCCACGCCCAGACAAAATGGCAGCTACAAGCTAAGATAATTCCTCGAGGGGAGGAGTATTAGCTTAAAAGACTCATTTGTGGGAAGTCTGTATATCTGGGTTAGAGAATACTTTTGATTTACGTTTCTTCAATGACAGTATGTAAAATAAGGTTCAAGAATAAATATCACTAATAATTTTTAAACCTGATTACAAGTGAATTAATTGCATTTAAAGGTTATAAATCTTTAATTGCACTTAAAGATTATAAATATATTAGAAAACAGTACCTTTTGGCCAGGTAGGGAGTCTTCAGACAGTCCAATTGCAGTCAATGCCCTATGTAAAAATCTGTAAGTAGTATCTCTCTTAAATGAAATAACATCTCAAATGCTTTTTGTTGCTGTTTATTCTGATAAATCAAAAAGCCAACCAGTATTCTTCATACACACAGTACATGGGATGAAAACCCATTGAACGATCTATGAATAACAGCCATGTAATTGCAGAACAAAAGGGTTTGGAGACCACATGTTTGGTAGGCTTTGCTGAGTGATGGGCGGGAGGTACGGTCACCTAAAGGAGATATCTGTTTTCCACCAGAAGGCCCACACACCATGATTTACTTGTACCAGTCTGTTTATGGCAACTGTCTCTTATTACAGTACACCGCCCAAGCTTAGTGAAAACTCACCAACACTAAGGTAATTACTCATTGCCTTTGCAAAATCTCCAGCCTCTCCAAATAGAAACCACATGCCATAATAGACTGAACATATTCAAAATAGTACTTACAGTAATTTTTTTAATATGCAAACTTAACTACTGGCTAATTAGGGGTCCAGAGACAATCACAGTACAGAGTTTGAGGAGGTATGAGATGAATTTTTGCAGTTTGGGAGCTGGATTGGGAATTTGTGCTAAACCTGATGTCTACAGAGCAATAAAAGCTGCAAGGAGGGAAGCTTCCCTTACAAGTTAGCTGTTGAAAAGTATGGCACTGAGATTTAAAGGGTGTAATAAGGTGTAATAGGAGAAATCAAACCCAGCCGCTCTTGCTTTGATACATGGAAGCAATTAAAGTTGATAACTGTCCCCCATCTATTAAAGCTTAAGCAGAGATTTAGTTGGATATAGAAGTCAAATGATGAAAAAGAAGGTAGGTCTTACAACATGAACTTATCTGAGGAGTCCTGGCTCCTGGGAATACCCAGGAAGGTGGCACAATAGATGTACACAAATTGTCTTCTCTGAAACCAACACGGTGTTGGGTGTGCACTTCACTGATGCTGTGTTACACCCAGGCTTCAGACAATGCTCCCCAAGAGTAAAACTACTCTGGGGACTAAGGGCTTCGGACTTGGGCACAGAATTTCTTTGCCAGACTTGGGATCCCATGGAGTGAACAGACTCCTGTTAAGTGCAAGGGGCAACTTAAACAAGCAGCACCTCATTAAATACTTTTAAATAGTTTTTGTGATCAGAAAGGTAAAGTACTCAGTACAACCATTAATTGTTTGATTGAGATTATAATAATAAATATTTACTTATTTTAATGATATTGCCGTTATTGGTTTAACTTCATTTTGTAACATAGATAAAATATATTTAGTCAAATGATTAATTTGCATCTCCCTTAACAGTTTGTAAGGATATATCTCAATTGTAAGTGTGTGGTTTTGCTTTTCTTCAGAGTAGAATATTTCTCGGTTCTGTTGACTTTTGAATATACTAATGGAGAATAATATTGTAATAATGTATTGATATTCCTTAAGGGAGAACTTCTCAAACTTTAGGAAGACCAAATCTGTGCCGATAGACCCCTTTCACCTGCTCGCCACTCTAGCCTACCTGAGGAAAGCATTATCTTTAATACAGTCATATAAATAAGAAGCAGGCCATCAGCACAGCCTGGTAGAAGATCAAAAGTTCACGAAAGGTGTTTTGTTTTTAATTATACAGTAGACTAGCCTTGTAAATGTTTTCTGGAAAAATATATATGGTATGGTCTGATGCTCTGCTGCTGTACATTAGGCAGAACTCTGGCAGCGTTGCTAGTTATCCTGCTTTACACAAGGAGAGGAGCTGGCCCACAATATCCCGGACAGCTTAAGCAGACCTATGGATACATCACTCAAATTGTAACATTTTGATCAGCTTAATTTTGGTTTCTGTAATCAACGTGATGAGAGCAGGGGTAGGTTTTTGTGTAAGGCCTTAACAGTGATGATAAGGGGCCTGATTCTGTACCCTGAAGTAAGGAGGTACTTTTGTTTGTGAGAGCAGAAACCTTATGCCTGCATTTAGGCCTAAAATAGGAGTAAATAGCAGAATAAACAGAGCTGCAACAAATAAACAACAAATAGTTCTACATTAAGTAAAAAGTAGTTCTGTGGTAAATAGGCAAATAAAATATTTTCAGAAAAAAAGAAGCAGAAAGTACTTATCCAGAGAAAACCAAACGTTTTCGAAGAACTAGAATAAGTTTTCTCTTTTCCTCTCTGCTCTTCTCCTGCCCTCTTTTTCTCTTCATTGTCTCTCCTTTTCCTTTCTCATAAACATTTTTACTTCTTTTTTTTTTTTTTAAATTTTATTTTTTATTTTCTCTCTTTTCTTTCTTGCCTTTCCTTGTGAATGAAGATTACCAGCAGGAACAGTAACTGATACACAGCAACAAACATTCTTCCTGAATTACCGCATTGCAAATTTCCTGTGCTTGGGCCTAATTCTGCACTCTTTACCCCATGAATTGTCCCAGGGATGTCAGTGGGACGGGAACAGGGGTGGATCAGTCAGGATCAGGCCCTGGAACAATAGGAGCATTGTTGCTGAGATATGAAGCAGCCTGCTGAAGAGGTAAACAGTTAAGAGATGACAACAAGTGGTCAAGTTTCTCAAGGGCAGATATTCAGAGGAGCAGGAAGGTTAGCGCAGGCCCCGGTGCGAGTGGAAGTTAGAGGACGTGATTGCAGTTCATGGGAACCAAGAGTGCAGGATGGGATACATTCAATTCAGTTTCCTTTGCAGGCTTAAAATAGAGCCATTGTAAATTATGTCAGTCTGTCTCAAATCATGAAAATGATTGTTAAAAAGGCCTCAGAATACACAATGTGTATTGTTGTGTGGCTTTGATGTGTGAAAGATGAGAGCTTATGATATAACACAAATTAAATAAAAATAAAGTGGCCACATGCTTTTTCCTGTCTAGAAAAAAAAATGGATTTATTACAGAGGGATAACGCTGCTTACTGATAATGCTGTTGCCTTGTTTTTAAACAAGACTGGAGCTGATACTGTTAGAAACGAGCTAGTGTAGAGGTACGGACAAATTTTAGCATGATGAAGAGCACAAGACATAGTGCAGCCTTGGGACTTGCCCAGTGCCCCTGCTCATCCAAAGGATGCCAAAAGGGGACATAAAGAGACACTGGGGAGTTGAGCATTATACTCTTCCAAACCACATTTTAAGACCTATAACTTGGTTGTGGCCCCAGTTTGCTCCCTAAGGTTTGCAGCAGCCAGAAAATCAGGGATCTGCAAAATCCCATTCACTTGAACGACATGATTTACTCTTTATAGTGTCTCATTCTGCACCACTGGGACCACTTTGAGCACCTGCTACTAAAAATGGTCGCTGGAAGCTGTGCTTGGATGTGCCAAGTGTTGCAAGCTAGATCTGCCCTCTGTGGGAGAAGCTGTTTTGAGCATCAGATGTGCAAATAAATACAGCCACATTATTAAAGGAAATTGTTGTTGAAATCTAGTGTATTTTTTCATGTGCAAGACACAAATAGGCAATATTAAGTCTAGTAAAGATATTAAGAAATGGGATTTAGAGTTACAGCATCCCAGGAACCTTTAGAGACTTTATGCATTGTTGAATAGAAATGCTTTGGACATATGAGGTGCCATATGAGGTTACTCAGACTCTAGCTTGGACTTTCATGGCATTGAATTCTTAATTGTAAGAGCAAAAAAATTATTGTTTGTTATTAAGGTTATGCACTCGGAAATACCTGGTTGTCTACTTCTTTCCCTGTGTGATCTTGCAGACTGAAAGCTCTGTGAGGCAGCTCTGTCTATCTCTTGTACAGTCCTGAAAGTATTTGTTTAAATGACTAACTTTCCACGTGTGAATAGTAACGTAAATGGATGTTCTTTGAATACATAAGTGCTCACTCGTGCAGAAGCACTGCGGGGTAATGCAATGTTACAGCACCGAGCTGTGGCTCTTGGCAGGGCTCTGGGTGCTAATGCCTGTACCGAACATGCAACGTTGTGCAATGCAAAAAGCAAACAAGGAAACTTTGTCTTTTAGTGATTTCAGACTTTTTCTTGTTTGTTGGAGCGGGTTTTGGTGCTGTCTTGAGACATTTGTCTGCTTGGATGCCTTGCTTTGGAAGAATACAATAGATTTTTGTACATTTGTGCACCCAGACTTCTCCTTACAGCTCCTAATTGACATTTGGCGGGTAAAAAAATGGTGTTATTTGAAAAATTTTGAGGGTGGGGGCAATTATGACAAAGCCTGAGATATGTTGTTGTTGTTGTTTACATACAGGTGAGGTCTGCCATAAATCCTATACTCAGTTTTCAAACCTTTGTCGTCATAAGCGCATGCATGCTGATTGCAGAACCCAAATCAAGTGCAAAGACTGTGGACAAATGTTCAGCACTACGTCTTCCTTAAATAAACACAGGAGATTTTGTGAGGGCAAGAACCATTTTGCAGCAGGAGGATTTTTTGGCCAAGGCATTTCACTTCCTGGAACCCCAGCTATGGATAAAACGTCCATGGTTAATATGAATCATGCAAATCCGGGCCTTGCTGACTATTTTGGAGCCAATAGGCATCCTGCTGGTCTTACCTTTCCAACAGCTCCTGGATTTTCTTTTAGCTTCCCTGGTCTGTTTCCTTCAGGCTTGTACCACAGGCCACCTTTGCTACCTACTAGTTCTCCTGTTAAAGGACTACCGAGCACAGATCAGACAAACAAAAGTCAAAGTCCCCTCATGACAAATCCTCAGATACTGCCAGCCACCCAGGATATTTTGAAGGCACTAAATAAGCAACCATCAGTAGGGGAGAATAAGCCAGTGGAGCTTCAACCAGAGAGGTCCTCTGAAGAGAGGCCGCATGAGAAACTCAGTGACCAGTCAGAGAGTAGTGACCTTGACCTTGACGATGTCAGTACCCCCAGTGGCAGTGACCTGGAAACCACCTCGGGCTCTGATCTGGAAAGTGACATTGAAAGTGAGAAAGAGAAATTTAAAGAAAATGGTAAAATATTCAAAGACAAAGTAAGCTCTCTGCAGAGCCTGGCTTCAATAAATAATAAGAAAGACCACAGCAATCATTCCATTTTCTCACCATCCTTAGAGGAGCAGACTGCGGTGTCAGGAGCGGTGAATGATTCTATAAAGGCTATTGCTTCTATTGCTGAAAAGTACTTTGGTTCAACAGGACTTGTGGGGCTGCAAGACAAAAAAGTCGGAGCCTTACCTTACCCTTCCATGTTTCCCCTCCCATTTTTTCCAGCATTCTCTCAATCAATGTATCCATTTCCTGATAGAGACTTGAGACCGTTACCCTTGAAAGTGGAGCCCCAATCACCCAGTGAAATAAAGAAGATACCTAAGGGAAGCTCTGAGTCTCCCTTTGACCTCACCATAAAGCGTAAGGAGGAGAAGCCACTTACCCCCATACCCTCAAAGCCAGCAGCCCCCTCTGCAGCAAGCCAAGACCAGCCTCTAGATCTCAGCATGGGCAGCAGAAGTCGAGCCAGCAGCACAAAACAAGCCGAGCCTCGGAAAAACCACGTCTTTGGAGAAAAGAAAGGTGACCTCGAGCAAAGGAAAGCTTCAGAGTCCTCCTTGCAGCACGCCAGGCCCACCCCATTCTTTATGGATCCCATTTACAGGTAATGGACTATTTGCTGCCTTTTGGCATCCTTTGGGACAGGCAGTTGGGTCTGCTTGGGGCCACCTGCCCGCAGATGCAGGACGACCCTGTTCCCATCCCACTATCCCTGGAGGTGTCTGAGCTGCTCAGAGCAAACCCTGGGGCCGGTGATGCTGCAATTAGCAAGTCTTCATCACTGCCCTCCTTGCAGTGAGTCAGTTTAACCTGCACAGCTTGACATGCAGAAGCTGAATGTATTCTCTTACCCAGAAACTAATGGGATCGGTATTGACTGTTTGTTTATTCACTGTGCATTTGACATCATAGGTTTGCCCTAAATTCCTTTTCTTCCGAAATGCTACCCACTTGCCTTGACTTCCCTCTGCCTCTTGTCTTCCCCTGAAAATTCGGGAGCATCTCACCAGAGTGCCTTTTTAGTTCCGAATTAAGTAGAAGTATCTCATAAATGAAACAAACAAGCAAATTACCCTAAGGTGTATAAAAAGTTTGGAAATTGTGATTTCTGCCTTTTTTTTTGCACTGATTTGAGCAACAGGTTGATTTATCTGGGCGTTTTATTAATATAATTGAGGGTGAAGTGTCCTTGTACAAAGCCTAACCAATGGACTAGTTAATCTGATCTGCCCTATGAAATCAGTGGGACCCTTGTCATTCTCTTCAGTGTGTGCACAAGCAGACACTGGCCATGAGGTGAAGTTTTAAAAACCAGTGGTAAAATCCTGAGCCCTTGATGTTTCCCAGTAGTGCTGAGATGGATCTCACTGGCATCTGGGTTTCACCTGTGTCCTGTGCATGTCAGCCCCTTTTTGCCCTTTGCCTTCCTGCTTGTGTATCTATAACCAGTCAAAGTCATGCATCTAAATTAGTTTAGAGAAATATTAGCCATAAAAATATTTTTCTGTCTTATAAATGACTGACTTTACAGCCTATTGTTAAAAAAAAAAAAAAAGTTACTGCCATGTAAATGATTTTAATTTATTACTTTATCTAAAAAAGAAATGCTGTGGGCAAAGCTTCTGGAAAATGCTCTTGC
Organism: Cuculus canorus; assembly: GCF_017976375.1. NCBI lineage: Eukaryota > Metazoa > Chordata > Aves > Cuculiformes > Cuculidae > Cuculus > Cuculus canorus. Next base: position 21,111,244 of record NC_071409.1, read on the forward strand.
ATACGACAACAGGTATGCATTATGAAGAAACAGGATATGATAACTATTTACCGAGATGGTTTTATTCATGCTAGATTGATATCTGTATTAGACCATAGGTTTTCTTGGCATCATATTAATTTTAAATGCCTGAAGCAGTGGAAATAATGATCCATGGTTTATGGTCCTGCATTACAAAGTAATGAAATCTGTACAAATTCTGGCAGTGTAACATGAGACCATCTGTTACTGAGTTTTCCTTTGCTGTCAGTTACACCTACGTATGGACAACAGGATTTGTCCCATAAACTGTATACATCAGTAAGAAAAAAAGCAAAACCCTCATGAATTAGAATTCAGAAGCAAAACTGCTTCTGAATTATTCTTGCAGCATTTCTCTGTCTAAATGCCCACGAGTTGATCACAACCTTTGCTGCTGGCATATCAGCTTCAGTGCATGCCTAGAAGCCTGCCTTTCTCGCACTGATGTGCACGGCCGTGCTCAAGGAAAGGTTTCCAGGATGCTGGCCGCGATGTCTTGCATGGGCAGACGAGAAGGGACCCATTGATCAAGGCTCCTGTTGCCTTAAATTCCTCTTCTCTGAGTGGAGAGCACTCTCGGTTGCCTCATTTCTTCATAAAAGTGCTCAGTAGTTAGTCATTGGTTCCTACTATAATTGTTACCAGTCCTTTGAAATGGGATTATTTCCTGGGTAAATGGTATAATCTCCCTTTAATGGCGATTCACTGCCCTCACCCGCTATAGTGCGTTGCATGCGGGAACCGAGAGTTGACTGTACTTCCTTATCTGTTACCGTTATCTCTGAGAAACAAATTACATGATGTATACTTGACTATTTTAAACATGAGTAGCTGTATAATTATTAATATCTGAGACTGATTCATCACAAGCAAATCTAATTTTAACATTTACAGAGTAGAAAAAAGAAAGTTAACTGACCCACTGGAAGCTTTAAAAGAGAAATACTTGAGACCTTCCCCGGGATTCTTGTTTCATCCACAAGTAAGTATTTTGGGAATTTTGATGTTGTAAACAAGCCTGTTGATGCTTCAAAGCAGGTGCAGAGAAATGAATGCAGTCTTAGTAATTTTTGGATTTCCTAAAACAAAAAGTTTTTGCTGTACCATTGTGGTGTAAAAGCATAAGCATTGTTCTGAGCTTCTTGATGTTTTGCAGATGAAACAACATGTTTTGATTATAGAGGAAGCCAGATTCAAACTGCATGTACATTTTAGAAGCGTGTTCCTCCAAAACCGTAGTGCAGCTACCAACTCTTGCACTACCTATGCCTTCTTTAGCACTCTTCTGTGCTCTGGGTTGTTGCGGTGGAGCCAGTATTGATGACAAGAAGGCATTGTAGATTCAAAGTAGGACCGGTGCGGCTTAGCATCCCAGTTGTCAATATTTAAGGACTCCCAGAAAAGAGATAAAATCTTTCACCCAATGCTTTCAAGTCTCATGATGCAAATGCTCCATCTCTTTTAGGTAGGAATTGTAGGCTGTAGTGTGTGCAGTGACTTGTAGGATCCTTGCTTCTCCATGCATGAGGATGTGCTACGAGAGGGCTGCTGTCTCATTCGCGTCCTGTAATCACGCTGCGTACTTGCTGAATAACAAAAATTTAACAAGGTGTCCCTGAAACAGTGTAAAAACTTCAATGTGTATAAAGTAGAGAAAGAGGACCTGTGTGCGAATTATATGTTGCTTTTCTTTAACAGCACTGCACCCTCATTTTCTCCTCATCCTCCTTCCTCAAGGAGATTTTGCTAAAAATTTGGGTTAAAAATTATACCTGAAATAAATGCTCTTGTGGTATTTGCAAATTTGAACCCTTTGCTGAGTACGGGCTGTTTCATCCTAGTAATGATACCCCATACATCTTGAATTTTAAGCATGCAATCAAGAGCTACTGTCTCTGGTTCATCTTTCTCTGATTCCTGGGCAAACCATAAAATAATCTGCTGCAGCTTAGGGGTTGGGTTTCTTTTTTTTTCAATGAAGGCAACAGTTGTTATGTCCTAAGTGGTATTGAATATATTCTGAAATGTGGGACTTCTGGAGAACTGGGAAGAGCAACTGATGGCATATATAGTTGCAGATGCACAAACATAATGCTATTGTACGCGTGACAGAGTGCAGAAAAACACCACATCTCAGTTCTGATGCCTAAAGGAAGTGGTGTACATGTTTTAATAGCTACTCAGCACCTCTTGCTGAGTTACCTTGTTTGCCCAAGTTGCAAAGCAATGAGTGAAAATTCCAATTTCATAGCACATAGTACTAATGCACAAAGATGCAAACAGGAGCACAATCTTTGTGTCCCCTGGTGTGAAATCAGGCTGGTTCCTCTCCATCGAGTGAGTGATTCTGTTAGAGCAACTAAGCATCTGTAACTACTAGTAAATTATTTTTATGAGGGCATTTTAGGTACTTTATCGATAGAAGAAACACTATTATTTTGCTTAGACCTAGCTAGCTTTTCAGAAGATGTAAATCAATGTTGTTTAGTGAAGTTGGAATCGAGGAGCTCTGAAGGTTTTGCAGTGGTTGGTCTGTTGAGGGTGGTAGGTAGTGTGGTGGGTGTGAAAGGAGGCGGTTTGGGTAGAATGCACCATGATGAGTTTGGCTGTGTTGGGTGGGGAAGGAGTTGGATACTTTTCTGCATAGTGTCCTATGACTTTGAATTAGGTGAGGAGGTGGAGTAAAGTTAATAGTTAGCTGAGGATGATGTAGGCATGCAGTTGAAATGGAGACATTGGACGTTTTGCCATTAGTGGGTAGGATGTTGGGATTTCACCCTTTGTGCTTATTCACAGAGGATTGGTTAACCGAGGAAGGTCGCAGTATGGTCACCAAATGCATCAGTGTGAGCAGGAGGTGTCAGATGCCACCTCCCTACCATGGTACCAGCTGAGATCCAGCACCCTCTGGCAGGAGGGAGGGCTACTTGTGCACCCATGTTGCTGAACACATGCATGGGAAGGCACAAATATGCTCATTACAGCGTTTTGCCCGTTCCTCCACATTTATCATTGTGCAAGAGAAAAAAAAATCAATGGTAAAGACTGGCTTTTGTTTTATCGCTTACCTGGCTGCTAAGGATAACGTCTTTAACTTGGTGTGAGATGGATGGGTACAAAGGTTATGAGTGTAACGTACACTCTTTAATACATTGTAAAAAAACATAAACCACCATCACACATCCTGTCAAAAGAGTTAATGCCAGAATCTGCTTGCTTGCTGACTTTAATAGAAAGGAGTCTCCTGTTTGTAAAGGCAGAAATTGGCTTAGTATTTATAGAGGACTGGGGAACGGCTTGCAGAAAAGCTGTTTTTCCTTTATAGTCCTGTTCACCCCTGTAAAAGTACAGGTGTGGAGTGCACTGCAAGTTTTCGTTTTCTGCTGGCAGGATTTAGCTATGTAAAATATGAACAAAATTATTGTTTTATGTCCTACAAATTTGTGTTTCTGTTAGTGAATTTATTTCTGAAATGCCATCTGATGAAATGAGAATTTATTTTTTTTAGCTGGATAAAACACCTACTAGCAGTTGGATCTTTAAATTAGGTTTCTGAAGTAGAGATTAAAGATAGAAATGCTGCAGTCCTTGCCCTATCCCTGCCTAAACAAAAGTCGTCCCTGTGGCAGTGGCCCAAAAGCTATAAAAATTAGATCTTTTAATGGTGTTTCATAATAATTTGGTGTTATAAAAATTGCATTTTTAGGGAGAGAATACCCTGATGCAACAAATAATTCAGAGTAATATTTTAAGTAGTATCTTTAAATAAAATCTTAATTAGTAGATTGATTGTAATGAGGGCTCCAATGCAGGAATAATGTGTTGTTTTTGTTTCAATTTTGCTCCCAGTTCCAATTGCCTGATCAAAGAATTTGGGTAAGTTCATTGCTTATATTTTTGATTTAATCTTCGTGAAATAAATTGCCTAAGAAAAATACAATATGAAGGATAACTTACCATTCGATTACAGAGCATGCCATGCTTTCCTACAGTGTGTTGTAGCTGTAGGAGATAAATATCCTCTTATTTTCAAATTAGCTTTATTTTTACCTACCTAATCCTGCTGGTTTTGTTTAGTGAAGGCAATGGGAGCTTTACCTTAGTGAGGGTTTCAAAATGCAGTCTTTGTTTATACTTAACTGAAATTATTCCAAGCGTTTCCTTCAGAGGTTGCAGTGAAATTCTCAGGCTGCAATCTTGTTAGATTGCAATAGTTATAAATATTTAAGCTGCATTTGAGACATTAAAATACAGAGCTGCAGAAGACTTCGTGTTTCTGTCTCTCACTGACTGTAGTGAAAGTTAGTCACTTTAATAGCTTTTAAATTTTGAGCTTAATTACCCATTGCTGTGCTTAAAGCAGAAATAAAACACCCAGTTATTTGTCATGTTTGGGTCAAATTTGTCCTGTGTGTATACTTGCATCTTCCCCCGTGTGAGAACAGGAATTGTACTTTTAGTACTATGTGATAAATTTGAGCTTGCTCTTCTATTTTTATAAAATGTTATTTTTAATATGTCTAAATTGTTCATGGAATTAAAAAAGAGCCACAGCAACTGCTTCTGCAGATGCAACTCAAATAACAACGTGTTTTGCTCTTGCATTGCTGGCTCCTCAGCTGCAGCACTGAACCCATAAATCCTTGTCCCGGATTTTTTCCCAACCTTCGGGCTTTGGAGGGGAGAGCTGGAGCCAGCCAGTTGTGGCTCAAGTCCTGACTCACTCTCGCTCATCACTCGCTGTGAGACATGGACTAATTTCACAAGATGGAGCCAGATTTTCGCAAAATGAGGTCCAAGATCTTCATGTACTCTTTCCTACTTGCATCTCTAAATGGGGGTAGTGCAGGAGCCCTCAAAGGTGCTGCCACTGCAGACTGGCACTTAGCCCTGCTCTCCTCATGCTATCGATGGAATGCTTCAAAAGCAGCGAGGGACCTTTGCTTTGCATACACATGGCTCTTTATCCCATTTTCCTCCTGTGAAGTGATGCTTTATGCAGCTGCAAAAGATGCACTAGTGTTCAGAGATAAAAGGAGCTACGCAGGCACCAAAGGGCTCTTGAGAGCTCCCATAGACGCAGAAAGAGCACAACAGAGGGGAGGTAGGCTTAGATGCCAGACTTGGAAAGCACAAGAGGTGGTTCCCAAACACTTTGTTTGCGCTAGAGGGAATTCAGTGTTGCACGCAAAGGAGCCATAGTAGGGGTTGTGATTTGGCCAGGGTACCCTGAATCCCCTGCTCTCACAAAAGTGACTCTGCATATGTGGGAAGTCAAAAAACCTGGTGCAGTTTCTTTTCTTCTGTCTGCTTTCCTTGACATTGGCTTGGTCCTCAAATTTCCATCATCCTGTGCTTTTTTTGTGAGTGTATGTGTCCTGGCCATGCTAGTGATTTGAGCAGCTGCAGCAGAAGTAGGTATTCAAGGCATAAAGTGCCTGGAGCAGGATGCTGATTCATGGATGAATCTTCTTCTTCAGAGATTTGAATGTGTCACATGAGCCTTTATATCTCAATTCACAGTTGCATGTGCCATATATTTCAAGATTATTTCAGATTGTTTTTCATTTTGTTTGGCAGGAACCCTATAGTGCAAATCAATGGGCAACACCCTCTCTTGAGTGGATCATGATTTATTTAGTCTGTAGACTTCTCCATCCCCTTCTGGTCCCAATAAGAGGAGGTTGCTAAAAAGAGGTTCAGACTTCATGTGCAATAGCTTTATGTAGAATCATTGTAAATAATTAAATTAATTTCACAAATAAATGAAAAGAAATTTGGTGAGTGCATTGACAAAGCTTTTATTTTACTGGGCTTATTTTAGGATGCCATGCACTCTTAGATTAGCTAAATCCCCACCGCCTGCATTAATACAGATAGAGATATTCGGGAACTATATGGCAGATCAGCAGGAGTTTCTTGCTGCTACTTCATAAAGCTCAGCCATGTGTGATAGTTCTCTTGAACGTGAGTACAGCTCAGCCAAGTTCCATGTCTGTATGTCCAAATACATACAGTTTCAAGACAACAAATTCACAGGTCATAGACTTTAGAGAAAGCATTATAACTTGAACTGAGTAGGAAGAAATCCTGCGCTTTAGTAGTTGAGTTTTCAAGATTTCTCTAAATAACACTAGTAAAAATAGAAAGCAAACATTTGAACATTTTTTTTCCCATGAGTTACAGCCATAAAGTCAGTTGTTTTTGCGATAATAGCAGTGAAGGAGTCGCGTTTGTAAAACATGAGGTCATGTATTTCATGACATTTTCTGCTAGATTATTTCATATCATCAGGTTATTCTTAAAAAGCAGCAACAACAAACCTTTGCTTTATTTATGCCACTTTTTTCTTCTGTTGGTTAATAAATTTTAAGACAAATATTCAAGGCCCTTGCTGATGATATCTTGCCTGTTGAAATGTTTATAAATACTTGTTTTAGCCGATTATGGTAATGTCTGCATTTTTGAGTCGGAGCTGGGGAATTGTGACTGCATATTAGTTTGCGTCAGTAGGAGGTTAATAGCCTCTCAGGGAGCAGGAGGGAGGTGGGGGAAAGCTGCTTCCTTTTCCAGACATCTGGACGCAGATAGAATCAACAACTCTTATATATGTAAATCAAAAGTTACTGTTCTATATAAAATACTGTCATTCACTGATCTCAGATTAGGAGCAGACATAACTTGTCCATAAGGTAATAGCTGTATGTAAAATAAGTAATAAGATCTTCTCACTCTTCTACCTCCTCAAAGAGCTTTCTCCCTGGACTTGGCAATTACGCTAATCCCATCCTTGGGGTCAAGCGGTGCCTTCCTCACCATACCCTGTTCAGGGATATCCACAGCCCTTGAGTGCTCAGCTGGGGTGCAGACCTCTCCTGAAAGTGCTGCCTGGTGGCTTGTGCTGCATGCTTGCCTCTCTGGTGGTCCCCAGTGCCCATGCCCAGACAGACGAAGTGGCTACAAGCACCCACCTAACCTCCAAGGACAGATGCTATTGCTAACAGCTTGCTGCAGGAGTTTGGTGGATTGCTGACCAATAGCATCTCCATGGTCAGCACAGCTCCTTATGGAGGCAAGTCTTGCTTTGCAATCAGCCATAACGGTGTTTTGAAGGAGTGAGAGCTTCTTCAGTTGTGTTTCAGCTTAGAAGAGGGAGTTTCATTGTGGAAAAGGGAAAATCATGCCCTCAGTTAATAATTAGTCCCCAAAAAAACCCAAACCAAAGCATAAACCTTGGTAAAAAAGGCTAAGAACAAGTTAGTGGGTTTTGCAGTCGTTGAAGATCATCAGTGAGTCCACCTAGGGATGTCACTGGACTCTGAACTGTGCCATATGTCTGTAAATGGCATAGGAAGAAGGTTGACCAGGCAAAGAGCAGAGCTCGCAACTGTTTATTGAGAATAGCTAAATCCAAAAGCTGACTACGAAGATTTTGCATAAAATTCACAGAAAGCTGAGTCACCTGGGATTAAACCAGCAATAAAACTCAATGTCAGTGAGTACCTAGTAATACCAAGGGGACAGTGTGACTCTTGACTCATTTCAATCAGGAAAAAGATCTTGAAGTTGATAGTTTTATGAAAATATCATCTGAGCACTTACCAGAAAGGAATTGAAAACATCATTATGTTATACTGCCTTCAGGTCTTGAATACAGCTGAAGTCCTTCTCAAAAAGGATGTAGTAGAATTAGAAAAGACACAGAAAAGTGCAACAATGATGATCAGAGGTAGGGAACAGCTTCCATACAAAAAGAGACTAAGTAGATTTTGATTTTTTAAGCTTGGGTAAGAAATGCCTGCCGGAGCTGTGCCCCAGTTCTATGAGGTGGTGAATGGTGAGCAGAACCTGAATGAGAAATGGTTATTCATTAGTTTTTACTAAAAACGAGGGGCACTCAGCTGAATTGTCAGGCAAAAGGCTTAGACGGAACAAAAGCCAGTATCTTTTCATATGCACCTAATTAAATTGGTGAACTCTCCTTGACAAAAATATAAATGGATTCAAAAAGGGTTTAGCCAAATGAATGGGAACTGCAGCCACCAATGGCTGTTCACCCGGAATGGAGATGCAGCCTCCAATTAAGGCTCTTGCACCTCTCATTGCTGGTGCGTGACAGAAGACACTGGGGAGGAGGTCTGTCCCTTGCCCGCCCTCTTACGCGTCCCTTGGGGCCACTGCTTGAAACCAGGGTACTGGCTGCCAGAAAGCATGTGTTGCAGGTTTATAATTCCTGCTTGGTTTTGGTGCCTGAGTTAGTCCTTGGTGTGCCAAACCCTGGATTTCATATTACTCAGTTTATATTTTGCAAGTAGACCGATGAGCGGGGACTGTCTACCTGCACATAAAGTAATAGAGAGCTTGTGTGGGGCTGGTCTGGCAGGATTTCATGGGCTCTTAAGAAACCCGTGCTGTCCAGGTGCCTGTCTCGTGATAGGGAAGTACATCCTGAACTCACCGAGAACCACAACGCTCCATAACTTCTTAAAAAAACTGCCCCAGTTTTGGTTCTAGTGAGCCCTGTCTTCAGCAGATAGTAACTGCTATAATTTCACTGACAGCGATAAAGTGCCACCAACTTGTATCAGCCAGGACTCAGGGCTGAGCACTTCCCGTTGTTGCTGATGTATTTCTTGAAAAATATAAATCATACCAGGTAACTAACTACATAGATCAGTCTTTAAAAAAAAAATCCAATAACACAACAAACACAATAGCCATTCTTATGGTGAGTAACTTATTTTTGGAAAGCGAGTAATACTTTAAAATAATTGGAAGTGCTTGTGTTTCCTCTGAATGAGGGATTTAAGATTAGATGCTGATTTCATACCTATTTTGGAACTGATGTAATCCTGGAGGCAGCGTTAGAAGTGGCGCTGATCTGTATCACCATATATTACAGAAGAATCAGTCTCAATTTTTTCTCTGCAAAATCCTGGACATAAGAATTTAAAAATATAAGCATGACTAAGCCATTTTAAATGTAAAGGAGAAAGTAGCTGCCTTAAAATATTACTATAGGGGACCATGTACATGAGAAATGGTGATCCAAAAATGATTTAAAACCACTAGATAATGAAACTGACTTGAATATTAAATATACATAAATAAAGCATTTATTATAATTCTGAGTGCCCTTATTATTCTTCACCATAAATATGTGCTATTGTAACCCATGCACTGTCCTGTCACTGCTAATCAGCCTGAAGGCCAGAGGTCATTTTTCATTCAAACCATTTCTTTTCCGCTGTTACAAAATAGGTGGATGAATTCTTGCATGGAATAATTAGAAGGAATTAAAGTCGATGGAAAGGCTGTTGTAAAAGCTTTAAGAATCAATTTTGACTGAAGAAAAAGATGAAGTCGTATGAAAAATAAATATATGGTAATGTTGAGTTGTATGGGTTGATAATGACATCTTGGTGCTGAGAGAGAATTACCTCCTCTCCCAGCAGCATCATCATTACATATCTCACGCCTGTGATCAGTACATGTCAGAATCCTTCATATTGACAAATGTGCTGTCCACTTGCATCTGTGGAGAATGTTTTAGCAGCTGAGTGATTATGAATCAAACCCCAGAGCTTACAGCCCCTACTGCCTTGCAATGCTTTCACATTTGTTGCCTGACAAGTAAATGTATCTTGACTTTCCTCTGAGATTTTTTTTTTCTTTTTTTTTTGCACTGCGTTTGATGAAAGACATTTGGCAAATTGGCAGTGGTACCCTGTACATTGCAATTTGTACTCGGCATTAGGAATCTGAGCATGAAATGAGAGGGCAGGCTGCAGGCTAAAAGGATGGGGGGGGGCGGCGAGGGGAGCAAAGCCAACCCAAAGCCAGAGCTAACCGGCACGTGAATAGTCATTTCAGGAGACAAACGTGCAATTCTGCCCATTAAAGTAAAATTTAAAAAAAAAAAAAAAAAAGCAACAACAAAACCCAATGTGCAGTTTTTCCCATTAAAACAAAGTTTTAAAATCTCAACAATCTGAACAATGTCGTATGTATTTTGAAGAATGGCCTCAGTTGAGGAGCGTTCAGCATCTTGTCTTTCGTATGATTTCCTCCTTCATTACGTTGCACAGGGCTCATGCTGTAGTTTTTATGCTCTGTAGGTGAGATCTTGGGTTTCTTTCTTTTTTTCATTTGTTTGTGGATGGTTACCCTTACTTGTCAGTAGGCTCACCAGCAATCTCCAACTCTAAGTGACAAAGTTTGAGGTTTTGGACTAGGTTTTCATGGTCAGTTTCAGACATATGAAAGGAAACCATTCTCCAGGAGTTATTTAATCCCCATTCGCTGAAAATTACAGACAACTAACCAAGAGTGGAGACATCACAAAGTACATAGGGTTATATTAAAAGGTTGTAGAAAAATAGGTTAGGCAGTTAACAGGTAATGTAAACACACAGTACCAAACCCACTAAAGCCTCATTTCTTATGGATTTGTCTCGTGGTCTTTGACTGTGATGTGCAAGAAGACTGGACAGAATGGTTGGATGTGGCTGAGACATTGACAGAGCTGCTCTGGATCTGACTTGTTGCAGCCCTTGGTTGAGCTAGAGTGTTTATAACATTTCCTCTGCAATATTTGTCCTCTGCAAATCCTGTAAAAAAAAATTAACACCAAACAGTAAGAATTCAGTTATTGTTGGGCTCTCTATTTGTCTGTTGTTTTGATGAAAAATGGCCCATAGTTTTGGTAAATGGGCTGCATATGCTCATTGGCATGCACCTACAAAGCATCACTGCATAAACTGGAATTTTATAGAAGCTGAGGCTTAAAAATAAGAGGAAACAAATACTGGCTAATTTAGATTTTCTGTGGAAGCAGCTTTCCACTATAGCACTGAGGGCAAGGCGTTCTGCTATGTACTGGCCTTGTGGAGAAAAAGCACCCTGTTGTAGCACTTAGGGGCATTGTTCCAAGTGGGAAAACATTGTGGCCACCACCTTGCTTAATAGACCCCATCATTTTTGAGACTGCAACTCTACATTTGCTTCCCCCCTCCCAGCTTTTTGGTTTTTTTCTCTTGGCAGTGTATGGTCTTTGTATCTTGGGTTTCCAGTGAGGTCAGAAAGCTGAAGAAGTATTCACCATGATTGGTTCTGTGCTATCTTCTGTTGCAGATGTCAGCTATAGAAAACATGGCTGAAAAGCTGGAGAGCTTTAGTACCCTGAAACCAGAGGCCAACGAGCTGATCCAGTCGGTGCCATCCATGTTTAACTTCCGTGCACCACCGAGCACCCTGCCTGAGACCCTGCTGCGGAAGGGCAAGGAGCGCTACACCTGCAGGTAACCCCCCAAACCATCTCGCGCTGCCATCCTGGGCTCCCAAGAATCCCCCCTGCTTGCACAGTGTCCAACAAAACGTGGAAAACATTTCGCTTTGGGGTTCTTATTAAAGTTCTGGTGTTGTGGAACAAAGTGTTTTCTTAGTATCATACCAGTTTGATAAATGAGGTGGAAACTATTACATAAACAATTCTTTTTTCCAAATTTTCTCATCACTTTCATATGCACAAGTGTGCTTTCATTATTGATTTTTTTGATCATAAACTACAGACATTTCTTCTCAGGCTTCTGGTTTTAATATCTGAAGGGATCAGTGGTAAAATACATGACTTATTAGGACTTATGTGTACAGGCTTAAAAAAAAGAAATACAATGAAGATAGTCATTGAACGTGCGACCAAAATGAATAGGAGCTTTGTTGAGGAAAGTAGAATTAGCTGTGTGGGCATTTTGAGGGCTTATACATCACATTATAAAAAAATAAATGAGATATTAAAAATGAAGGGGTGCAATCTTTGAAGCTGTCACATGGAGCAACCACCATCCTCGTTCACTGAGAGAGCGCTGTGCACATGCTTAGTCCCCATGCAAAAGTGGGATGAATGTCATTAATAGAACTGGGCCAATTATAAACTACATATTAATATGTTTCTTGAAGAGTGAGGGAGGTCTCATGATAATTTTTTTTTCCCATTGTTATTCATGGGACATATTATTGAATTTGGAGAACGGTTTTTAAATTGCATTATTTAGGTCTCTATATCATCTCCAGAATGCGCAGGCGTTTGACACTGGCGTATCGGTTTATGTGATCTTTTGGGAAACATGTCACCTTCTTTCAAGACATGTTGTTATAGAAACATACCTTGATGGATTAGGTCTTTTGAGTCTTGTCTGCTCTGATCCTATTCAATACACAGAATGATGTCATGTTTACTGACATGTAGAATTGGTTGAAAGGTTTGAAATTTGCTTACATGGAGGCAGAAATCCAAGACTTTAATAACAGACTCTCTTGATTCCTAATCTGAATGTGACAGATAATCACCAAGTGAGCTTAGAAATTTTGGGTTATCTTTAAAACTGATATGTTTTCATATATCCCTTGCTCATGCACAAGAAAAACTGGTTGATGCCAGGAATTCCAGTTTCATTCTTCCATGCGTGTGTCTCAATCACTTACATTTGCTGAATGTTTTTGTTGAAATGTTGTTACACTGAAGCAATGCCAATAGTACCGTATGTTAATGATTCAGTTTGGTCTATGCATCTAGTCCAGCTCAAACTGGGACAAACCCATTGAGGATGGCATTGTCTTATCAGACTTTTTCTTATCACAGATACTGTGGCAAGATTTTCCCAAGATCTGCAAACCTAACACGTCACCTGAGGACGCACACTGGAGAGCAGCCCTATAGGTACTGTGACCCCTTACCTGTGTCTGTGATGTGATCAAATGAATGAAGGAAGGGAATGAGTGTTCAACAGCCTTGCTTGGCAAGCTCCAGCACTTGCTTATCAGTACTGATGACTTGTCATTGCATTTGGTGCCAAACAGGGCTTTGTGGATTCAATGCTGATATTCAGCGTTCAGGCTGCAGAGATGGGGCAAGGTTTTGGTCCTGTTTAGCCCAGATACCATCCTCAAGTCTTGCCTTTGCCTTGCTGGCACTTCCTAACCAGCAAGGTTGAAGTCATTTTTAATAGGGCTCATGGTCACATTTTCCCTTTTGAAAATGTTTTTTTGTAAGAGCTCTTCAGGATTATACGCAGCCTAAATTTGGGTGTTGCATCAATCATCCGTTTTCAGAAGGATCCTGGCTTCAAAGACGTTACTGTCTTTATTTGATACCTGCCTAATCTAGGTCCTTTTGGAGGTCTGCTTAACTGAAACCCATGTAGGTGAGCTCTCTCGTTGATAAGAGTATGTATGTGATACTGTATCCAATACAGTCACATGCAGAAATGTGTATAGAAGCTTCACCTTGTTCAAAATGGAAGACTAATTTAAATTGACTGGAAAGAAGCCAGTTCATGTTCCAGTAAAACAAATGCACCAATTTCTTCATTTTATGAGCTGTTAAGAGCAGAGTAAGCTCATTGTTTGTGAGGAAACAATACGGGTTTTGCCTCTAGTCCCTTTGGGAAATGAGATTCACATCTAATTTTATTGAAGAAAGGTCTTCATGCATGTTATGCTCGTCCACTACATAAAAGCCATGAGCAATTAGTAGCATAATGGGTGATTTCAGCACTTAAAAAATAATAATTTGACATCATTGACAAGCATAAGAGAAGCACGAGAGAAGTAAAAGATTGAAAAACTAAAGTGGTGAAGACTGTTGGCTAGTCGCCAGCCAGAGAATTTGGAATAGTTATAGTATGACTTAGTAATGGCTTAAAGAGCAATACAGTAAAGGCTTTAGGGGTTCTAAATCACTAGAGAGTATGAAAATTGATGCCTCTGGTACCAGAGTGATAGACTAAACTACTCACATTGGCACAGTATTAAAGGTTGGGATTGTTTATTGCTGGTTTTTGCAAGATAACCAAATTTCCTCTGGGATTAGCAATCGAGCAAGCTAATTCCTCAAGAAAAGATTTAATCACACAGTATAATTTAGAATAGGAAAAGAAATAGCCCTTTTTACCTTATTTGAGCACTAGAAGAGATCTGTTTCATGTTTTTTCCAAAAGTGTTTAATTGTATTGTATTGGCAGCACATGAAACAATAGAGTTACTGCTCTACTGTTTTCAAACTTCCCAACTTTGCGTGCAACAGTTTTAAAAACATGAGAATCAATTATCCTAGCTAATGTGATGCCATTAACTCTGAAATATTGTGCTTATTCCTAAAGGCAGTATTTAAAATATAAAGCCTAATGTGAATTAAAACTAAATAAACCACCATAGAAGTGATGTCTCCATTCCAAGAGCAGAGCTCTCCAGTTATTTAGCCAAAACTTGTCATGATTTTAGGGAGAGCTTTGCTTCAATAGGAATCAAGGAACTACAGTTAGGTGCTGAAGCTGAGCCCAAAAGGCGCTTCATGTCTCTTAGGACAAATTTTATGTTTCCAGCTACTAACAAACCCTTTTTTACCCACTTGGTTTTGTTTTTTTAGGTGCAAATACTGTGACAGGTCCTTTAGCATATCCTCTAACCTGCAGAGGCATGTCCGTAACATCCACAATAAAGAGAAGCCATTCAAGTGTCACTTGTGTGACAGGTGTTTTGGTCAACAAACCAATCTTGACAGACATCTAAAAAAGCATGAGAATGGGAACATGTCTGGTATGTATGCCTTTTCCCTCTCCAGCATGCCCTGTGCACCGCCAGTGTTTAATACAGGGACCTCACGTTCACTTTCAATCCTACTGAGTGTCAATAGGCACACGTTGCTCTGCGCTGTCTGCTCTGATGAGTGGGGTTTTGGAAAATATGTAAGTGCCTAAGCTCTGCTGACATTTAAAGTGCTTTGAAAATCCCTGCATAAACTCTACCCTTGTATAACTTAGTACCACTGGATGATGTCTTTTCTTTTGGTTTTAATTAATCCAACCATAGCATTTTGAGAACAGACTGGGAAAATTGGTTTAATCCCATCTCCACAGTCACTTGGCTCTCAATAGCGTTCCTAGATACAGAGTCTCTGGGGGCACTCTAAAAGATTTTCTTGGCACCCTCTAAAATATTCGCACTAGCTATTATGGAGGTAATGGTGCCTCCCAAGACCCAAAGCAAATTGGTCACCATCCGGCAGCGGCAGGTAGTAGATGTCATTGGGCTGGTTTAGATGTCTGCAGGGTTTAATGAAAACTCTGCGGTCTCTTCAGTCTACATTTACCTCCACTGCAAATAACCAGGTACCTGCAGTGAATGCAGAGCTGTCTTTTCCTCGCTGCACAAAAAATATCTGTCATTGGTCTCTCAGTGCTAATGAACCTGGGTGATCGTGTCAATGGCTGCTCCATATTTTAAGCAAATCTGCATAATTAGTAGCTAAAATGAAGTTCCGTTTGCTCAGTTCAGCCATTGGTCTAACACAGGTATTGACTGACAGTGTTGAAGTTAGAAGGAAACAGGAAGGAGCTGTTGAAATAGATACTTGGCAAAAGCAATTATAAACCATGGAAATGGCACCCAGCATGCGAGCAGTCATTTTGGCTGGAAAACACCTTCACCAATGGACACTACTTCCTTTCTAATTAATGCTTTTATGGCCAAAGTTGATGGATCACTGTGACCAACTTTTCTGGGTCTCGCCTGTTTTAAGCATAGTTTCAATTTGATTTAAGTGGATAAATATAAATTTACATTTATATAAATATATAATAAAAGCATATAGAAGCAACAACAGAAGTCCTCTATTTTGTTTTAAGGTACTGCAACATCATCACCTCACTCAGAACTGGAAAGCACGGGGGCAATCCTAGATGACAAGGAAGACTCTTACTTCACAGAAATTAGGAATTTTATTGGAAACAGCAACCACAATAATCAGTCCCCCCGAAACTCAGAGGAGAGGTGAGTTGCGACTGATCTGCATTCAAAAAGTTCCACTCTTGCAGGTTTGCTTGCTTATTAAACCTGATTTTTCACTTTTGATGATGTCTGGAGCCAGAGTTATTTTAGCAATTTGTTGACTTCAGTTTTCATCTGTGTTTTATGAAAATAAACTTCTTGGTTCCCTCCCCATCGTGCATGAGGATATTCCTGGTGACAGATGCTGGACAGAAGGATGCACCTGTGGACGCATTTTCCTTGCATCAGGAGCTCTCAATTTTAAGCTCCCATCATCGATTTCAGTCTGTTGAAAAATTGCCCCATTTTACATTCATGGCAGAACAGGTGAACTATACATCCTGTGGCTAAATGTAGACAGCCTTACGATTTAAATGCAGTTTAAATGTGTAATTAATAAAGTAGACTAAGCTAAATTCTTGGATCAAATGAAAGATTCTAAATTAAAGTCCTTTCCCGTAAGTAACTTAATCCCAAGAAAGATGCTGACTGGCAAAACGTCTGAGGCTGTGGGTAGGCGTTGGTAGTCCACAGCGCTCCAGCATGTGAGAGACTATTTCCTATTAAGATTTATTAAGTATATGAGTGTTCCAGTTCTTCTGAGCTAGAAGAAGAGAGACCACCTCTAAATATTTTCAGCTAGTGAAAATATGGCTAAGCAGAGAAGACTGTTGCATGGATACGCACATCAGCTATACATCTTTATTTGAGGCTGGTTTTGCGTTATGCATTATTTGTGTTTTTGAATTGGCGTTATGCTATCAGCATCAAAAATTTCTTACTGTTGGTGACAAACTTCACTGCCTTCTCAATTTCCAGATGCCTTTCTGAGGGGATAAAAATGGTGGACATAACACAATTTCCATGAAAGTATTGGATTAAGTGATTACATGCATATTCAAATTTCATTCCATCTTGATTGGCAATGAGGGCTTGGGATTTTTTCTTTGCACATCTGGTCTCAACATGTCCTCTGACAGGAAGTCAGCAAAGTGAAAAGGTTGCTGGGTTGTGCAGTGTTTCCTTTCTAAATTTGGCACTTCAGACTGCTCTTGATGGATATTTTATCCCTGGCAAATTGCTGCATTTGAAAGCATAATTAGAGAATCTGTTTTCTTAATCATATGGCTTTTGTTACTTTGGTTGTAGTCCATCTCCCTTTCATTTCTAGCAGCCTCAATTGAGCTTAACAAGCAAGTTGGCAGCCCAAACTGTGCTCAACAATTTCTTATTTCTGCCTATTTAAATAAAAGATGATAAAGAGATACTGCTCTGATTATCTTAGAGGGGGGGGTGGCTGCTTCAGCTCTCCTGACTCTGCACAGCCTCAGATTTTTTGATACTGTGGTATAAACAGACCATTCCCTAGTTTTTTTTTTAAATGCAGTACTAAACTCATGATAATCAGATGGAATTTGCTCAGAAAATAGATGAAACTCTATTATGTTTAGGAAAATGATGCTGTTGTTGTATACGAAACCAGCTTTCAGTTGTGTACGCTCCATAAGAAAGTACATCTGTCACAACAGCAAGTCAAACACTAAGTACCAAATACACTGCTAGGGATCATCCTTATCTTGCTCAGACTTTTAGTGTATTCCATATTGTCCCGCACAGTTTGAAGCACATAGAGTCTAAAGCAAACTGTGAGCGGACAATAAAGTTTCCATTTTTATAACTGTATTCCTGGAAGAGTAGGGACCTTTTGCACAATGAGAACAATAGATGAATCAAGGCCTCCGTGCTACGTAACGCAGCAGAGCAGATACGCTGGTAGCATGCATTCGTGTGGTTCCGCCGAGTGCAGCCGTTCTGCGCCACTAGTATCTCTGGCCGTACATTCGTTGATGCGGTGGCGGTGCTGAATTTCTTTAGTTCTTATTTAATGTGGCAGACACAATGCAGCTACACAGGCTCAGAATCCTACAGGGTTGAGGCTGTTAGCATACAAGCCCCTATTTCAGCATGGTTATTATGTCCTTGATAAAATCCCATAGGAAGCAGTTCAAAGTAGTCATTGTCTGAGAGCAAAGAACAACGTAATAGCAGCAAGTAGACCAAATGGTTTTCCATGTGCGTATTTTTATGATTACTCATTTAATAAGAATAAATGCATTTAAAATGCTATACAAGCTTTCTTTGCGTTACTTCTTACCCTTCGAATCAGTCAATAATATAGTTCAGCGTTGAAGCAATATTGCTCTTTAGGTCTTCACCTGAAGTCCCTTAGATTCCCATGTATCCATACATTCAGTGAAGTAATATGGCTTCCAAAGGGGTGGTAGTGTACAGAATTAATTATGCACATAATTTTGACTTAAGAACTCTGAATGCAGGATTGGATCTCATTTTTGTAAACACTGGATCTGATTTTCAGAGTTTCTTGGCCCCTGCAGCTTCTGCTAAAAGGCTATGACTTGTGTTGCCCAGATTACATATATGGTTGGAAACATGAGATGAAATAATGTGTGAGAAAATCTGGAATGGATATCTGAACATACCTCTGCTTGAACAGTAGTTTTAGCAGTATAACAGGAAAATCCCATGCTAATGGTACTTTAACGTCCCACTGATTTTTGAGTGAAACTTTCTCCAGTATGGCCTAAACACCTAAAGCTACAAGAAATAAAATACAGAAATCACTTTATTCTACCGGGACAGATCCTTTTCAGGTCTGCCTCCAACAATCTGCTGGTGAGGAGCCTTTGTAACTGATTTGCGATTATTGCTTGGGTTTGTTTCGGTACTTTCAGAATGAATGGCAGCCACTTTAAAGATGAAAAAGCCATGGCAGCCAGCCAGAACTCAGATCTGCTGGATGACGAAGAGGCAGAAGATGAAGTAATGATGGACGAAGAAGATGAAGAGAATGAAATTGCAGGGAAAGCAGTCAAAGAGCCTGTCACAAGTGACATGCATGAGGGGACTCCAGAGGAGGACTACGAGGAAACGAGTACTTTGGACATGAACTGCAAAGCTTCCCCTGGCAGGTTGGTTCCTTCCGAGTATTGGTGTACCCGATATGTGAAATAAAAACAATAAACCATACAAGAGTGCCAGCAACAAACTGTGTGCTGTGGGAACTGGTTCGAAGTAGCCAGCTTCCCAGTTACGATAGCAACGTACATCTGTGTTTGGGTCAATACCAGCCCTGTTTTCAGTCTCTTCATGCAATCTGTAGCCCTTATGAGAAAAAATAATTGTGCTCAGGGAGCTATTGTCGGGTTCTGGGTGAGACAGGAAACATTCATGGGAGAGACGTTATCTGCACCATAAACCAACCTTGGTCTCACTTAATGGTCTTTTGAAAGGCTGTGGAGACACCAGAAGAGAGATGACCTTCCCCTTCCCTGCTCCGACTGCCCACCCTCTCTCCTCTTTAAGAAAGAAAGAGGGATATCTTTTTTTTCAGGATCAAGGTTACACAGGACAAGGTGGTTTAAGAGTGTAAAAAAAGGAAAAATTGCTCAGATGTCTAAATCTGAGAGGAGGATGGAGTGCAGAGAGGATCATTTGATGGACATTTTTTTGTAGGTATAAGGAGGAGGAGTATAATAAGACTGGGCTTTCGGCTTTGGACCACATAAGGCACTTCACAGATAGTCTGAAGATGAGGAAAATGGAAGAAAATCAATACAGTGAAGCTGAATTGGCAGCTTTCAATACTTCCCAGCTGCCAGAGGACCTGAAACAACCATTGTACAGGAAATCCAAATCCCAGGTAAAAGCTTAACTCAGTTAAAATATTATTGTCGCAAAATACCCGTAGGATTAAACTGTTAGTGTGTGGCAGGCAAGGTCATTTCAGCTTCATCAGAGAGGGCTGTGCTCCACATCCACAAACCTCAGCCTGCCCCGACCTTCTCCTGCTCTCCCGCCACGCTAGAAAGGCATGAAGGGGTGCTCTTGTGCTGGGCAATGGGAGACTTTCTTAATTTTTTGCTCTTTTTTCTTTTTTTTCCCTGTCTGCCACTTGCTGAAATGCCATGATAAGAAATAGTCCCACTCTGCTTTCAGACAGCCGGCGCGGTCACAGTGGTGCCGTGGCGTTTTGCTGCAGCCATGCAGGGATGTGACTCGATCTTGTGGCTGGCTTGATTTTTTGGTATTTTTTTTTTATAGTCAATTAGATGTTACCGCCTCTATGTCCTCAGCATGTTTTTAAAACAGCAAGAGGTAGATTGATATCCTAGTGCTATTTCTTGGCATTTTTTAAACATTAATTAAAATGAGTCTTTTAACCCCCTTTAAAAGATTCCTGTTTTAAAAACTGCAGAATGTGCTTGTAGAAAAGGTCAGCAAAGGAGACTGGTATTTGGCAAAATACAGGACCAGCCAAGAGAGAATGTGATTCTTCAGGCTCTTGAAAAGAGCCCCTTGTGCCAAGAATCTGAAAGCAAAGGAGACTCTAGGACCTTGTCTACTATCAAAGGTTCTCAGAGCTTCGTGAAGCCAGATGAAAGTGGACGTTATTATTACTATAAGCGAGTCAAAAGTGTCAGTGAAAAGGCTGACAGTGGTTTTACCTAATGCGTTTTGATATTTTTAAAATAAGTTGAGAATAGCAGTTGTAGCCTAAATGATGCCCTGACCGTGTCGGGGTGGCACAGGTCCAAGCTCAGAGCTGTGCTACAGAATCATGACTTCTTTATCCTTTTTCTTTCCCCATCCAGGCGTATGCGATGATGCTCTCCCTTTCCGATAAGGACTCCCTTCACTCCGCATCCCACAATTCTCCCAATATGTGGCACAGTATGGCGAGAGCCGCTGCAGAATCCAGCGCCATTCAATCCATCAGTCACGTATGACGTTGTGAAGTCTTACCGAGAATGGGACCAAGTCCAAACCAGTAGCATGGCTCTTTCATATGTGACTATTTAAAAGACTGCTGAGCAGAATGCCTTATAAATCTGCAGGGTCACTCATTTAAAGTCTGGTGACCTTAAACTGAATAATTTTAAAAAGAAAGAAACTATTTATTCTCAATATTTTGTTTTGCACAGCAAAGGCAGCTGCTGACTTCTGGAGGATCAATGCGACTCAGAAAAAAAAAAAAAAAAAAAAAGTTTCAGTGGATTATGTAAACCAGGGCCGGGAAAAAGTGTCTTCCAGTTCATCTGGCTGTGAGGGGCAGGGGCAAAAGGGTTAAGACTGCATTGACATACACATGGGCACTCCTTTAAAGTAGGAACTGAATTGATTTTCTTTTTGTATAAGATAGTTTGACACAGGATTGGGAACAGTTGCTTTTATGTACAAATCTCTTCATTAAAGCTTTATGCATTTTAGCCCCTCAGAGAAAGAAAATAGCTCTATCAAATGCACACTATCCATCGTAAATGTAGAAAGAAGTAACAGGGAGTATTTTGTTCTCTCCGTAATTCTTTTGCCTTCTCAACTGCATTGTTAAAAAAAAAGGAAAAACAAGGAAAAAAAAAGAAAGAAAAAAAAAGAACTTTGAGAGACAATACATAAGAGGCTTGTGTATATTGTAAACTATGAATGTTCACTACTCCAAGAAGATAAATCATCCAGATAAATCCGTGAAAACACCACGTTCATCGACAGCACCACTAGTTCAAATCATTGTAAGGAGATTTTAATTTTTGACAATCACGTCACTATTTTGTTGTATTGTTTCCTTTCCCCCCTACCCTCTAATTTCTTCTTTGTGTTGTGTGTACCATGTATTTATTTGTTGGCAAACAATTGTTTGTTGATTAAAATGGCACTGTTCCTGTAACAAACAGCACTGCTCCAGTCCCCCACTGCGTTACGATGTAAGGCACCTATGTACTTCAAAAAAAGTGAGGTGAACTGATCTGTGTATATGGGAGTGCAAAACAGTGTTTGAAATTTTCTTACATTCCTCTTTTATTTTATTTTTGCCTTTTAATGAACTAAATAACTAATAGATACGACTTAGGTTTTTTTTGTAATACAGTAAATTGATTCAATTGTATAAACAGTTATAATTTCCTCATGAAAGCATGATTCTTCTGATTAAAAAAAAAAAAAAACCTGTACCCAATATTTTATGCTGGTTGTCTGCGAGCTTGTGTGATGTTATGTTCATGTTAATCCTATTTGTATGATGAAGTGTTCCAAATTTATGTTTTAAAAAAATAAATAAATAACGGAAGGTATTCAGTTATTTTTGGGGGTTTTTTTTTTTTTTTTTGACCTTTAGTGAGGGACCAGATTTATTTTTCCTTTTGTTTATAATCTCATTTTGAAATAATCGGCAAGTTGAGGTACTTTCTTTAAATGCTTTGTACAATGTAACTGTTACGCATTTCAGTACATTACTATGGGAGGATCAACTTAAAAAAAAAAATAAAGGACTACCAAATTGAAGGGATCCTTTTCCTTATTGTCTTGTTTTGGTCTGGGTCAAGGCAAGAATGACATATTTCATCTGCAGTTTGGGGACCAAAGGCTGTGTCTGTGGGGTCGTGAGGATGCGGGCAACCAGGGGAAGGGGCACGGAAGCATTTTGGGCTTGATTGTGCAGTTTAGGACCCAATCCAGTCTCTCAATACACCACCAGAGGGTTTTAGGTTAGTCCTCAGTCCTTCAAGGTTCAAAACACTACCGTGGGAAAAAAGGATTTTCCCTTTTTTTACAGGATGGAGTGGTGCAAGATGACCATCAAACGCTGTTGAGCGCTTGAGCTTGGGCTGGGGATGCAGCTGCCTGCTGGTCGCGGGGACAACATCGGGAAGCAGAGGCTTGGCTGGCCAATGGCAAAACACTGACGTGCTGGAATGATTAAAATCCATAGCTGAGAAGCTGTATCGGCCTCCAGCTGACCGAAATGAGCCTTTAGGGTCGGAAGAGGGGAGGACACAAACAAATATTTTAGTTCTAAATACTAAAGTAGTTTTAGTATTCCTTTTGAAAACAGGTCCAAAGCGCTGCTGCTTCGGGACAGCCTGCAGAGCAATGGGAGATGAGATGTCCAGGAAAAGCCAATGTTGGCCCAGGAAATGCACATTTTCCTGCTCGTCCTATCAACAGAGAGAAAAGGACTGAGGCAGCTCCAAAGACCACGTAACCCAGCCTGCCTGCCACCCCCAGCCAAGCTTGTTTGCAGCTACTGCACAGGGCTGTCCATGTTTTAGTGACTCAAAGAGTGAGTGTGGCACACGCTGTGGAGTCTTTTCTTGCAGTGGGACCAGGGACTGCTGTCACCAGATGCAAATGAGCTGGCAGGAGCAAGCAATGAGGGGGTGCAGCACTGGGAATCAGGAGCCCAGGGCAGTTAGGAACGAACTGCCTGTTAAATACAGCACAGTCACAGTGGGAAAAGTGCATTTAGGGAATATGATTTGCAGGAGATTTGGTTAAATTTGGTTTGGATTTTGGCTCCACTGAAGCCAAAACTGCTTTCAGAGATGCAGGCCTTCTCTCCAGGCTGAGGGCAAGGGGGTATTCCTCTCTCATCCTGTTTTAATACACAAAGACCTCTTGTAGCACGCCAGATCCTTAAGTTACATTTCAGAATACCCTATATGTGTCATTCTTGTCTTTAAAGCAGGTAGATATGGTTGCGCTTGTTTTATAACCATCACATAACAACAGGGGACTCAGCAGGCCTGAATCCAAACCTAGCAAAGACGGGTATGGGCTGCTTTTGGTTTGCACTGACAGATCCTGACCTTCACGGACAGGTTGATGACAAGTTGAGACCTACAGGATAATGGTTTTCATACAGGAAAACTAAACCACACTTGGGAGAAAAAGAAAAAAAGGAAAAAAAGGTTCGTGTGCGTGTTCTTCTGTTCACTTCACTGGCCTGAGCCAATGGCCAGGTACACATGGATAATTGCATAAATAGGCTATTATTTTTAGTGCAGTTAAAGTCACCCTGAAACTTGGTTTTAGGTTTCTGCCAAATAAAGAGAGCAAATAGATTAATCAAGTCAAGTTTTATCAGCAAACAGCTTTCCAGATCATTTTCCCCTTTAATTTGATGAAATGACAGTTCTTATCAGCTCTGCCTTCACCTGCCCTAGATGAAAGAGGTTTTTGGAGGTAGAGAATGGGTGGGACCGTTCCTTCTGGATTTAATGTTCTGGGTTACGGTAGCACACTCCCATCATATAACTGTCAGGGAAAGTACTCCCTGAGCCGAGCTGTAGGGTTAGATTAACCTGCGCAGAAGCAGGTCTGTTAACCATTGGGGGAGCGGCTAGCACCGTCCCATCAAAGCCCTGAGAGGAGGTTCCCATTGAGAGCCTTGAGCTGTGTATTTTCATCTCAAAGTATCACCTCCAGCAGCACTAAGTTTGGGGTGTGATAACCAGAGCGGGAAACACATCACAAGGGGTCCTTCATGATCTTTTGACCTCATCAATGTCTACAACTACTGGAAGAGAGGTTGTGGGGAGGTGGGTGTTGGTCTCTTTGCCCAAGTGATAGGTAATTGGATGACAGGGAATGGCCTCAAGTTGCTCCAGGGGAGGTTCAGGTTGGACGTTAGGAAAAATTTCTTCACAGAAAGGGTTATCGAGCACTGGAACAGGCTGCCCAGAGAGGTGGTTGAGTCACCGTCCTTGGAGGTATTTCAAAGACAAGTAGATGAAGTGCTTAGGGATCAGATTTCGTAGTGGACAGCTACGTTTGGACTTGATATCTCAAAGTCTTTTCCAACTGAGTGATTCTATGATTCAACTCAATGTGGATACCTTACCATGACCTCAATTTTCATTGCCTTTTCTCTATGTCAGGTGTTATTCACACGGAGAAATAGCTGAAAAAAAACAAACACAAATTTGATTAGTCATCTCATCCCCCACATAAACAAAGAAAACTGGATAATCTTTGTGTTTGTGTCATACCCTCCCTGCTAAACCACACAGATGCAGTTGTCCAGATGCAAACAGATTGCCAAGTGAGGACCAATGTTTCTGGCTTTCTGTTAAAGCGCTATTTTTTTTTTTAGAAAAACGTAATTTTCCCCTCACCTTATTTCAGTGTCATCCTACTGTTCACCCCTCTATAGTAAGTTGCTATAAGTCAGAAAATCATTCCCATGTGATACAGCAGTCTTACTGGATGAAGAAACTGCATATTACCACCTCAATTCCTATCTACTGAATCTAACAAAGCAGCAGTGTGACAAGATGATTAATCAATATTTCACCCTGGCCCAGATCCTTAATACTGTTGCAGGTCCGAGTCACCGTTCCCATGTCAGCCTTGCTGTTTTACTGCATTAATAGCCACATTTGTGGAGTAATGGGAGGGGAAGTTATTATAAAAACATTTGCGAGCCTGCTTCTGCTCAACTCTTCAGTCTGGCCCATTGCTCCATGCATGTCATGAACTTTAAAACTTTCTGTCAGGTCTCTCTTGCTCAGACATACAGAGAATTGCTGCAAACTCCTGGATTGTTTTGCCACACTCTGCTGCCTTCCAGCTACGTTAAGTCTCATTTGTGGTTTTGCTGGTCAGTCACATAGTGGTGGAGAAAAGCTAGTTCGTTTTAAAGATGCTTCCAGTAATGATTTCAACAAAACAGAAGCATCCTGCAGCAAACAGAAGACTCTTTCTCCTTGTCAAAGACCACATACCTTGCCAGGACTCCGGTTATAAGAAAAATGTACTCTGCAGCCTGGCCAAAACCATCCTCTTTCCCATCGCATTGAAAGACTGTGTAGGTTTGTGAGTATAGATAGTCTGTGGCTTCCAATAGCCCAATTATTCCTCTTTCATTTCAATACAGAAAAAATTGCCAGCTTTGGGAAAGGCTTGGCTTTCCAATTTAATGAAGTCTGAGGAGAGGGTGAAGGAGAAAAGATCAAATTAAAAGTAAAAAAAACAAACAAACAAAACAAAAACAACCTATCATATTCCTTTTCTTTTCCTTTTTCCCCCAACTCAGATCCATTTGTTGCTAGAGGAAAAGAATTGTCAGCAATATTTACTATTTCCCAGAAATGAGATTTTAATCAGATTAGTATTGAAATAATCCCTGAAGAGAGGCTCAACTGCCACTCTGTGACTCGGGAGCTTGTGACACATCTTGCAAGGCTGAAGCCTTTTCCTCAAACCTACTGCCTAAATTTTGCTTGTGACAAGTTACCTCCTGGGGGATGTGACCATAAACTAGACAAAATGCATATCCCTTTGCCCCCATATGCTGGAAGCAGACCCTCCTTTTCTTGTTTTGGTTTTTTTTTAATCCAGAGAGTCTATATTTTAATGGCAATTGATGCTATTTATATCTATACATTCATTTGGGGAAGATTTAACAACCTTTTATTATGAAAGGCTGTGGAAATGCAAAAATAGCCCCATATAATTGACCAGGAAGGAGCTTTAGCAGTACTTTCTCCAGCTCTCTGAGCAGAGGGCCTGAAAGAATGCACCTCCAGAAGGTGCCCTCCTTTTTCCTGCTTCATTTTAATACTAATTAATTCCAGAAAGGCTAAAGAAATGTGATGAAATGCTGCACTTCTAAGAAAAAGTTTTGCCTGAGAGTCTTCAAGCAGGCCTCCCAGCTTGAGAGAGTCTAGTGGGAGAAGAGCATTAGTGGTCATTTTGATGCTTAAATTATCGGTAATTAAGAAGTTGATTTTCTGGGATTGAAGAAAATTTTAAACAGCTGCTTCTTTCAGGTCTTATATCCTCATTTTCATTAGCATGTGCTGAGGCAGTCGGGAAAATATATTTAGATCTGTATTATGCTACGTCAGGACCTCAGCATCTGTACCTTGGGGCAGATACATGTGAGATAGCCGAGGGTAGATGTGCCAGCAGGCCCATGTGGAAGTGTTCAATTTGTAATATGATTATAGTCCCAAAACAAAGCCTGCTTGATACCTGTGGCATATTTGTTTCATGGTAAGCGCAGAAAGTTCTCAAAAATCGTGTCGTGTTTCGCATCACCAGCCAACTCAAACTAGAGAAGTAGCGCTTTAATTCCTGGGGAATCTCTTTCAACAGGCACGTGTCAGGCCCAATTAAGGTCCAGGCAGCCTTGTGCTAATTGGGTTGAGGTATGCAGCAGCATAACATGGCCATTTAGCAAAGCAGCTTCTTTGTCCAAGCCAGCGCCCGACTCATGCCAGTCTGTCTCTCTTCCCGAGGGAGGCTGGTGGAGAAACTCCTGCTAGAAAGTCACCTGGAAAAAGTTAACAAGGGGAGTGAGAGTTATTAGTAGCGGTGGATAAAGAGCTTTGGGTGCTCAGCCAGCAGCTCACCACATGACCTCCTGCGCCTTCTGCCCACATAGCACCAACCATGGCTTCAGCATCCTCCAAGGATGCTCTCTCTTGTCTCATCTGCAGGTCTTGCCCTACTCTCAAAATTTTTTTTCTTGTGCCTGAAGTGCTAATATGCTAGAGGAAAAAGAAAAATAAGGCATGAGACCAGACATAGGGATGAATTTAGGTATTCAACCACTCCTGATTTTCAGCAGGATTTGTGTGAAAATCCCAGCAATGGACCCAATTTCAGGTCATCCATGATCTGAACAGAAGTGAAATACTGGAGGAAGGAGACTAATGGTCTAAACTGATTCTTACAAGTATTTTAATGATTCAGATCATCCTAATGATGGAATTGGGTGTTTTTCTTTACTCAACACTTTCATAGAATCATAGAATAGTTTGGGTTGGAGGGGACCATTAAAGTCATCTAGTCCAACACTTTACAAAGACCAGGGACATCTTCAACATGATCAAGTTGCTCAAAGCTGTGTCCAACCTCATCTTGAACGTTTCCAGGGATGGGGCTTCTATCACGTCTCTGGGCAACTCGTTCCAGTGTTTCACTATCTTCATAATAAAAAGTTCCTTTTTTATATTATGCCTGAATCTACTCTCTTTTAGTTTAGACGCATTACCCCTTGTCCTGCTGAAAAGTCCATCACCTTTCCTCTGTTGTCGCTAGGTTTGTTGGGCACTCAGCTGGCGTGTCTTCTCTTGAATTCATCTGTAGACATCTTTCTAGCACCCCACCTCTCCTGGCTCGTATCTCAAATGAGAACAAGCTTTGCCACCCCCAGAATAACGCAAAGCACCTGCGTGCTGACACGCACCTATGCTGTCTCAAGAGGGGCCTTCCAGAGATGTGAAGTCCAGTCAGCTGCAATTGCAATCGTGATAAAAATCTAGTTCAGAAGGATCCACAGACCCTCTGCTCTGCGCAACCACAACCCACAAAACACTTTGCAATCCACTGTAACGAAGTAAAGACCTTTATTACATTTAGACTTGATTCTCTGGTACTCTTTCTGGAAGCAGTTCTGCTGGTTTTATTACTTAAGAGCTATTAAAACCTTAACCACTGCATGGAGCGACTCACTCCAGCTTTACACTTATCCATAAAACTTTGAATGGGAGATCAAGAATTAGTTTTTGGACCTAACACCCCATCAGCTGAGGAATGCCAGAATCAGGTCTTGAATTTGTCCCTGTCCCGGCTGCACGAACAAAAGAGGCTGAGAGATGCTGAAGGGCAGGAACGTGACTTGTAACTGGATGCTCTGTGCTTTTCTTTGCTCATTGTAAGGAAGGACACCAAATGGTAAGCCATAGTGACCTTTCCTCCTCCTTGTGTCGGTCGTGAGCCAAGCTCTCCACATGCCACCCCCTGTTAGATTAGGAAGGAGCAAAGTTGGAAGTCACTGTGTGAAGAACTCAGAAGAGCAGGAACAGGGACTGGGGTGAACTCAGGTACTGACACCAAAAAAAAGAACCGAAACCCAAACGAACCAAACCCAACAAAAATCTTGAACCGGCCTAAATTTGGCGTGGTGCTGGAGGAGAAGAAACATGCATTGGTAATCAGCAGGTTGGCACAATGGTGTTGGACCAGGTCAGCCACCTTCCCCCAAGCAAAATCTCTCAGAAGCATCAGTGCAAAACCAAAACAAGCTGATATGGTGTAATGGAAATGGCACTGGCCAAAAAGTTCTAGAAGGGAACTCCCTATGTCGCTCTTTGTGTTGCTCAGACACTGATGGTGTGTGTAATACAGAAGCTAGCTCAAAGCCTCTCATTATTTTCACTTTTTTTTATTATAGAGTAAAAAAAATCTGGCTTTCTCAGCTCACCACTAGTTCCAAAGCAGAACTTCCTCCTCCTCCCCTCTGCCACTGAATTTTTAATATTTCCTCTTTGGGAAATGTCAGGAGTCTCAGCAGGGTGTGCGGTTCTGCTCTGATACATCTCCACTGGGTCTGAGCAAGTCTGGGGTGTCTTAGGGCAACATTTTGCCCTTGGAGAACATATTCTATCAACTCCCCCCACAGAAAAATAAGGGGGGAAGGGGAGAAAGCATTTTTTCCAAAACCTGAGGAACCAGCCTCATAAATTATCCATTTATAATGTTTCTTCCTTTCAACTGAAACAATGATCCCGGTGCATTTTCTTTTAAACTCTGCCTCCCAGTCAAAGTGGCCACTTACTTTGTTGTCCAAATTTCTCGCGCAGTTCGAATCCTACAATGCGTAATCTCAGTAGGGTTATCAGTTATGTCATGCATTATACAGCCTCCAATCAGCATAGTGGGAAACAACATTTTCATTTAATACCAGGAGAAACAGTGGAAGTCAGCGATTGATACCAACACAATGATGGGAAAAAGTGTCCAGAGGTGCTACTCACATAATCTCACTTTACAACATCTTGAAAATTCAATAGAAAGGACTTTGCTAACAATACCAGAATGACATACCACTGATTATTGTTCCTAAAGCTCTTAACAATAAGAAAGCTCTCTAAATATATCTCAACAAAAAACATACAACAGTTTGTTTCTTCTTTTTTTTTTTCCCCTGCAAAGCACATAGTATTAGTCAACAATTGCTGTTTGGTGTGAGCCCATTAGGGCTGTTGGCTAGTAATGTTCTGGGAACTCAGCTCTTGAAAGATCTATTTTTCTTTTTTAAACATGCCTAACAATTGTATCTTAAAACAATCCTGGAAGCATTAAGTATCCGTAATCTGCAAGGACCCACTCTAACTTATTTTCTTAAGAAATAACTGACTACCCTTGCATTTTATTCACTCACTTCAAAATTCAGCCATGAGAAGTAATTTTTAGCTCAGAGCAGAAATGAGAACCTTTTTAAGGACCAACTGTTTCTTGTTAAGCCTCTGGTCTCTGCAGGATTGGGTGAGTTCTCCAAACTATACGTGAGCACTTTCCTGGTTAATCTCTCCCCAGCAGCCAGTCCCCAGCTTAACATGACTTCAAGGAAGGGTTAAAATGCAATTAAAGTGAACATTAAATACACCATGACGTTTCCTTCAGAAGGAAATTTGAAATAGGCAAATTTACTGCTAACCCCACACTTTAAGAGGTTGAGCTTGCAACTTTTAATACTTAGTAGTCAGTCTCTGCTACAGAAAAGCCCTTAAAGTAATTCATTGCTCAGCACCCTCCAAGAGCAGCGACCAACTTTGGGACCATTCCTGCTAACACTGAAGTACACGAGTGAAGCCACATAAGGGAGTAAAATCTTTCACTTACCTCACAGTGGCAGGCCCATTGCTATGTTTCGTTACTACTTTATTGTACAGCACCTTTGGAGCGTATGGCCATCCAGAATCTCATTGGTGAAGATTAAATAATAATTTAAATTTCTTTGATATTATTTACATTTCAAAAGCAAACCAAACCCTTAAATGTTGCTCAACTCTTCATTTATATCATTAAAAAGCCAATGAAAGATCCCCAAAAAATCATTAACTGAAGTAAACATTGAATCACATTACAGAGTCAGCAACAGAGAGTTTTTGAATGAAATAAATGTGTCGTGCTTGAGGATATTGAATGAAATATCCACTGGATTTTCTTTTATTACATGCTTTTAATCTCTCTGTTTGTTATTTAAGTGGTTAATAAGCAATTCCTAAAGCAGATCCAGAAGGTGCCTTTAGCAGTCTGACTGTCAGCTTGCACTGTCAAAATACATTTTCCACCAGCCCTTTGCAATCCTATAGCTCGATTTCACCTTAAACACTTTTTGGAATGATTATTTTTGTTCTCTGAACTTAGACGTTAGTTGTATAGATTCAGTTACGTTTTGTTTGCCGTTGATATAAACAGCATTTACTGGGTACAAGATATATCAGAAGGAATAATTTTAACTTCTGAAAACATTTTAGGATGATCAAATGAACAGAGCGAGAAAATATTGTGAAAAATCTGACTTGAGCACTGGCTACTTGACACTGCTTTCCCTATGGCATCACCACAGTGTTTGCTATTGTCTATCAATAAAGCCAAATTTAATTAGTGAAATAGACCCATTATGCACTTCCTTAGAGATTTTTTTTTCCCTTCCCCACTAAACATTGTAGGAGTCACGCGAAGCACTTTCCAGTACACTTTGTGGCACTTGGTATTGAACCAACTGATTTCTGCGAGTTGAATATATTTACATAAACCTTTTAATTAAGCATTAAATATTTATTAAGTATTAAGCAAGATTTTGCTTTCCTATTCTTTCTCTGATACTTAAGTGTAGTCTTAGCTAGTGGTATTACTCCACATTATAGCCTGAATTAACATCAGCTAAATTAGGGGCTGACACTCCAAAAGGCAGGAGTGGAAATAATCCTGGACTTGACATAGTTTCAAATGCACTTTGGCACATTTTGCTGCTTTTCACTCTCCCTGATTTTTATATACTTACAATACTTATATATAAATATTGTATGCTATAATAAGCACTTATATAAAAGTATTGCATATAATTGCATACATACTTACACAATTTGGAGACAGAGTTTATTACTCACTAAAGGGACAGCAGCAACCGCAGCGGCTGTGATTAACGCTGAGAATAAGGAGATGCCTTCAAATTACACCAAGGTGAAAGGGGTGGGGGTCCCCGCACCTGCGCGGTGTATGTGGCTCCTGCACAGAGGTCAGCACAGACCAACACGCGGCAGAGCTGGTGGTTGTTGTTGTTGGTTGGTTTTGAAGTAAAGTCATAGGAAGCTGCTTGAATGGCTGGAGCCAGAGCGTCTCTGCAACGGGCAGCCAAACACAAAAAAAGCACACAGGGCTGTATCACTGTTTAATTACTTTGGTGTTTTTTAAAATGTTTTTTTTTACCCTTGTTGAAAGGCTCCAACCTGACAGTACCAGAAAGCGGGTCTGATGTCGCCAGAGGCTACTCACTTCACCGGGAGCTGGGTGACTTTGAGGGTGCAGGGCAAAATACCATATTACCCTTATAAATCGTTCAGCTGTAAGACCCTCCTCCCAGCAGAAAGCTTTCCCAAACCCAGTCCTGGGAGCAAAAATTCTCTCCTCCAAGGGATGGAGCCCTGACTTGGAGATGTCCCACAGCTGAAACCAAAGAGCCAAAGCACTTATGCTGAGAGTATTCATTGTGCCATGCCAGGTATTACCCATGCCCTTGCCTGCTGTGGAGGTCGCCGCTCCCAGCCTCCTTGCAGCACAGCTGGGGCATTCTTCTAGAGGTGTGTAAGTCACCAGCAGCTCTGGCAGCAGGATGGGATTGAGCCTCAGAGATCACAGCTCTCGGTCGGGCATGCTGCCTTGGACCCGTGCTGCAGCCCGACAGCCGCTCTTACATGCCTGCAAAAATATGTATCCCGGTGACCACACAAGTAAACATGTGCCTTGTGAACTACATGATTCATATGTGATTTGAGGTTTTATGAGCACAGATTTTTGCATTGTTATAATACTATCCAGCATGCTTGAAAGCACTACCCAAGAACGCGAAGCCAGTACGTAAATGATTTTCCATTATTATTATTATACTTATTTCTTCTTTTTATAGCTCGCCCCAAACCTTACGGTAAGAACTGACATGAGCTCTTTGACAACAAAGGTAAAAACCTTAACCGAAGCTTTAAATCCTACTGACAGCGCTGCAATTCTCTGCGTGAACATCAGAAACTGCCCTGGCAGGGACGGCAGCAGGCGACGCACGGGCTGCCCCTGCCTCTCTGCAGACCCTATCCCGTGCCTGCTTGTGTGCACAATATTTCTTGTCTGTATCAATGTATCTAACATGTGAGAAATAAAGTGTGGAAAACTTATTTCAGCTGCGTTTCATGGGCAGGCTCTTTGATCAGCCGGTGCCTGAGTGTTATTCAGCACACAGGAAAATGGACAACTTAGGTAAAGAGCTAGCCGCCGCTAAACGGCTGTCGACGTTGCCAGCAGTCATTAGGCAGCCTTTGGCTTTGAACAAGAATATCATAAGGAGGGGGACAAACTTCCCTTTCCCCGGCACCGGGGCAATATTTCACAGCTACCGCCCCAACGCGTTAATCCAGGGCTAAACCTCGCAGCAACTTGTGATTCAAAACAACAGAGAGAATTTAGTTAACCCTGGCTTGCATTCCCCACTGCAACTTTGTTTAAAGAGTGTCAGGCAAGGAGAGAATGCTGCTAAGGCTTTCTCTTTAGGTTTTCAGTGATTTCTTTTCCGAGAGCCGTGCAATGACCTCCAAGCTCTAATTGCCGGCTGCTCTCTCGTGGCTGCTGAGGGAAGTGCTCAGGGTCTCTACTCCAGCCCAGACCAGCCTTTCTTTGAAACTAGTTAAAAAGGGCCATCTCTACCTGGAAGGAACTCTGTAAAGGAACTGCAAAGTCCCCAGTAAGAGATTTTCTAAATGTAATTGGACTCTTTATAACCCAGTACACATGCACTGGGCTTCCGCAGCTCCTTTCTGGGCGGGTACTGGGGAGTGGATTCAGATTTTTACCTAATTATTGTCTTCTTGAGTAGCAGAGAAACATACGGGAGCTAAAGCAGGTCTTGCTGGGCAGAGATATCACTGATGACCTCCTCGTGCCAGCAGAAAGTTTCTCTCTGTTCGCTGGTGGCTACTATAGAGAATTTGAAATTCTTCTTTACCTTTTTTTTGGTTGTGCCAAGTATAAAAAACAGGGTACACATGGAATGTGCGAAGCATTATACATGAGCCAGACCTGAGCACTGCAGAAAGGCTGTCTTGATTCATTGCACTCATATGATTTCGGCTGCAGTAAATTCACTCTCCCGCTACAGCATGCAATTTGAGGGTTTATTGAGTACTGGCACAAACAGAGGGAATCATCAAAGTCTAGATAATTGCAGGTTGTTTTTTTGCTTCCACTGTCATTGCTTTACCAGCTATTGTCTCATTGCTTGGGAAAGTATGGCCAAATACCTCTCATAAGAAATAAAATATTAACCAAGTAAATTTTATCCCTTCTTCTATTTCTTTTCCTTGTGGTAGAACTTACTCTTACGTATGATTATTTACAGTCTTCAGGAAGTTTCGGTTTCATCTCCTATTTCACCATCCTTTTATTCAGTGCTGTCTCTGAAAAACGTTATACAAGATCCTATCCTTTTTTTTTTTTGCTAGCTCCCAAACTCTTGGATCCTTTTTGCTGGAGGTGGAAACTTAACACCTCTTCTTCAGCAGAAGGAGTTTGGCCTGTGCAATCCCTGGAGAAGCTTTCTCTTCACCTCGGCGAGCACCAGACCGATTGCTGGGAGAACACCTTCTCCTCTCAGCCTTTCACTACCGTTTGTCTCCCTGCTATCCCTGTGTTTCAGTTCCCCTAAAGATCATCCAGCGATCATTGGCCACTTCAGAAAAGACAAGCGCTCCATTGCAGTTGAAATCTGAGCTCGCACATATGGTTAAAGTTAAAGTAAGGTCTTCTTCCCAGAAATGCTTTGTGAAGTTCTTCTCCAGGCAAGTCTTTTCCAGTAAGATAGTGTCTCCTTGCCTGCTATTTTGCTTAGTCTCACTTTCTTTTATCTTCCTTGTCGAACTTAAATGTCGCCATTCACTGCTAGCAGATGTGGTTTGGGATTCCTACATTCTTTTATGCCTTTATTTCAGTGCTTTCATCACAGCTTCTCTTTCAGCTAGGTGAATCAAAGGCCTTTCCATAGTCCAGTCAATGCAAGCTATACATGATGGCTTGTTTTATTTGGCAATCTTCTCCAGTATGTGATTCATTGTCTGCAGGTGATTCATAGTTAGGAAATTACTTCTGAGCCCTGCCAGTGCTTGTGGTTGATTAAAGTTCAGAAGTCCCTGTAGTCTGTTCACCAGCGCTTTTTTGTCAACTCAAATATTTGTGTGCAGTAAAGAACAGTAAAAAGTGGATGTGCTATTGACATGAGCAATTTACTTGAATGTTTGCATCTTTAGAATGTTCTACCAAAATCTCTAGAACTGGCATGAAACTGTTTCACAATGCCTGACTAAATGAACCATGATTTACAAATAAATATCTGTCAAATTGTTCAATTACTTGAGATTCAGTCATTAAGCAATAAAATAAAGCAGTAAATAGGAGACATCTGCTGCAAAGTGCTAGAGAAACATAAGCATCTTTCTCAAGTTACCTTCTTTGCATGTCGGTACAATGATTCACCAAAAATGTCTTACCCAGGGCAATCAAACACTAGAAAATTGTCCCCTGCAAAACAATATTGGCATAACATGGTACCTTACCCAAAGCAAATACAACTTAACGTCTCGGTGGAGGCTACCTAGGAACAAAGAGGAGAAAACTGATCAGCTGACATGCTGCAGTGTTATTAGGTGAGATCAGATGGTTCAGGATACTGAAACCCTGGAAGAAAAACAGTATTGGAAGTCATTGTTTCTGATCTTGAATTGATTTTTTAAAGATGTAGATGCTGCCATTTCTTTGAAAGATAATATTTTCAGTAATGGCTGAAAGAGAACCCAACTTTCTCTTTATATCAGAGGTGCTTGCAGGAATAACATAAAAACTCAAGGCATGGATGGCCAAGGAGTTTAAAATCTGAATCCCTAAGGACCACCTGGTGAAAACCATTGCAGCAGTAACTGAATACCAAAGGTTGGCAGCTTCTAGGTAGCTGCTGTCAGATGGAGTGCGGATAACAGCACACCTCAGTCAGGCACATCTCCCCATCAGGACCGCCACTTTGCCCAGAAGGACGAGGGGCTTTTTGGCAGCAGCAGCCTACAGTGTTTACCCAGAGAATGGTATTTCCAAGAATACAAATTAATTTGAATTCTTTTGCAAATGGCACTCAGATAACAGCAGATTTAAGGAGTTCTAGCCTCTTCCCTTTGCTTTCAGGCAGCTCAGGCTCCTTGCTTCATCTAGAGTGTCAGTTTGCAGGGCAGTGCTGGATTCACATTTCTTTGAAAAAGAAAATATTTTTAAAACTTATCTTGATAGTTATAGAATTTCCTGTGAAAGATACATTTTTCCTGCCAAAAGATTCCTACAATGCTCAAGTAGCACTTCAAAAATGGTAAAGCTGGAATGACACTTGCATATTTTACTGGTAATGGAGCATAGTAAAAACAGAAACGGAAAGAATATTCAAGTATCCAAAGCTGCATTATCACAGAAATATCAGCTTCTTTCAGACCTTTCTCTTTAAAACATTTCAGCACTAGCAGCTCTACCTATAACTTGGCTCATGTATTATGTTTAAAATTGGAATTACATGTATCAAACTCATACTGTATAAAGGTTTCTGTGTATAATTCAAATTTCTTCTCTAAACAGAGACCCTGTAAATTCTCTGCGCTTCAAGTTGCAACAGTTTCTCTGTCCAGTTACAGGATTGGGTGGTTTTTGCCAAAAGAGAGTTTACAAATACCTATTTAGTAATTTTTAATTTCTTTCCACAGCTCTCAGAACCTGAGAAGCTCCAGCAAAGTGCAGTGTGTGTTTTAAACCTTCTCCCAACATGCTTGTTTACGTAAATATTTTTATTGAGTTCAGTTTCTTTCAGAAGAATTTACTTTGGATAAGAAGTGGTTAAAAAAAAAAACAAACCTCCCCCAGGATTTGGTTGAGCATAATTGGCAGCAATTTAGTAAGAATATTGGGACATCATGAAATGAAAAATTGGATTAGAAAAGATAATCCTTAAAACAGGAGGTGAAGACTTCGTTTTTCCTTCTTATCCAAGAAATTGCATCCAGTACAATTTGAATAGAGACGTTCAACAACTAGGAGCTGACCACTTGACTTGTAGCCACTGTTTAAGCCTGTCTCAGAAGACATAGAAATGCTCCTGGTTAGGCGAGATTTCCCAAAAGCGCCCAGCTCCTTTCTGCCGGCTGCCGTGTGTGTTTGCAGTCGTGCTGGCTCAGCAAACCTCCAGGTTAAATTTGCCCACAGAGATCAACCTACAACGCTCCACTTTTATAAAAACTACAAGCAATGACAATGAATTTGGCATTTGATTCGTATGCAGCACTCAGCTTCAAATTCCTGCCTCATTTAGCCAAAGATATTTGGCTTGGTCACTCTTCCTCTTTGATAGCTTAGAGATTGGTGCACTTCGCCTTTATGCAACATGTGCTTTTTATTTTAGGCCATGCAAAAACTATTTCATGATGCTAGGGAAAATATATCCCCCACGCATCCCACGGTAAAAAGGATGGTAGTCATTTCAAATTGATGTCCACTCTTCCATGAAAAGCACATGCGTATCTAGCTGATAATGTATTTATTTCTAGTGTTTCTCTATGGTTCAGATGCCAAAAGAAGCACAAAATACACCATGAGTGGCAGAAGGACTTCCATAAGGAGCCGTGCCTCTGGCTGGTCTATTTCTTGACCGTCTTTTTAATTAACCTGAAAATGTCTGAAACAACAAGTATGTCTCAAAAGACGAAGCATAAATAATGATAAAACACAAAAATGGAGTGGTTTTTCTTTTTGCTTGAAATAAAAATCAGAGCTATTATAAAATTTGAATGTTCCTAGTTCTGATACAGGGACTCCTCACACATTGGGGAGAGAGAGGAGGGACAACAATGATTTGCTGAAATAATACTCCATGACACACTCAATTACGCACAAGGATAAGTGAGCGGAGCTGCAAATGCAGACAAATGCCACTAGAGCTGATGCCCATGTGTGTCCCGGCTGCCTAGCTGTCAGAAAGTAGTCAGGAGGTTAATGGCATCAAGCGCTAACCAATCCCACTGGCACGTTCTTAGGACATATAAAGTAAGTTTAAAACAAACAGTGAGCACAAAGCACTAACATGGTGAGACCTCTCCTTGAAAGCCTGAAGAGACTACTTGGAAACAACAATTCTTCAGAATCATTTACAAATTCTGCCCCATCTGTAAACACAAGAAACATCCTTAATGTAAACAGCATCCCTCGCTCTGAAAGTGTGAGGAGAAATGAACAGGAAGCAAGGCAGCAGAAGGAGGAATAAATCAATGGCAGACTTTTATGAAACAAGACATCTTGGTCCTTATGCATATACTCACACACCAAAATCGCTTATTAACTCCACATGGATCAAGCGAACTCTTTGGAAAAGAGACCCTAAAGAGATGAGGAACATGAAAGGAGCATCTAGAAACAGATGGGACATAACATTTTCAATAAACCCGAACATAGACGGGAATCTCGCATAGCAGCAGCTAAACTACCTCATACTGTGAGCCCATCAAATTTCACAAGCTTAACAACATTGGACTGAATCGATACATGTGGATGAGAATTTGCAGAGGATAAATCTAACATGTTATTTGAAGCTGATGACCTGTGGTTTGGCTGGGATGCTCCCTCCAGGTTAATACAAGGTACCCGTGTAGTAGGTTGCTGGAAGCATCAGCTTCTTGATGTGCTTTGAAAGCAGGGGTATAACGATCTGTCAATGCGTCTTGCCCAGTCCGTGGTTAATTAACTGATCTGGCCATTTCCATTCCCATTCTCTAAACTGTGACTGGGCCAGAAATACTTGTTCTAAGCCTTGATCTGGACCTCACTTTCAAATAAAGTAAAATAAAACATCCCCAGTGTCTGGTAGTATTCCTTAGATATTATTTGTGTTATAGGAAGACCAACAGATTGAAAAATAAGACCAGAGCCAATATGTTCAGATCTATACAAATACAGTGTAATTTACAATAAAATAGGCAGAAATGATAAGAACTTCAAACATACATTATTAGCAAGGCAGAGAATAAACCCCCTAGTTCCTTGATAGCACATCCACTGTCTTGCCCATGCCACTCATTCATCCTAGGATTTCTAATGTTTTCTAATGACAACTGAATCCTGGTTTTTGATCAGGAGCTGTTGTGGTACTGATGAATACAAGTATTCACTGCGACAGAGAAGAAAAGAAATTTTGACTGGGAGGAGAAAAATGTCCCCAGCTGCAATCAGATTTTCCATTTAAAAGTTTTGTGTATCTTTACATCTGAGGAGACACTAATAGCCACCAATTAAACCTGACACAACAGATAATAAGAATCTATAGGTATCTCTAATATGTAACAGTGTCTACAATTAATTACCTTAATCACATTTACCCTTGCTGTGAGGCAGGCGATTCATGACTGATCATTCCACCGACATCCATCAAATGTTTGATAAAGTGCACCTTTGAGGGAAATATGCGCTTTACAAGAATGCCATATTAGGCTACAGATTAAGAAAGGAAATTAGTACACAGGGTCAAATCACTCTGGTACTATTTACATTGGAAAGGGGCTCCCTGATTTATGTCTCTGTAAATATTCCCAGGGAATATTATCTCCACACTAGGTGCCAGCTGCCAATGCTGGGCCAGACTGAACTGCGTAGGGTGTAAATCAGGACAGGACAAGATGTGTCCTCTGCATCTGAGGCTGATGAGTCTGCTTGTCCCGATGGGATAGTGCGGTGTGATGGGATAACCCTGGGAGGCATCCCTGGTGATGTGAGTGGAGGGGATGGGCTGTGACATGGGATCCTTCATTTCAGGCTCCAGGAAATTCGAGGCAGAAATATGATCCCAGAAACAAGCATCACAGGCACAGACTTCTGCATGCTGGCTGCCCCGTTCAGAACAACAGTGCACATGAATTAAGGGATATCCCAGTGACTTGTAAGTACTCCTTTAAACAAGTGGGAACAGCAGCCACCTGCCTGACTTGGAGCAGGATTTATTTAGAAGACAAGAAACGCAAAACCTCTCCCTTTCCCTCAAGCCCATACAAACTGAGCTGTGCTCTGGAATATGCATTTTTCTCCAGACTTTACGAACATTATCAGCCCTTACCATGAAGCCCTGAAAATGGCTCACAGGTTGG
Source organism: Cuculus canorus (assembly GCF_017976375.1). NCBI lineage: Eukaryota > Metazoa > Chordata > Aves > Cuculiformes > Cuculidae > Cuculus > Cuculus canorus. The sequence continues at coordinate 21,151,158 of NC_071409.1, forward strand.
GTTGGTCCTGACTTTCCATCTTTTTCTATGCTGTGAGATCAGTCTCTCTGTTTTTTTCTCCGTGAGGCAAAGCAAGTGATGAGCATGGTGCTGGGTATCCCTTTCCTGCTTCAAAAGCTCTTCAGGACCCACCTTATCACTCCGTGTCTTTGGGGCTCAAGGTGATATCAGTGACTGCATTGCTACTTTTTTTGTTGTATTTTCATGCAGTTCTGACCCATTCAACAGCGAAAGGGCAATGCCAAAGCAAAGAGCCCCGCATTCAAAGCAGAGCTGAGGTTCTGCCAGCAGAGACATTGTTTGGGTCACCAAGTTACCTCCAAGGATTTTGTTTGTGAAGTGCCTTGGCTAAGTCGGCAGAGGCTCTGCAGCACACAGCCATCTGCAGGACATGTTTGGGAGAAAGAGCTTAAATTGCTTACTCTGCATTTCTGAAAAAAGGCCTCTGCCGGTTGGACTCAAGGATATTTTTGACAAAAGATGGCTCAAAAGAAGTATTTCAAAGAGGAGTTCTGGATCACTACATACAGCATTATTCTCCTTGTTCAAGTGTTAGCAGGGTTTATGGTAAGAGCATACCTTCAACTATTGCTACCACAACTGCTGCGTCTACCCAGTCATTAAATACTGGATTTCTGGAAGATCTAAGAGCCTTTCATAGTAAAAAAAAAAACCATAAAGATCCTCATTTCACTACTGATGAAACAGAGACAGAGAGCAAAGACTTTATGTCTTCCCAAGATCCCCGTCTGTGAAATGTGCATACTTGGAAAACCACAATGCACAGAAAAAAAATGATACAGGATCTAAGAAAGCTTAAACTGTTTTATAGAAACATTTATGCACATCAAAACATTTCATCCCAGGCCACTGCCACTGCAGGTAGCTGCTAATTAAAATCTGGTGTGCTATGGCTACTGTCTTTAAAACTCTGGCCAGCATATGTTTTACTTTTCTTCATTTCTTTTTTTTCTCAGTTTCTGAGCTTGTCTGATTCAGGTTTATGTTTAAAGATTGAGTCTAATAAGCTTGTACGATATATAAAGAGATTATAATGTATTATTTAAAAAGTTTTCTGACAAGATGTCTACAAGAAACATGACCCAAACCACACTGCCTTGTAATAATACCTCTTAAAAATTCCTGACCTCCCACTAAACACTCCTGCAGACTTCCCTGCTTCGCTCCTCACTGAATATCTCATATATGTCCCCTATAACATTACACAGGAGGAAATGAAACGGGAAAGTCATCAGCCCAGACAGATAAACAACCGCAATTATCTAGCACCGTGTTATTTTCTCTTAGTATTGACAAAATGGAAAGTGAAGGGCTGGAGGCTCACGCAAAGGGTTTTGAGTTCCCTGCAACATTTGGTGCATCTTCCCACTTCTTAAAAAAAATATGTCACTAAGAATACGGTGCCTTGGAAAAGGAGAAATGACACAGGCTGCTCCTGTGTATACAGGGTGCAGACAGTACAGGCAAGAGAAATAGCACAAACGTGAGGAATGCAGTCCTTCTGCAGTCAGCCCGAGCTTACAGGGGTTTGGTGCTTGCATACCCACAGCCAGGAATAACCCATAGCTGATGCTGATGCTGCCTGCGCACCAGAAGGACTTTTCAGGGGCTCCTCCACTCCCAGACCCTATTCCTACACGTTGTGTCCACTACAACAGAGGTTTTCCCACCTGCAAGTGGTACTCCAGGCTGTGGGTGGTGTCTTCTCATCAAATAGTTCCTGTGTGCCCGATGCTCCCTCCCTCCCTCCCCATATGAAATGTGAAGGTTGCCTTCTGTCCCTGCGTTACATCACCTTGAGGTAGTTTATTTGTGGTATGAACCACCTTAACTCCTGAGCCTTGTCTTCAGGTCCAACTGCAACCCCCCACCGGGCGAGCTGTAGCTTTGAGCCACCACTGCCTTTTAGGCATCGCTGCTACCGCTGCGTCCCTGCAGCTGCAGGCGATGACTACGCTGAGTGTGGGATCGGTGTTGTATTGAGAGAGCAATTTGCCAGTTTACAATTTGTGTCAGTATGGATTTCATATTTGCTTTTCTACCTGGATAAGAGGGGTTTTATTTGTATTTTTACTCCCTGTGATAGGAGTTTATAACTTCAGGAGCATTACAGTAAGAGAGCTTTTGTGTGAGCTCAGCCCGCAGCATGCCAGCGACTATTCACAATCACTAATACGTAAAACTAGTCCAGGATTTTAAAGCCTTTAACAAGACCTTGTCTAGACTGGTATTTAGTGGCAATACAATTAAATCATACGGCAAAAGAAAAAAACAGAGATTAAATTATTTTAATTACCTTTTGAAATCACTTTTCCTCTGTAGAGGTCAGACCTTGATCTGATTTAAATCAGTGCACATCAGGTGTTACTCCACTGACGCAGCAGCAGTGCAGAGATTAGAGGGATCACAGTGTTGGTCTGTAAGACTAGCTAAAGCCTCATCTCTATTACAGCTATATTTTCCATAAATTAAGGGGTATTCTTTTTTTTTCCCCTGCAACCTTTGCCAAAGGAGTACCACAGAATAGGGTGGTGACTCAGGACTTCATTTGAAATTCTCAGGATGCAGACACTGGCCGTAAACCTTCCTGGGATGCATGGATGTGTTCTCCTTGCTTACTCCACATGAACATCTCCTCACCCTCACATGCTGCCCTGCCCTGCAGACCCTCAGCGTGGAGCAAAGGCCAAAAACTGTTCTGCTGAAGGCAGATGCCAGCGGGCTCCCACCAGTGTCTGATAGGAGGCTTTTGCATCCATTCGATATGCCACCGACCCAAGGACCATTTAATCTCTGAAATAAGTTTATGATGCCCAGTCCGGAGTGGGAAACGGCCAGTCCCTATATATTTCTCCCATATCATCCCATTTATCCTTTCCTTGTGATGCTGGTGGGATGGTTTGATGGCATTGCTTTGCTCCCTGGGCTTTTGCAGCCCTCCACACCAGATGCATCTCCAATGTCTGATACTCTTTCCCTAGATAATTAAACTTTCATTTGTTGCTTCCTTGCGACTCCAGATTTTAAAACTATATGGGTTTTTTTTCTGTTAGGTTAGGATCGCTTCCAACTTCCAATCCCCAATTTAGATTACATGCTCAGAAACTAACTCCAAACATTTACTGCGTTTGAAGGTCACAGTGCTATTGATTGATTTCCAGTTATAATGTATGTTGTCCTAACATGAGTTAAAAACATTCTGGGCTAAATCCAAAAATGCTGGGATCAAAGCATCTGGACTTGTTGCTTTCATGTTTGGCACATAAAGGGGCTGGCAGTCACCAATGTGGTCTTGGCTGGGCTATAGTTGTTTTCATTCTCTGATGTGAAACAGTTGGGAATCACAGACCCTCCAACAGTTATAGTGGACTAAATAAAAATTGGCTTAATAACCTGCCAAGCATTTGAAAGTGCCAGTCTCCACAGTTTTTCACAACTTATTAGCTATGGCATGTTTTTCTTTTCATTTCTCTTGGGATTTTTTTTCTTCCTCGCTTTTTTTTTTTTCTTTTTTGTTAAGGAAAGAATTTTCTATGAAATTGAACTTTTTCAGTTGAGTATTCGAAATAGGTAAACTCGTCATGTCATCAGACTCAATTTATCATCTTTGATCTGACTTCACTCATTCCTTTGGCTGTATCTGATTTTTTAATTCTTGAAAAAAAATAATAAAAACATTTTCCCTATCTAACTTATCACGTAACAAAATAAACAAGGACTGATTTCTTGGCTAGCCAGCCTTAAAGATAACCCAGCACTGCATCTGCACATCAGCTTTTCACTTTCAAATTCACTTTAAACAGATTATTCCTAAAGTTTTTTTATTAGTCTCCCTAAAAGTCTTCTATTTATATTTGCTGTTTATAAAATAGCATCCAGAGGCCATTGTGCAATGTGCTACACATAGTCAAAAGCCATCGAGCTCTCAAGACAAACAATGGAAATACTTTACAGATGGGAGCTGTTTTACAGATGGCGTATGGGGGCAGGAGAGACGCGAAGGTTGAAGAGAGGAAGAAATATGGATGTTGGCCATGGCTGCGAAAGAAGCCAGTGGCAGAGCCAGGCACTTAACCTATGTTCCCATCCAATTGCTCCCTTATTAATGAATTTTCCTCTCTCATCCTTTTAGAAAGCACATATATTCTATCCCTCTTCTCTCATGTTTCTGAAAAAAACAAAGCAGTTGCAACTGAAAAAATCTACTTTTTCATGCATTTCATGTATTTTTCAGTCGCTTTGCCTAATTTCAAAGAACTTCGGTTTTGCTTTGGGTCTGGTGCTTTGGAGCAGACGCGGGGGCTGCCCATGGCAAGGGCACCCTGGGGCAGTGCCAGGGAGGTTAATGCCTCAAAAGTAAAAGAGTTGCTCCCGTTATTTCCAGCCTGGCAGTGGCATCTCATTGCACATTAGGTTGAGGTTTACCCTCAGACAAGTTTTAGTGTAGCCTATCGGTCAGAGAGAGCAATGCTGACTCTTTCACTTCCCACTCTTGACAGCTAATCCACAGGAAAAGGGAATTTATTGTGGCCCCATCAGCAGTCCAGCTTTGCGCTAGACTTCGACGTTCAAAATTGATGCAATAAACCCTCTTTGATCCATCCCTGCGTGGCTTTCAGCAAGCATCTCCCAAGGGACTCTGTACTGCAAACCCTTTTCAGCTGCCCAAGCTGAGCCGAGATTCCTTGAATTCATGCAACTGATACCACAGGGGAAAAAAGGGAGATAAAGGGCTCTATGGTCTTCAACCTCTGAATGACGAGCAGGGTCTGCTCTGACTTTTAAACAGCTCATTTTCAACATCTCTGTGAGCTTCCAATCAGTTCTGGGAGGGTAAGTCTTGGACTGAAGAGAGACTAAAACCAGCTAAAACTAATGTTTTAGAGACAGTCAGGACATGAGGGATGAAGTGTTTAAATAAAGGGATGATTTCAGTTCTGGCATCTTTAGCAGGGCTAGATATCTCTTTAGGACTTGCAATAGTGAAAAAATGAATCTGCCGCTAAGAAAACCAATGCTCAGCATAAAAAAAGATATTTACCATTAATACGTAGCTAGAGACATCTAAAAGTGAGATTATAGTAAAATGAATATAAATTTGGCCTGCTAAAGAATTTTAAGGACTTTTTTGTGTTCAGGTGAAACATTATCAATTGGTGCTGTGTGTGGCTATATTTATACAGTTTGCTTTTCATATTGCCACTAGAAAACCCTATGCACATTCTTTCCATGTAAAATAATTTTGTAAAATAACTTAGTCCAACAGTTACACCTAGTCTGAGTATCAAAGATTTTTTTTTTTTAGATTTTTAATGTTTTGATTATAAGTGAGTAAATGAGCATATGTGCAATTATATTTTGGGTGCAATAGCTTCAGCCACCACATTTTGGCATTTTATTTTATTAGCTAAAAGCTCACATATGGTTTCCATGTTTCCAATCTGGCTTTAAGGATGCAGTGGCTGAATTAAGCAATGTTTCTCCTCACTCCAATTCCCTTAGATATACTTAAAAAGTCCATTCAGATTATAAAAAAAGTAAATTAAGGTTTATAATATTCAGAAGGTGGCCCGTGGTAGTGACTAATACAGCGCTATCTTGTAAGTGCCCTTGCACCCTGCAGAAACAGCTAAAAGCCATGTTTCATAGTTTAAAATATTAAATCACCCCTATGATCCTGTGGGGCAAAGTCACGCCTGAATGCCAAAATATTTCCTTTATGAACAATGATGCCATTATATCTACACAGGGGTTGCCACATAACGGGTGACCCTGTGTGGCCACCAGGATTTTCAGGTCCTCCAGCATCTCTTGAGATTGGACTTAAGACTTGGGGAAGACTTTGAAAGCCCCTTTCATCTCAGTCCAACAAGGCCTAGAAAGATGACCCGAGGGGAAGGAGCTCATGGCCACTTGATGCATAGCCATGAGGGGGATCAGCAGGAGTTGAACAATGGACAGGACAGGGGTCTGGATGCAGGGCACAGTTCCAGGGGTGGAATCGCTGGGTGGAAATGAGTGTCCCACAGCCTCAGAAGCAACTGCACTCAGGAGAACAATGGGACCAAAGTACCATTATACATAAATGTACATATATATAAGCCTGAGGAGGATTAAAAAAGGTGCTTATTTTCACATGGGATATGTGATAGTTAACTCCCAATGCACAGACTGTGGTTATAAAAGGGTAAAGAACAACTCTGTATCTCGTGGGGAAAGAAATTGCCTGCGTTTGCAGCAGAGGTGGCGTAGCGTGGATATTAGGGAAAGCTTCCCAAATGCAAAGGTCATGAAGCACTTAATGAAAAGAATGAAGTTAGCGAGTCCCTTAAGAAAAGGTTTTCAATAACTGTGCAGGGAGGGAAACACGTCAGGGATGGTCTCAGTATCGGTGCGGCAGTCTGACTATGTGACCTCTCAAGGTTCCAGACAACCCTGCATTTCTGTGAGCTCATGAAAATGCAGCTAACATGGCTGGAAACACAGGAGCATGGCTGGAAATACAGTAGCTTTCTCTACTATATAGATGCAGATTCAGGATATCTCTCTTTGATATTCCTCTTCTCCAGGCTACGCTACCAACCTAAACAACAAACAAACTCCCACGGTCCCTTTTCTGAGCTTCCTAATTTACTTTGGCCTACACATTTCTCCTGAAGTGGAAGAGGTTCAACATGAGGTGACATGTATGCCCTCCCACTAAGCATCCGTACCTGCTGCTGACAGTAGGAATGACATTAGGGAGTTCTTCAGAGTAACGTCAGCATGGCCACTCTGTTTGGGCTTGACATGAGATGTTCAGAGAATGAAATACCATGATCCAATCTGTACCACATCTTACAGACATAAGAAAAAAATGAACCCAAACCTCTATCAGTTATTGCTTGGGGGAGGGGGAGGGTGTGTAAGCTGGACTCTGCTTACAGCACCTACCTGATTTTTCACTGACCAGTAAGTGATCTGCCTGAGCAAAGTCCAAAAGATCAGAAATGAAGACTTGCTTCTCCAGATCTTCAAGTTTCCATCTAAAGCCATCTTAATCCTGCAAAACATGCAAGTTTGAGCATAAACCATATCCATAGGTACACTTGAGTATGGGATTAAATATTTTGCTGAACAGGGTCCCTATGTTACTAAGGCACTGGCTGCTAGTCTTGGCTCTTTTTTCCAGCTAAATTGAGATGGGAAAAGGTTTCTACACCGGGATGAAGCCAAGTTTCTTTCTCTCCCTTTCACCCCCAACCCTCACACCCACCCCCCTTCCTCCTCTCTCCCCTTGAACGAGATACATACCTGACGATTGTTTCTATCTTCCTGATATCCTGGGATTTAGGTCTTTGTGGGGGGGAAATTCAAGACCAATTTTCTTCTCAGATACATTCAGCTGAGGGTTTTTATTCCCAGTTCTTGCACATGTGAGCTCTCCTGACCACTGGGCTATTTAAAGCAGGAATATTCTTGTGATTTGGGTAAATCACACACTAAGAAGTAGAGACAGTGGAAGGTACATTCTAAGTTCATCTGAACCTCCACAGAGCTTTGGTGTTGACAAGTGATTTTCTAACCTTTTATTTTAACTGCAGTATCCTAACCAACTCTAAACATTCCACTGATATTTTAAAGGGTGGCCATTAGTTTATTCATTTCTTCAGAGATATCAGACTCCAATAACTTTGCCTGGAATCATGGAGAAGAAGGTGACCTCATCTTTTATGAAAGTCAGCTTTACGTATCGTGTTTGTGAACAGAATTACTGTCTGTGATCACTTTTATAAATGTGGACCTTGGAAGCCCTCCCTTCTCAGTACCAGCAAAATGAAGTAATCAAAACATTGAGAGTTTGGAGAACAAGTGAATATTGTGTTGAAAATTCCACATAGTGCCTGGACTGGTCCACATGGACATGCAATCTACAAGATCACGAGATGCTTCAGCCCTTTTGCTGACACTTGAAAAAAAACATTACAAGGCTTTATGAGGAAAACAAAGTAATGGAAACATCCGCTTAACAGGAACGTTTCCAATCACTGGTACTCCATTCATTACAGGCCTGAGTGGTTCCAGAGACAACAGAAAACTATGCATTGTTGCAATGCCAAGAACAAGAGAGGCAATACGGATGTTGCATTGCTTCTCACTCATGGCAATCTGAACTTTTTCATGCCCTTCCCGTCTTGCTGCACTGTGTTCATTAGCCAGGACGTTATTGCCATTGTCTCACTTATGACCAAATGCACGGTGCTGAGCAGGCAGTTAACAGGAGCATTTCAGGCTCCTTCCAGCCAGATGCGGGTTGGGGCACCGGCACCAGAGCTGCCTGCCTGCACGGCTCCAAGAGCAACATAAGGTGCTCGCTCAAGAGCAGGCAGACACTGGGCAGGATTTCTGCCTAATGCATTGTCAAGCTAAAAAGCTTTTATGGGAGGTAAAGTTTTTTATAGGAGGTAAAAGCACAGCAGTCATTTAATTAACAATACCTCAAAGTTGTTCCTTTACAGACCCACATGGCTGAAGTTTTCCCAGGCCCACTGTGATACGCTTGTTAAAATTTGGACAACATTATTTAATCTTTGCTCTGTAAACCAGACTTGGACTATCTCCCCATTGTCACTGCAGTGTGGCGTTACAGCACAGACTCTCCAGCATGGCAAATATTTGAAAATGTCACCATATGTTACAGATATTTCAGGAGAACTTTCAAAAACTTCATCTTAAGACACAAGAAGACAAACGGAATGGTATAGCGTTGTGGTCTTTTTCAGAAAGCAATGCAGCAACCCTTCATCAGAGCTTACTTCCAACCTAAGGGAGGGGAGGGTACCTCATTTCTGATCAGTACTCAAGAGACTTCTGCTTAAAATACTGACTTCTTCACGAAGTAAGGCAGAAATAACCCTACATTGTCCAATATTACCTGCATTGTGTTCAGTGGGCCGATGGATGAAAAGTAGGAGTAGGACACTGTCTGCCACAGCCTGATGTGTAAAGTCCACCACAGTCTACTGGAGTCATCAGCTTCTCTTGAGTTTTGATCAATCCAGAATGGGTTAAAAAATGGGTATATGTGGTGACATTGTGCAACTTGCATTGTTTTGGCACTACACATATTCCAAACTAATGATCTTGGCTGAGATGGGGGGGTTTATCTTTCTTTTTTTGCTTCTTGCAATTTAATCTTACCTAAAAAATAATGGAAATAATACATATCCGCTTTATGCCATAAAGTGAAGATTAGTGCTTCCAAAAACTATGTGTTCTATTTTGTGTTTTGGTGCAGTTTTTCTAGATCTCTTAACTGTAAGAACAAACAAACGTCTATACACCTGGGAGCAGATTTCTAAGTAGAGCTCAGCAACAGCTTTTTTCCCTTTTCTGACTACTCAGCACCCACTATGGGGCCAGATATTAATGTCAGTTCAGCTAAATCAGGGCCAGGTTTCCACAGAAACATGGAGATCCAGAGGCTCCTATCGTGACAAATACGCACAGATTCATCATTTAACTCATCCTCCCACCCAGGAATGATAAAATGACATAGTAATAGAACAGTAATAACATCAGCTATTGATAACAACCGCAACAACCCTATGATGGAAGCGTAAACAGCTGGGAGGAATGTTGGCCATGGAGGGTGATTGCTCAAGTCCCCAGTGAAGACCTGACTGTTTGCTTATGTTCTTGCTTGGCAAGTAACGGCACTATCAAGATAATATTTAGTGTTTGAGTAAGAGTATCATTTCTGACATGCCACTGATTCCTTGAAACATAAGAAAGCTGTTGGGAAGAGAGATATGCCGTTGGTAACTTCTCTTCCTTGCCGATTTACTCAGTTTAACCCTGATTTATGAAGTGCAGCACTGGACAGGATGTTGCCAGTGGAGCCTATGTACAGCGTGTCAGCTGTAGAATTTAAGGATGACTATGTCCTGCATGGAAATGGCTCTGCACTGGACAGAAGATGATCTGAGCAGGTGTTTTACATCTCTGTCTTCTATGGTGAACTGAGTCTTTTAGTTTGACGACTGCCAAGTGCACATTTAATTGGATAGGGGAGATAGTTGGGTGGGCAAAGCAGGGAAGTCCTTCCCTTAGTCAGATAAATAGCCTGATTAATTTCTTTCTGCTATGATTCCACCCGTTTTGCATTTCCTTTCCAGAAACATTTGAATGAACCAAATTAACAGAAAAAAAATTCCTTTGTCTCGTGCAAAAGAGGTAGAAATGATTTTTGCATACACAAATACTTGTGCTGGTAATCGGGGAAATAATGCTATGTATCATATAAACTGCATTGTCAGATACTGGATGTCTAATCAACATCTGAATACCAAACACAGAAGTAGAGAATCGTCACTCCAGAAAAACTGTTCGTTGAGAAATTGATAAGAAAAAAATTAATGCCATGGAAACAATTGCATACATCATCTACCTTATAAGAAATTGTATAGCATGTTGGGGACAACATTGTGACTGCTTTGCATGCCACGTTCTTGTTTGTAAGACCCTTTTTCTAGTTTTATGTATTAAAAAAGCCCAACTCACACTTATTTGCTCACTGTTTGTAACACTGCAACTTCAAAAATTCTTCCTTCCCAGTGCAAACATACTTCCTCAGAGAGGCAGCAGCAGAGCCCGGCTAAGATGCTTAAGAGGAGGTCAAGAGAAAAGCCATTCACCAGGGGAATCTCTCTCATTCCTTAATACATTTTTATTACTACCTATGCACACAGTGTTCTCTCAGAGGCTAGATGAATAAATATGCCTCTTTTGAGCAAACATTTATAATGCTATGTGAACACAGGGGAAGAACAGTTTCAGCTTAAAAATGATACTAGCACCATGTTTACATTTTTTTTTCCCAAGCTGCAGTTAAAATGAAAACATCCAGACAGACATTCAGCATAAGGCTCAGGAAAGCATGTTTCTTTTGGCCACTTCCACTACAGAATTTCACCTAAAAACCAAATTCAAAAGATTTGGGTTGGGGGGGAGGGAAATACAAAAGAAAGATTTGTTTGTAGATGAATTACTCTGTGCACATCCATCCAAAACCATCGATGTAATTGTTCATTAATAATAGACTTGGAAGACACTTAGAAACATTTCTCTTCCTTTGAACTTCCTGAAGGGGAACATAGTCCTCGAGCTGGTTATGTACTTGTTCATAGACTTCACTTGGAGCACAGAAGTGCTCTTTCCCTCCTCCTCCACCACCCAAAGTCCAACAGATAAGGCTCTGGCCCATTTTGGGGCACTCTGGGCTCAGCCCTCATTGGCAGATCTGCCCCTTGGCGAGGAGCTTTCTCCCTCTTTTTCATCTTTTCACATCCAGATCTTAAATTCCCAAGGTCAGGGAACAGTTCTTATTTTACAAGACGATGGAGTCATGAGCTGGACCTCTAGACACTATCTCAGCAGTGTTAGTAATGCCGTTTTCAAGAGAACTCTTCACATTCTAAAAGCTAAGCAGCACTTAAGGGCTTTCCTGGCCCGGGACCGGAGGAGGGTAATTAGCCCCTTTAAAGATCACCGTCCACTGAGCTGTGAGAAACTTCAAATCCCACTGACTTCACTGGCACTTCAGGGCACTCAGCACCTTCCAAGATTAATTCCTTAAGCAGGGAGAGGTCTAGAAACGTATATATTAGAGCGCTTTACATCTTCAGCTGCAGTAGGGCTCTTTCTGGTGAGCTTGACAAAGGACAGATTATATGTTACCCCATGCCATAAACTTCAGCAATCTAAGAATTCAGAAAATACCCCATTCTATTACTCTCCTTGCTTTGACATGAAATATTAAACACCGCTTACCAAAGTAACATTATTGAACACAGATGTCCGCTATCACATTCAAATTGTTCAAGTCAATCTAGGTTTATATATTTTCTTTACTTAAGCGTTCGTATAAACCTAAGTGTGCCCTGACAGTAATGATTTCACAATATAGTATATTCAATTAAGGAGACAAATATGCATTTACATTTTTACTGAACTTGTTTCATGCACACACAAGCTCCAGCTCCAACAGATTTATGACATTTTGGTGGAAAATAAAGGAATAGAAAGGGTGCCACCTACTGAGTCACTCAGACATTTTTGAAGGCTGAAAAATTGTGCAAAATATTAATACACTCATTCCAGTTAAAAATAAACAAACGTTAAAGAAATATTTATAAGCCTGTGGGAAGACAACCATAATTACTGTTTATCTTATCAAATCACTTGGTGATTAGGGCTCTTACCAGGGTGTAAGAGACACAAGCTCCAGCTCTCTCTCATATCTCAGCAGGTTTGAATCCATCTATTCCTGTGGAAAACCCAAGCAAAATTAATCAGCCTGTGACTATCTTTTGTGAGCAATGCTGCTCAACATGTGAGAATCTGGGAGCGTTGCACCACCAATGCAAACCTTTCCTTGGGACCCAAGTCACTTAGCAATCTGTCACTAATTGGAAATATATGCTGTCAAATAGCTTGCACGTAGCCTGTATCAAGCCGATGAGATTCAAGCAGGTGAGATTTAAGCAAATATTTAAACTTACAAACACACTGAAAACGTGTCAAGGTTCAAGAATGAAGGTTGGCTCTCAGTACAACTTCAAAACCCAATGTGGCTTTTTGATAACTAAGATACAGGCTCAATCTTTAAAATCCAGCAGTATGAGGCAAGTATGTTGAAAGTGTTGTGCTAGTTTTGCAGTTGCCTCACCGGGGTGGATTAACTATCAAAACAAACCTCAATGTTGCCTTGATATCAGGTAGAGAAGCTGCAATTCATGGTTTTTCTTTAGTTGCAAAGCTAAACAGCCTGGTGAGCCTTGACTTTCACAAGGTGAAGTCTACCATGCCCATCAAGAGGTCCGTAAATACATCTTGAAGCAGAGGTCCACACATCTCTGATGAATTATGAATTTCTTTCTGCTCTGAACTGAAGCTGGTGATGAAGCAGCACCTTCAGAGGGATGGGGCAAACACAAGAAATCCTCCTGACTGGCCACAGATGCAGCTCTTCTCCATTCCCTTTTGCAGTCTCTGTACTGACATATTAGGATATGCCATGGATGGGTTGCTGCTTAACTTTCTTCCACAAAAGCTACTTATGCTCATTTTCTTTGAGAAAGTTATAGTCACGAGATGCTACCTGATGTCAGCGGTGCCCTGTGTGAGGGGAATGGCAGGAAAAGCAAAAGCCTGGGATATTTTCATCTCTAATGAAGTAGACTAGTTTGGGGACTGAAAAAAGGTAAGTTAAAAACTGAAAACCACAAGGTTGGGAAAACAACTCAATAACAAATAAGACAACACTATGCTAAGGAGGCACTAGAATAAGTTATTTTTCACTCATGAATAACCTTCTCTTCCGTTATACTCGTTCCCAAAGGATCCCAAACGTGTGTCCAATACATCCCACTAATCCCTCCCTGCTGAGTGCAAGCTTAGCTCCACCGAGCCCTCACCAGGCGTGCAGATGCAGCTTTATCTCGGTCTTTGCAGATGCAGGCAGACCGGAGGTTTTCACAGGTATCGTGTGTATTTAATGTTTGCCAAAATTTCTTGCGTTGGTGACTGGTGTAGCAATAACATACTTGGGAAAATAATTGTGAAACATTAACAAGTCCTTATTGTTAACAGGTGTTTCTGGCAGAGATTCCTTCAGGGCAACTTGGACAACACACCACAGTTGAGTTGGTAATGGCATTTTTCCCAGAGGGACCTTCAAAGTCTCCTGTGTGGTGCTTTGTATTCCTGGCAGCAGAGTCAGGAAGAAACCCAGTTTTCAACATCCTCCTTCATGCATACTCAAAATAAAACATTCATCTATCAGCTGCAATATTTTTCACATCTCCCATGACTTGGCACACGCTTATCACGTGATAGCTGGAGCGCAGGACACTGAAGCACCATTTATGTACTTAAGATAACAGGCGCTGTGCGTTTGTCCCTTTTTCAATTCCTGAAGTGTTCAGGGGCTGTTTTCTCCTTGCACAAGCACTTATAGAGATATGGATTAAAATGGACTTTTTATCAGGAGAAATTATTCTGTCCCAAATCCTTACAGACCAAGATTTTTCCCTTGCTTTCTAGAGGACCCTGTGTGGTAGTGGAGGAGGCTGCATCCCTGGGAATAGCACTGCTTTTTTACTTAAAAAAAAAAAACAAACACAAACAAACCTAAAAAAATAAAAGGAGGGGGGGAAAAGGAAGATTTTTTTATTAAAAAAAAAAAAAAAAAAGAGAGAAAATTAACCATGATGGTTTACTTAATTTTTTAGAGTTTAAAAAGATGGATTTAAAGGACTGGGTGCACTGCTCCCAAGTCAAGCATCTCCCTTGTAGATAGCCCGTTATCAAATCAGTGACACTGGACTACTGAATTCATATGCAAAACTTCCCAAGGGAAGGAAAACCCACAGCAGAGGGATCTGCAGTGAAAATGCAAACCAAAACAACCCCCACCAACAATCTTTTTGTAAAGACTTTTCAGGCACTTGACTTCCATGTTAACTTTTTTAAGTAACATATCGTGGAGAAAGGATTCCCGTTGGACCAGAGGGGAGACTTTGCTACAACAATAGCTGTGCTGGCAAACTGTCTCCTTTCAACACGTTCTTGATTTTGTATTTTAACTGGTTTTGCCACATTGGCAGCCAAAAATAACTATTTTCTGATCAAATTCACTAGTTCTTGTAAAATTTTAACATGCTAAATGTGACTGTGAACAGTTCTAATAGCCCTTCAAAGCATCTGTTCGAACCCTTTGCTTATGACAGGGTGGAGAAGGGCTCCACAAAAGGCTCGAGCAGAGCAACGCTCTGGTCAGAGCGGTTCATTGTGACGCTGCTCCTGCAGGAGTCCCATCCCTCATTACCCAGGAATACAGCCTGTACTTAATGTGATGTTATTAGACTTGCTGTTCTGTGCTTCATATATACCCTTAAGGTTAAAGTAATAATTAAAAGCAGCCTCCTCATATGCCTGGTAGTGCGAGGCCAAGATCCACAACAGCTACCACAACATAAATGTCAAATACAAAAGGAACAAAGCAGCAAACCAACAGGCAGGAATTATCCCCACAGCCTCTGCTCGCACCCATCTTATTCGTTGCTGATGACATACTGCAAGGCATCCTACTGCATGTCTTACAGGACACATAAATCATTTAACACTGGATTTCTGGTTGAAAAAAGCTCCAGCTGTGAAAACCAGAGAATTTTCATTAAATCACTTTGTAAGTAATTTATAGCATGCTAAGACTTACAGAATAACAAAGAAATGACAGGCCAGTTTCTTGTTAATGAGAACTGGAACAACAAGGCAGATTCAGTGGGAACATGGAGTATTTCCACTCCAAATACAGCTTCACCTTACCAGGGAATGTGTGCTTGGTTAACTCTGGTGCTCCCATGCTGGAAAACCTCCAACCAGAGGATAGAGATGAGGCTACCCTTGAAGATTGGTAATAGGTTTCCTTCTTGTTTCTGGATGAATTAAGGACTTGTAAGTAGAAAGAAAACATTGGTGCAAAGCACAGAAACTTCTGCAAATTGGAAAGCTGCAAATTTTACATTACATTTGGCAAGAGGTCTGTGCAAGCGTTAGGGCCATATGAGCAGAGATGGATCTCAGCTATTGTGGATAGATATGGCAGTCCTGGGACAGGACCATCACCTTGCTTTGCTCAGATGGGCTCTGGTCTACAACTGATGCTAGCACGTTGTACTTCACTACCTTAATTACATAGCTCAGACTTGACCTGTGAGGACCAGCAAGTCCATCTCTTCAGTCTCTCACACTAAGAAATCACAGACCTTAAAATAATTAATTACTTTAATTACCATTAGGCTCTTGGAGTCACTAGAGGGAGACATGATCACGTGCCTTCAGCCAAAATGTTACATCTGGACTGCAAAAAACACCCAGTAGATGATGGCATGAAGCATTTTAAACATTAACTATAATATCTGCACCACATGCTGCTTCTCAAAATGTTTTGCTGTCATCAGCTTACTAAAAGATAAAGATTTATTGGGCTATTACTGAAAAGGAAGCTACATGCTGCCAAATGGCATGGACAGTTAGATGACTAGTTGCTGACATCTTTATTCATATATAAAACAACTCGACTAAGATGTATTTTTTTAAAACTACCACGCTTGAAGAAATCAACAAAGCAGTGCCTTATCATACAGAACTTTTAAGTAATTTTTAAATCATATGTGGGCTTTGGACAGTTTTTTTTTACTATGTGCATACAGAATAGTGTAATAGCACTCTGTTAACTTTTAGTGCTGACTGAAATAAAAGATAAGTAGCGCTGGTGACAGAGTGTTTTAACGTTATCTGAAGATGTCGAGGGGACCATACCACGGAGCAGTGCTTCCTGGGTCACAATCACAAGATCACCCTTATTCCAGTGCCATGTATCCATTTCAGGCAGATGTGAACTTCTCAGGTACTGCAAAGAGATGAGTTTTTTTTAAAGGTTTAAGACATAGACCAATGCTAACTCTGCACAGGTTGAGATTATTAACCCACTACGTCTACTTTTTTAACGGCTCTTAATGCTAATCATTGGGATTGAAATATTAGTGTAATAACTTCTACAACTATTTGGAAAATTTTAAATACTCCTTCTAGCAACTAAATTGTTGAATAAGTTGCAGTGATTCTAGAGCTATCTTTATAATGCATGTTAAAATGACAAACCAATTAACCAAATTAATTATTCTACTTCTTATTGAAAACTATATGAACAACGAAGTAAATCACATGAAGTCCTGCAGTACAACACAGCTCAGTTTAAAAGTGTTTGCTCTAAAATTTAAAAATAAGTCCAAGAGTGTAGAGCTGTTATCCCAGACACCAGCTAGCCTTATCTGTACACTTTTCCTCTGACAGCTTGATATACTGCCCCTCCTTTGTTACACATTTTTAATTCAATTTAGCATGCTACTTCCAATTAACCAGCACACAATTATTCCATTATTTGGCATTAAACCGGCACATATGTTCCTTTAGCTCCTGCCAATGTGAGAAGACAATACCCCTAAGGTGAACCGGGCTATTTGTTTGGCGAGTATTAGGCTCTGGGAAGTGTCCAAGAAGGCTGATGGAAGTCTGCAGGTGTGTGGTTTCAAATGCCTTCAAAGAGCTTCATGTTCAAGTCTTCCAGAAATGTTACACTTCATAATCATCCTCTTCTAGTAAGATTTATGCTGTGTTTTGAATATTTCTAATACTCTGGAGTCTGAGTGCCAGAAACCTCTATTTATCAGGCTCAGTCATTGGACAGGTTGCTCTAATCAGGGATCATATATAAACCCATTTATGTACAGGCTATTATTTATTCTATACAAACTACTAAAAGCAGGTGCGATTTCAGTGTGTTTGTTCTGAATGTGAATTAGTTTAACAGAATAAAGCTCGACCCACAGCATAAGCCTACTGCTTTAGGACTATCAATAAGGAGAAAACAAGGATAAGTTTTAATGATGTTTATATAAAAAAATCAGCATCCTTTCACTATGATATGCATACAACAAAGTACAGTACAGTTTTGAGATACATCCCACACAGTCTTTGAAGAGAAGTTACAAATTCACAAAGAAATAATATTGCTATGCAAGTGCTTATTAAAAGCAATAAAAAGAACAGAATAAACAATTTATGCTCTACAAGTCTGAGAGTCATTGTTTACGGCTGGAAATTGCCTTACACAGTATTAGAATTTAAAGCCTCGACCCTGCAAGAGAATTACTGTGCATAGTTGCAGCTCACGCACAGAGCTGCTGCAGTCAGCCACAGGTCAACGTGCAGAAAAAGTCCTTCAAGAGCTGCAGACTGAGAAGGTTTCTGGCCTAAAATTATTTTTTTTTTTACAAAATAACAGAGAGATGGGAAGATGGAGGTTTCTTGGTCCACCAGTTCTCTCAACGACTCTTCCTAAGCTTTTCATTACTCTGATAAGAAGCTAAATTCTAACAGACATGCTGTGATTTGTCACTGTTAGATCAACATTCTGAAGCCACGATGGCTCCAAAATGTGTCTTTGGCTGTTCTGGGAAGGACATAAAGGTATAATTTCCATCTTTGTCCCATTGGCAACTCCTGATACTATGATGGTTATTACTTACACAAACAGAAATCTGCAGCCAATCAAAATAATATGGTTGGCAAGAAATCTGGGCAAACTTTAATAGCTATGGTTCTTCAACATAAAAAGGATAAAAGTAGAATAATAATTTTTGGCAGGGGAAGCGGGGAATTTTTAAAGTTCTGATTGTTTTCCTATGAGGATAGTGTTATAAATACTGAAGTCTAACTTAAAACACGTTGTTCTGGTTTTATGAATTCACATTTAGTAAGATTCGTCTGGACCCACTGAGTTACACTCAACGCATTTTCAGTCTTAAAGTGAAGTTATCCGGAATACACAACAAGGTAGGAGAGTGGGATTTGGCACAGAAACTGCGTGGTCGAAATAACTGAAATGTCTTTCTGAAAAGAGTTATCTGTGCATGCAAGTGTGTTACAGTGGAATCCACAGAGCGCTCTTTTCAAAAAAACATAGTTATCTTCATCCTTCTGGGAGATGAAGACCCAAGAAAGGCATTTACCAAGTGGCAGATGAACATAAATTTAAGCATAACAACAATTTTCACTGAAGTTTTCACTTTCATTTTCAACAAGCACCAGTGCTATGCTCAGGACAGTATCAGCCTGACAGTTTTTCACTGGAATCTGATGAAGCAAATAAACAGAGTTATATTATTTTAGCAGTAATCAAAACTCACTTGCCAGAAAATTAATCTATGGAAAAGGTGATTTAGTAGTTTTTCCATTAAAAAAGTCCATGCGGTCTAATAAAGACTATTTTGTAGGCACTGAATTAGGTAAATCTGTTAACCTCCAGTAAGGAGCAGAATCAAAACATATCAATCACATCACAAGCAAGTAAACTTCCTTAGTTAATAGCTAATGATGTAAATTTTTGGCTTTTAGAAAAACAACCACCTGTAAACATTTTCCCTGCCTTGTGAAAAAAGTGAAATCCTTCACAAACAGAGAGCCAAGAAGAGACATTCAAATCTAATGCCATCAAAATTCATTTTTTAATATTTTTGAAATATTTAATTTTGATTTTTACTTTTATATGATTGCACTTAAGTTTTGGAACAAAAAATTCATATTAAGCCCCAAATCACTATGGTCTGTTTAACAGCACTGAAGTGAACTTCTTTCCCCAAGGCATTAACATAAAGAAGCTAAGTAGTATTTTGGAGGAGGAAGGAATAAAAAAAGGTCTATTGCATATGAATAGTTTCGTATGAGTTGGCATTTTCCAGTTCAAGAAAAGTTTGCTGAAATATTTCCCAGGCAGATCTGCTTGAGCCTCTAATTCACTGGCAGAATATCTGTTACTTAAAATATGTGTTTCATCATGTACCCAAAATTGTGACATTCTTTAAAAATACTTAATACAAAATTTTTTATTTCCTTTATACTACATATTTACAATTCTACTAGCAAGGTACTGTGGAAAATGTAAACAAGTATATATAGGTGTAAATAACATGGCTTGAGAAAGGTTTCCCCTTTGATTAGCTGCTCTAATCACATATCAGTATACACAGATAAAATAAAATAAAAAAAGACTGCATTTTATAAACTGCTGTCAAACAGCAAAATCTAAGTTCTTAGCATCTATGCACAAGCTGCTGAATAACCATACCAGACATTGGACATCTTTCCCTAAAATGAAGTGTCCAGCTTACTGGAATGGGGCCAGTGGAAGGTCACTGAGGTAACTGGGACTTAGGCAGCTGGGTCTGAGGGATCAGGGTTTGCTCAGACTTCAGAAGAGAAGAGGTATTACTGCGGTCTTCAACTGCCCCATAGGGGCTGTAGATGAGATGAAATCACACACACACTTCCCAGAGATGCACACTGAAAGGATGAGAAGTGGGGGACCAGAGTTAAATTTCAGGAAATTCTGATTAGAAACTAGGAAAAACAATTGTGAGCATGAAATTTTCACTGCGACAGGGGCTCAAAGAGGTAGTGAGATCTCCCATCCTTGGAGATCTTCAGAATTTCTGAGCAGCCCCATGTAACTTTGAAGCTGACCAGGCTTCTCTTCAGAGCCCAGACCTCCACAGGTCTGTTACAACCTAACTCATTCTATGATTCTACAAAAATCTTGATTATAATGTGACACTTGTATTGCTATTGTATTTTGGCTCTGCAGTAAATACACAATTAAGATCAAAATACGTCAATTGCTTAACTTGGGTCGTTCTTCTCCAGCAGTTGCTAAGATTGTACCTAATCTTCTCACATGAGATATACCTTATCAGTTCAAACTCATTTAAATTGCTCCTAATTCACATAATTGTAGGATTGGACCCAGGACATCACAACTCCAAAAGAACATTTAAAATGTCACAGCTGACAGCTGATAGCCACACACTGCTAACTACTTTTGGGATAACAACAATTTCATTACATTTACACTAAGTAAACTTTCCAGCAACATTCACAGAGTTCTAAAGAAGAAATGACAAGGGATCAACACCCGCCCCCTATGATTTTCTGGCTGAAGGCACAGTTGGTTAATTGACACAGTCAGAAGTACCTTTACTGTGTTTAGCATGAATTTCGATAGCTATGGAGTGATGAGTAACAACAATAACACTCCCATGAAATTTTAAGAATACCAACCAAACCTATATCGCTTCCAATAGATCAAAGTTTGAATTAAACTCCCAGGTGAGCGAGCATTGCATGCTTCAAACTGGACAGTTACTGACTGCTGATGTGTTTAAGACCTCAGGTGAACCATGGGGTAAAATTGTTACTTCCCCTACACAATATCCAACCACAACAACAATAGACATCATCGTTAAAAATCACAGGTTGTCATCAATTATTGTCACTTTGGCTCTTCTGAGATAAAAATCTTCTCTTGCAGAGTTGCTATTTGTTACCGTGTGCAAATGGTAGTGTGAACCCAAGACCTGGAACAGCACATACTACCATGTCTAGTGAGCTCATGGTCCTGATACCCTTTAATAAAGGCACTTTTGATACAGTCAAGAGGTTACTACACAGGTTTTGTAACTCTGAACCGAAAGAGAGGCATAAAGAGGCACTCAAACCTTTTAGTCTGGTTAACTCAGAGTATTAAAATAGAGAACATTATTTCTTTATAATGACTTAGTCCTATATTAAAGAACAACCTAAATAGACAAAATAGCACCAAAATGTCTTTGTTCTATTAAGTGTCCAACAGCAGCTGTTGTATGGTATCAGGACTTTTAAAGCTTAAACTACTGTGCAGTTAAAGCACTTTATAATCCTTTATATAAAGTGAACACAGAGATTATCTTTAAACATCTATCCTTACGTACCATCTGCTTTCTCTATCCAAAATAAAATATTTTTCTGCGTTAGAAGGTACTGTTTTAAAAGAACTGCTGCACAGTTTGACTTGACAAATCATTGAGAAACTCAGCCGACAAGATGGGAGAATGCAGAAAGCAAGGAGAGCCTGGCAGATGACAGCAGACTCCTTGGAAGATGGACTGAGACATAAGCAAGATATAGATGGGCACCTGCCAATCAGTCAATCCACACCAGAAACATGGTACACACTCTTAAATTAATAAACAACCTATCAAGGACTGTGGTGGATTCTTCTTTGGTCAAAAGTTCAAAATTAGATTGCTTGCATCTCTAGAACACATGACGTTATTCAGGGCGTTAATTTAGTGAATCCCACTAGTTTCCGGGCATTGCCATTTCGCAGAGGATCCATATTGGCTTCATAATCCACGAAAGGCTCGTTAAACTTTACGCTGGTTAACAAGCAGGTTTGGAAAGTCATTTCTATGTGGGGTGGCTCACTGCAAGTTGACAGTACATACTGCTTATCCTGATACTCTTTTGATCTGGTCTTACTAGCATGCTCAAGCTTTCAAACAATGAATTATATATCAGAAAGAAAGTCCAGAGCAGATTAATGGAAGGGTAAGAGGCTAGGAATAAATATATGAAACAGATTCAACTTTTTAAAAGGATCCAGCTACTAAATGGCCTCTGTAGTCTTCCATAACAAGTATGAATACATCAGTACAATTCAAATTGAATTGAATAGCTGTTTTCATATCCAAATCCAAATACCATTTGTGCACATAAAACAGTTCATTTATTAGTCCAAATGTTACTGTTGCAGAGCTCTTGGAAAAATATTCTCTCCTTCTTGAGTTCGTTCTTCATAAAATGGAAGCTTTGGAGGGCCACCTAGAGAATTAAGTAGAAACATTGTTTCAGGTCTATATAATGTAATACTGAAATAGAACATAGATTATCCCATTTACACTGAAATAATTCAATAAATGGTACTCCTCAAAAGAAGGCAGAGGACGGATTTCCACTGCTCTCAGGCAAAACAATAAAACATCTCTCAAATGGAAGGTTCCGAAAGTGTTTCCTAAACCAAATGCAGAATTATATGGTTCCACCATCAAGCCTGCTGTGATTAAGCCACAAGTGGGAGGAAACTTTCAGACAGTGAAATTCTCATCAGTAAGAGGAGAAATTATCTAAATATAAAAAAAATCCCAAACAATCCTTTTGTGATAACGCAGTTGAGCTCTTTAGCACTCTCACAAATAACTCCAAATCTATTATCTAATTATCTGGCTTATTGCATCTCACCATGCTCTTCAAAACCAGACACGTCTACAAAAAATAAGTGAATGTGAGGGCACTCACAGCCAAGTAAACCTCCTTATTCATCTTACAAAGGCTAAGGACGTCATTTTCCGGGCAAGATTTCACACTGGCAGGCACAGAAGAGTGTACAGCTCACCAGCACAGCTGTACTGGAGGCAGCCATGAGAATTCTTGAGCAGGCTGTGCAAGGTCTTCAGTTTGCAGCCTGCTCTGAGGGAAAACCACTGCACCAAGTCAGTTCAGCTTGGCCAAAACCTCACAACCACCTGGAACGACTCCCGGCATTTGCAGTGCTCCCTGGCTTTTGTACTATCAGGTTCCTGGATCCTTAGGAGGGAAGCACACATGACCACAACCCTTCCAAGCAAAGCTACTGCTGTCACAGGCTCTGAGTTTTTCACCAGAGATGGAAGTGCAGGATGACTTCTGCCTCACACAGCCCAACACAGAAACTGTGGTGGTGGCTGCTGCCGAGCACCATGTTTGTGTGGTGGGTTGATATTCCTCTAAAAATGGTCCACTGACCACTACCACAGTCAATGCATCATTTTTTCTACTAAGAAAGCCTGTGCATCTCAGCTTGTGTTACCTTCTTTGCAGGTTGGCCCCATCCACGTGGCTGGACATACACAGTTTCCGTTGTATGGATTGCACTGGGATTTGCTGGCACACTGGCATCGTAGGGAGCAGTCGGGGCCATACTGGTTCGACCTGCATTCTGGAAGAATAGAAGTGTTTGGAAGAGGGTGAATACTTCTTAGTAGTCTCCTTGCTCTCTGGAAGCAGGAAACTGCTTAGACACTTACATCTGCTAACATTAAAACATGACATTTTAGAAAGCCTTATAGTCTTCAAGTTTCGTCTGCCACATGGTCTGCCCAAACTGTAGCCCAGCTGTCCTGAAGAAGTTCCCAGAACGGAAATCATTACTGATGTAAAGCCAGGGGTTGACAGCCTAACAGAAAAGATCCTGGGATTTGCTCACAGAAGTTACTGTCAGCACCCTGGATCCACGCTATCTCCTACAGCTCTCCACTGCACAGCTTGGCTGTCAGTGTGGGACAGCAAAGAGCCTTCACTCAAAGTATGTGAAAATGAAAATTACCCTATTTTATATATACTTTTATGTCTTACTCCGATTGCATAATTTTTATGCCTCCTGACAAACTCACAAAGCATCTCACTCACAAATATAAACACACTTCATCCCTAGGCTGGTAAATTCCCATTGTAATATTTTTCTGCATTCAGAATACAGGTATGAAGGAAAAGTTAGCAGCAGGTCACAACGCAGGGTGCTAAATACACTGCAAACAATAGCTCTCTCTCCCTCGCTTCACTAGAAAATACTGTGAATAGCCAAGGCGTTTGCTTTCTCACACAGCCACCATCAGGTAAATAAAAGTGCTGCTGCGCCCTGCATCAGCTGCAGCCCCAACACGTGGGAGAACCCTCCCCGTGCGCCCAGAGCTTGGCCTTTTCAATTAGGAAATGTTATGAGAAAAGGTCTCCTCAAACACCTCTGGACCTGATTTTAATTTATGTAATACCACATTTTCATGTTAATAACAATGTGTATTTAAGACATCTGTTTGAAAGTCTGCAATGTTAATTTACTACAGAAAAAGAGGACCCATAAAAGTCCCTTATATTCTCTCTCTTTTTTTTTTCTTTTTAATTAACATTTTGCCTGTTTAATGGGTGCTTTACCAGAGTTCAAATTAAAATCAGGCCTTTTATCTTTATGGCCACTGCACAGTCACAGCTGCTCGCAGTTATATCACAGATGAACTGAGTCTAATTGAAAATAAAAATGCAAATAAAACCTACCCCATAACAGCTTTTCATGGATGGGGGCTGCCCTAGCTGATTCAAGAAAAATAAAAATTACTTCTAGAGTTTGCAAGAAGCAAAACCTTGGTTCTCATTTTTGATGCTGAGCTTCCCCCTTGCGTTTCACTTCTTCCTCAAGTGTTGCTGGAAAGGTCGCTGGATGCCCAGCGCTCTGCTGGCTCTGGGAGCGACTGGTGGCCTGCGTGGAACCAGTGCCTGCAGACTGGGTAGCTTCGGTTTCTGACCACAGGACAGCGTGGAGAGGGGAGCAAATCATTGTCTGTTTTAGCTTTGCAGGCTGCACTAGCACTTAAGCTCCCAGCAGTTACTGTGCATTAATAACAAGCTCTTTAAAGCTCTTTCCTGCCCTGTCCTCCAACAAAAGGAGAAGTGATATTTCCCCACTGCAGTTCTAAGGCTCAGAAAGATGATGGTTCATGGTGTGAACCTCCAACAGCAGCACATAGATGTTCATTCCTTTTATCTTGTTTTCCACAGCGTTAAGATCACAAATCTCTTCTTACACTTGTATAAACCACTGCAATTCCTTTGATTCCAGTGATTACTTCAAATTTACTCCCTGCTTCCCAGGGAATCATAGAATGGCTAAGGTTGGAAGGGACATTAAAAATCATCTAGTTCTAACTCCCCTCGCTATGGGCAGGAACACTTCCCACTAGATCAGGCTGCTGGGAAGCAAATCTAGAGCTGGACATACTTTTGCATTGCTCTGAAAAGGGTCATAAACGCTCACATGACAAAACATAGGGGCAATCGTATCCATTTATCTCCATTTGTACGCTCTGGAGTCTTCCCAACTACATCTGCAAAACCGTGGGCTTCTTGGCACATACTTCACTAGTGCACATTCTCCAGAAGTGAAGACAAATGACATTTTACAGCTGACCCAGCAACAGTTTTCCTATCGGTATATCAATTTAAATATTGATTAAACCAAGAAGTACAGCCTGTTGATAAAGGTATTGATAACCCCTAAGAGCAATTTGCTACAAACAATTGTGTTCTTGAATACCAGCAAATGCCCTTTCACAATTTCGCTTAGACCAAAAGATCACATTGCTTGAACTGTACATATTCCAGCCCTTAAAATATATTACCCTTACCAATGTTGCATTTGTCTCCAGTCTTCCCAGGTGGGCAAAGGCACTTCCCAGTCTCTGGATCACAAGGAGCACCTCCACAGTCACACGGATACTGGCACCTCTCTCCAAACCAGCCCCTGTCACAGCCTAGAGGCAAGAGCACTTTTTTAGATGCACATTAAGACGTACATTAAGTCAGAGGAGTTTTTCCAGGATGAGGAAAGCTCATAAACTCTCCACTAAAGCCAGTGTAAATGCCAAGTTTAATGAAGAATCAAACGTACTGGAATAGGCATAATATTATCTGAACTCCCCTTACGTCAGGTTCATCTAATCTAACCTATCAAAAGTATCTGTAAATCTGTCCCAGAAACGTTATTGGCACTTATTTTTATTTCTAATTAGAACTCTCTCAAGACCATTCCTTACCACTCAACAGGTCTGACATACACCTATTTAAAAATCTTATTCAGAGTTCTAGAAGCAAATTTAAGATCATTAAGGTGAGTTATTTTTAATAAGTGATATGTGGCACTCATTGCTGCAAGACATCATGGAGATCAGGACTTTCACTGTATTGATTAGAACCAGATTAGTTAATTTATAAGGAAAGAAGAACACCCAGCTATATAACAGGTAAACAACCCCAAATTCAGTGTGTTAAGATATCCATAAAGCTCAAAACATGGAAGAAGTTGCTCTAAACAAACAAATATTTGACCAATGACATGAGGCCTTTTGAGTTTTATTTTGGTTTCATGTGTTCACTCATTTTTTTCTTTTACAGCTGAGGGGTAACAAGTACCTTTTTCACAGTGAACACCTTGATAGCCCAGAGGACAAATGCATTGTCCCGTCACTCCATCACAGCTTGCTCCATTTTTGCAGGCACATGCGTGAAGACAGCTTAGCCCATAAAATCCAAGGGGACACCCTGAAAAGTGAAAAGTAAAGTATCAAATGAGGAAGATGTATAAAGAAAAATACACATCCCTTTAAAATCTTCTCTATTCTCAGTTAGATTCCATGGGAGCCAATAAAAAAGATGCTTACCATTAATTTTAATAATGCCATGTACTTTTAAACTTCTACCACCCCAGAATAAAAACCATGCAAGTTACTCAGATCTGAAAGCAGCTGGGTGATGTAAGACTCTTCAAAAATGTTGACTGAACTGGTGAGGTGTTTACGTTACTATTCTGAATCTCCACATCCCATCACTGCTGGAAAACTGGCCACTGAGGCTGCCTGGGGTACCTCTACTTACTGTGCTCACAGGAGTGGCCATAGTAACCCTCAGGGCATTGGCAGCAGCCCGTGAACCTGTCGCAGGTGCCGTTGTGGTGGCATGAGCAGTCCAAGCCACAGTCAGACCCGTACTTCCCTGGGAGACATTCTGCTTGGCAGGACGCGGACAGCAAAACAGACAAACAAACCAAAAAACAATCACTGACCTCACCCAGAAAAGCTCTTATGTGATAATTTCTCTGGCTGAGATATGATGCTCATACAATAACTTGCAGACTCAAGCAGAATGTTTGTTACGAAGACACAGCTTTCTGCACAACTATGATGCATTTAAATATTTAAATGAAAAATCTTTGACATTATAAAGATGATTGAACAGCAAATTCCTTGTAGTTTTTATAGGCTGCCTTTTTAATTTGTCTCTTTATGTAGTCAATGTTGAACCCACACCACGCATTGTAAAGCCACATAATAAATTATATAAATGGTATTTTTTTTTTATATATCTACAGCAATATTTTTTTTAGGCACCTAGAAAGTGTGAAAGAAAACATGAAGCCTTTCCTCCTCTCTGTTATCATCAGAGTTCACACTACTCCAATTCCTAATAAAATCAGGAGGACCTCTTTTTCACACATAGCAACAGGCTTTCCATATATAATGAGATATCTGCTTTTACAGAACTAAACACATCTCAAATTACTGAAAGTCAAGTCACGCAAAAGTGACTGTGCCAATATAATTAACCTATGCATCATTTCTGCATAAGTTAAATTCCCATTGCTATAATAATTTGAATCAGGGCAGACCGACTTAAATGAGTGTGGACATTCAAATAATCAGACTCATAACTCTGCAAATGTCAGACAAAATCTTTCAAGAACATCATATCTAATCACTGGAAAAAGGATGCCTGATTATCCGTCTTTGATTTCTAGTCAAAACACACTGCGGTAAAAATCAAGACTCAAATTTCCAATAACTTGGCTATGTCTGTCAAAATATAATCAGCAAAGCTCTTTCTGGTGACATAACACACAGTCCCTTACACAGTGTGTGCACATCTGCCCCCTGTGCTTGACATCAGAGATGTTTTATCTAAGTACATGTATAATATACAGCCAGGATCCCCTGCTCCACGTGGTGACACCTGCATGACCCTACCGTGGCTTTGCAACCCAAACCCAGCCTATGGGTGGTTACAGAGATTTTAAGGAACAAAGAGAGACAGATAGAGGTGGTTTGTACAATGTGAAGTTAGCCAGGTATTGGAAAAGTGCACTTCCTTAGTGCCTGCCGAAAGTGGTATTCACATCGGGAGTTGCTCCATGTAATCAGCATCTTTCCTTTTCTTCCCCCTCCTCTTTCTCTGCACACATGCATGCGTGAAGCAGGTCTCTGAGTCTTGTCAGGTGCAAAGTGAAACAATTGTATTGAAGAATTCTGCTAAAAAATGTGCTTAATATATGTATGGAGTTCGAGGTGAATATTCTACAATTGTCAGGGACAGAAAGGCTGTAAATGAAGGCCTGAGAGTGAAGGGGAATCATAGAATCACCAGGTTGGAAAGGACCCACCGGATCATCGAGTCCAACCATAAGATTGCACCATGGCAGTTACAATGCAATGATGGCATTTGTCTTGAATGTGAATTCAGAACTAATGACTCAGTGCTAACTATTTACATTTCATACCAGTGAATTCATGGTTTCCTTAAAATTTAAGTCCATAACTATATGGGTATCTCTAATCTGGAGAGAGAAACGGCAACACATAAATACAGAATGACTTTTGGGAGATGGACAGAAAGGAAAGACATAGGAAGACTCCTGGGTTGGCAGGAGGGTTTCTGGAGCGAAAATTGAGCTTATTTTAAGTGCGCTTTGTCTTGCATAAGGGAGAGTTGTCACAGAGAAACAAAGGTGAGACACCAAGACAGTCTCTATTGCTTTGGACAGATGTCAGAGCCGTACCAACAGGGAAGTTCAGCTGCAGTCCAACGTCAAAGAGACGAAAATAACAAGAGAGGATATAAGAGAGGAGGGAGACGCAGGCTTCTGCTGACCTTGGAGGAGTACATTAAAGAAAACATAAAACAATAAAAATATAAAAAACCCAGGAAAGTTGGGCAGCAGAAGAAATAAGAGTCTGTTCCAAGGAATTTATGAGAGTTACAGGGCAGGACTCAAGGAAACTGTCCCTGAAAAAAAGACCTAAAGCTCTAATTAGGGACGGTTCTGTGTGAGAGAAGATATAGAGATGAATGTAGCTGGGAGGGAGTCTATGTAAGCAAGAACTGTCTCTCCTGTGGGTGTGCAGACATTGCAAACTGCTGCTTGGCAGATGTTCATTATCATCAAAGCAGAAAATTACCTTTTTCACATGATCTTCCAGTCCAGCCGAGCCCACAAGTGCAGTTGCCATCCACGTGGTTACAAATACCACCGTTCTGACAGGTACATGTCAGGTGGCAGTCGGGGCCATATCGTCCCTGGGGACACACTACAGAGAATTAACAAAGTTTGGAAAAAAAAATAAAATTAGCATCCCAAAAAAGGATGAAGGTGATGGTGAATAAATACAAACAGATGCTCCTCACAGAATGTCCCAAGTGTCTGATGTCTCCCCAGGGCTGCAGGAGACTACTCCATCCTTATGAAACACTGGAACAGGTTGCCCAGAGAGGTGGTAGATGCCCCAACCCTGGAAACAGTCGAGGTCAGCTTGGTCGGTGCTCTGAGCAACCTGATCTGGTTGTCCCATCTCTAAACTCCTTTTCTTCAGCAAATCGTCTGCCTTTGCTTTTTCA
The DNA here is from genome assembly GCF_017976375.1 of Cuculus canorus. Lineage (NCBI taxonomy): Eukaryota > Metazoa > Chordata > Aves > Cuculiformes > Cuculidae > Cuculus > Cuculus canorus. Next base: position 21,180,909 of record NC_071409.1, read on the forward strand.
GTTCAAGTAATTTGCTTCTAAATTTAGTCCCATCCAACCACACTGCTACTGTTGTGTGGTACAAACCGCCCTTTTCTCCACCTTTATGATATTTGGACAATAGTGTCTGAAAACAGTCACTTCAGTTTTGTGGAGAAATCTGCTACGATAAAAAGTGCGGGGGAGCAGTGAGATGCGGGCAGGAGACAGGGGTGGGATAAAGGCAGGGTGATGGAGCAGAGAGAGGCAGATGCTGAGCACAGCAAACTGCAACATTATCAGGCAAAGGCACTGGGAAACATAGCCATAAACAATGTTTGGCACCAAGTTTTATTTGCTGGTTGTTTTAAGTCTGTACCCAACTGACGAGATGACCTTGGGTCCCGCTTTGTTACCTTGCTGACAGCTGGGTCCCATTTGGCCAGGAGGACAGGTACACTTGCCAGTCCGCGGGTCACACTGACCTTTACCGCATGCACAGAACAGGGTGCAGTCCTTCCCGTACCGATTTTCAGGACAAGCTGAAGAAAACACAGCCTTTTGTTAAATACCTTGGGTATCCAATGTCAGTTTTCATTTTTAACTAACAGGTAGAGTTGGCTTCATTTTTATTTCAGCTAACGTGCTTGCAACCAACAAAACCTAATCCAAAGACATAACTGCTTCATCCTCCGAAACTTTATTTGATATTATTAATACAATCCATGGTTCCACTGGAACATCTAGTAGGTTTCCTACCAAATAGGTGAATGTACAACTGAAATATCAGCTGCTCATCCTTTCAGCTAAAGACATCTTTCCTTCCTTAATACTGATGCGATGCCATGCTGAAGAGCAAAGCTATAGGACATTGCACATTGAAGTGTTGTCTTTCTGTGAATAAGCTGAAGAGAACGTCATAGAGGGTATAACTTTAGAAACAGCACAGGAATTTAGCCACACAATTTAGCTCTGAAACAGAGACGTTAGAGTAGGGTTGCCATGGAGTCTTTACCAGTTTTGCCATGACAAAACTTGATCTTTTTCCCATTTATTGAAACTAATGGCACCACAGTGTGAAGAAAAATATTGAGATAATTTCTCAACCTAGAAATGTTGGACAGGAAGAAGGAACTTGAGCAATCCATGCTTAGCTGGCTCTAGAAATAAATTTGGGCAAGCAGGTTGTAATCCTGGGATGAGTGTCCTTGCTTCTACGCACGCAGAAGAGAGGGAAAATATTTTGCAAGCGATTTTTTACAAAGCTGGAATCCTGATTTACAATTCAAGGAGGAGGTAGCTGGGACCTGTGTGTTTTTTCACTGACAAGCTCTTATGGAGATTATTCTCTCTGCTGTTTTTTGAAAGAAGTAGAACATGAATGTTGGCTTACTTTTGCTACAGTCAGCTCCAATGAAACCAGGTGCACAATCACAAGTTCCTGTTGCAGGGTCGCAGCGGCCTCCATTCATGCATTTACAGGGGTTTTGGCAGTTTGAACCATAAGTACCTCTTGGACACCCTGTTTTAAAAGAACAAAATAGCAATTAGACTGTGTTGCTACTGGGCCCATTGTGTTTCATGGCATAAGCACTCTGTTTCTTTCAATCAAAATTAGATTTTCATTTTATAATTCTACTCGCTTGTAGAGGGCCAGGAGTCGGCGTTGACAAGCAGATGGTTGCCTTGAGCCATGTATTCCTTTGTAGAGCAAGGCAGCAATGACTTGCAGTGCCAAACCCCTGGAGAGCTGGACCGACTGCTGCTGCTGAGTCTGGTCTGACTGCTTCTTGCTCTGCCTCTTACTCCCTTTCCTCACATAGGACAGCAGCAAAAAAAAATCAAGCACAGACCTTCAGAGGTTTTCCTCCTGGATTCCTATTCCAAATCAACCTGTCCCCTCTTTCCCTCCTGTCGCAGAAATGGAGAGATGGGGCCCCGGTCTGTCTTTGTGCAACAACAGCCTTATTTTGCCTGTGATCAAGAGAAGTGATGACCCATCTCAGTCCCTTCTAGCCCTTGTTTTAACTAACCAGTTGCAGATGGTGGAGCAGGTCTCATCTTTAAAATAAGCTTAAGTTGGAGATAGTTTCTTTCCTCTACAATCTACTCTCACTTCAAACTGGAGTGTGCCCCACTCTGGCACATCTACTGGGCCGCAGACGGAAGGCTCTAAAATGTGTACATGCCAGTAACATGAAATTTCAGAAGACACCTTCTCAGAAGATAGATACAGGAGAGAGATGCTCTAAATGTGACGTTGGAAAATTCCCCAAGAGGAAAAAAAATGTAATGTTGCTGTAATGGCAACGAGCTGTCCATGAAGAGGTTTTCAAGGTGGTAGTGAGTATTTCTGGTTTCTTTATGGACATCTAACAAGGGAAGGAGCACTGAATACAAGATCAAGAAGACATGAATGCATTTGCCACGCTTAGCTTGTATCTTCAAGGTACTCTTTATGTACTTTAATGTTGGAGGAACTGAGGAAAAGAGCTAGGCAAAGCTGCTAGGCATGTGCCTCCATCTGTCAGGGCTGCCTCCAGCGTGCGACCACTGAACTCTGGAGATGCAGGTTATTCTCCCAATTTTCCAGTGTACTGGAAGCGGGAGAACCTGAATGAATGAACCATCATCCAAGAGTTGCATTAGTGCTACTGCCTCTACGTATTTCTTTGCTCCTTCTCTCTTTCTCTTCCACCAGCAAAAGAAAAGCCTATGGCTACTTTGGAAACCTGGTTGAATATATATTTGGACATGTCTCCAAGCAACAGATCTCTTGCAGTCTGCACATAAATAACTTTTATATATTTTATGTCTTTTCTGAAAGCCAAAAAGCGTGGTCTGAGTGGCTGGAGAAATTGCTGGATTTTTTGAACTACTCAACAGAGAGGGAGAGCTTATGGTGAAGCTTTAAAGGGATGACTTTTAAAATAGAAGTGAAAATTGGCTTCAGCACAAATCAGCACAGCAGATCATCAGGAATAAAGAGATACACAATTTTACAACACGCAAATACTTTCCCCAACCCTTCTTAACTGTGGCTTCTTCTCAATGAACACTTTGTCATCAGTGCTTCCATCTGTCAGTACAGAAAATCTGTTTCATGTGCAAACTCTGGCATCAAGGAGAGAGCCCTGCAACATCTAATTCTTTTCCACCAACAGATGAAGTTCAGGACCCACCCAGATTCAATTATTTAATTGGATTTTAAGTGAGTTGCTCTTTTCTTCCTCCCTCTCCTTTTGGTCATCATTGTTTTTCACTTTCTTTCTTTAATTCTCTTTCCCACGCTCCCAAACATGCTGCTTGTCCCTGGCAAAGTTTTCAGAGTTGTTCCTCCACTCAAGACTAGCAAGTGATGTTCTGTAACTGGAAGGGATGGAGTAATTCCCCCCTTACCATTTTATTTACCCTTGCAGCACTTTATTTATTTTGGTTTTAACAAGGAGCAGCACAAGAAGAGCAAATGTATCAGCCGCAGTGTTCATGTGATTATTAACGAGGCCATTTCATCCGTTACTGCTTTGCACGATAACTTCCATGCAGATAGCTAGGACAACTTACACAATGTCCTGCCATTTAAGTAGGCTCTGCCTTTATAAAGAGATTTAGCCTCTAACCACTACTTATCTCATAAAGACATTTTCTAATTTAACAGTTTCCTGTGCATCTGACTTACGTTTTTTCTGAGAAGGGCAGAAGTGGCAGCCAGATTCCTAACTCATTTCCTGATTTTTCCTTCTGGTTTGGGTGGATTTACCATAACCAAAAGCTCCTAAATCTTTTCATACCAATTACATACACTAGGGCTTTTCTTAACAATATCGTTAATTACATTGTCAAAAAAGCACTTCTGAAGCATCCTGTTACCTACAGCTTGAAGGTGAAGCTGGTGAAGTCTTTCTGGCTCAGGGTCCACTCAGCCCAGTAAATGTCACAGAGACACCATGGGTTTTTCTATCCATTACGACACTGCTCGCAGCTTTTTTTTTTTCATAATTTCACTCAAGTAGATCTGCCCATCCACTGAGTTATGGACAACTGATGGGAACCTTATTGCTAGTTTGTCTGCTTCCTCTGGATCCTGCCAAGAGACTGTTTCAGCTCTTCACTCCAAAATTTGAGAACATGAAAGCCTCGTTGCTCTTGGCTCCTGGAAATTTGAATTCCCAGCCAACTACACCTTTTATAGATGCTTTCTTGAACGTTTTTTCACAGCACTATAAATATAGTAATATTTGCCAGAAACAGTTTCCAGCAGCATCCAACCACATGTTGACTGGACCGAAGCCCATTTCATGTCTTCGGGAGTGGCTCCCTATGCTGTTTTTAATATTATATCGAAAGCTTCTTCATCCTGGAACAGCCCCAGTTCTCTCTGTAGTGAGGACGGCAGGAACATGGAGTATTCCCTCCAAAGTCACACTAGCTATCCTTGGTTACAAGACAGTTAGTTCAGAATCAGGAACACAACCTTACTCCGCTGACCCAAAGCTAAAAATAACTCACATTTGAACTTTTTTCCATTTTTGTGCCTGTCTATGCAATGGTCACAGTGGCATAGGGGAGAACAGGCAAAAAAATCACAGATGCAAGAATCATAGAATCACCAGGTTGGAAAGGACCCACTGGATCATCGAATCCAACCATTCCCAACACTCCCTTAAACCATGTCCCTAAGCACTTCATCCACCCATTCCTTAAACACCTCCAGGGAAGGCAACTCGACCACCTCCCTGGGCAGCTGTTCCAGTGCCTGATGACTCTTTCTGTGAAGAATTTTTTTCTGATGTCCAGCCTGAACCTCCCCTGACGGAGCTTCAGGCCATTCCCCCTTATCCTGTCCCCTGTCACTTGGGAGAACAGCCCAGCTCCCTCCTCTCCACAACCTCCTTTCAGGCAGTTGTAGAGAGTAATAAGGTCTCCCCTCAGCCTCCTCTTCTCCAAGACAAATTTTCTCCCTCTGTGAACCTCCACCATTCCATTATCTCTCCAGTAAATATTCAACTGTAAATGGGCAAAAGGTGAGAATTTTCTGTGCAAGATACTGTGCATTTTTGGAATCAAACAACACAACACATGAATAACCATGTCTCATATGCTACAGTTTTAATCCTAGCTACACAGCAGCCCATGGCAAAATCCCCTCTGAATGCAATGAAACACAGATTTCATTTTGTAAGTAATTCCTTTTATATCAGAGCTTCAGTGTAATTCTTAATGTTTTAAATTTTAAAATTCTGAAGTAAAATCTTAAGGATCTAAGTAAGCTTGAGGACATTTATTATAATCTATAGAGATTTAGTACTATACGCACAGGTAATGGCTACTGCAAGATTGCTACGTAACACTAATAGGCTAACTATGATTAAGTCCTTTAAAATGATACTGTTAAATACTCGTTCTACTATAATATTTATTATAATCTAATGTATAATGGATCCAGATGGCTCTAGCCTAGATGTTGAAGGCTGCATTTCGATCTCAATTACAGTGAGAACTGATGTACAAAAGAGCACAGAACCAATCCTTACATTTACATTTATATTTTAAAGAATAACTTGTGATGACATGACGGTAAGACAAATGCCCATCTCTAAAATGAGCCTCTTTCCTAGTTCTGCTCGAGGAATAAAGCACAGGTTTAACCCTTCCTAGAGCAGTACCTATCACGGCCGGCTTTTATATTCAAATTGCCACCCCAAAAAATCAAGCCAACCAAATAGAGTCACACTGGATTCCTAGGAAAGGAAAATCAGAAATCAGCATTTGCCAAAGAGAAAACCTTTTTTTTTTTTTTTAAATAAGACTATTACAGGCCATGGAGTAAAAACAAAATTAAAGTTGTAAATAAAAAGGTAATTAACTGTCTCCTTTTTCAGATACTTTGGTATATGTTTCTTATCAGTTGCCACATTCCACTAGTAACAACTTTACAGATGTTCTAAAACACCGGCATGAGGCATGGGGATCTGGGAATATTTTTTATGATGGACTGTTCAGCCAATTGGCATTTTGTCCTCTACACTAGTCACCATTTTTCAATCCCAAGTAACGAGTTGTTTAATTTGATTGTTCCTCTGAAGGCCCTACAACTTAAGTGACTTTATGAATCACTTAGATTTATTGCCAATTGCAGCTTGTTGTTTTCTAATAACCATTTGTTCTTGCCTGAGCACACAGAGATTCCGGGAAGTGTTTTGGCCTAGGTATTTGGAAATGAAAGAGCTACACAATACCCGGGTGTAGCTGAAGATGAGAAGTATATATGTAGAAAATGATATTGACATTCTTCAGCGTGGCATGAAAAGAATTTAGCGAGCAAATGAGTCTTTTTTACAAAATTAATTTAAAAAAATACAGGTATTTTTATTATTGTAAATTGACCCAATGTACGCTTACTTTTCCTCTCAGTCCACGCTGAGGGTACTGACACAGATGAACCCAAAGCTCCAGCACGTGCTTCTGCATAACTCAGTCCTCGCTCAGAAAACAGGCAGCCCCAACCCGATACTCACGGAGGTGACAGCGGGCCCCGTAGTAGCCTGGGCGGCACACGCAGTCGCCAGTCACCGGGTGACATTCCTCATTCTCGGCAGAGCACTGACACACTCGGTTACAGTTCTTACCATACATGCCTGGTGGACAAGCTTAGAGAAGAGGAAATGTAAACCAATAAATTAAATTTGTCTTGGTAAATATAGGACTCAAACAAAGAGTGAGCTGAAATTTATTAAATAAAATCCCTGCCTACAGAACAACACTCTCCTCTGGGACTTTGGATTTATTACATTTACTTGGGGGTTACTTCACTGCTTGATTTTGTTTCATTCAGTCAATTTGTGCCCAACTGTCAAGAGCCAGATACAATTTTCTTGTCACTAGAGAAAATCATAGGGAAATGTCAGGTAAAATTGACTAAAATAACAGTATAATTCACGAGGGACCAGGCGGGTGGATAAAGACATTCTACCTTTTTCAGGAAGCTTAAACTTGCAAAGCTGCTATAGCACCAACACTTTTACAGGTTTCGTTCTGCCCGCTGACGGCCACATTCCCTACAGGTTCTGGACTTTCCATGTCTAATTCTTATATCTCTCTTCCATTAAGTTGCTCTGGTTGTGGATCAGGATTTAGAGTCCTTTAGAGGAGGATACGGGACACCAATGTAAATTCTTTTAGTTCTTCTTATTATTTTTCTTTTTGCTACAGCAGCGCTATGGCACAACGCTGCAAGCAAGATGTAAGTCAAAACCAGGCAGCTGAGGTCTCAGAATGAGCCTGTTTTCAAAGACAGCTCCAGACGGCGAAATTCAACATTGAAGAAAAACAGATAATGACGTTTCCATGAGCTCTGACAGCAGGAATTGATGGTCTCTCAGAGGGACAAAGCCAACAGAAAGCAGAGCTGCTGCTGTACCCACAGCGCAGTGACAGCCACAGGCAGGAGTCAGGCTCAGCAGGCATCTCTTCAGTCTGTTTTTATCCAGTTTAGCACCTGTACGCTCCCTGCCAGCCTGAAAGCTTCAAACCTGGCGACGGAAAACCTCACCAGCCCAAACTGTGCCAGGCACAGAGGTCAGACCCAGTCGAACCATTTGGGTGATTATCATGCAGCCCTTGTCCATCTTCACTGCCCTGAGGTTGTTGCCTCCTCCCTCTGATTATATCATCAGGTTTTTATTTAAGAAATTCACTTTTTATTTAATTTACAAAGAAAGAACTTATGATAAACTTACTTTATGATAACTTCTTATGATAAACTTACTTTTCTCACAGCTGGAGCCAGTGAATCCTGGAGGACAGCCGCACTTGCCTGTCAGGTGATGGCAGGGGGTACCCATGGGACATCGGCACCGCTGGGCACAGCCCACGCCGTAGCGGCCGGGCAAGCAGGCTGCAACAGTCCAACCAATCCTTGTTAGGGTGTGGGGCAGGAGTCAGGCAGATTGCAAAGCTATCCCCTCCAACAGATCTTCTGCAACCATCCCTGTGAACTCTTTCAGACCATCCCCATAAAGCAACACAGGAGTAAAAGGATCCTGTCCCCAGCTCTAGATGTAGGAGGAAGGTATGCCACCTAAAATTTCCTTCTTAATCACCCAGCAGACACTCACGTTTGTCACAGTGCCTCCCTCGCCAACCCTTTTCACAGCGACACACTCCAGTTTGATGGTGGCAGGACAAGCCATGAATGCAATCACACTGCTCCTTGCACTGCTTGCCAAAATATCCTGGAGGGCACGCTGTAAGGGGAAGCAGAGAGAGCAACAGTTCTTCCTGCAGCATGGAAAGCACCTTCGTTGGTAAGCGAGCCAATGTTGTTGTTCTTGCACATGACAATGCATATTTAGAAGGCTGCATACCCAGAAAATAGCATTGAAAGAGAAGATATTAAAAATACTAAAAGCATTTAGTGTTGGCTATTAATGAGTCTGCACACGAAAGCGTAAAAAGACTTAGTCATAGTCTAGAGTGCAAATCCAGTGTTTATAGAGATGGTGATGCTGTTCACTTTTACACAGTTATGCATGGACAAAGCGACAGCTGTGTCAGCACTGAAAATACGCTGTGTCCACTGACTGCTATCCACCTCACAGGTCTTTGCAAAGCAACCGAATTAAAAGTGAGGCCTGAAGAAAAGGAAGGTGGGCAGTGCAAAGGCTTTACAGGTCATACTGATGGCCGAGGCTTCGTGAGTCCTCAGCATCTCGGGAGACACCAGAAAATTTCTTGTGGTTTGCAAAAATCACAGCACCTCAGCAGCTGAGCTGAAAGCACATTTCAAGTCATCTGATATCTACCGCTTATGACATTTCTATTGCAGAGATTTACATAGCTCCAAACATGCTAGACAGCTATGTCAAATCTGGGCAACACATGCCACGTGCAAGATCAGTACAACTTGAACCAGTACAGTCCAATTTGCTGAGCGCCCCTCAATGATCCACAGAAGACGCAGCAGCACCTAGCAAACTCTCCTTACAACTCACTGCCTTTCACATGTTCTTCTCTGTACCCATAAGGCAGAGAAATATCTTCATTTTCTTAGCAGACAGGGAACAGAAGTAGGACATAAAATGATTTGAACAAGTGAATGTATTTGTAGTTGGGCAGAGACCTGCCTGTGGGGCTCCCGAGACACACGATCAGTGCTCAGATCGGCACTATTTCTTGTTGGCCTACAGAATACAGGAAAATTAAGACACAAAATAGAAACAGACATCATATTGTGAATGCAGAAATGGCTGATTACAGGAGAGAGTGTTAAAATCAAGCATTCGCAGAAAGAACTGCCCTCACCAGCATCACAGTGGTCTCCAGTCCAACCAGTGCGGCAGATGCATTTCCCTGAGTGTTGGTCACAAACCCCATGGTGGCAGCTACAGTTCTGCTCACAGCCCTCTCCGTACTTCCTGTCCCTACATTCTGAAAAGAGATGACAGAGGTTGACTGGGGGCCAGACTGGAGGGGCTCCAGGAAGAACACACTTATGCCTCTGAAATATGGTGAGCCCCCTAAGTTGGTTCTAAAAACCTCCAGTGGGAGAGATTTTGAAGCCTCCCTTGACAAAATTATCTACAAATACACCGTTTCCCTCTGAGAGGATTTATTTTATTATTTTTTTCCTCCTCAAATTGAGTTCATTACTTACCTTCCCTGTCCCCAAGTGACAGAGAGTAGCTTAGCGTTCTCTTCTGTCCAGCAAGGTTCTAGCACCACGTTCAAGTGCCAATACCATATCTCCCCTCAGTCTTCTTGTCTCTGAATGAACAACCCCAGCTGTTTCAACCTCTCCACACCTGGTGCTCCTCAGCACCTTGCCCTTCCATCTCTTTTCTGTGCTGTCTCAAAGTAGACCTCACCAAAATGGAGTATCTTTGCAGAGCGACTGAAATGAAGTGCTGGAGGGATGGAGGCCATGATGAGACTCACCCAGCTCACATGCCAGCCCTGTCCAACCCTGAGGACATAGGCACTCGCCCGTCACATGGTCACACATCGCCTGGCCATGGCAGACACAGCGCTGCAGACAGTTTACACCATACCATCCAGGAGGACAGGCTGCAAAGAGGAGGACAGACAAAAGCCTTCCAGTACAAAGAGCAGGGGCAGGACACAGGTTAAACACAACCTTTCCCAGTTTACACCCCCTCTCACCCTGATGATCGTGGAGGTGTTTTGGGAGGTAGAACAGAGTAAAAATAAGGACATGAGTGATAAGGAATTACATAGACCAGTGTTTGCTCTGGGGAGAAAACAGGAGATGAAGTGAATTATCTATGACCCACCAAACGACCTTTGTCCTCGCATACAAAAAAACTTCTCCTGATCCCTCCCAGCTTTCTCACATAGGAGTGGAGTTACCGATTTCCCTGTTTTCAGCATTTCTTTGCACAGTCCTATTAAAATCACAACTCCTTTTCTAATTGATCTTACTACCCACAGTTGGCTAATGACAATTTACAATTTATCTAATTTTAATTAAGCAAGTATATTAATTCCCATCACAACCAGATCCTATGGATAGAACATCATTTTTTGGCATAAAAAATGCAAACCTCTCATGTGCCAGAGTGGCACCTTCTTAAGATAGTAACAAGAGCAAGTTCTCACTCTGCAAAAGCATAGTCACCAGAAGGTGGCTCACCCAGCCTCACACACTTATTCTACCTTCTTACTTCCAAAGAGAAAAGAAATCCCTGAACGTATCACCTAAGAACACGAGTACATTTCACAGTGTTTTCATACTTGACAACAACTATTCTAACATTGGCCTTGTATTTGAGGCCTTCACACAAATGAGAAAATTTTAGGTCAGTGTACACATGTCATCATAAAGAACAGTTCGGTTTCAACTTTTTATTCCTTCATTGTACTAGGATTTAAAGGTGGAGCCACTTCATTCTTATGTTCCTCTGCACCTGTCAGCTTTCACCCTTTCCCTCACCATCCTTTTCGTACGCTGAAGGGCAGCCACTACCTGTGGGGAGGTACTGACTCCAAAGCCCAGGAGCATCTGCAGCCGCAAGCGCCCCACAGCCCCGCAGCCACGGGGCTGCTTATAGAACCTTGAGGGGAAGGCACAGAAAAAGAAGCCTTCTGCAGGGCAGATGGACAGCCTTTTTCTTGTGGCTTGGGTGCAGTGGATTAGGATGTGTAACATAAGCCTCAGTATAGCCTTTCTTCACCAGCCATCGTCCTTAAGACTCCTTGGAGCGGGGCTTGTGTTTGAGTCACACATATTGGTCTAATTGCCAAGGCTAGAAATCCCAACGCCTTTCACATGTTCTGGATTTAGCCTATGTCTGGAACAGTGTATGGTAACGACGTGGATCAGTTGGGTGCACAGGACAGTAAAGCAGGCCATAGAAAAGAAACAGCTTTGTTTCAGTGTCATAAATGAGAATTTTATGGATGTTTTCTCCCTTAATCAGACAGCCTTCAAAAGCAGCTCTCTTTCCAGTCTATGGCTGTGTTTCAGCCCCCTCAGCTCCATGTACACTGAGCTCTTACGCCCGGCCCCTGCAACACAGATTTATTCAATGGACAGAGCCCCATTATGCAGATACAAAACCAATGACAACACAGGGCAATGAACTGATAATTGAAAAACTAATTTTTCCCTCCTATAATCCCCTGGCTGCGGTTTGAATTTCCAGCTGTACCTTCTTGGCAGGTGTCTCCTTTCCAGCCTGGGGTACAAAGGCACATCCCGGTTACGTGATGACAGAACGCCCCGTTGTGACAGTGACACGTGTGGCTGCAGTCTGGCCCGTATCTGTCCCCCTGGCAGGCTGCAACGAGAGAAGCCCATAAAAAAGGAAACATCAAAGGAGGCATCACACAGAGCAAACCTGAGACACAATTCGGCACCAAGGAAATCAGTTTGAAACCAGCTTCCAATGATACACTTTTCACATTATAAGGGCACCGCGGTCCATATATTAACCATGCCTGATGCTAAATAACACGGCTTAAAAATATGTACTATAGCACGTTCTGAAGAGGTTTTTATCGAAGGGCAGGATCGCTCAGGTGATGGATCAGCTGTCATTCCCTGCCCTGCAGAATGCCTTTGTGCTGAACTAATGGTCCAGTAGAACTGCCAGCTTGACAGCCTGGGTATTTATTTGCATCCTGGTAAGAGAACTGACAACTGCATTGTTTCCAGTGTTCATTTTTTACAGCTGGATGCCTTCACTCACCCAGAGTCTCATTCTTTGGTCAGAGAGGGGTGATATTTTCAACATATTCAGTTAAGCAGCTGGCTCCCAGGTGGAAACTTAATGCAGCCATCTCGCAAATGTACACTTGCCGCAGCTCCGTTTTCAGTGCTGCTGCCTATGAAAAATGGCAGTGATAAAATTCCTGTAGTCTCCGTTGCACCGGAGATTTGGATAGCTGTAAATGGTGGAAAACAGACAGTGCTGCTACCCTGCTTTCTTCAGATATCACCCCCAAAATATTAAAAAACTTGATGAAGTTGGATCGCTTCCTTGCACAGTTTTTTTGCCTGTCTTGTAGAGGCTCTCTTCCACTTCTACAGATCTGTCAGAGCCTCTCATCCCAGCAGCACTGCTGGGACACATCGGAGAGGTAAAAAGGCTCTGAGCCGAGATCAAGAACAACATCCTGCACTTGCTGATTGTGCCATCTCCCAGATCAGACACAAATGATGACTTTTTACCAAAACATAGATGGCTTAGGGTGTCTCAGTGTGCAGAATAATACACAGCACTGAGGGAGGACATGACCTTGGGGACCAAATAGAGGAATGAAAACATCTCAGCCTAAAGGGGGAACTTGGTTGAAAGTATCTGACCCATTATCAGTCCTTTCCTTCCTATTTGAGGACTTTCAGCTTCCTGATGCAGCTCTCACAGGCGCCATTTCTCCCAGAACTTTTCAGCACTGTTCATTTTTGTCATCGCTTGGACCACATCCACACTGAAACCACAAGAAAGTGCAGAAGTTCAGCCTCATCACAGTTAAAAGTTTGTTCTGCAAATGAGGCTTGGTTGCCAAGTTAAAGGTTCAGCCCATCCTACAGAGCTCTGGCTCACTTTGGGGAGCAGAACTAAATATTTCCACAATACAGACCAGAAGTCTATCACAACCAAGCCAAAGGAAAAAGTCAGCTCATAACCAGGTCCCCTGACTTGTTACTAGTTGTTGGTCTGAGGCTTTTGGAGTGTGCGTGCAAAGCTCTTGTTACGCTTGCCGAGAAGACAGAAGAGCTTTCCAGTGAAAATTCTGTTGAGAAAGTAGAAATTTTTTGAACTAATTTTTTTATTATTCTGTTGGGTGGGTAGAAACCCTTTTTAGTTCTCTGTAGGACAATCCTGACTATCAAAGTACTTTTCTGAAGAAAAATATAATAACAGATATATTGAAGCTATTTTACAAAGTTCTACAACTGAATGTACAAATAACCATGGGACTTTTCTCCTTTCTTCATGACAAGAGCAAAGGAAAGAAGCAATAGGAAGGTTAAAATCGTTAGACTTGTTCCTGCTTCCAGATTTTCCTCTCACTTCCTCTGCAAGAAGAAGGATTATTTATTTGCGGTCTTTATAAAACATTTTTGCACGCAGAATAAGGAACACATGAAACTGGAGACCAAAACATTCAGACTTGAAGTCAACAGCCATCAAAAGTCTCAGTGAGCACAGGGAAATGATGGGCAGTAAGACCCAATAGAGAGCCCAGCAACTTCGATTTCATGCAGCTCCTATGGATTACTTTCCCCAAATGAAGCTTCAGCTTTAAATGGACATGGAATTTGTAATGTCAACTGCTCACACATCACAAAACGTCAAACCTCTGGTCATCAGCAGATGATCCATGAGCAGAGACTCTGGCAGAGTTGATCTTTCCATACTCGTTCATTTTGCAAACCAATTTGGCCTCGGTTTCCCCCAAGAAAATGCTTCTTCCTGCTGAGCACTAACAGGTCCAGAAAGAGACATTTTTATTACTGAAAGAATCAGAGCAAAATGCAGATGCTGAATCATGTTCAGCTTCTACAGTTCATATACAATACGAGATTCTTTTTTTGTTTCTATTTTGTTTGTTTATTTGTTTTTGGAAACTGCAAACTGTGGATGAATTTGTATAGACGAAGCAGGGTTAGATCTCTGGCACAAAGAGATGCCAAAGGTCAAGTCCTCACTTCTGTATCTGAGGCATCACATCACTCAACGAAAGAGTTCAACTTAGACAGGCAATACACCTTTCCTAAACCTCTCCCTTGTAAAATCTAAAACGTCTTAAGCAGAAACTCAAAACAATCCTCCCCAAAAAAGAAAAAAAAAAAAATCTTAAGCTGAGGCAGAGCTTGCTTGGCTGATTTCATCCTAGATTAATAAAATTCATTCATAAGCAATTGAAAAAAAAACATTCTTGCAATGGAAAAGTGTTAGGCAGCTTCAACAAAAGGCATTACAGTCTGTATTGCCCATAATTAGATAGCAGTGTATAAAATGCACTGCATGGCCAGCTTAAGATCAATTCAAATCCCATGATGTCAAAATTATTCCTCAATATCCTCCAGTACATTGCCTGCAATCTGATTACTCGAACACAAGCGCTGTCCTTCCAGCCGCTAGAGCTGGCAAGTCCTGGGAACTGGCAAGAGGAATATTAAAGACCCAACAAAGATGGGAAGTGGTGAGCTGGTGTCTCGGACCTGTAGCCGCCTTACTCAGAACAGCTTTGGAGCAGCGTGGCCAAGGTCCAGTCCTAAAATCAAAACAGACTCATTGTTTAGCTAAGAGATAAGGAGGTCACCCTTTGCACCAACAACTGACCTCGCTCTTTACTTATAGGTAAAGGAGATGCTGGAGGCTTTGGCATCTTCACCAGCATGAGGAATAAATCAACCTGGCATAAAGCTCTAATGGCTGCAGCTCAAGAGAATAAATACGCTGTTTTGTTTTTTTTTTCTCATGTGAGTGGAAGGCAAGCACAGAAGGCCAGTGACAAAGAGCTGCATTTCTTAATCAAATTTAATGAAATATGTAGGAACAAAACTTTTCATCCTTAATGCGGTGTAAGGAGTGGAAAAGAGCCAAGGTGACACATTGCTAATATCGCGGCTTGGCTGAAGGGCAGTAAAAGTGGTCTGCAACCAAGAAGAAACATCATACCGATTCAGCACTACCTTTTCTGCTCTGCGGCATGGCTACATGGCTCTGGCTCTGCATTTATTTTGTGGTCAGGTCATTAAGCTACACCCATAGTGGAATATTACCACCACCATCTTCAAGCGGTGAGAGACAGAAAGCCAAGTGTTCTTACGGGGGGTGGGGCATGAGGAGGCAAAAAGGACTGCAGAGCTGGGTTGTTTGCAGAAATATCTAAAAAGGCAAAAGCTACACCACCATTGACCCTCCTGTAAATCCAAAGAGTAGAGGATTTTGCAGGAGAAATCCTTTCAGAAGACAGGCTGTGTTGCACAGTGGGTACAAACAGGGGAAAAACACTATGAAGAGCAAGCGCAGTCCTTAAAGAGGGCCGGTTATAACATGATATGTGACTGGAGAATAGAATTGTTTCAAGACAAGCATCATTTCTCTCTATTCTTTAAATTAAACCAATTTTGTATTGTAGAAACCTGCAACCTATGAAATGAAGTCTTATGAAAGCATTTACTGACACTGACAGCTGCTTTGTACCCCAGCTCTACAACACAGTTCTGCAGACGGCAGTCATGTTTTCAAAAGGAAGCATAGACTATGACATCATCCTAAGGTTAAACCAGAAAGTTGAGAGGCCAAATCCTGAAAATATTAAAAAAACCCCTGTATTTATTAGATTTTACAAATAGGCTCAGTGATCTCCATAGGTAACGCTAAAGATAATAATAGTTTCTCAGAAAACCAATTTTATATACGCACACTGTAGGATAACCCATACTTGTGAAAATCTAGGAAGTTGACTTTTTTTTTTAGAAAACAAATAACTTCTCTAAGTTAGTTAGAAAACTATTTTGTCATGCTCAAATAACAAACTATCCCCAGCTCTGATTTTTCCACTTCGTGCATTTGTAATCTGTCACTTTATAATGGATAAGTAGGTGAGATACACCAGAAGCAGATACACAACATTTCATCTCTTAACGTTGTATGAAAATAAAAAGCAGAGATTCATCATATGGCAAGAGACAGCTCTGCTATTTAAAAACTGATGCTTACAATGTTTGACAGTGCCAACAGCAGTTAAAAAAAATGCAGTTAATTATTTACACAGCTACCTTTTTTTGGCACTTTTTGAAAAGAATGTGACCTATCTAAAATTGTACCCCGGTTGGTCATCCTACATTCCCAGAAACCCTTGTTAGCATTGAAAGGGTTTGTGTAGAGGGATGTGCGTGTAGGCTGTACATACGCTGCTCGCAGGTGTCTCCCAGCCAGCCAGGGAGGCAGTGGCATGTTCCCAGGACGTGGTCACAGCCGGCAGCATTCTTGCAGTTGCACACGTGGTGGCAGTCAAGCCCAAAGAATCCATCTGGACAAGCTGAAAAGGCAAAACATCCTTTTTTAGCCAAATTCTCACTTCTTTTCTGTATAAACTCTAGTTCAGAGGTCTAAAAACATGGGCTGCTGCTCATCTTCTCATGGATGCTTTGTCATGTGTCACTCTGCGATTACGCTTTAAAGCCAAAGTTGCTTCCAGGGTTAAGTCTGCAGAATTCTGATACGTGCATCTCAGCAAAACATGACCCATTTTACACAACAGATTTCTGCATAGAAAAACACAGCTAACAATACATTAAAGAGCCATAAAACAAGAGAGAGAATGGATTCACACAAACCAGTACTTGTGCTTCTGTAATGTACAAAGGAAAACGGAAATAATCCAGCACAATGCAAGACCAGGGGGCCATTCTTGCTGATCTCCCAGGCTTCTGAAATACAGTTCCTTGCCCTGACTCTTCTTCATGCACAGGATCTCTGTCCCAGTCTACTCAACACCTTTTCCTAAAGTATAAATTTGGCCCTCTAACAGAAAGCACTGCTGCCTGCTTTGGCTACAAGGGGCGGGGAAATTCAGTGTCTGTGGATAGAGGCAAACATGGACCTTCAGACAGTGAAGGCAGTAGTGTAACACACCGCAACATCTGCTTTGGCGTCTCTGCTCTCAGAGCTCATGCTCAGCTTCTGACTACATACCATTGTTTCCTCTACTCAAAATCAGAAGGCTGCTCTTCCCTTCATCCCCTCCAGATTGCAGTTTCTTCTCCGGCATACGAAAGATTTCAGACTTACACCGCTTTCCAAGGATGTCTCAGAAAAGCAGCAAAGTGCCTCATGCTGATATAAAACTGTAACGTATCCCTCAGACTCTGTTCAGTTTGTACTGGGAAAGAGCTGTTATCAAGTTGTAAGGAAGAGACAGCAGCATGTGGTTTCAATCTTTATGTTCTTATTTATTATGCTTCAGTAGCGCGTATGGCGCAGCATACAAGAAAGGACTTCTCCTACTTAACCCTAGGTGACTTCAAAGGCTGACAAAGCTTTTCTTTGTTTAATGCAGGGACTACACACTGCTGTCAGCTATTCCTTGACATGCACAGTATTTATTTTCCCCTTTTATCTTATTAAAACAGAACTCCTACTGGGCTATCTTACGATAACTGCTGAAATCCCAAGAGAGAAGCCCAGTCAGTTTGTCCTGTCGATTTGCACTTCAAGTGCAAACTTTAAGTGCTGCACTTCACAAGGGCTCTACTTTGCTGTTACTAAGACATCAATTAATAAACATACTGTAGAAAAAGTCTGAGACTACTCTTGCCTCCACTGCATGGGCCAACTTTGTGGCATTTTGGGATATTCAGTCAGATAAGCAGCAAGACGGATAATTCTACTGCTGGCCTGATCCTGTAACTGGATGTGTGCCTTGGTCGTACAACACATACCAGAGCAGGAGGGAACAAAATTAGACAAAATTACATTGAAGTGAAGACAATTGCAGGCTTCAAAGTGGGAGCAGCAGATACTCAGAACTTCACAGAATTAAATCAATTATAACAATTCCCTTCTCAAACGGGAGTGGAGCAACCCTGGTGCAGGGCAGGGCGACCTGGCTCGCTCGGCATGGTGCACTCATAACAGAGCTGTGAGCAGGGATGGTGAATGCAGGCACACCTTGATTCCTTTTCAAATTTTGTGACTTCTGTAATTTCAGCTTGAATCTGGATCCCATGCTGCCACAATACAAAATACCTCAAGCAGTAACTGTATGCTCAAATGTGTTCATATTAATCAATATTGGATTTTGTAAGGTACTGTCTTCTCCTAGGACTTCGAACTTACAAGGCTGGAAAAGTTTCCATCGCAACATTTCTGTGATGATGGAAAAGTCTTTCCCAGTCCTGAGATGAAGCATCAGCACTATGTGAGAAGTCCAAGGCAACTCATCCGTGCCGTGTTTCAGTCTCCACAATCCTGTCTGTAAGGCACAAAGCTTGGCCAATGTGGGTGGATTGCCAACAGGACGGCAAAAAGCACATCCCTGCCAGAAGGAAACCCTGCCAGTCTCAGAGTTACTAAAACCAGAAGTATTACACTTCCTTGGAGAGAAGGTGTCAATGAGGTTCTACCAAGGGCAAACCACCCACATGTTTTCCTCCCTCTTCATCTTTTGGAAGAAGCTAAACTGTTCTGGCTGAAACTTTCTTCGTGAAAAGGTAACACAGGTCACCTCAGAGCAAGCATCCTCCCTGCTTGAAAAAAGCACATAGAAAACAGGGTCTTGTGAACAGATCTACTCTTCCCTCCATGATCTTTTTTCAGGAATTTAAAAAGACAAAAACGTCCAATATGACTGATTTGGAAGCAGAGACTTGTATTTTTTATTTTTTTTCCCCAAAAGACGTCACTCAGGCTCCTTCATGCTTCTCACACCTACTTTGGCAAAAGATATTTAACTTTTTTGTCCCCATTTTGATTCCTGCTGGCATCACAGAATGGTTTCAGTTGGAAGGGACTGTTAAAAGGTCATTCAATCCAACACCCTGCAATGAGCAGGATATGTATTCCAGTCCACTGATTATTTTTGTGACCATCCTCTGGACTTACTCCAACAGATCCGTGGTCTTCCTGTGCTGAGGGCCTGAGAGCTGGGCACAGTACTCCAGGTGAAGTCTCACCAGAATGGAGTAGAGGGGCAGAATCATCTCCTTTGGCCTGCTGGCCATATTTCTTTTGATGTGGCCCAGGATATCGTTGGCCTTCTGGGCCATGAGTACACATTGCTGACTCCTGTCCAGCTCTTGTCCACCAGTACCCCTAAGTTCTTCTCTGCAGGGCTGCTCTCAATCCCTTCATTCCCAGCCTGCATTGATACTAAGGGCTGCCCTGACCCAGGGACACTTGCCTTTGTTGAACCTCATGGGGTTCACATGGGCCCACTTCTCAACCTTGTCCAATTCCCCCTGGATGGCATCCCTCCCTTCCGGCATTCCAACTGCACCACTCAGCTTGATGTCACCTGCAAACTTGCTGAGCGTGCACTTTAATCCACTGTCTATGTCACTGATGAAGATATTAAATAGTACTGGTCCCAGTAAGAACCCCCAAGGGACACCACTCGTCACCGATCTCCATCTGGACATCAAGCCATTGACCACTACGCTCTGGATGTGACCAATCAAGCTGTTCCTCTTCCACCCAGCAGTTCACCCATCAAATTCATATCTCTCCAAATCAGAGAGAAGGATGTTGTGGGGGACCACATCAAAGGCCTTACAGAAATCCAGACAGATGACACCCATAGCTCTACGACTTTTTTCATAGTCACTCCACTGCAGAAGGCCACCAGGCTGGTCAGGCAGGACTTGCCATAGGTGAAGCCATGCTGGCCGTCTTGAATCACTTCCCTGTCCTTTATGTGCCTCAGCATAGCTTGTAGGAGGATCTGTTCCACGATCTTCCCAGGCACAGAGGTGAAGCTGACAGGTTGGTAGTTGCCAGGGTGCTCATTTTTACCCTGTTTAAAAATGGGTGTGATGTTTCCCTTTTTCCAGTCACCAGGGGACTTCATCTGACTGCCTTGACTTTTCAAATATCATGGACAGTGGCTTGGAAACTACATTTGCCTGTTCCATCAGGCCTCCGGGATGCATCTCACCAGGTCCCATAGACTTATACAAATTCAAGTATCTCAGGTGGTCAGTCTTACAGTGGGAAGGACTTTGCTCCCTCAGTCCCTGCCTTGCGGACCATCCACTTGAGAAATATGGGAGGACAGATTGCCAGAGAAGGCAGAGGTTTCTTAAAGAAATACCCCTTAATTCCTTTAAATGAATAGAATTACACCACAACACAGATAACTGTATTCCTTTTCCAATAAAAAAAAATAATTTAAAAAAAGGATAGACTTACAAAACCAGAGTTCAACTAAATAATATTTTAAAAGGACATAGTGGAGACACCATAAATTATAGGACACATATTGCAATGGGACTTAGAAAACAGTGTTTATTTTGTGTAATAATTGCTGGTAAGAATGAGAGGAGAGCAACAAGCAATATCTGAATTCCAGCCTGGGGGGGGTCTTTTGCTATAGAACTCCTAAGGCTGTGGAGCACCTTCCTTCCCATCAGAGGGCAGTAGCTGCCTGCAAGTGCTGCCGCTTCCCTCTCGCAGCTGTAACCCTGCCTTTGTAATCTGGCTTATAAAGCTGCTTTCTAAGGAAAATAATTGTGACTTTGGTTTAATGATCATCATTTGTAGACTCTTCAATCATTTACACTTCAATAACTTCCATAATGTCTGACTGACTGCGTGCTGTTTCTGTTGTATTCAAGACTGTATTTTTATGATCTGCACAATGATGCAGCACGACAGCAACCTCCTTAGGTGATGCCACAGACTGAGTCACAATAATCATTCTAAGTAATGCAGTCCAACCTTTCCAAAATTTTAACAAATGATCGGGTAATAGAAAATTATTAAATTTAAAGTTAAAAGTGTATTTGCTCTTAAAGAGTTCCCTTGGGAAAATGCACAGATCTATGCTTTTCTCCAAAACATTTCAGAGAGGTACTAGGAACAAGCAAATATAAGTCAGGACGAGCATATTCCTGCTCAGTGTTCAAATTGTAAGACTGCTTAAAAAGAGAGTCTTCATAAAGACGTGATATAGTGGGAATCTTAAGCATGCATCTAACTTTAATCACGTCTGTGCCCGGTATGAAACAACTCGCAAAATGCTTCGCAGAAGCACAAGGGAACATGGAAGGGCACATTCCAGTATCATCTTCCAATCAAGTTCAATGGCTTGTTGAGATCAGGCACTATAAATTCTATAACCAGCTCACTGCATAAAGAAAACCCCAACTGCACAAACCCAACAGGGACCGGAGAGAGCAGCAGTACCTCTTTCACAAAAGGTTCCTGTCCATCCCGCTGTGCAAGTACAGGCTCCGCTCACGTGGTCGCAGGCAGCTCCGTTCTGGCACTGACAGCTGTACTCACAGCTCAGGCCGAAGCTTCCCTCGGGGCATCCTGCAGTGTAGGAATCAAAACCAGATGATGGGTTAATTCTGGAGCAGATCAGAGATCAACAGGGAATTTTTTAGATACGTGGGAATTATTATTCACAAAGGAAGAGTCAAGGTGCAACAGTAATGCCTTAAAACTGATGTGATTAAGTATTCTCCTTGGGGTCCAGGTAAGCTGGGCTGTTTTTATTAAGATCTATTTGAGAAAAATGCCAAGGTGTTGAAAGACTAAATTCTGCACAGAAAAGGTATATCCTCTGATAGTTGCGAAGCCTGCAACTTTGCAGGTTCTGCTTGATGACACTTAGCACACTGGTCTGGAATTGCTTATGTGCACATTTCCTGTGGGACTTCATCAGCCAGGAGGGGGGAAGCTCCCAGCTTCTGCACCTCCTTTTGAGGCCTTATCCTGTGTTTTCCTGCAAATCCTCCTTCCCTAGAAAGTTGGAAAAAATATGAAATGTGGTGGTTTCCTTCAGAAAGCTCCAAAATGAAAGCTGCATACTGCCTTTTCAGGCTCTGCTTTGAAAATTTCAAGTGAAAACATTACATCTTGGGGACAGATTAATAATTGCATTTCCACAGCAGTTAACGTAAGGAGTCTTAAAAGATTTGTATGGTACTCAGCTATCTGAAGAAAGAAAACAACACTTGAGAACAAAACTAATTTCTTCCAGGATTATAGGAAAATCAATTAAGAACAGGGCCAGTTGCCTAATTCACATTAGACATTTTGGAGGAGCTGAAATAGAGAGATATACTTGGCTAAACACAATAGTACAGGGTGTCTACTCATATTTGAAGGTCTTGTGAACTCCCCTCTAAATATGTTAGGAAACTACAGCCAGATCTCGTGTGATTTTAGCATTTACAACACAAATTTTCAGGCAATCTGGAAAGAGTCACAGAGAACAGAAAACAATGAGGATCTTCAAAGACAACTCTCTGTCTGGAATAAAGTGGTGGGTTTGGTATTGCCTATGTCAAGCCTTAGGTGGTCAGCAAGAGGAATGAGAGTGAATCTGGTCACTTCTGCAGGTGACTCCAACGAGAGCAAAGCCCTGTCTCTTACAGAGGCTGTAAGTTGGAATGGAAGACAGAAGGATAGCAAGGTACCTTAAGCATTTACTTGCTTCCAATCACCTTTGTTGGAAAACAGGCCATTGTTTAAATGTGGAGTTGTTCAAGTATACTTTTTTACATTTACAGTTGAAAATCAGTCCCAGGGTTGAACTGCTGCAAAATTCCATTTCATCACCTCCTGCTCCCAAAGCTGCAGATCACTGCACATCGTACCTCCTGCACTAGTTTAACGAGTAAATACATAGAAGTGTACTCCTGCTTTAAAAGCTTGATCCTCCTCAGTGTCTACGTCACACTTGAAATTTCAGAGTCCAGGGGATGTATGCAAGGAAAACAGTATTCCAGTGCAGTAACAGGTGTAGGGCTCTCAGCTGAGCCTTCTTCAAACCTACAGCATTTAGCTTGGAGTTGAGACTTTCAAGGTGATGGCAACAGGTCAGTACACTTCACAAATGATTTTGCAGTCCACATCGCAGAGAATCTGCCCTCTGCTGAAGCAGGCGCAGGCTGCCGCGATGCATGCTGAGATACACTCACCCTGCTGGAGAACCTGAGCTGCCTGTAGAGCCGCAAAAGGAAACTCTGACCTGCAGCAAGAGGCTAGAGCAGCCTCAAGA
Source organism: Cuculus canorus (assembly GCF_017976375.1). Classification (NCBI taxonomy): domain Eukaryota; kingdom Metazoa; phylum Chordata; class Aves; order Cuculiformes; family Cuculidae; genus Cuculus; species Cuculus canorus. Next base: position 21,204,078 of record NC_071409.1, read on the forward strand.
GCAGAGGAGTTCTCTGACAACAGGGAATAGCAAAGATGTCACCTCCAAGGCAGCATAAAATACTTAGGGAAGAATTATGGCTTTCACAATCCTGCACCTATACGTACACATATATACATACACATTTTTATATATGCAAATATATACGCACACACATATATTTGAATTGGGGCAAAAAGCAGACTGAATAAAACAAAAAGCCCATAGACAGAACATTAGGCATTGCTAGATGTTTTGTCAGTGGCCATGGCTTCACCGATTACCTTGCCACAGAGGATGACAACCAGCTCTTTGGCTACCTTCTGTCTGCAAAGATGCAGTTTTGAGAGAGGTCAGCAGTGTAGCTGGCAGCTCTTTCTCTGGGAGCTGGTCTTCCCACAAACTGTTCTTCCCTTCCCTCTGTGCCAACAGCACCAACAGCCATGAGATCAACTTTTCTGGGTCTTTGTCTTAGGTCACTGTTCCAGATTAATTGTTTTGACATTTCTCTGTGACACCAGCAGTTAATTCTGCCTACACTACTGTGAGACTCCGGTAGCTACATCTGTGCTACTGTAAGACTGCTGAACTAATGGATAAAATATTTATTTAACAACATCAATATAATCAATAACAGTAATAACAATAATAATAATAGCAGCTTAACTATGCAACCTACTGTCACAAGATTAAGTGAATACCAAATGTCTGAATAGAATAAAAAAGGAAATAGGCACATTAATTGGGGGGGAAAAATCAAATTGTCTTAAATATAGAGATATTGCTTCTGTCTCGAGAAGCTCCTGAGTGATGAATTGATGAAACCTGCATATCAGGAATTATTTATATGCCTGATTTTATCCTCTTAAGGCATCTGCTATTGAACTCTGTTAGAGAGAGATTAGCAGAGAACATGGGCCTCTGGTAAGTTCACTGCGTGTTTTCGTTGATAACAAACAGAAGACCCCAAATCCTCCCTATTTTTCTTCTGTTATGTACATGTGAAGTGTTTCTATATGCCTGGCCTTAAAAAAAAATGGATGAAGAAAAAGTGCACACCCCAAACTGATTAAATAAAACTGATATGGCGGCTTCCATACCACAAGCCAATTATACATCAATCCTATCACTCGCATGAGATCTTAACATCAAAAATAGCTCTTGAGTCCAAAGCAAGTCTGAAAATAACTTTTCTGGAATTGGAATTAAGGACATTGTCTAACCCTGATGAAACCCGAGTGCTCTGCAATGCGCTGGGCAGACCGGAGGCGGTACAGCCCGGAGGTCTTCCTGGAGAGAATCATCAGGAAAAACAATTTCCGCTGATCGGTCTTGCAAATTCCCCACGTTGACAAAGCGGCAACTTACTCCTTTCGCAGTGTTTCCCAGTGAATCCTGGCTCACAGAAGCAGGAGCCAGTGACCGGATCACAGCTACCGTCACTGTTATTACAGACACACGTGTTTTCACAGCGCTGTCCCCAACGGCCACTATTGCAGACTGCAATGTAAAGCAGGATTTATATTGAGAATAAACTTTGAGCTTGGCTAACAGATTATTTTACATCTAAATGAGAGAACGGAAAAGTTGCGAAATGGCTTCTTAATATACAGCCACTCTGAACTACAATCTTAGCTGCAGCATGGAGCACAAATCAATGGAAATTAATACAATTTTTGCTGATTTATTTCAGCTGAAAGTAAGGGTCTGTAGGCAGACATGCTATCCGCATAAAACTAATCGTTCATAGTCAATCCATATCAATCAATCCACAGTTACAAACACATAATTTCATGGAAATAAAATCTCAGCTATTGAGTCACTTAGCAAAAAACCTGCATAACTAGAACAGCTAATGGGCAAAGCAAGTCAGATTTGTGAGCATCACCATATTTTCCTCAAAATACTGGGAAAAGCAACATGGAAACAGACAGAGACATCTCACAATCTTTGTTAATGCAGCTTACTGCTTTCACTCTGAAAATCACACAAACTGACGTGATTAGAACAATGTACCACAGCACCTCTTTCCTTTCTGGTAAGGATAAAGATAAAAGTGCCAGTTAGGGCAATGGAAGCCTGGGTTTGGAGTTGGCATCTGTTTCATGCCTGGTCTGCAACAGTTGGAAGAGCTGCATTACTGAGTCATCCCTACAAAACAACTTTTCTCATATCTCATCCTGAACACAAACAAAAGCTTTTCTTTGCCTTGGTCTCTCAATTCTTTAGACAGCCCAGGGCGCTATGGAAAGCTATCTAAATGGCTCTACACATTATCAACTCGTTTGATTTTTAAAACATGCATATTGGTGGAAACTTCAAATTCTTCCCAGAGTTTTCTTCAGTTCCAAGCCTGAGAAGCCAGGCCCAAAACTTACTGCTGTCAACATTGGCAATTGATTTATATGACTTTATGTGTTTAAGATAAAGTTTAGAAAGAGGTCTGTATTATGTTGGCTTTTTGCAAGAGGGAACATAATGAATCAAGCAGAAAAGATGTGAAACAGGAAAAGGAAAGCATCAAGCAGGATGGCTTAACATTTAAATGGTGCTATTGAAAAAGGGCAAATCTGCACACTTACACAACCATCAATATAGAGAGTGATGCTCAAGTCAAGAGAAAGAGGCTCTGCTCTTCCAGAGAACAAAATTTCTCCCAGAATTTATATTCACAAGTTAAAGAGTGACCTTAAGACACACGACTGTACATACCACTCACTTGTTGAATAAATCTCCCCTAAGCAAAATGAAAATTTGAGAGTCAATCTTAAAATTAATCTGTGCTGAAAATGAAAAACAAAACTGTCTGTCAGTCAAAATGCTGACAGGACAGATGGTATTGGGCAAAGGGACCCATAGTGTTGAAATAAGAGCTTATATCAATACTTTGCACTTCATCAGCCATCTATTTCAATGCTTTGAACCTAGATAATTAAGGATTTTAACCACTCAGGCTGTGCAAACCCAAAAACATGCAATTTCAGAAGCAGTAAGATTAGCGAAAGTATATTACAAAAATGTAATAGACTAAGAACAAACAAAACTGGTTCTTAAATTTGCAGCAAAGTCCCTGGGAGATAACCCACGAGCCCTGTGGAGTGAATTCACATTCCACTTACGGTGTTTGCAGTTGTGGCCAGTCCAGCCAGGGGGACAAGTGCACTTTCCAGTGATGTGGTGACACTGAGCGCTGCTCCTACAGCTGCATAACAGCTGGCAATTTTGTCCATAGTAACCATCAGGACAGGCTGAAATCAGATGAACAGACTGTAATTTCACCTAGGTAATAACACAGGCAAGGATTGATGTTTTCAAACAAGACAGCAACACCTTGCACCCTAAAACATACATTAACCGAATCCAGAAATAAAAAAGGCAAAATGAAAGAAAGATCTGCAATTTGTATACTAGGCTGTCTGGGGCCTGTGAAGCAGGAATAGCTTGAGTGACTTTTGGGTACCTCTCTTGCACATCGGGAGCAATCAGCAGAGAAAGAGTGCTGAGCAAACCTTCATCAAAAGCAATTTTGTGACTAACAAGGAGAAAAAATACGCCACCATTGAGGTCTTGCACAAAGCAGTGCTGTCCCTGAGAGCCTGTCTATACTGCCAGCACAAAGCCACACCCAAGCAACCTTTAATATCCAGAGGCTGGGTAAGGATCCCCACCATCACAGCACAGACCAGTGCTTGAGCATATTCCCACAGTCTCTGCTGAATTTGCAGAGACAGCACTGATACTACTCCTTCATCTTCATTACCATTTAATCCCTAATGATATACATCAAGGAGTGTTGCTGCAAACATAAGCCAAGAGTAACACATAATGGGCCAACTGGTCAGCACCTCTCGCCAAGCACTCAGGATTACAATACAAGTATTGTGTCTATTACACGTTGTATTTCTAAGTACTTATTACCATAAGTCACGCCTAATGATAACATCAATTCGGGATGCAGTTTAGCCGGTCATCTGCATTTACATGTAATTTCCCTCTGGTAAATAACGTCAAAACCAATCTCAGGAATTGCTGCAGCCAAAGGGTACTTATCTTGGATAAGTGTGTCTAATGTAACAGGCATCTCACAAAACACCAAGAAGGCAAAAGCAAAACTAACTTTCCATGGGGAAGGCCAATGTGAGGACTCACGTGCAGAGCAGGATGCTCCGGTGTAGCCAGCGGGACAGTCACAGGCTCCAGTTTCCCTGTTGCACTGGCCCCCGTTGGTGCACGGCTCACAGGAGGACTGGCAGTCTGGTCCCCACTGGCCTGCTGGGCAATCTAGGAAAAAAAGCACAGGAGATGGCCCCAGTATCGTTTTCTGTTTTAAGACAATTATAGATTTCTGCTGTTACCTTGAATTTTAAAATAACAGTAAAACGAAGCTGGATAAAGTACTGTTAGATTATCGCCTTAGACCTACAGCACTACCACAGTAAACCTTCTGAAAGAGTCAACATGCCCCATGTACTGCAGCACACGAGAACACATCTAAAGACAGATCCAAAGGCTCTCTTCCAGCTTCCATCACCATTCATCTGTTTGTTTTTTTTTGTTTGGTTTCTGATACAGTAGTGTTGGGAGCATTTAGATATAGGTGAAAAATGAATTACTGCACTCAGCAAAGGAAACCTGCAGAGGACGGTAATCTGCAGACAGATGCAGGAGGGGAGGGCTGCTGCTGAATTTTTGCTGGGCTGAGTTGGTGGCAGGACCGTCATCTAGTCCAGAGGAATGTGACGTGGAGCCCACGTCTCCATTCAGCTCTGCCTCCTTCACCAGGGTCCTGTTCTGTGGAGCAGTGACCACCAACCAGGTCCACGCAGGGCAGATGCTCCTCAGATGTGCAATAGTCAGAGCTCTGCAAGTGGTGAAGGGGCACCCCATGGCCCCTTGGTAGTTCAGTGTCCCTGAGACCTTTTTCATCCTTTTACTTAACTACCTACAGCAATGCTTTCCTTTTTTTTTCTTTTCCCCTTTTCCTTCCTCTGTTCTAGATCCTTCACTTGCTGGTTCCACAATAGCTGTGTTCTGCCAAGGCCTTTCAATAGCTCCCGAGGCACATCGTGTGCATACGGTAGCACAATCTCAAGCTCTGTTCTGGAACTCAGAGCTGTTGCAATGCCCCGATATCTCTGCCCAAGTTGTATAAATCCAGCCCAGCACAGAAACAACTATTAATTGGAGCAGACAGACAGGTCAGGGTAACCAAATCTCCCTCTCTTCTTTACAAACAATCCCAAGTGGTGGATATCATAGGTTCTGCACAAAGAGTTATTCATCAGCCAACCTGCAGATGAAGCCTATTGCATTGCATTGCAGCTTTAGTGGGAAACAGAATAATTCTACTTACTGTGTCTGTCAAAGCAAGACATTCACTACCCCATCCCAACACCAAACACACCTTGGTCACAAGTAGCACCAGTCTTCCCAGCTGGACAAATACACTGCCCTGTTTTGGCATCACACGGTGCTTCTCCACAGCTGCACGTCTGCCTGCAGTTCACCCCAAAGCTCCCAGGTGGACAAGCTGGTCAAAAGAAACCCAAAGACACGATTGGTATAACGAAGCATTCTGAAAACATTAGGAGACATCACCATCAGCAGTTTTAAGTTGAGTTGCGCTAGTACAAAGTGATCTATGTTAGCATCGGTGTGTCAGCGACTGGTGGTCTGGAATTAACAGCAGTAAGGCTCCAGAAAATCTATGCCTGAACTTTTAAGAGGTAACTACAGTTACCTGGACAAATACTAGTATTAGTAAATGGCCTCAGCCTTGTACCTCAATCTTTACAAGCAGAGTGACACAGCAGTTGCTAGGCTCTAAATATCAGTTTGACTTCAGTGGGGAACTGTCAGCTTGCGTCAACAACAAATAAACTCTTTTATTTGCAACTTTTATATCTGATAAGTTTCCTGCAAAAGCTTTCCAACCCCATGTTTACCTCACAGGGAAATAGGCAGTGAGTACCTACATAAATGGCATTTTTCTCCGTGAAACCCAGGTGGACATGAATGCTTGCAGACTCCTGTCTCATGGTCACACAAAACATCAGCAGGACAGTTGCACCTCAGTTTGCAACCAGCCCCATAAAAGCCAGGTGTGCATTCTGGAAAACGCAAGTAGACACAGAACACATTTAAGAAAAAGAAAGAGTTAAGAAAACGAAACAAAAGTCATAAAATAATTTGGTAGAAATATACAGAGAATCTATTATAATGTACGTTTTAGAGGTGCCGACAGCAAATTGTAAATACTTATTAAACACTTGCATGGAGATTTCAAAGAGGTTATTGCTTAAATACAACCCAGAAACAGAGTGGGAGAATACTTAAGAATATATTCAATTACAGCCATTACAGAATTACTCTTCTTATCTGTCTGTACCTTCTGCTGGTCTCTGCCTTGGTGCAAAGCCAGTGCTGGGATAGCAATGCTCTCCCCCTCTGAACTAAGCACGTCACCAAGAATGCTATAGATATTAAACATTATTGCTATTACTCACCAAACCCCCAGAATGAGTGTCGTAAACCTGACACGTTCCTGCCTGCCCAGAGAGGAATCTGAAGGATCTTTATTGCATTACTCCATTACTGACTAGAGAGGGTACCGAGACGTGCAAGCATTAATGTGGAATACAATTCTCTTTGAACTACCCCCAAAACGTACAAAGAATAAGTTGAATTCGAAGATCTCCAAATCTAAGGAAAGGTAGCATTACTGAAACCATTCACAAATAATCCTGCTGCCATAAAACACAGGTTTTGCCACTTATTTACTGTCTGTGCAGAAAAAGGAAAGAACAAAAGTGAAGACTCGCACATTCTTCATTATTTAGGGCTGAATTTAGGGTTGTATTAGAATTTGGTTTCTATGCCTCTGTTGTCATTTGATCACGCTAAAAATCCCGCATTCTTAAGCTGTATTCTCCTTGATGCCCCTCTAAGCCCTGTGTCAGGCACTCATGGAATCTGCTGTGTGAAAACACACAGATAAAATAATTAGTAGAATATGAATATATTAGTAGCAGCAACAGCCAAACAAAGCAGATGGGGGGAAGAATGAGAAACAATGCTAGGACTAAGGCATAAGCAGACACAGGGAATTTGGCTTTCTATTTTACCTTTCTGACACTTTTTGCCATGAAAACCAGGCTTGCAGGTGCAAGTCCCATTCCTTGCGTTGCATTCCAGCGTGTGCTCTTTCATGCACTGACACTCCTCAGAGCAGCCAGCTCCGAAGGCCCACCTGGGACAGGCTGCAGTCAGATGAAAAGGAATCATTAGCTCTGTAATTATGCATGGGTTATTTGAAATTGCACACTGCTGCAGAATGCAACTGCTGCAAAAAGCCAAACATTCATTTTACTTTCAGCAAATACATCCACGTTCCTATGACAGTGCCTATTAATGTGTGGGTGTGTAAAATATAGTTTACATGAATCCTATATTAAGTAATTCATTTCATTTTAAGCAATCTGCGATGAATGCAAGAAACAGATATGTTTCAAAGTGAAATTGGTGAAGTTTCTGAATGAAAAAATATTTGGATACACTCAAGACAAAAGCTTCCATGAAAACAACTAATAAATCACACAACTAATTTTCAATCTTATATAGACAACCAAAACTTGTAACTGCAAAGACTCATCTATTTTGTAACGTTTTTTGTTTGATTCTTTTTATTCCCATTTAACATTCTGGCCCCACCCTGCCCCAGCCAGCCCTGCTCCTCAGCTCCCACTCCAACCACATCGGCAGCTCCAACCAGACTTTAATCTCACCAACAACCCTAATATTAACCTGTCAACTCCAATCCAACCCTGCCTACAGTCCTCACCTTTGTGCATCAGTAAATCGCAGACCTTATGGCAAAAATTAATTGCTAGAAGAAAAGATTAATGAAGTTTCTGGGGCCTTCTGGCACACGTCAAAAGTCACGTCCTCCCACTCCCCCCAGCTCATCACAGAACTCAAAGCCTTGCTCATTTTATATGTGATGTGGAATCCTTTTAAGATTGTTATGTTGTACATGTGTTAAATAAACATATCTGAAAAATTATGTGGACTTACTAAGATGGCAGAAGCGCCCGTATAGTCCAGGGTCACACAAGCAGGCTCCATAGAGTCGGTGGCAATAGCCATTGTTGGCGCAGTTGCATGGTTTGTTACAGTTCTTCCCAAAGAAGCCTTTTGGGCAACCTTTTGAGTGCACAAACACAACAGGGAATCAGCTGTTAAGTGTTAAAACATGAACATCAAATCAGCTCTCTTTCAGTTGTTGCTACAGAAAAGACCACGTTTATTTTGTTGCTGACCTGGGGCTCTGCACAACCCATCCTTACAAGGTATTTGCTTTCTCTCACCGTTTGTCCTGCCTATTATTCAAACAAAACATCTCGCACAATGGAGGCTTTTCCCATTTAGGCCCCTAACATTCACTATGCACAACTACACCTCGACTGACACAAGGAAAGAAGTGGTGAGGTTTCAGATGAGGTTTCAGGTGGCCACTACCCCAGGCAAGACGAGGGGAGTCCTACCATCTTCACAAAGCTTGCCGTGCACACCAGGTGGGCAGCGGCACTGCCCTGAGATGGGGTCACAGGAGCCTCCGTTCTGGCACTTGCAAACGCTGGTACAGCCTCTGCCGTATGTCCCGGGGGAACAAGCTGTGGGGAAAGCAGAGAAGATGAATGGGCCAAAATAATCTTTCCCTCTCCTAGGAGTGAAGCAAAGTAGTATGCGATGCATTCAAACTCTCCTCTGCATGTGCTACTCTTCACACAAGGCTCAAAAAACATTGCCTAAAAAGAACAAAGCTTAAAAATCAGAGCAGAGTTTTTAATATTTGGAGATAACTATTTTAAATATTTTTCCCCTCCCAAATACTATTTTAAAAATAACACTGTGTTTTTCTAACATAATGTATTAAATTCCTCAGGTGATCATTGCAGATAAGGATCCACATCAGCACAGGATTCCTTCCTAAAGCCCTCATCTGACTGAACTGACATGTTATCAATGTACACTAAGAAATCTGACATTTCACATAAATTTTCATTCAGCTTTTTTGGTTCATTATGACAGAAATTTAGTTCCAGTTTTCTCAAAAACTGTTTAGCTTACCCTAAAACCACAAACTATGCTGTATATTAAGAAAGCAAGACAAAAGTGTGAAAGCAATCACATATAACTAATTCATATAGATTATATTTTATATTTATCATGGTCAATGCCTAATTCATTGCACTGCAGTTTGGCTCAATAATGTAGTCCCATTAAAGTTTTTTAAATTCCAAAGGCGAATTCCAGCAGATTACATGCATGAATATCTGCTATAAATATAGAGCAAAAATCTTGTTATTATTATCTATGAAATGAATGAAAGAATTTGGATCCTCTCTTGAAGTGTAATCTATCCCAAACCAATAGAGCACCACAAAACAGAATAAAGAATATCTTAATTTGACAGCCTAAACTGTCTTAGGTAGACCAGAAATCATAATTTTAATCCTCCTCACTCCTCTTCTTTCAGCCGTCCCCAACGTTTACAAATGAAACCCACACTCAGTCTCCCACAACAACCATGGGCAGACTGTTGGTATCAATAATTTCCTGTTTTTTCTATACTTTTGCTCTTGTGATGATGCCTCTCAAACAATCTTGACGGTAATTAACCTGAAAATCGCTGTCTACCAATGCTAAGTAGTAATTCTTCATTGAATTTGTCTCATCAGTGACAGCACAGACTCTCCGAGTATGATGGGCCACAGCATTCCATACACCACGAAACAGAAGCACCCATCTCAAACACACGAGTCCTGCTCTGTGAAGGCAGGCAAGCTGTGCCAAACTGTAGATGATGAACAGTACACGGTACATCCAGAAATCACCACTCTATCTTTCCTATTGGTTTTGACAAGTGCTTTTAAATCATCTGCCAGGAAGCAGAAATAAGGAAAGTAAAATGCTATTACAAAGGGCACTGGCTGATTTGGCAACAGAATTCGGAAAACTAAAATTTCCAATATTAAAAATTAATCATCCCAAGAAAAAATGTTAATTATAAAAAGAATGGAAAGGGAAACAAAAAAAAAACCAACCCAAAACCAAAAGCAGGAGCCAGTTTACCAACAGAAGGAGAAAAACAGAAAAAAGGGGCAATGTCTTGGGATGCTGTCAAGGAAAAATCAAGTTTAACATCTATGTCCATCCAGATTGTCACAGCACCTGCCAGGACAGACTTCTGAAAGCCAGCAAGGCATGTCGAGCAGCAAAGCATGGCAAAGCCTGGCACTTTGCAGCAGCAGAGGGAATAGGAACGAACACCAACACAAGTACTTTGGAAGGGGTACTGCGCTGTACTGGATGGTAGAAACCTCACTGTTCACAGTTCATATTTTTACTGCAGCATTCCTTAGAATTTCTATTTTATGTGTCAAATTACAATAAAATTTGCTGTCTACGAGGCAGCGGTGCTCCTTAGGGTGCTTTACGGAATAAAAGTAGACAGATTATTCCCATTTCCTACCTATCTGCATTGTCACAGCACTAGGACACCGTCCCCAGTTTACAAACACCCTGTACTCACTTTCATTACAGATAATACCAGTCCACCCAGGTGAGCAAACACAGCCATTGTGTTCAGTGTTGCATCTGCCTCCATTCAGGCAATCCTCACAGCTCAAGCTACAGTCGTTGCCAAAAGTGTTATCAAGGCAAACTGAAATAAAAAAACACAGAAGACGTAGTGAGCATCCAGACAAAATACTTTTACAAGCTCTTGCCTATCATTTTTGCCCTATCAAGTGCAAGAAGGAACCTGCATGACATTGACAGATACTGTACATCATTAAAAGTATTTCTTGGGAGAGAATCTCCTTTTCCCCTCGCTAGACTATCCTTTTTGTTCTTCTGTTGGAGTAGGTGGATGCAGTGCCATTTAAGTCTAGTTCAGTGATATTTTTAACAGCGTAGTTTGAGTGTTATCCTAAGAATAAAAAGCATAAGACATGTTCGTCACTTCTTTTTTTCTTCATGGATATGAAAAAAGGGGTTAGTTTATACGCGAATCTTATATGAAAATGCATTCTTCTCCCACCTTCCCTACTCTCTCCCTTGCACCCACCACACGTGCACCCTCATGTTTTTTCTTCATGGGGTCTATCGAGAAAGGCATAGAAAATAAGCATTTCTCTCTGCTAAAATACCTTGGTGACATTAAGGTCCTATACACACCGTCAGTCTATTGCCTTCGAAGCCTCATGGCAGTGGCTGAAGACTTTCTGGAAGGGGATTTTGAAGAACACCTGAAAGCGAGCTAGCAGATTATTTCAGCTAACAGTAAGTCAGCAGGCTGGTTGTTTTTCATTTTCCATGCGAGGCCAGATTTCCTCTCGGTCTCAGCACCCAGCTGTTCCTTTTGCTGAAGCTGAACAAATGCCCAAGCTTTCAGAGACATTTAGAATCCCATTGCTTGGGACAGGTTACAAATTCATACATTAGAAGAAGAAAACAGGCTACCATTAAAAACATTATGCTTTTACATTAAAAAGTCCATTCAATCTATAGAAAATAGTTTATCATTTACATCAGCTTAATGTTTAAAGCTGTACTTCTATAATTTAGATAGCAGCACAAAAATATGTCTGAAACTCAAAGGAATAAATCAACATTTGGGAGGTAAAATTACTTACTAAACCATTAAAGGTTTCATTCCTCCATTACCTTTTTCTACAAACCCTCATGTGCAGCAAAGCCTCAGCTTTAGAAGAAGTGCAGACACTCAGCTATGACTGATAGTACCCAAATTTATGTGGCTAAGCATAAATAAAACATGCAAAAACTGGTCAATAAATATTTGATTGTGGTCTCTAGGCCTGATAATTTTGCCTGCGGTTATTTCATTTATCAGTTTCCCAACTGGTTATCAGTGTTGTTGAGTCTGGCTGGATGCTATGCGATTTTGGAGGTCTTAACAGTTTTGTTCATAAAAATAAGTTAAATTTTTATTAAAGCCAAGACCGGTTCCTGATTTTTGCCTGTAGGGCACAGTCCTCAGATGAGTAATTAGAGCTTATATAAAAATCACAGGACATATATAACAAAAAAAAAAAAAAAGAAACCTCATTCCTCCCTGGTGACCCACCAACATATACTGCACTCATCAGAAATAAAGCACAGGATTTCAACTCATAATACTCTTTAAGCGGTGAAGTTCCACCTCCACGTGGCAAGACTGAACTCATATGAAGTCCAGGTGCAAAGCTGATTTGCACCCATTCGTGTTACTGTCTGTACTCATGAGCTGTGCTCACCACTAGTTGTGCCAAGCCCAAGGCCAGCCCGAGTTCTGTGTGGGTGGGTCCATGCTTTTCCTGGAGAATATGCCTGAAGCATCAAAAAGGGCCTGAATCTCCAGAAGGTTGTTTTTTTCCACAAATAAGAATGCACATATCTTAAGCTAAAACTTCTCCAATTATTATAAAAGGGCTTGTAAACAGGCACACATTTCCCCCCTCCTCACTCCTTTCCTAGAAGAAAGGAAGCATTTCCCAAGGGCTTGCTCTCAGTAGACTTTGTGCATGGAAAACCCATGGAATCCTCTCACCCCTGGGATGAACAGGATCTTTCTGTCTGTTGCTTCCAGGGCTTTGTGCAGACACCTTGTTTTTCCAGGAAGCCTCCCATCCCTTGCTTGCTACGCTGCTCACTTTTCCCACATTTCACCATATCCAGGCAGCAGCAGCCAGAATCAGGGAAGCCTTCCTGTTCCCCAAACTTGCTGCATTTGGAATGGGATATGTGGCATGAAGGACAAGCAACAAGCAGGATTAATGCTCACCCCTCCTCTGCTCCTCGTGATGGCTGAAGACCCATCGGTCCAGCATCACTCTCGCCCCAAATCATCTTTCCAAGACTATTCTCCCTATCTGTTGTGATGGCTAAAAGCAAAACTCATTCACTCACCGACCCTGTGCACCAGGTTGAGCTCTCCTCGTGGGTCTTCATTCTCGTAGAGGGAACCAAACATGTAGTGAAGGAGCTGGGGAGGATCTCTGAACTGCAGCCCCGGTGCCCCAGCGAACCCCGCTGCCTCCTCCACAGCCACCTCCTCCTCATCTAGGGCTGACAGATGCACATGCCGTCAGGACCTGCCTCAAGTCTTCCTCTGTGACACTTTCCTCTCATTTACATCATCTGTTTTTTATTATGCTGGTAGATTTTCCAGCTACACCCCTGTGCAGTCTGCACAGCAGTCACAGCCAATTCATTTTCTCATCTTTATTTATAAACAGTTAATCTTTTCCAAAAAAGAGAAAAGAGGTAGTGGAAGGAATATCTTTCCCTTTCCTTTCTTCTGGAAATAAATTCTGGTCCTGGAGAGTCCAAAAAAAAGTTAAACAGGGAGTTTAATTTTCCTCACTTGATGTTTGAGATTATTTTTTGTTAATGAAGATCATTACTCCAGCTCATTTTGTAGATGACAAATATAGAGTGAGACTGGCTGTCTAATTTTATTTTTTTTCAGAAAAACTAGAATTTGAACCTTAAAAATTATGGGAAATCAGTTAGCTTTCTTTTAGGAGTTGTTTAAAATGTCAAACTCTTCCCAAGGTTTAGCAGGTGTTAAACTTGATAATAAAATCAAGTTGCTAGGCTAAACTCCATAGTGGCTATACTGACAGAAATCCAGAATCACACCACTGACTTTGAATTCATCAAATTAGCATCTGGCTACTTTTTCTTCCACAGGATGTTAAAACTTCACCAAATCGCACACAAAAAACGTCAAAATAGAATTTGTTTATAAAACATGAAGTTTAGGTTTTCAAGCATGTCATGGGGATTTAAGTGTTCACCTCCCATTACTTGAGGATGAACGTGGGATCCATGCATGGCTTGTAGCTCTACCCTGGCTACATCAGGAGATGGGCTCCCAAAATCCCAGGATCTGTGAAAATGTCAGTTGAATTCCTGTTTTAAATCAGTGGGAAATACTTAATGGCCTACAAGATACAAAGAAAAACTCACCAGTGCAGGACTGTCTGTTAACACCAAGCCTGTAACCCTCCTTACATGCACATTCGTATGACCCAAGAGAATTAACACAGAAATGATCACAGTTGCCATTATCAAGATGACATTCATCCACATCTAGGAAAAAGCAGATATAAATGCTGATTAGCTGCAAATACCTCTGCTTCAAGAGTGCACTCTGTGCCTGGCTGCACTTAATAAAACCTGATTTTCTTAGTACTTTGGGGCTCTTCCTTTATCAGTAGTATTGGAGATATTAAAACATTTCAGGGCAACGTGGAATGGATTGTTTCACCAATGTTTGTGTCTCATGTGAAAACAGCTGCTTAAAGCTGTTAAACTCAGACGGTCTTTTGGTTATTTTGAGGGCTCTCCTTTTGTAGAAATAGTCTTTAATACACATCAATATACAGTGTCCACAGAGAGAGGAGGAAAAGTTCCTCTTCGCTGGCTTGTCTCCCACAGCCCCACTCCTCCAGGCCTGATGCTGGGTTATTACTGTATTCCAGTCTCATGAAGTGGAAATTATACATTTGTAAAACCATATCGAGCAAAACCGGCATACAGTCCCTGATTCTTTTACTAGGTAAATTCCCACAAAGCCCTGTGATGAGCTTTGACAGCATTTCTTCTGTGGTGCTTAGCTAGACCAAGCCACCAGCGTGAAAGCACTCACCATCGCAGGTGCAGCCGTCGGCGTTCAGCTGGAACCCTGCTTTGCAGGCACACTCGTAGCCGCCCGCATAGTTGATGCAGAACTGGGAGCAGCAGGACTCTCCGGTCTCACATTCATCCAGCTCTGCAAGGAAAGGGCAGCTCATTCAGCCCCTGGATATGGTCTGAGCTGCTGCCAAAGGTTCGCTTGGTAGCTATTGTGCTTTTCAGCATATGCCTTTCTACATCTTCCTCTCCCACATAAAATGCTGTCTGAATCCTGACAGCAGCTGCCTTCTACCTGCTCCCACAGTAGCCAATATCTTCTGTGCCAAGGGAGAGGCATCTTTTCTTCAAGACTTAACTACCATGAGATGATTTAGAAAACAGACAACAACTAGGTCTCATCACCCCACAAATACTATCTATTTAAAAGTCACCTAGATTTAACCATTTGGATTTCTATAAGTCCAACTTTATTCAATGCAAACTAAGTGTGAAACAAAGCTCTGATACAACAAGGCATTTGCTGGACATCGGTAGACTGCTAGATGCAATTGTAGCTAAATGCAATTGTACATAACTAATTACCCCTTGCTTTATATTTCCCTGTGTCCACCTGGATATTGTTATTGGTGACACCACTGCTCTGTGATTAGAAACGAGAATTGAGCTGTTATGTCTTTATTCCAGGCTCTCAGCTGATCTCAGCCCCTGCAGCTGCTGAGCAGGTCGGTGGCCATTCAAGGGCCACCTTGTCAATGCTGAGTCTGCAAAATGCTTTGAACGTTACCCGGACAAGCAGCCACAGATGAGAAAGGTCAGTGTCTCAATTAACCTTGGAAGGAGTACCAACATTATTAGGAAACATCAACAGCAAAAAGAGGAGAAAGAAAATGTAATTAATCAATCGAGGTGAGGAGGTCAGCACAAAAATGATTAATGCAGGTTATTTGAATACAGAGCGTCTTCCAGGAATGTCACAAGTCAAGCTCCTCCGCAGTACATCAGATGATGTCTTGCTCTGGGGTCTAGTAACAGCCCCTTGTCTGTGTAGGAATGTGAAATGTGCATCCAACAAAAAGGAGATTTTTGCTGTCAGGAGCAGTTTTTTTACATCCTCAGCCTTGCCAAACCCTTCCCCTGCACTCTCAATTCCACTCACTGCGGACAGAGTAACAGCTTCTGTCTGAAACCTCCATTAGCAGATCACAGAGCAGGGGTATGAGTGGGAGGCTGCCCCCCCTCCTTTCATCTGTACACAAATGAGACTGCATAACTCACCCCAGTCTTACAAGGCTGTGGATCCAAGTTTGCCTCCCTGCTCTTCTTTTCTTTGGGTTTTAAGCTCCAGCACCAACCGCCCTTGCAGAGCTCAGCGTTCCCCTGCTCCTCCCTCTCTCCTGCGCCTGGCTTTTCTTGTTGTAAGACTCCTTGTCTGTAACGACTCTCACATTCATCAGAGTTTCCGCACTCTACTTCTCCTCATGTCTTGCTACACTGTTCGGTGATGCCTGCTCATATTTTACCTCTCCCCTCTTCTCGACTATTCCTTAAAATTTTAATGGAATAGTGACAGCAAGTCTAAACTAGAATGAGATACAGCTTGCATAGCAAAAGACATAAACAAAAAAAATTATATCATAAAATTGTTTAAAACATGAAGGAATTTTTAAGCTCCTCTCTCCAAATAAAAACAAGTCTATCTCCACTGCTTTCACTTCCTAAGTGAGACTTCTCACAGCCCGAAGTGCAATCTCATCTCTAAGCAAATCTGATGGAAATACAGCAACTTCCACAACCCAAAGTGGAGTGTGTGTATCAAGCACTTCAGAACAGCAGTGCTACAACTTCCAGCCAGCACCAATCTTCTTCCCAGCCACAAGCTGAGGAATGGAAGAGAAAAAAGTCAGTAAAGTGATCATTGGGCTGAGCAAAACGGCAACGGTCATGGCAACTGGTGATGCACTAAAGTGTCATCTTCCATTTGGGAGGCAGAACTCCTTCCCCTCATAAATTAATAATCCCAGCAAACATGCAGAACAAGGCAAGCTGGAGCAGCAGCAGAGGAAGCTCCAGAGGAGCTCCAGCTCTAGACAAAGGGAAGAGTGTGGGAAAGTGTTTCGTGAAGTTACAGCTCTCCTGCATTCTCCCCTTGCAGAAAGACCTGCCACACTTCCTCCCTCCTCCCACGGAGAAGCAGCATTTGTCATGAATTACCTGCACATGTTTTGCCATCAAAATCAAGCTGATAGCCGTCATCACAGAAGCAGCGTGGCCCAGCAGTTGTGTGCTTGCAGTGGTGCGAGCAGCCACCATTGCTGTCCTGGCAGCTATCGACAATTTCCATTTCGATGCCTTGTGGAGAAATAAATCAAAAGGATGTTAAAAAGCAAGCTCAGGGAGAAAGAGTCACCGGAGGATTAATTTTCTGTAAAAAAGTACCGATAAGACAACTGCTGTAGCAGGAAATATAAACTCAACTCATATACCCAAGAGGAGCATGTTTTGGAGCCACTGAACTCCAGGTATTTGTCTCTTTGTGTCATAACACTGGATGCTCTTGACTTTGGTAACATGAAGCCAGCTCGCCATTGCAGCTGTCTGCCTGCCACAGGAGTATTTACAGGTTTCCTGAGATTTATGCTTTGTTTGAATGCAACTGCAACTTCTGCCCTTGCTCCGAAGGAGGAAAGGAACCATCTGAGGAACCCAGGTGGTTCATCTCAACCCAGACTGCTTAAGATTTCCAAAAAGTAGCTTTCAGTTTTGTATGTGAATGGGAAAGAGTTGGATTCTGAAACATTCACCAAGCACAAATGCCTTAATATTTCCATAGTGGAGACTGACACTGAACGATGAAGCAAAACAATCTGCAGGTTTTGACTCTAGGATGTTCCTTCAAGGGGACACATGACAGCCCAGCATCTGCTGAGACTTTGTTCTCTCTTCATCAGTAAGAGTGGAATAATAACTCTTCCCCATGCCACTAGGGAAATGGAAGAATAAAAAAAGAATGTAAATTGTTCAAACACTGGGATTATCCTGGTCATAAATAAATGCAGAATGTTTTTATTTTTATTGTTTGCTCTGTAATATTATACTTAAGGCACAGAGAATCACCGTCCTCTGAGACTTGCTCAACATCAAGAGAAAATATCAGAAAATCACAATGAAATCTAAGTGGCCTAACCCACTTTCTTATCCGCCTAACAGATCACTTTGTGTCTATATATATTAATGCATTTCTTCCGCCATTGTACTACTCAGTTCCAACCACCTATGAAATAATTCTGCAGGATGTCTCTCACATAATTGGGTTTTGGTTTTAATGCATGTTAATGCTTTGAAACTGATTTCCATCCTTATTATTTCTTGCACACACATTCTTAGGGAAAGCATTAATTCTCTGACATGCGGCATATTTTCCTAAGGAAATTCCGCTGAAAGTTCTAGCACAGTATTATTATATTGAACGATCTTTGCACACCTCTGCTAAAACAGGTTGTGCTTTTGTCTGCATTCCAGTGAGCTTATGCTAGGTTCATAGTAACACCCACTCTTCCACATCACCTCCTTTATTAAACTAAATTTGCCCTCCAGGATAGCCCAGGGATCATCTATCAATTCACAGTGCTGGGAGACAGTCCCCTTCTCAAGAAAAGTAGCGTTAAGAAACCCCACTGGCAAGAGGTAAGTATGGGAGGGAAGACAACAGGACTCAGCATCATTTTAGTTTGGGAAACTTTAGTTGTTCAAGTAATTTGTCATCCTCTTTCTTTTTTTTCTTTAAGCATCTACTTAACAGTGTCAGTCTCAGGAGAAACATCAGTAAACCCAGACAGATAAAGACAAGAGCGGAACATCATGTCAGCTTTCTTTTGCATCAGATGCAGCAAATTAAAATTTCGGAGAAGGAAAGGAATGAATACATTTCACAGAAAACCAATATTTTGGTATCTCTGCAACAGAATTTGCCAGACTGAAGGTAAGCCAAGAGGGCTATTTGCTCTTTGAAATGCAGTAATTAAGGTCTGAACGCAGGCTTAGGAATGTATCAACCTGCAAAACCAGCAGCAGCAGAAAGTAGATGAAGAAAATAGTATTAAGCTTGAGCGTTTGCATACATTTTTTTTCTGCTGGGAGTGCTAATCCAACTGAATTAAAAATGAAGCATAGCAGTTTGCAGATAAGATAGCCTGAAATGCGTAGCTGTAAAAGTGTCACTTACGGTAGCACTGCTTTCCATCAGCCCCCAGCTCAAAGCCGGGATTACAGACACAGGTGAAGGACCCCAGATTGTTCACACAACGATGAGCACACCTGGCTCTCCCTTCTGCACACTCATCAATGTCTGTGAAGCAGAGAGGAAGGCAGAGGCATTCATTTGGATATTAAAATAAAAAATAATACTGCTCTACATGCACATGGGTGTACTTCCAAGCATCCACTGAAAAGAGCATCCTGATGTTAGTCTGCAAATGACAGCATCTGATGAATGTAGGAGCACTGAACTCATAATATTATTCTCCAAAATAATCTTTTTTTCTAAACACCACTGACCTTGAACCTTTCAACATGAATATTTACAATATCAGACATTATATTTACAGTATCAGCCAAAGTAGCTTGCTTGTTATTCCTAGAACAAAAGCAATGGCAAAAGAAGCCACGTAAAGAACAGAAAAAAGTCCCGTCTCCCCGTACCCTAAAATTATTAGTGGAGCAGAAAACATTTGTTATTTCCTGAATGTCAAATGATTTGCATTAAGTGGTGTCTAGGTCTCAGCAGGTACGATGGAGAGAGATTTCCCCTGTCACACCCCCAAAATCCTGCAGGTTCCTCTACACAAGTCCAGCAGGGAGGCACCTACTCAAATGAGGAGGCTCACCTCATCTGTAAGAAAAGAATAAAAGCAGGGGGGGGCTGTTCTTCACCCAGTTCTCTGTCAAGGATCCTGTTCCTCAGCTTTACACTTACCATTCCATATCCTGACATTATGCCACAAAAGGCATCCTTCTTCCTAAAATCTCAGTGAGGCATAAAAATACTTTTAAGGAATAATTATTGAATTAAAAAAAAAAAAAAAGGAAAAGAAAAAACCTGTACTAAATACTGCTGCTGTGGAGCCCCGCTGCAGAAAGCACCAGCCTCTGTGCAACAACTGACATTATCTTACACATGGCAAATACTTAACCGACCTCCTGCTCCTTTCTCTTGTTCTGACATTTTTATTGCAATATAAAGATTATTCATCACAGCTACCCAGGGTCAGTCTCTCGCCCACAGGAGAGAACAATCTGGTGTGTGGCTCTTCACCTCTTATCACAGCCAACCACTTTCTAACGGGTTTCTTTCTCCATATGCGCTGTAACCCATACCATATTCGTGGTTCTTTATACTTGAATACAAGTAGCTTTACGAATGCAATCAGCCTGCTTGCAAAAGGAGGCCCCAGGCAGTGCAAACACCACACACCGACTCATGAAAATTTCAGGATAAATGACAGCTTCGCTGAAGCAGCAACGTGAATAGCTGCCGTTTAGAACAAAATGGTCTATTTCTCCTTTTTCTGTAATTAATTGTCACTTTGCAAGTAGAGTATGTTGGCAAATGCTGTAAATGTTCTTTTCTCTTTTTCTGCTTTTTCAAACAGAAAAATAAAAAGTTGGAAAACTGAACCACAGACACCATCCTGCATGCGCTTCTCCATATCTTGTAAATAGAGCTAAAAGCTAAAGCATGACACTTTAATTGCCCTCCGTTTCCTTCTAGCTTGGTTTCCAAAAAGTGAAATACCACCTTGAATTTTGCAAAAGACACAGAATAATTTCTAGGAGAAAAAAAACAATAATTGTATATCCATGGTAAGACATGACAATGATTCAGAAGTCTGTTTCCATAAGGCTGGAAAGAAAATTTGTTCCAATATAACATTGCAAGCTATCTAGTGCTTTAGCTTACACATAAATTAACAGAATTGTCAACGTATATCTAATAACATGCTGACCCAAGCATTAAACCCACTGCTGTTTCCATCTACTAATCATCAGTGTCTACACTACTTGAAACTATTTTGCTTTTTCAGTAACCTTAGTCATATGAGTAATCTCAGTGAGAGCAGGAAAGCACTAAGGCGTGCAGTGCTATTCACAGAAAGGCATACAACATTTTTAAGTAAAATCCTTAGGGTAGGAATACTCTATACATAAGGAAATGATTTAAGTATTGGCAACATTTTGGCCAAATTTTCAAAAGGAAGAGTTCAAAATTAGTGTCTGATAACGTACCCTCATCCAGACAAGGCTGCTAAAGATCTCTGCACCATGAAGTCACACGCATTTTTTTAACTTCATAAAACTGATAACTATCTAGCTTCCCCGCATCATATTGAAAGAGAAAAGCTGGTATTTTGGTCTCTAATATCTGTAATATCTGCAGAAATGCTTTACAACTTTTTCAAAATCCCAGACTAAGTACAGGACTTTGGAATCTAACTATTTAAGCTCCTCTCTCTGGAAATCTTACACTTCGTGATTTCTTCCTTCACAGTAGTCTCTCTATTAATATGGAAACAGTTCTCCTGCTAAAAAGCCCTTTGAATTCTAAATAGGTTTTCAGTGACCTGGTTCAGACTGTTACTTGAACCAATTTTTCAGGATATGTGGGACATTATTTTAAAGGGACCCTACAAGAATAACACTACGGCATCTACAAATCTGGTTGCTAGAAAGCATGAATTAAGAGATCACAGAGTAATTTTCATTTCTAAAATTGTCCTTCAAGACTATCAACTGACAAAAATATCAGACAGAACTGCTGTTTTAAAAAGCATACATGTATTTGTATAACATATTTTTTTCCCATTCAAAGCTCAATAAGACCAAGTACTGATTAATAACTTTCTTCCCAATAAATAGTCCATATTTTCTTACCTAAACAGGACTTCTTGTCTGCAGAAAGATAATGCCCTGGATGACACTCACATCTTGCAATTCCTCCCTCATTTTGACAGATTTGTGAGCATCCTCCATTCCCACTTGTGCAGGGGTCTATCACTGAAACCAATTAGAGCACACTGTCAACTTAAAGGTCACATTTTTATCTGAAAATGGTCTTACCTGCCATCACTACAACTAGCAATGAAGATTACAATAGCTGTAAGACATTAGGCTAAAAAAAAAACAAACAACAAAACATTTGACAGAATTTTGTGCATAGTAAAGCCGTCGTCTTCCTTGAATGCTACCTTCTCTCTTGCTGGACAGCATTTTTCATAGAGTAGCAACAATGCTGTAAACAGCAGGAATCCAGGCTCATATTACACCTTGGAAGCAGGACAAGAAAAGAACAATTTTATTCTTATTTTGCTGTAACTGAGCAGATTTCAAGAGTTGCTCTAAACAATAGCTATTAGCACTCCAAGGTGTGTGAACTTATAAACACATACATCGCTGGAGTTCACCACATAATAACGTGCATTTAAAAGTCTAGAGAAAGTAAATGCTGAAGAGCCCCAAAAGACCTCTTTCAGTCTAAAAACATATGCCATTCATGTTACACATTGAGGTTTTTTTCTTTTTTGAACAATAACATGCTATTTCAAGGATAAGCTGCTCTAAGTGGTAACGACTCAGAAACACTATTTATAAAAGGTCTGCACAAGCCTCCATCTCAAAGATTTCACAGGTTTTACAGGTTTATTTCAGGAATGCATACCTTCTGGAAGCATACTGATGTATTTGCCCGAATAAAGACTTTGCACACACAAACCCAGGCCTTTTGGGACTGTTTGGACACATCCGATTTGGATTAAGAGCCAGAATTTTCATAGCAAAATCTGATGTTCTCCACGAACTGGAGGTATCAGTTTGGAGTATTACTTACATTAACATATCAGCGAATAACGTTACATAGGCAAATTTGGAGAACACCTTTTAAAATATGTTCTCTAGAGTTCTGCTTAGTTTCAAATAGATCTTTTTAAAAGTTGAGTTTATTTCCATACAATTCAACCTTTAACATGGTTTTAGCATTTTACTAATTATTGTTCAATTTGACACACTTGAGCGGTATTCTTCATTCGCTTTCAGCCTGACATCTCCTTCACTGGCTACCTCAAGCTCTCTACAAGCCAACTTCTACCGAAGCAGAAGGAAAGTCAAAATCAGTTCAGCTGCAGTGGAGTCATGGTTTCGGTAATCCTGGGAAAAGCTTGAAAGTATTTTCCACTAGACATTGCTACTTGCTCTTCCAGTGGCCAATCACACACACATATATAGATATGAAGGAGAAGGGAACTGGAAAAACCTCTATTATATATAGATTCATTTAAGTATCTTGTAGGTTTTTTCATTTCCTCCAGTTTTCACTTTTCTATGTAGCCAATGGCATTTTGTGCCACCACTTGGTGCAAAGAAGGAAGCTGCCCCAGAATGTCTTCAAATTCCCTCACTTCACCTCCTGCCATCTCAAGAACGCAACTGTCTGCAGGCTGAGAGTTTGACTTGATAGTATTTTGAAAAACATAAAATCACTGAACTGAAATTTACTGTTGGACTTCCAACACAATATGTTGGAAGTAGGTTTCCGAGGGACAAAAGCACTTCATCCTACGTGGCACTTTCAAGGCTGACAACTTGCCTTTGCAGTTTGACAGTTTGTGGTCTACAAAGCATTTAGCTTCAAGCAACAACTCGTTCTTTGCTGATATGAAATATTGAGCTATTTGCTGATTCATTTTCCATTTGGATAAATTACATGAAATCAGCATCAAACAGCATCTGTTAAACCTGCATATTATAAAGGTTTTCAGAGCATCTGAAGCTTTAATTTGAGAATGATTACAGTATAGAGTAAAACTTGTAATACTATGTGACATGATAACAAGCAAACAACAAATTATAGGGGAGATGATAGCAAACATAGTAATTTGAATAAAGATAGCAGCCTTGGAATTCCTTAGACAAGACAGAAGTTTGTAAAGAAAAACTATTCCGAACATAAAGCAACCACTGATCAATTTGTTTTCCACTGACTTATCTGTTCCTTCCTGTTATAGGCAGGTTTCAGGAAAACCTAAAAATAACTCATTAGTGTTCTTTATCCGACACATTTGGCTCTTATTGTTTGACTTATTAACTTCAATGGATAATAGATTCCATCCTACAAAGCTCTATTCCAGGCTGTTAAGCACTATGGCAAAAAATTTTACTGTAACTTTCATTTCCTGACTGTCCAAGGACAGGGTCTAGTTCTCTAGTCCCATCTGCCAGGGCCTCTAGAGCACCTAAAGAGGGAGAACTGGGCCACCTTAAGCTAATCTTCTAGCTCACCGCAATCATGACCTTTCAGTGGAGAAAACATGAAGTTATAAAGAGTAAAATTTCCTTCTGATGACAAGGAAGGTTAGGAGTTGAAATAGCATTGACTTACAGGAGGGAAACTTAGAAGTGGCTTGAGAAAGATTTGTTCTTACCATCTCTGGATAACCCAAGAAGGAATCCACTCTAGCAGACACCTTACAGAGCCCATTCTCTTACAAAAGTATCACAGCCACTGCTGATCACATCCATACGTGCTTCACCCCTGGAGCAGCTATCTCACCACTTTGTCTGATGCCACACCACTCCACCCCATCGGTTTACCTCCATGCTAAAGGCTGAACCACCTGCTAGGTGGATGTTTCTTTACGACCTTTCAGGACTAAGGAGTGCAGCATTAACTCCCAAGGAGTCAGCAGGGATGACTCCACACCCACAGCACAGCTACACCTGCTGTAGTAAATAACCTCATGACCCTGTGGTTTCTGTCCAAACCAGTGGTACAGAAGCCATCCCTTCTTGGTTGGAAATTAAAAGCAGTCAGGCTCAACTCCTCCTACCTTTTTTACCTAAATCACCTCCACTTGCCAACTCAAATGTATTCATGGCCGCTTTATGCTCATTTGTTCCTGTAAAAGTTTTGTCCATTGGTGTAACTAGCACTTTTCTCTCCCAGGTGTTGATTCACTAAATTACTTACAGGAGAAAAGCATCCTACATGGCCTTCATTTTGCTAGCTGAGCTCTCCTTGTGAGACAGATTCTCCTTCCTCTAACCACAGCTGTGCTCCCGGGAGGGCTGCACAATTATATTTTGATTTACACCACCCTGAACACAGATAACCAGGCATACAGGCGAACTCCAAATAAGGTCTCACCTGCAGACAGAGCTGACCTTGCCCTTACTCCACTGTTCAGTAATTACTGGCTGGTGACAAACTGCTGCCTTTGCTATGTAGCTGACCCTCATCAGCCTCACGATGTGAGGGAGTGAACAGTGACAGCTGCCTGCACGGTGGCAAAACCTCACCAATTAGCAACTGAGTCTGCTCGTTTTCCTGCTGAGCTTGAACCAGTTGCTGGTGGCTGACAAAGCATGATGGCACACGAAGGTCTGAACTGCTCCATCGCAGCCCAAGGGACAACTCCCACCCAACCAGGCATCGCCACACTCAGACCACGCCAATCCAACCTCTGTCCTACCGCAACACTACAAAAAACACCAAAAAGTTTTATGCAGGGGTCTGAACGCCTAGCTGCCTTGGGCAAAGACATCTTGAGTGCCAGAGGCACTGGAGAAACCATGAGAATTTTGAAAACAGGCTGGAGAATTTCAGAGAAAGTTCTCTGACACCCTCAACCCATTAATCCTCCCCTTTTCTGACTCTTTCTGACACTCTCATGGCCACTCCATGAGAGACAAGGAGAGGCAAGCTGGCTGTGGATGCTCCCGAAGCACAGTGTGTGAAGGCTCTGTGGAGGGCAGGATTCGGGGAAGCTGAATCCGAAGGCCAAGTGCTCATTGCACACAGCATGAGTTGGAAGCAAGCTGAACAGCAGGATTTACTTACACTTTATACACAGCATATAAAATCTCCAAGCAGAAGAGGAGCCATATGGAAACGGTTTTGTGACAGGAATTTTAGCGCAATAAATCCATAACTTTGGCCCTATCTTTCCCTGGCATATTCAAGGGTACCATGTGTGTGCGCTTGTGTTGAGGAAGAGGGGGAGATTCGCCTTAAAAACTGATGAATATGTTAAGATATACAAGAGAAAAAAAACCAACAAAACAATAATCAAACCCAAGGTGGCATTTCTGTACTGCATCCGAGAGTGCTCGCTTAGAAACCTGAAGAGGAGGATGAACAAATCAGACTGCAATTAGGAGCAACATAAGCCAGAAGGAGATAAAGAAAAGACATTCTGAAGAGTAAAATATGTTTTATAGGACAACTCTGTATACAACTTGGTGAGTAATAAAATGTTAGAATCAAAACACAATTTAGTTCCTAACCTACATCATCGTCATCAGTGTGCAACAAAGAGCCAGAAATCTACAAGGCCAAAATCTTGTTCAAAGTTATGAAGCAATGTGAAATTCACACCTTGAGTGTATAATTTTAATCCTGTTAATAAGCAATTCCTAAAGCTGGTTTTGGCCAGCAGGGTGAAACAAGAATAAATACAGCATCCTGAAGTGCTATCCTGAGATCTTTTAGATTGGCTTTAATGTGTGTCTCCAGGCAGGTCATGCAGGATTTAGCTTCACAGGACTTGGTGTCCCTCTTCAGCTGGTAGCCTGGCTGGCACCAGCAATTTTATCGGTTTTTACAAAGCTGAATGCACTCCTGCTCACAACCCTCTTGTTAACACTGCAGGAATTAACAGCTGGAGCCAAGGAAGCATTGAAGAAACGCACACCAACAACCCAAAAAATGTATTTCCTATTTTAAATATATAAATGACAGTAAAAATACACAAACCTCACCGAACAGCTTTCATAAACGCACCTGTCTCAATCCTCTGCAAAATTACTCTCCCTCGCATTCATGGTGCTTGTTTGACACAGCATCCCACGTCAGTGAAAGCCTGTGATTCCAGGGAGAGGCAGGTGAGATCCAAGAGCTGTAATGCTGACTGAAGTACAGCCACCCTTTGATCTGACAGCAGCAAAGCACTCAAGAATCCACTGAGGCAAGGAGAGGAGGAAAAAAGAACAGCCCCAGTGGCATTTGCCCATTGGCTTTTTTCTGTCCCTGCTATCATTGATTTGCAAAAAGAAGAAATTGTCTTTCAGGCTTATTTCCTCAGCTCCATTCATAGGAAGCTGCAAATGACAGGAGTCACAAGCTCCGCAGGATGAACTTACAAAGTAAACCACAAGGAACAAGAGGCTTTTTAGTACGTCTCTAAAAGATGCTTCTTCTTTTACCCAGGCAAATTAATATTCTTTTTTGTTCAACGTATATCCCTGGCCTCCGGAGAAACATTTCTCCTCCTGCCAAAATACATTAACACACACCCACACCTATTCGCACACTGCATATAAAAATAAGATAGATCATTTGAACCTGTTATTGTGCCGTATGTATGCAAGTGCGAGCACGTGCACGACTGCATCTATATATATTTTAACAGCAGGGATTTATTATGTTCTCCATGAGTAGCTGGGAAGACTATTTGTTCCTCCACGGAAGGCATGAAACTGAACCCAATACAGTCAGCAAAGAGCTTTGATATTTATTTTAGGAATATTAATATTAATTCATTTATCTGTAATAGACATTAAGAAAACATTAGCTATATAAGCTGCTATAGGATGCATTTCACCCTAGGCTACCAATTAGCAAATACTTAGCTTGTGCAGTCAAGTACGTGTTAAAAAGACAAAGAGAAAAGAAAATTTTTACATTATCATGGATGCATACAAAGTAGTCGCCAAAAGACACCTCACTGCATACTGGACCTAACCCTGGCTTCTGATCTCCACCTGCGTCTGCAAAATCCTCACCTGGTTAGCTATGTAACTTTAAAGCAACTCGGTTTCTACATGAGAAACAGCAGATCCGATATATATTATTGCTTGCCGCACATTTGTATCCAAAAACCTGTTTTTCAGCAAGAATATTCAAATAAGATGAAAATATTTCAGAAGATGAAAAATGCCTTAAATCAGCTCCGAGTGACAGAATATACATTTTGATTTTGAAAAGTTCCATTTTCTCCCTCCTTTCCTGGGCATGTGCCAGTTTGGATGTAAGGGAGGATAAGAAGCAACCTGCCATATCGAGAATAGTGGAGGATTTGAAGCCAGAAGGGGACGAGCACAAACTCCTGTGCTGAGAGCTTGCAGCAGTGAGGCTGGGCAGCCTGGCCCTGCGCGGGCTGTGCCAGCGGGTGGGGAGCGAGGGATCGCTCCGGAGTGGCCACAGCCGGGTTTATCACACCTGCTGCCAAGGCATCATGCGGACTTTGTGAGAGAAGGTGCCAGACTAAAGGAGAATTGCATCTGGGGAAGGAAAAGGACGAATTGTGCTTGTGCTGCCAGGTGCCAGCAATGCATCTTTGATGAGAAAAAGGGAGAAACTTGGCATGTCATGAATCTAATTCCACCTGCTGTAAAGGGGCTTGTGGCTGGAAGCCTGACCACATGCATGGGGTTCAGGCAGAAAAATGACATGCTCTCTGCTTTCAAAGATTTACTCATGAAGCCTGGTAGAAAACCTGTCCTGCTGCCGAGTTCTAACAGGCACGGTGGTACAGATGATGTTGAGCTAGGGAGGCAACATCACAGGAAGGGGGATGGCAGCAGGAGACATACACAGGACAGACAAAGATTGGCTGATGGTTGAGAAACACAGATTTGTCAACACTATTTTTTTACAATAACGCTAATATTTTTGCTCAAAGCCAGAATATGAAGCCATAGTTGGATGCACACACAGCAACAATGGAGCTAGAATACAGTCTTTTCAAGCCTATGTTTTCCATCACTTTAAATTCAACCTTATCAATGACAAGAAATGTAACTTCAGATATACTGTGCCTTTATTTACATGGGAAAACACAGATTATAGATTGGTATAAATGTTTTCTTTGTTACTTGCTCTATTAAGTGCCTTAGTGTGTGAAAGCCTCCTTAAACCCCGCATCTCAACAGTTTTTATACATAAGGCAGACAAAGATAACAACTGGCACTAGAGATGAATTTGGGTCTAAAGACTGCGCTGCTTTCAGTTTTAGTCATTCAAACAGGAATAAATACCAGTGAAGACAATGAATTTACATGAATCCAAACCCACAGCCTGATATTACAATAAACACAGTCACTGTCTGAATTTCTTCTTTCCAGACACCGGTTGGTTAAACTTCAATGAAGTTAAATTCATCACATTAGCATAATAAAGACATTAAAAGCAAAGCCAATAAAATTGGACAGTGTTACCTTTAGTTATTCTAATTACCTAATTTGCAGTGAACATTCAGTCTGGTACATACATCTAAAAATGAATTCAATATTGAGCAAACTCTGTGGAACGATAAAGTTAAAAAAGAATAGGACCATTGCAAAAGATGAGATTCTGGAGTAGCAGACAGTATCAGAGATCATCAAAGGATTCAAGAAGAAGGTATTTATTTCCCTTTCACACACTAGTTATCACTTAACAAGGCAACCCATCGTAGAGGCCATTTCCCTTAAAGTACAAGCAGAAGTTTCTAATGAGAGCAGGGTGAATGACAAATAACAGATTTCTTCTAACTCTGTATTTTGAGGCTGAAATTAGCAGCGGAGGGATAGACCACCAGCAGTTAGTCAGGTTCCCAAACACACTGTGATGACATAGTAAGAGGATCGGACTCACTGGGAAGAGCTTGTCACAGAAGTTCAGTAATCTTCCATGCAACTACATGAGAAAATATCTTATCCCAAGTTTTTGACTCTTCGGATGTAAGCTGAATATTTTATAAGATAGATCCACTTCCTTATGTATGGGAGACTTCCAAGCTGTCTAGGCTGTAAAATCTGCTTCCCCTCAAGTGATTTTGGCACTTTTGCTCCCAGAAACACAGGGTTGCCAAAAAGAAAAAGACCACGGAAAGAATGAATATAACAGAAATCTGAGCTGGGTTCATCTGAAAACCCTGTCTAAAGGGATGTTTGTTTCTTATTTCTGCAGTTGAGATAATCACCTTCCATAAACAGCTCATTTCCAGAACATAGTCCATTTTTATTCTTAGTATGTGGGAGAGAAGTATTCACGGAAGAAATATTATTGCTCATGCAAGACCTTTTCGAAATAGTGAATGTTCTGCTTAGCTGCACTAAGTCAAAAGAGAGGTGCATTACTGGGTTTACACTTCTTGGTTGTATGAGTGCCTCCAACTGAATGTATAAACTGGTGCAGCAGAAGAGACAAACTCTCCATCCCCAACAGTTATTGGAAGCAGTTTGTGCCCAAATCCCAGTGCTATGCACTTGCGGATTACTGGTTTATATAAAAAGCTTCCCTCTGTCCTCATCAATTAGTAACTGTCTTGTGCTCCAACACATGAAAGCTTATTATATCCATTTATTTTGGTGTCTTATCCAAACAGAACTCAATATACTCTACTCACTATTGTGTATATCCATTATTACGATAGCAGTTCTCTCTGAAACTTACTCCTGTCTCACATCTTAGGATTTATTTCTGTCCATTCTTGATAATTTCCAAGATACTACAAATGGAACTGATCGTTGTATTAAGTATTTTTAATAAACTTAAGTGAATATTTACATCTGTGAAATGAAAACTCGCTTCCGGATAACGTTGAAAGCTAGGACTACTCCAAACTGAGCTTCTTGATTATTTGTACCAGAAGAAAACTTTACTATTCTATGTTCGTAGAAGGTTTTACGTATTACATAGGTAAATTAATTTAATTGCCATGATACCTACTTGTTGTGTTTATTATTCAGTCCTCTTGCTCTTTTCCTCCCAAAGTCACTTTAGTTCTTTTTGTTTTTTGTATAAAATTCCCTCTCCAACACAGCTGAAAATGAGATTGTCCAGAGAGCGTGACATAAATCAAACATCACATCTTTCACTTCTGGGTCTCCCCAGTCAGATCTGACCAGAAAGAGATGAATTTCTTTCTCTTTTAATGCACAGAAAACCACTAGTGTTTCTAGTTATATATGAACACTCTGCTTTTACATTATTTTTTTCTCTAACAATAGTGTTTCCTTATCCACCCCCTCTCCAGCTAAGATACTCAAGAAAAGATTGAGACTTCACCATATTTTTAATTGCAGTTAATTACCAAAACACTGTATGTCTCTCTATGCGGTAAACCCAAGAAATCTAAAAGGGTAATTTCGTTAAATAAAAACACATCATTTCTGCAGCTTGGCCCTGGTACATCTTGTGTTCTAGTTGCATCAGTAAATTTACTGCTGTGATAATACCAGAAATGACTGATGACATATTTGGTTGATATTTATCACAACCAAGGGACTTTGTGCAAGAACTGAGACAATGATCAAACTGTGAGTGAACTTATTCTGCAGATGTGGTCTGACCATACTTGACTGTTCATCTCATATTACCCAAAATTAGGCTGAAAAATTTAAACAAATGACGTCCTTTTCTCCTTCTCAAGTGACAGAATATTTTAATCCTTTTTACAGAATTCAACAACTTGACTTTTGTACCAATTTAAATGCAACGCAAGGACAGCATATTTATAATTATTATTATTATTATCATCATCATCAACAACATGCAGAATCAACTCTGCATGTCTCCTCCCAGGGCTCAGAGTCCAACCTAAGAAACACAGGGTTTATTTTTAATGGCAGAGTTGTTAATCCTCTCCACAGGCACACAAACGGGCATTGTGTCACAGGCTGAACTGCTCAGCCCTATGACAGTCACATTTACATAAGTACATACATGGAGTAGCTCCTTACTATAAATCGATGGATTTTCACCCAAATCTGAAAAGCAGGGTATAGCCTTTGGGATCATATCCACCCTCTTTCCACTGCTTTCTAATGCTTGTTTCTTGGAATGGGATCCTACTGACCAAGAGCAGACATCTGTCAGTACAACCGCAAGCATCGTTCAGATTAACAGACCAGTTGCCAAGAGGAGACCTGCAGCCCATACTCTATATTTAATGCTGGCAGAAAGGGGAAGAGATCTACAAGAAAGCATTCATGAATTGAAAATCTTCAATATGGAAACTTTAAAACTAATTTAAGGTATCAATCAGTTCAGTTTGCAACTTCTTTTGTTACCGGCTTTCATGTGTTCTCTTTTGGGTGTGCGGTGGAGGAGTACAGCACAGGTTTTGCTGCCTGAGCAAGGGAAACTCGTTATCAGCTGTAAGAGAGATGTTACAAACAGGACTGAAGTGGATGAAGATGTAACCCTGATATACAGGAGCAGTGCAGCCTTTTGAAGACCAGTGTAGATAAAGGACTGCATCAAAGGGCACAGTTCCACTTCAGAAACAAAGATTTTTCACTAATGTATAGCACTGTAATTATCAGCACACAGCATGAGCAGAATCTCAGGAAAAATACTCAAAACTCTCAGCCCTACATGCATGGGCACCGCCTGTGTGAATTAAAAGGATTAGCACATCACTAAACATTCATGTAATGTTGCCTTGGAGGAGAGTTTTCAGCCTGCCACATCCATACTTATCATTATGCCTAATAACTAAAATCTACACCAGACTCAACCAGACAATTCCATATTACTGTTTTACCTAAAAAAGTTAAACATACAGCAAAGGCTGAAGAGAAGAGATGAAGGCTAGTGCTTCTCCTCTTCATGCTCTCTCTGAAAACTTACTTAAATGTTTAATTAGCCTTTTAGAGCTCCCTCTCTAGTTAACAGTCCAAAGCACCATATTCTCAAATATATATCAGCAATTCACAAATTTGGCCTCTGCTCTTGATCCTCCCAAGAGGATTTTCACTGTAGCACAGTCGCAGAGATTTTACTTCATCATCTCACCCCTTGACACAGTTAATGACATCCTCCTGCTTCTTCTCAAGCCTCCACCTAGTAAAGCCCAAGGTGTCCCAATGTGGCAGTCTGGTGGAGGCGGTCAACTACTGCAAAGTTAAATA
This sequence comes from Cuculus canorus, assembly GCF_017976375.1. Classification (NCBI taxonomy): domain Eukaryota; kingdom Metazoa; phylum Chordata; class Aves; order Cuculiformes; family Cuculidae; genus Cuculus; species Cuculus canorus. The sequence goes on from NC_071409.1 coordinate 21,236,706, forward strand.
CAACTTCAGGGCAGCAACCACAAGTTTTTATTTTGTCTTCATCACTGAAGATTCAAGCTGCGCTTTGGGACTGCTTGGTTGGAACAGCAGGGTTCTGCCAGGTGCCAGTGGGCAGGAGATTTCACTACCTGTGTTTGTACCTCTTCAGAAAAAAAACAGGCAAAAAGACTAAGTAAGAGGGGGAGTAACAGAGTCAGAAAAGCCCAGGGTATGCCTGGAACATGCAAGGGGATGTGACACAAAGGAAAAATGCCCAGAAGTGGAGAAATGTTTTCACTGGAAATGAAGACTCCTATTTACTTAATGCCTGCTGCAAAGCAAAAGAAATTTTCATGAGATTGCATCACAGAAACATGAGACACCATCACCAGTTTGTTCTCAAGAAAAAAAAAAGACCAAATTTAGACAGATATGAATTCTCACAAACTACTTAACGTGGAAAGGATACCAAGATCCTTTGTAACTTAGACAAAACTCAGAACGGTTAAGTCTACTAACAATTGTACTTACACAAAAATGGGTTTAGCAGAGAAAACCACATCCTGAAGTATTTGAAGTGCTCATTGTATTTACTCACCTACGCAGGTGCGCCCATCAGCGTGGAGCCTGTACCCCGCTTGGCACTGGCAGTGGAAGGAGCCGTGTGTGTTGACACAGCCTTGCTGGCAGCCACCATTCACCACCGCACACTCATCTATGTCTAAAGAGAGAAGGTAGATGACAAGAATTAGAAGACAGCTTCAGCAAAGTCATACCCTGTTTCTCCTGTTTACTTTGCTTCTGCGCTGTAAACAGATCAAAGAAAACTGAAATTTCATGGTGTTTTTCAAAGTTTCCACGGGCATTGCCTCCGTAAGCTCTACTTCTGAAGCTCTTGTTTAATTAGGGTAATCTGGGACATAGTCATTTCCTTGGGGCCAGGAGTAAAAAACAGGGAGAGAATTAGGGTAAAATAACACATCTGAGCTTGTAGGTACCACTGGTCAAACACTTAGCTTTTGTAAAAAGTTGCTATATGATAATTTCCTTTTGCATCACGCCTTTAAACGTACTGGCAGGTGCTCTTGAGGGTACAAGCAAGTACAGCTGACAAACAGAATAAAAACATAAAAGAACAGAGCCCATGATCTCAATCAACATTACATGTTCAACCACTGAATACACAGAGCTTAGTACGTTTAAGAAGAGTGACAATTTTTTGTCACATTTTCTAGGAATCTTGTCCCTTAAGCCTCCTCGTGTTCACCTGAACTTCCCATGTCTTCCTCTCAGATGATCTTCCTGAATAATTATGCAATTCCCTGGTGACATCTTTTCCAAACCTAAGCAGGGATCTTTCCGTATTTTCAATTTTACGAAATTACATTCAATCAAATGAGGAGGGAAACTAGTAAAACCAGCTGAAAAACACTGCTGTAAAGTTTTATCTATAAAAAATGGACAAAAATGGACAGAAAAAAGACGAGATAGTTAAGTAAACAAGCAGGTGAAGGTTTAAAACAGATCCACAAAACTGAATTTTCATAGGTACCACAAAAGCAGTTTCTGCATCTTTTCAGCAACACTAGGCTACTGTAAGTAGCATTTGATTGGCATGTTGACATCATTCCCTTAAAAATCTACACAAAAGTCATTGGAAATAAGAGTCAGTTCATTCTCTGCCAAAATTTTCCTTGGTAGATGTTTGTCTTAACAGCCTTCAGGGATGGTAACTCCCTGTCTCCCCACCGCTTCCAGGGGTGATGCTGGTACCAGAGTATCCTGACCACCAAGACACTCTCCTCTTCCCAAAGTCAAACCTGTCTCCTGCAGTAGACATTTATAAAAAAAACTCCTCCTTTCAACATTAAATACTCCTAAGGATTTAATTGCTCTTTAGATTATGTTCTCAAATCTAAGGAATTTACCAATCCAAGTGGGTGTGGACAAGGAGACTGGGATTTAAAGAAATAAAAGAGTGGCAGCAACAACAAGCAAGTCAGCAATTACTGCTGTGGTGAAGGTAGCTGGCAGCAGAACAGAACGCAGCAACACAAAGATTTTTCCCCCCCATATTGCACTTGAGGAACAAGAAGTCTGGCTTTCGTTTTTTCTTTTTTTGCTGTAGATGTATCTGCTTTGCATTTTGCTTTCATGGTTGGTTTTTTTTTTTTATGCTTTCATGTTTATTCAGTTTTAGAAAATCTAATCAAAATTAAAAGAAAAAACAAATTTTAAAGATGACTTGGAAATGCACAACGTCCTGGTCCTACAGAAATGTGTTTATGAAGTTAAATTTTAATGCTTCACATGTGACTATCACTTACCTAAAAGGAAGTCCTGGTGTTGACTAGTGTTTAAATTCAAACCGTTTGCTAATGTGTGCCACTTTTCAATCCTTCTGCTCTATTTGCTGTTTTATTAGACTGTATACCACATACATTTCCTACTGCCTGGAGACATCTGGAATACCCTTTTTTTTTAAACAAAAGGTTTGCTTTTTTAAATGTAAACAGTAAAAAGAAAATGTTATTCATCTTGTTAAGTTCTATACTGTTAAGAAATAGCCTGCTGAAAAACACCAGGATGAAATAAAACCCAGGAAACTATTTGTCCCTGTATCACAGGGGACAGAGCTAAAATAAAAAGTATCACAGAACTAAAATAAACAAAACGGCTCAGAAAAATAACACAAGGAAGCAGCTGATATATAGTACACCACGTTCTACTATTTATACCTCAATAAACTCAAATACCGGGAGCTTCAATATATTAATTTTATAGGCTACAATCAGCTGCCGAATTTCTCTAATATACCAAATGCAGTTTTAAATTGGGATATCAACACTTACAAAGGAGAAAAAATAGTCCAGCTAATAGTAACAAGTGCTTAGTTTTAACTCTATTTGTTAGTCTCTATTTGAACATTTAAAGTGACTTGGATTACAGAGGAGCTCTGCACTCAGCAACTCGAGGACTCGCTGCAGCCCTTCTTTCAATGGCATTTCCTTCATGCTGGCACTTCCCAAAATAATACTGACAAAAGGCAATATAATTAAATGAAAAACAAAAGACCCTAAATATTTGCATATAGGAGCTATACCTAACCTCATCCCAACAATCCCTCCATCGTGTAGGGGAGAAACCAGAGGAAAGACCAACAAGCCTGGCGATATAACCCCATGACTGTCTTCCCAGGATATAGCATGAGTAGTTTGATGACAGATGATCCCTTCTCGTCTCAGGCTTCCTTTGCAAGATCAATATTTTAAGGACTATATGTTGAAAGTTTCCTTCATGTACTACAGATATAATCAAGAAAAATGCAACACACAATTGCCTTTCAGTGTCTTCTACATCGCAAGGCTAGGAAAAAACTTCACCCTCAGTCAGAGGAGAAAAATGCCTTAATTATGTTGTCTAGGGAATAGTCTGCAAAGTGGATGCTAAACTCAATGCTTGAGCTGCACTTGGAAATTTTTAAAGTTTCAACATATTTGGACTTCTATATTTAAATTGCTACACTATTACTGTAAAGGACATATGTACCAGGAAAACCAAAGTTTATACAGTTATAGGTATGGAAGCAACCATTTCTTTTTGCACATGGGAATACCTATAGAAAACTAAAATTATTCTAGAATTATGAAGCTATAAAATTATAAAAAAAATCTAAAAATATAAAATCATTATATTGCAGTTCTAGAATATCATGGTATTATGGAAGATTGCATCTGTTTAACAATACACTATAATTAAATTTGGATTAGTTTCCACTGCAGAACAAATTGAAACACCTACGTGCTCAGCTCTCTATAGTTACAATTTAGGACGCTTATCTGAATAACCCAAATTTCAAGCCATTTATGGCTTGCTTATCACAAGTCAGACTGTGATAAAAGTAACTGCATTCCCACAAAAGAGAGGGAAAGCAATCCGCTGAGACGAGAGGTGAGAAGGGAAATGAGAATGGTGTGCTGTCCCAAGGCTATCTCACAAAGGGGATTATGCTGCTGGGTGAAAAGAGCAGAGCCAGTATGTGACTATCCTTCTTTTCACCTACAGAGATTTCATGAGAGATCCATTTTAGTGGGATCTCCACTGAAGATATCTCTGCTTTCCATGCTGTCCGTACACACCTCGTGCCACACCACGTATGCCAGGACGTACAGAGAGTGTGTCTCCCTTTACCCACTTGTCATTGTGAACAAGCTGGCAGGATCACGTAGTGATATATAGTACACCACGTGCGCAGTCAAACAAGCCAAAAGTCAATCCTATGTGTTGCCACGACATAAATTATTTTAGTAAGCACGACCTGCACCTTTTTTAGCTCTTCTTGCTTCTGAGGTCTGTGCATTTGGACTGACCTGTGCACCACAGCTGCACACTGACGTTTCCTCCATCCCAAAAGGACGCACATCTCGAATCCCAAACACGGGAAAAGAAGACACGGTGCACAAACGCACAACCTGCTGCCAGCACTGTGCCCTTTCCAAAAGCAAATCCTACTAATGCAGTTAAGGATATTGAAGTCCTTTATAACTTTGAACAGTGGCTCCACTAATCTTCAAGGAAGTTTGTTTCCAATTGATTTGAAGGGCCACGTTGGCAACAGTTTGATTTTTCCATCCAAAATCTGTTTAAATACAGAGCCGGGCGATTGCTTATTTAGAATTCAGGGTCATCACATCAGTCACTTTTTTCATATCACTACTAAAACATTTAGGAACAGCTATGATCTATAAGCCCCTTAAAAATAAACAGACAGCAGCGTTAAACACTTAATTAGTAAACCTGCAATCGTGTTTTTATAAAGGAAAAAAAAAAAGCAAGACGTTGCCAGATAAATTCCCTACTAACAAACAGCTTAGATTTTTACACCATTAAGAAATGTAAACAACATGCAAACCTAAATCCCCCCAAACAGAAAGAAAACAGTTCTGATAGCAGCAGGTCTCAAATTCCCAGCATCTTCCCCATTTACAGGATCTTTCCTCGCTTTTTTCGCTATATAGTACAAGACAGAGTTGTGAGCGGTTGAGCTATTTTTCATCTCCCAGTTTGTAAGTGCTCCATGTGCTACACCCAAGCAACACTTGCAGGTCATGAACTGGCTGCAGCCACAACTCCCACACCTCTGAACAGAGAGGAGGTGGTGCTGCCAATGACACCTCTAATACTGTAAACCAGCCACGTCCTTAAATCTACATATAACAAATACCTGAAGGGTCAGAAGCCTCCAAAGCGTTCATCACTCCAAAGTGAGTCCTCCAAAGGACTCAGAAGTGTTTGTCTCTGTTTTAACCACTGGACAGGCACCTCACACAATCCCAAGTCCTCTTTTGTCTTTAAATCCCTTTTTTTCCCAAAGGGTCTGCCTAAGAATTTCTGCAGCGACTGCTGCCACTGTTACTGCACCACTCATTCTCCTACAGGTCTGCAATGACCTTCTGTAGGTATATGCATACCTTTGGGCTCTGGTGCAGGACAACTGCCACTTCAGACCACAAAGTGCCTGCAGAAATACTGAAAGGCAAGGCAATTTATATTTTAAAAGCAATGCATTCCTCACAAGATCATTAGTTGCAACTTTTCACATGCCTTCAATGCATGCGTGTGCAGCAAGTATGACATGAAACAGTCTTCTAACATCAATTTGTTCTGCTTGCACATTTTAGCACAAGGGTATTTACAGTACAGCCTCTACTGCAGACCTGAGTTCCCTTCTTTGGGCTGGCCAAGCCAACGACAGCACAAACAGTTCGAGAATCCTGAATGGAAAGAGACATCACATGCCAAGGGTATTGCAGGGATGGCATTTACCCTGAGGACACTTTGTCAACAGTACAATGTGAGGTCTAAGGAGGCACAAGGTGGCAGAGCAAGGGTCCTCTCTCAGCTAAGATTGATGGAGCCAGCAGCGCTTCTTCTAGGTGACAGACAGACTTTCTTTTCCTTGACTTAAAACCATGCACAGACAGAGAATTCTTTGAAGCCAGTACTTTCTGATAGATAAGCAGAGAACAAATTTCCTCTTCACAGTGCCCAGACACTATCAGAGAACAGAACCAGAACTGGACAGTATGGACTGCATCATCTGAAGATTACCGTCTTTTTTTTAGTTTTGGCAAAATCTCTTTACTTAGGCAAGTAAATAACAACATGAAGAGAGGCAGAGACCAAATAGTTGTGTTACGCACTCCACAAACATCGGAGATTTGACATGGATCAAAAGATTTCCATCCAGCTGGCAGCCAATGTAAAAAACACGTTCCGGGTACGGGTTAGCACACCACCAGCATGCAGGGGCCAAAACACCATGATACCATCTGCAGATCTGGCCCAAATGACTTTTACAGATGCATAATTATACCCTTTTTAGCAGATGCCTAAGAAATGCTACATAAAATTGGAATGAATGACACACGCACATTTCCATTTTCCAGCCACCACAATCCCCCCAGCTCACTGCAGAAAGGATGCAACACACAGAAGAACCCTACTTGCATTTACTTAGAATATGGTTTATGCTGATGGCTTTAAATTCAGATTATAATTAAAAATAATTATAGCAATTATTTATAAAAAATCACGACCAGAAAGAGGAAGCACAGTCTACTCTTTGCAGCTTTATCTTAAAGTTCAGGCGTTTGTTTCTTGTTTACCCACTCTATCCTGTGGGTTGTTGGTTTCCACGCAATTTTGAGAGGATTAAGCAGTCAGTAGCGGTGGTGACAGAGACAGGGAAGGGAAGATTGGATCTTATGTAAAGAACCACAAACAAGAAACTCTAAGTGGCTATATTTGAAATTACTGCAAGCAGATAAAATGTGCAACTCAAACATTTACTTGGAAATAGGTTACCAAAAATCTAGTTTACCACTCCCTTGCCCTGACTAGCTTGCCTAGTCTCTTTAGCTGCAGGTCATCTCGTACATCTCACATAGAAAATAAGGGGATTTTAATCTAACCTGATGTATGACAGTGCTTTACCTTCTGTTATTTGTAATAGTGCTGTGATTAGTCTCTTTTATATATTCAGGAGGATGTTTAAATCTCACATAAGTTATGAAGTGAAAATATCATATGGTCTTTCCCCGCTAATTTATATGGCAGATTTGACACATTAATCTAGCGTGTTTCTAAATTCAATAATTTATATACTTGGGGGAAGGAAGGGAAACAGGCTTGGTTCCCAGCCAGTCATAAGATGATCACAAAAGTCAAACTCTTTCTACAAAAGTGAAACATAAAATACGACCCACTATTGCTATTAGTAGATAAATTTATGACAGATTTGAGTCACAGCTTCCTTTAAACCACATAGTGTCCCCAAGTCTGGAGTTTGAAAATGTCTGTAATTTGACTACCAGTGTGAATCCATTCACAAATGTACTCACTATTAAGCATGACATCATTTGCTTTTGCAGCAGAAGTTTCTTAAAATAATCTTTCCTGTTTTACTAACACTAAAGTGGTTTTCAGGGTTTGAAAGTTTGAGTGGAGGATTTCTGAAACTTCTGTTGCTAGAAAAATATCTGGTTTTTTTTCCCATGTTGAAGGAAGTTTGATGAAAGTATTGACTCTAGGAATTAAAACACAAGTTTAAAGTCCGATCAAGAACAAAGCCTAACATTCAACAAGAAAAAGCAGAATTTCTGTTCATATTAATAAAAAACATATTTCAGTTTCATTGAACCCAACTGAGCTGCAAAGAGGGAAAAGAACAGTTTTCGATAGCTGTAAGATTTTAAATTGTGAAACCTTCCATGTAGTCTAGAGGGGGTTTACGCTTCACAAAAAGACCCGTAAATATGCTACAAGCTCTTTTGAGTGGTCTGCTAGAACCTGATGTTAAAACACCTTCATGAAACAGCTTTCAGTATAGATAAATGTGCTCCTGTGGAGCCAGCTGGGTCATTTTGAACTGTTAGCGCTCCTAGGCTTTTATTTTTGCTCCTCAGCTATTTGTTTCTGCCCTTTCCTGGCCTCTCTGATGGATTATATGAGCATTCATTGTCTGCTCCTGTTCAAAGTCAGCCAGGTTAGCTCCAATTGCCGCTGAAGCTTACTTAAGTTTCAGTAAGTCACAGGTGTCTGAGGCAAGCCTGCTACAACAAAATTAATTAATGGAATAGCTTCAGCAAACCAGACTGAAGGAAGCATGTCATGTCTGATAAGAGATTGGTTAAAAGGCATGGTTAAGAGATTCCTTACCCAATTTAGTCCCTGCAAACTGACTCCACAATGAAAGAGAACACTTGTTAAAGCAGTGAGTTTTCCACTACATTTCTCCTCTGCCCGGGACTAAGGACAAAGCAGCTTTAACCAGCACCTATTTCTGCAGGGCTATCCAATTAGCCATGCACAGAAACAGGCTTTCCAAGTTATCTGATTATTTACCTTCCCCTGAAAATCGATGGCAGTAAAAACAAGCTTTTAGACTGGATTTGCTGTCTTTCAGACTGTCACCTTCCTTTAGATATCCCCAGTGATTCGGTCCCGCTGCAGAGGAATTTTGTACCCTGTGGTTGGTACATTGCCCTAAATTTCAGATGTTTTCCAGGTAGCTACAATACCTTCTAGCTGTGTCTGGATCAGGTTTCCTTTCTCTCGCCCCTGGTTTATCTAGCTCTCTAGTAAGAACACCAAAAGACAAAGACCACAGCACTGTGAAATGCTGAACAGCACAGTCATCTATGGGACTCTGTGTTAGGTAATAAATATTTACGACCAGGTTTGAAGGGAGATGCATTTCCTGAGGATTGTTTTCAAGGAGCGAAAGAAAGAGAAATCTTTGAAGTATGGCTTTTGGGGGAAGAAGTGTGGACGAAAGGCAGAGACCTGCTTGCAGAACACGTAGCCAGTGCAAGTAGCCCTATAGCTGCAGGGGACAGGCTCTGCAGAACCAATCACTTTCGGGGAGAAGACAACTATAAGCACCAAAAGGTACAATCCACGAAATCTAGTCTTAAAGACCTGAATTTAATTTTCTGATCTGTCACTGGCCTTACTGGAGAATAAATACATGAATAAATTGCTGCGAGATGTCACACAACCTTGTTAGTGGGGGCCACAGATGATTTAAAAGAATGACATTGATTCACCAAAGTTCCTGATAATTTGAATTCATTGCCGGGATGGGGGAGGAATATATCAGGAGAAAAGGCGCTCCAAGACTTTTTTTTTTTTTGATTGCCCTTTTTCTTTTCTATTACTTTCGTGTGAAGGCCGGCACAATGCAACTATTGAAAGTGGTGACCTGTTCCTCATCAAGGACTGAATCCCGCAATCACAGTTCATTTCTCAGATGTCCCTCAAGAGCAAATCTCCCGGACAAAGTGATTTGAAAAGACCAAAATGGCCAATATCTGTACAGCCAATTTCTTACTTTCAATGCCTGACATGCCAAGTCTCTCCTGAGATATTCAACAGTGGTTCAGCTCAATAAACAGACAACAGCCCCTCATCCACAACTCTATATGCAAACCATATGTTACAGTTCAAAACTCTAAAGATTACAATTAGAACTGTCCATTCAATTTAAACAAGGTCAAGAATGAAAACTATTTCAAATTCAATAAACAGGCCATTTGAAAGTGTAGATGCTGTGGAGGACAAGCTTAACAACTTAATTGACAGGTAAAGCTTCATTTCTAATCCTCATTTTGATATCGTCTGTAGCCTCAGGAGTCAAAACACATCACTGCTCAGCCCTCAAAATATGCAGAGAAAATGAAAATGTCAGTTGAATGAAAAAAAAGAGAAGCATCTGTTTGATAGCTGTGTAAGCCTGTGATATGTAAACTGCTTTAGAGTCAAGCAGCCCTAATTAGAGTTTCATGGCATCCTTCATTAAATACACACACACAGACATATATATGAGTTTTGAGCAATTATTGAGGCCAGATAATTTGCTGAGAAATCAGGGTGTAGAATTAAAGTAAAGAACACGATAATTTCATGGACCAACCTCAGACAACACCGTGACATTTTCACACAGCCATGAAGAAATACTTTTCCCAATCTTTTCACAAAGCAGATCTGTATGTTTTTCTCCACTCAGTCTTCAAAACAAAACTGAATGATCCATTTCTGAATCTCAGAGTAGTACACAGCAAAGTGAAGCCAAAAAGGAAGACCGATAGAGTTACCAGCCCCCCACAGTGGGGTTATACTAATAGGTATTTTGGCAACTGTACACCCTTATTGACTCCAATTCACATCAATATGAAACCCACACAGATGGACATTAGGGTCTCGGTGGAAAACAGGATAAGTGAATGACCACATAAAATAACAAGGGAGTACAATCTGAAGAAAGGCTACCCAGACAAATGAGGAACTTGCAATCCTAAAGAATGTTTATGTACTGAAGAAAACAGGAATTAAGGGAATTGGCAGATGTGGTTGCCAAGCCACTCTCCATGATATTTGAGAAGTCATGGCAGTCAGCAGAAGTCCCTATGAACTAGAAGAAGGGTCACATTATGCCCATTTTTAAAAAGGGTAGAAAAGAGGACCCTGAGAACAACCAACCTGTCAGCCTCATCTCTGTTCCTGGGAAGATCATGGAACAGATCCCCCTAGAAGCTATGCTAAAGCACATGAAGAGCAGGGAGGCGATTAATGGGAGCCAGCATGGCTTCACCAGGGGCAAATCCTGTCTGACCAACTTGGTGGCTTTCTATGATATGGTAACCACAGCAGTGAACACGGGTAAACCGATGGATGTGATCTGCCCAGACTTCTATAAAACCTTTGACACAGTCCCCACAACATCCTTCTCTCTAAACTGGAGAGCTATGGATTTGATGCGTGGACAGTAAGGTGGATAAAAAACTGGTTGGATGGTCGTATTCAAAGAGTAGTGGTCAATGGCTCAAAGTCCATACGGAGATCCGTAACAACTAGTGTTCTTCAGGGGACTGGTGCCGTTTAATATCTTTATCAATGATACTGAGAGCAAGATTGAGTGCACGGTCAGCAAGTTTGCTAAATGGTGTAGTTGCCACACCAGAAGGATGGGATGTCATCCAGAGGGACCTGGACAAACTGGAGAAGTGGGCTGCTCAGAACCCAATGAGGTTCAACAAGGCCAAGTGTAATGTCCTGCACCTGGGTCGGGGCAATCCCCGTTTTCAGTACACGATGATGTGTTTGAGAGCAGCCCTGCAGTGAAGGACTTGGGGGTGCTGGTCAATGAGAAGCTCGACATGAGCCGGCAATGTGTGCTCGCAGCCCAGAAGGCCAACAGTGTCCTGGGCTGCATTCCAAGCAGCGTGGCCAGCAGGGCGAGGGAGGTGGTTCTGCCTCTCTATTCCTCTCTTGTGAGACCTCATCTGGAATATTGTGTCCAGTTCTGGAATCCTCAACATAAGAAGGATGTGGAGCTGTTGGAACGGGTCCAGAGGAGGCTACAAAGATGACTGGAGGGCTGGAGCACCTTGCCTACGAGGGCAGGCTGAGAGTTGGGGTTGTTCAGCCTGGAGAAGAGAAGGCTCAGAGGAGATCTTACAGCGACCTTCCAGTACCTGAAGGGGCTATAGGAAAGGCCAGGTTGGATGGGGCCTTGGGCAGCCTGAGCCAGTGGGAAGCGTCCCTGCCCATGGCAGCGGGGTTGGAACGGGATGATCTTTAAGGTCCCTTCCAACCCAAACCATTCTATGATCCTATGAAAACAGCCTCATTAATTTTACTGTTTCCTGCAGAAAATAAATGTAAATAACAGTAAGCAGTGAAGTTGGAAGAGGGTGCTGTGCCAGTGCACCACAGCAATGTGGGCTGAAACACGATAATAAAAGTTTTATGTAATTTCTGCTTAGGAAAGAGGCTTTGAGACCACTAGCATCAGCAACTTCACCACAACACTCCTTCAAGTTTTTCTGACATGGGACATAACAGCAAAAGGAAAATTTGTTATGGGGCTATCAATTTTTAAATATTGTTGCTCAGCACAATTCAGGCGACACCGGGAGGTCGAAGAGTGGCAAAGGAGGAGAGGATCCCTATGAGGAGATGTACTTAATAAGCGACAGTATGATACAACCTAAACTCCTTGCACAGATTCAAATCAGAGACATACTAAGAAGGTTTACATGTTGGGCCATCAGCATCTTCTCTCAGCAGGATATGACAGTTTGAAGAAACAGTTATGGAATAAAAGGAGAGAAATGTCTGATCTGATGAGAACATCTGTTTTTTGTTAGCAGCAATATTAATGCCCACTTGCTGAGCTCTGTAAGTGTCTTTACTACAGGATGCATAGAGAAATGTCTTTTCCATACACAGTAGGTAAAATATGCAAAAGAATGATAATCAAGCAAATACTTTCATTATCTGATGTTTTCAGCTTATACAGTACATATACTCTCCTGGTTGGAGACATGAATGGTATTTCTGACAAATGTTCTACTTCGGTTGGTAAAAAGCTTTAAGAAATCACACAGATAGACTCATCTTGCAAACTGACTGGAACATAAGCCAATCTTGGTAATAATTGGTTTCGGAGAAGAATTGCCAGTTGGAACTGCATTGTTCAACATGTGAAACATGCTGGAACTGTGCCTGCAGTGACAAGACTGTGTGGAACTAGGAAAACAGGTGGAAAACACACCACTCAGTCACCAAGCTCTGTATCACTGTCAATCTCACGCAGACGAGGCAACAGCATAGCACAATCCACTCCATTTCTGCAAAACCTGACTCACTGACATTGCTCTACAGCCATTAGGTCACATCGCACCTCCTCAAGAAGCCTCCACAAGCATCAATCCCTCACCGGAGCTATAACAACTCCAGGCTAATCTACAACATAAACCCCAGTAACCAAAAGACAGCATGTTACAGATTTTCTCGCTCTGCTTCCTTATGACATACATTAGTTGTGACTCCGCAGAGATTCAGAAGGGGCATTAATACATTCCAAACCTGTCCGTATCAACCTTCCAGACCTGTATCCTAATGAACAATGTCACCAACCACAGAAGATTCCTTTTTCCTTTTTTTTTTTTCCCTCTTGCTCAGATTAAAAATGACATCAAGTTAATCACTTGATTGCTGCATTTTTATTAGTTGTTTTGAACTCCTTGGCTGACACTGAATCTCTTTTGGGACAGGGATTGTTAACAAGGTTTTCAGGTGGGTCTTCAAAGATCCAGTATGCGACAACAGCAGGTTTACTTCAAGTTGGTCTTTTAATAAATCCAAGTTAAAGCCCTCAGGTACTCATGTAATTGAAGTTTGAGTAATCCAATATGATGTTGATCAAACTACTGATCTTTTAATAATGAACTGTAGCCCTCCCAGCAGTTGCTATCTTGCTGACAGCCATGTCTGGATCACTTCCTTTGGGCCAATGCTTTGCAGAGAAGCTCACAGATTTCTGTTTGGTTTAGATTTTATCATAAATTGTTTTAAAGCTTTTTAAGGATATATCAGACAGCTCACAATATCCACAGGCATTTCAATAAAAAAATTGGATTTCTATTAGATGCATTAGTGAAGACTGGTATTAAATGTTTCTAAAGAAGAATATAAACACCACTCAGGAATTGTACTTCTTCCTATCTGTCTATCTGCTGTTAGTCCTTGTTTACACGGCCTGTAGGCAAAGCTATAGAAAAAGCAGTAGTTACCCTGCACAATACTCACCACTGCAAGGCAAATGTGCACATTTTTTCTCTCATAATTTCCATTTAAAGTATGAATTGAAGGTTTCTAAGCCTCGCCTCTCTACACAAGAGTAATTCAGTTGCAATATGCATTTTCGGTGTGCTCAAAATGAACACCAAGATGACTCATGTGCTGTTTATAAGATGCTTACATTTGCTGGTAAATACCTTGCTACAAACAAGCTATAATTTAAGTATTCAAAAGTCTTGCTTCTGCGTAGAATTACTACTAATGGTAATTTTGGAGACCACGACCAAAGCTTCAATTTCAGGCTTGCAAAGCTCTTCCTACACAATGATTCTTAAAAGTACGAGTGTATTTTCTTCTCTGATAATGGCAATCATTGTATCTCTGTAATTGCAGAAAAGATTACCTAGCTTATAATTCACATTAGTCAGCTGCAACAATACCAGGCTTCTTTCCTTTCCTTTAAAATAAACTAGTTATTGTCAATCAGCCCAGTGGAATGTTAACATTCTCCATAACCTGCTTTACAGAGGCAGTCATAAATGCTAGAAACCAGTTAATATAAACTAATCAGAGCCCTAGAAATATCTCAAAACATATTTGTACAGCAGTCTATCATTTTTGTCATATTATTTCTAATACTATATTTTGTCTGGACAATAATAGTCCTTTCATATAGTTACATAATGCTTTTCATTTGACTATTTAAAGCCCTTGCATTAATTAAACCACATTAAATCCCTGACTGGTGTAGCAAATACTATATTTCCAAATGTTAAATGTATTCATTGTCAAAAGCTGACCAATAAATCTTTATGCACGGAGTGGTCTGGACAAAAAAAACTTTTCAGGACAGCATGTATTCTCATGCTCAACTTCCTGCACACACTGACAATTGCAAGAACTGGAGTCACTTGCAGAGAAACCATGAAGAGAAAGACTGCCATTCTCCCTGCACTTTACACAACCACTCCTTTCCAAAGATAATAGCAAGTTACGGTTCTCAGTATTTCCTTCCAGCTGGTAGAGCCCATGTGAGGCTTTTCAGATCCTGGAGGAAGACATGAGAGCTGGAAGCCTTTGGGAAGCAGCCCATGTGCCGAGTCTATAATCAGCTGTGACGCACACTGAGCTTTCAAGAGCCATATGGACCAGACCAGTAGACATCGAGATGGGACTCTTCACTTGTTGTTACCTGGGAGGCCTGTGACATCTAGAAACAGTTTTTCCCTTTCAGTCTGTGTCAGATCAGTGATCAATAATTCATCTGATAACTGAAATGCAGAACGAGGTGCCAGTTGTCTGTGGTTTATGAATAATACCATGCTTTTAAAAAAAAAAAAACCAAAACATGCTGCTTCGGAAACACAGAAGATGTGCTGCAGGAAACGTGCGACATGCTGATACACTGTGGCACACCAAACCCCATGGAATCCTTACCTAACCTAAAAATTAAACTGCCAGTTGTATGGTTTGATCACGCAAAGGCTGCTATTAAAATGCTGCCGTTGAATTAAACATTCAAAGAGAAAAATCTATACACCAGAAAAAACCTCCAAGAGAAAAACAGATTTTTTCCTCTGTGGAAAAAAAAAGAGGTTTACCAAGATGTATCTTGAAATAATCATTGAATTCTTGAAATACAAGCAATCCCATGCAATCCAGAGAACGCCAAGGCTGTAAATGCAGGTAGGACTACTTCAGCTGTTGCTTTAGAGCCTCAGATTAGGATATTGCTCCTGACAGCAGCGATTTCTACCCAACTGGTCTGCATAAAACTGCTTAAAAAGTGACTAAAAATCGACTATGCTTGTCCTCAGCTCCAATCAACAGAAATCATGCATCCAGGATAAACGAGCTCACTCTTCAATGGCAAGATTCCCTTTGGAGGAAGCTGTCACAACTGTTACCTCATCTACCCTGAGGGATATCAGATGTGAGAAATTGTGTGGTTTAGCTCACAGTCGTCTTTGTTCGGTGTGTAAGAGAGGAGCAGGGAGAATTTAGCAATAGTAAAGCACAGATCAGAAAAGATATAAACAAGTGCAACTAAAATTCAAAAATAAATCAATTATCAGAGCATCAGATGGTCGTCTTAGCTAAGACTGACATGTAAGTGCTCAAAAAACACGTTGGAAGCATCTGTTCTGGTCTGAGTGATGTGTTTACCCTTCTCTGAATGAACAGAAACAGGTCAGAGGCAAAATGACCCCGATTTTGCTGCATTTAGTATATGATCCATTTCAGTAAGATTGAAAGGGTTCCCGTGTCCCCAGCATATAATTGAGTAGATTAGGCTCGGGAGGGCGCACAAATGAGTGGACTGACCAAACCAACTGACGGCATTAGCTACGTGCTGACAGCCGCTATGAACCCAAAATGAGCCTGCCAAAATTCAGCTCGTGTTCTGCCCTGAATTCATTGGGATTCGGATAATTCATTTTAAAAGTACATTAACCTACAGTTAATATTACCTTTACTAGAAAGCTCCCGTAATTTTTACCACTTATTTTGATGAAGAGACAACTGCAGGAAGCTGATGCTGTTTGCTTATGAGAGTGCAACAGCTTCACGCAGCTATCGATCCCAGCTGGCTCCAAAGGCCGCACAGGAGCGCGTAAGAAATGTCAGATAAATGACCTCCAGCCATCATTCCTTCTCAAGAGCTGGAGATAAATGCCTAAAAATGAGAATCAGGAATTTCCAAAAGAATTATTTGGGAGTAGAAATAAAATAAGATTCTAACTAAGGCTTGCAAATACAGCTATGAATGCCTGATGGTAGTTTCACAAACACCATGCAGTTCTCCTGCCTAAATTCAATAGTATCTAAAAGACCACAGAAGTCTGACTTTGTAATGCGAAATAGCACTTAAAATGCACAATTTATCCTTAACCTTAGTTAATATCTTTCCCTTTATAAGAGAAGGAAGGGAACCCTTGAATTTTATCAACTGCGATCTGAAATCAAAGCAGTAACTCTGCTTTTTATTTGTGATTACAGATACTGATTTGACAGTTGGGAGCAACCATAAATAAACAATATTTAGATGTAAAAACAGCTATTGCTTCTTGTTAAAGTCACTTCAAATGATCAGACACCTATCAGTATTCTAGATGTACAAACTAATGAAGAAGAAAATATTTATTCTTCAGTCTCTAACAGAGTGCTTTACAGCTTTTTCATATTTTGAAACTTAAATACTTGGAGTTTTCTGACTCAGCTATAAGAATTCATGTTGGAGTCCCAGGGTACCAGAAAGCAGCTAATGACAGGGTCAGAAATACCAGAAGTTAGGTTCTGTACTCTTTTCTCTCACAGTTCTTTCTCTTTGCCTATTCTTTTTCTCTTCCTTTTTGACTTACTGTACAAAACCAATATTTAGCAATATCTTAGTATAAGGATCGTTCAGCCAAGGTTTGTTAAGGTCACAGGATGGAGTTGTCCATTTCCTTAATTCTATGAGATGGACATTAAGTGGGCACAGTAATTCAGTTACAAATAATGTGATAATTGTGATATAATTCCTGCAACTGGTTTTATTTCCATATCTCAAGATAAAGTCTTCAAATAAATAAAGATGAATAAGGCTACGTGGCTTCACTTCATCTAGGAGTGCCTTTAGCGAATTCCTATAAGGTTTGAGTTCACGCAGAGTGGCAATTGTTAAATCTGTGATCAGAATCACTATGTTTTTCATTTTGTAAAATAAATCATGCTTTCCTTATTGTCTTTCTCTTGAAATGTTCTTGAAAATAACTAACTCTGTCCTGGCATGTCATACTATTACGAGTCAAATGCAGCTTTCCGAGATAAGACAATGCAAAAGCACTGTGAATGCCTCCAATGGACTGATTTCTCTTCTTCTATTAAAAAAAATAAATACATTTAACAAATTTATTCTAAAAAAAACCAAACCACCACACACTTCCTTGGAACTTCCCTAAAGGTGTTTGGTATTAAGTCTTTCAGTTTTTTCACAGGATACCAGAAGCCTGGTGCACTGATTTGCAGGGCAAGGAAAACACTCCAAATACAGAATTAGCGTGCCTCCGGCAAAACCCCAAACTAAGCTACAACTGACACCTCAAACCTTGCAAATAAATGCTGAGGTAATTTTAATAATAAACATTTTCTTTCTCTCAGACAAATCCTTCAGCGTTCCTTTTAACCCAGCTATTAACTCTTCGATGGCAACAACGTCTGGAGAGTTCCCACCTGGCCAGGGATCAGGCTGAACCCCTGACACCGGTGATTCTTGCATCACTGGGGTAAGCAGCGGCGGCCTTGCAAAGTCACACACTGGCTCAGGATGCAGTCACTTCAATAGTCCCTCCAGCCAAGGTCAGGAGACCTGCTAGGGCTCTGAGGTCTGACCAAAACCCCCAGGGACAGGGTTGCAGTGATTGCAATATTGCTTTAATCAGTAAACTAAAAGCTTCTTTTCATCAACAGCTAATCATAGGACTTAATTCGCCTCTAACTTCCTTCAGTTGCTTTTACAGATGAGAGCGCAATAATAAGAAATGACAGCTTACCAAAGAAGGTTAACATAAGGTCATGACCTTTTTTAACTTGACTTCTGGAGCTTATTCATGTGTGAAAACCTGCTTTTGTAGCTCTAGCCTCAGCAACACTTACAGCTCTGCAATTATGCCAATAATTGAGCTTTAAAATGGTATTTTTGTTTGGAAGAAAACATTTTTGCTTTCTGTAATGTAGAGCAGAGTTGTTTTGCATAAGTATAAAATATAAAATGAGAATATCTGTATGTCTTGCAGAGTACCACATAAGTAGTCAGTGGTACCTCTGCTTAACAAGCAAGGAGGTGTTGCATAAAGGTAAAGGTGATTTGCATATACACACAGACACACACATTTCCTCTCCCCTACTCAAACCAAGATACAGCTTTCTGAGCAAATCCACTCAGGGACACTAACCAGATTGCTCCAGAAACTCTGCACACTGGTATAGATGCATAGGGCACAGAATTAGGCTGATAGTCATATAATAATAAATGTCAAATATTAATTTGTTGCATCACTTGTGCAGTGATTTACATCCAAATCCCTTCCCATCTTTAATTTCCATCAGACTTACAAAGAGCAAGAGGTAGAGCGTGAGCTTTATGTCAAAATCTGTAATGCCTATGCAACGATCTGCCAAAAAAAAATATTTCCCTGTCAGATAAGAAAGCTGGAGAGCTGTCAGATAAGAAAACTGTCCACGAACACTAGAGAGTAAAAGCTGCCATACAACATGCAGATAATTAGTTTTGGAAGGCTAATCAATTCACCACTCTGGCGCTTCTAGATATACATGCTTTCGCCTTACTACTACTTACCCCTTGATGTAAGTATCCCTTAATGAAATGAAGTAAGACTTCACACGCCACATAACTTCGAATGATATATCCTGCTGTAAGTGCCCCATGCGAGTTAGAAAAGACCCTTACGGGCCCTGGAAGAGCATGGAGCCTACAGGGTGGGATGACTCAGGCTGTGCTGCTCCATCCCCTTCCCTATGTGGTTGTAACTAACTGCAGAACCACCCAAGAAAGGGAAGGTTTAGTCAATGCTGATAGCAACAATGTATTTTCAAGACTGTGTCACCTATTTCATGCTGTTGTCTTGTTTATATTTATGGTGACTTGTCTTGCACACAACTTTGACACCCTAGAAGATGGAGATGTGGAGCATCCTCAGCTCACTCTAGCTGTGAAATTAGGTCTTTGGGTCTCCTAAAATTGCTCACAAAACCCCCAGCTGTTATTGACCAAATCAGCAGTACATTTCATTATGTTTTGGATTAGCGAATTTTTATCTACTTTCTCTTCTTTAACATTAAACAGCTACAAATGGCTGCAACTTACTTTTATGTTTTTTTTAAAAAAAATACAGTTATTTCCTGACAACATTCTTCCATTTTGTCAGAAGGATGCTCTATTTAGTTTCTGAAAAACAGGATCAACCTTTGCACTAATAATGACTTACTGAATAAAACCCGCACCACTTCCATGGTGCTTTTTTAACAATAAACCTTATTTGTACCTTGAGTTATAAAGAAACCTGGACACCAATTGATCATTTCAGTCGCTAGTGAAATAAAACCAACCATGAGACGGAGCAGAACAATAGTACACATCTATTTAACACTTCAGTTTAGACTAAAGGGTAACATAAAGCACAATGATGCTATAAAGAAAGATTGTAACTACTCAGGACAACTATAAGCCTTATCCCTTCAAAATCACTGGTTAACTTGAATGAGAAGCTGTTCTACTCTCATCTGCAAAACGACTACCTTGAGTAACACAGAGGCATCAATAAAACACCAGTTCAGCATCACATCCTGAAAGAACAGCACCTTCTAGCAACACACGGTTTTGTTTGGAAGCTCTTTTTCCCACATATAATAATCAACCACTAAGTTACTCATATTTTAACATCTGGTGTCTAGAATTTGGCTGAAGAAACTGTCTTGCAAGTCAGCATAGCCACGTGCTCATTGCCATTATCATCTCCCCAGATTTCAGGTGTAATTACGGTCATTGCTATATGCACTTTGTTCTATGACTTGGGCCTTTGCAGTTTATTGTACATTTCCATCTTTGTCAGAAGACTTCAAAAAGTGGCTTCAAAAAGGCCAATTTCATATTGCCTCTTGTGACTCCCAATTAGACAATATAGAGTAGAAGAATCAAATATCTTAAGCTCTGTTTGAATTTTTAAAATGTCAAACCACTAGAATTTTAAGTGTATTTTAAGAATAGCAGAATTGTACAGAAGGCAAATTAATTTAACTAACTCATTAACACACAACTATTTCAACATAAACAGGACTCCTGCATATTAAGCAATCTAGGATGACAATCAGTAGGACCCCTGCTTTCATAAACAAGTTTTTGAAAAACTTTTACACAGATCTGAAAGCAGTAAGTAGTCATCAACATACAGACCTATTCACCGGTTCATGGCATATTACCAACTAGTCCGCAACAGAAGTAAGAGAAGACCGAGGTAAAGCAGCAGGAATCTGTTAATCATGCATAATATTTCTACCTTGGGCTCTCAAAAGGCCAAAACGAAAGCATGAAGGGCCATAATGAAAAACTTCAATCAAACCAAAATAACCATCTACAGCTTATTTACACTGTCAAGTTGGATATAAAATGATAACTTGCTGTGGAAAATAATTCTACAATCTTGTAGTGGAAAAAAGGAGTGCAGGCAAATAAATTATTAAGTTAGGACAAAGAGTATGACCACAGATAAAAAATGCATTGCTTTGTACAAACTTTAAGAAAGGAGTTGAAGGACAATGGTAAAATGAATTCCTGGAAGAAAGGAATTTATGAGATACTGTGCAGCAGGAAAAGCCTGAGAAGACAGTTTCTTGTGAAAAGATGATAATTCAGTTCATGAAAACCTACCTACCACCTTTCATCTTGAGAATAATCAAAAACCATCGATGATACACTTACTGCAGCAATGCAGTGAAGGGTGCAGTCCAGGCACACGAGATCATATGGCAGCCAACATTAGCTGCTTGTGTTAGAGAAGAGTTCAAGAAGGAGGAGCTGCTCTGGCCTGCACACCTTGGCTACGCTACACCTGATCTAACGATGCAAAAAACGTAATGACTGTAGGTCAACAGAACAAATGATCTTCTTTACATCCCTCTATGTTTATGAAGCCTAACGATACTTCGTTACAGGTTCTAACATAAGCTTATGTGATGTTTTGCTTCTACACAGAGTTAAGCTTTCGCATAAGAACAAGTTTACCCCATAGTGCACTAATTAGACGTATTTCCCTTAGGAAAAAGACAAATGGGTATGTAGCATGTGGCTTTAAATCCTTTTTATTCAATTAATCTCCACCTGTGGAATTGTGATTGAAGTACATAGGATGCATGTGTATTTTCTGATATCAGCCATTTCATCTTAGAGACAGATGAAATGTTATCCAAACATACAAACTTTCTTCAGGTTTTTAAATTGATGACGGAAATTCCATAATTAGATCATGGCACAGCCAATCCAGGTTAAGTAATACCATTTTTCTTTTTAAAAAAAAAAAAAAAAATCCAAGAAAACAAAACCCCAACAATTTGAAGTGTTCTTACAGTTACATCTTCACAATCCAGACATGAGATCTGCATGTGAGAAGATCTTGACAACTCTGAATATATGCTCTTCAGCTGGCTCCGGATAAAAATTAACCTTTCCTTTCCAATGTTTTCTCTGATGTCTTAGTAGCAGTGAGACAGAGTACAGAACATTACCTCCACATGATTTTCCATCTTCCTGCAATCTCTGGCCAGCTGGACATTTGCAGTGGTAGCTGCCGATGGTATTACAACACTGGTCATGACAGCCACCGTTCTCAGTGGCACACTCATTTACGTCTGTTAGAAGAAAGTATGCAACAGTCAGTAAAGATTGCAAATTGACCACATTGCCTGGTTTTTTTTTGAGGACAATTGTGTATCATTTCGATGTGACAAAATGAGAAAGTTACTGAGATGTACAGCTAAGGACCCTAAAGTTCACAGGAGCAGCGTCTCCCAGCTATGTTCCTTAGCCATGCCACTCAACTACAAGGTGGCAAGTGGCATTTTCCTCCTGCACTTTTGTACAAAGTAAGCTGCAGAGCACACTCAGCTCCAGCTGAAGGTTCCACCAAACTCACCAACTTCCACAAGATTGGGAATAATCTCTATACTGTCATTTCCACCAAGCTCACTTATGTATTAGGTTGCTTCTAGCAGTCATAGTAGGAATGAGAAACTTCTGAAAAACAGTACTATTTTAAATGAATAAGGTCCTTCCTTCCTCCAGATTCATGTGCGGTAGAAACCATGCATTGCCTTCAGGCTAGAGAGCAAGAAAAGAAGGAGCAGGAAGACTAAGCAATAGAAGAGATGCATCATCATGACTGTAAAAAACACAGGCAATTACTTCATATTAGCAGCACTTCCATAATGGGGAAATGTGGTTTTTAAAAACTTCTAATTAGACTCTGGTCAAAAGAAATACAAAGCACTGTAAAGGCAAATAAAAAATGAAAGAATTTCACATTCATGCAAGAACTGAGAGCCTTTCAACTGCAATCCTTAGCCCTTAAAGTCTACTGTTTACCAAGGTTTTCTTTGATGAGCTTGAGCTTAACTTTACTAGCTCGTTTCTGATCCTGGCTAAAAACTGGAAGTTAAAAGAAATATTTGGAGAGGCTTCGAATTATTTAAAAACTAAAATAAAAGCCTCTCATGAAACGCCAATACCTGCTAAAATGCAGCTGAAGAGGCACAAACTCACTAAACCCATCTCTTTTCTCTACAGCTCTGACTGACACAGCAAAACTGTCTTTGTCCTTAGAGATATTAAAAAAAACACTGGCAAGCTATATACAAAAAACAAATATCCAGTCATCTCAGAGCTACACAACAAATCAAATCCTAACTCGTGTGAAGTCAGCAAGGCTCTTCTTGATTTCACGTGAACACAACTTAGACAGAAACTTCTCAGAAGAAAAACACTCTCCGCCACCCAAAAACGCAAAAACAAATCATACCAAAATAAGACATTCGTCTGTTCACTTCTCTTCAGCAAGCGACGGAGAGAAAATATGACAAGCGACAGATTTTAGACATATTCCTCAAAGCATTGGAAGAAGGCACACTAGCACTGCGCATCGTGCAAAAGATCGACAAAAGAGGAATGTTCCAAATGATTTATTCTTTCTAACTAGCAGACAATCTCGATGTGCCTTGTGATAATAAACAGTAATGAGCCATATAATAACCCTGCTCCATAGCTTCGACTTCTATTTATACTACCAGTATTGAAACCTAATAAAATCTCTTGCTCTTTTTAGTTAAAAAAAAATAGGAAGAACTACTTCATTTTTCTACACTATGTTTAGCAACTACAATGCTACACGACCTCCTAGCATAAAATATTGACTAACTGATGTGGTCTACGATATGCAGCCTAATTTATTAACACCAGTGTCTGTATTTTGAACCAAAATATTGGAAGAAAACCTTTCTGGCTGAAGAGATAATCATTATGCTCTTGATTTCATTAAGGTATAATACATTTGGAAGTGCATAGTGCTATCGCATACTAATGTATAGGATGTTTTTCCTTTTGATTGCAGCGTGTTTCTTCTAGCAATCAGAAATCTTCTTCTGTATTATTCGGCACAAAATACTGTGGCCCACTTATGAGTTTTGCCTGCAAAGAAGTATTGGTGACTGACTGACAACCTCATGCTCTTCTTCCAGCTTCCTTCTTAATGCTTTGTCCAGGATTTGTTCTCTGATGAATTTTTTTGATCCATGTATTTGCTGCTTCTTACACCAGAAATCCACTGCTGCTTCTATTATAGGCAGAAAAACTGACTTTTTATCCACATCTCTTTAAAGCTCGGTTAAAGCTAATCAGCATAACTCAGAAAATATAGATTATTGTAAGACAGCAAAATAAGCTTTTTGATACAGCTTTATCCCTATTTATACAGCACTCACATTTGAAGGCATATTCTCGCTAGGTATAAACTGTACCAGCTTTAACCGAAGTATTACGAACACTTCCTCTCTAAGCATCTGTATCCTTCACTGTTCTGTCTCCTGTACAAGACCTTTTCCATTGCCTGTATCCTGCCAAGTTGTTTTGTACAACTCAGCAATAAAGGTCAGAAATTGCTTCAGTCCAAGAAGCACATAAATAATCCAAATACGAACTAATAAAGAATGTGTTTTACTTTTGTAAAAAGATGTTTTGTTTAGATTTCATAAGCTACAATCAGCTTTCTATATTTCTCAAATACAGAGAAGCCAGAATTTCAAAATCCGATTACAGCTCTGCCACTCTGTAAAAGAAGGAAAAACTCCAACAAAAACAATTCTGTTAAATGATAAATTTCTGTCTGCTTTCCATATTCAATGTCATTCAAGGTTGAAAATATATTTGCCTTTTGAATAGCAAGAAAAATGACAGAAAATTTCTGACGTGTAACAAGTCTGCCAGGTTAGGTGTGACAAAAGTTCAATGTTATCAAGACTATCAATCCGTCCATAATGACATTCTGTAAGCGCTCCAAAAAAATAAACGTGATGTTTCCTACTGCAATGCTTCACATTTATTTATAGAGCCAATGTTGCAACACAAAAACATTATCCATGGGACATATTTTATGTGAGCTTTCAATCCTACCATGTGAAATCTTAAGGGGAAAAAAATTAATAAACCTCTTCATCGAGATTAACCCAATATTAAGTTTATACATGATCTGTCTACCATACATATGGGAAAAAAACAGTCCACAGCATATTTTAAATCCATCAATATTTTAAAATGTGGATTATAGCTCACGTCCTGCACACCTTGCACATATGGTATTACACAACTTCAGTACATAAAAAGTATTCTTTATCTAAAAATCTCAGAAAATATTTGATATGTAGGAGAGCATGTCTTTTTTCCCTGAAACATACAACTTTTGCCCAATTAAATACGACTAGGAGCTATATGCTAAATGGAAAAAAGACTGATTCCAATCCCCATACTTCTGTATTCTTTTTTAATTCTATTTACTCCAAAATTGAAAATATCACACCGCAGAGCAAGTCAAAGACAACCAAAGCTCCAGGGAAAACAGCTCCTCACTAAGTTTTTATGCAAGTCTAGGTTATTTCAGATATCCTACCAATAAATGAAAACTTTACATTAAAGCAGACACTGGTCACAGTGTTTTCAATTGGTAGTTCCATTTTAAATCTGACAGAAGTGACCTACTAGCTCTTAAATGTAGCCAGCAGGTGCAGAAGACGACAAAAAAACACCCAGACTTCTGCTGAAAAGCAGAAACACATTAGGGCAGAAGTCTTCTCCACACACCTCCACACGGAGTTACTAGTGAGGGCTGCATCTCTGTAGATCTTCTCTTTGGAGTGGAATCCAGTGTCTTTAAAAACAAGCAAAGTATCTGCACAGAGCAGGAAGGACCCTGCAAGGAGAGGCATTTCTTCTGCAGCAGGGAGACATCAGACTGAATAATTAACTTTGGCTACAATTTGCATGTTTAGATCTATGGGACATACCAGCTAACCCATTGCCTACAAGCTGGAGTATTTTTAAGTATATTTTACTTATATAACAAGTTCACGCAACAGGTATTAATATAAAAATTCATTTTTAAAATACCAAAGAAAACATCATAACAGCAGCCTGCTATTTAAAACCTATTTTCAAAGTTTTTTATATTTATCAGCTGCATGTGAGCAACAACTTTATTAATTTAATGCATCCACATACAAACTTGCCGTTTCAGTGACCGGCGTTTGGAGCTAACCTGTGCTCTGACCTATAAGCCGCTGACTTCAGTGCATGTCAGCGCTCACTGGATTTGTAATAAATCACTGAAGTGGAATAAAATCTGTTAAATTATTCACGTTGTGATTGCAATACCACATGAACAAAGCCCACCATCACAGAGATGGGAGGTTATTTTGATTAGAAGTGTTAGGATAACACACCATGTTTTAATTAGGGGTCAAAGTAATGAGAATATATTTATTCAGGAGGAAGACAGCATTTCACTTAGAAAACTTCTTCCCAGTTGGGATTTTCTCCCAAGATGATTTTAGGAATCTAAATGTTAAATATCTTTATCTAAGAGGTTTGATTGCTCTCTCTAACAGGCATTGGCAGCTTATATGGACTTTACCAGCAATTCAGAGATGTTCATTCCTAACTCAGAAAACATAACTCAAATACTCTCAGGTACAAACCCCTTGTAATGGTTAGAATCAAAGCCTAAAAACAGTTTGGAATGTGCAACTTAAATGCACCTATATTTGTATCTTAGTATACCTGAGTACATGGGCAAAGCAGTATACAAGCAATTGTATTACAATTTGCTTTTATAAGGAGATATAGGCAAGTGTCTGCAAGTCATAATGCACACTTGAAAACTTCCCATTCGTAGTTCTTAATATTTTGATTAACTTCTTTAAAAAATGCTAAAGATCCAGTAAATCGGTAGCTCCTTAACTTACTTATGGGTTCAGATGCTGT
This sequence comes from Cuculus canorus, assembly GCF_017976375.1. Taxonomy (NCBI): domain Eukaryota; kingdom Metazoa; phylum Chordata; class Aves; order Cuculiformes; family Cuculidae; genus Cuculus; species Cuculus canorus. Next base: position 21,263,413 of record NC_071409.1, read on the forward strand.
TTTTTAAAATTATGGCCCAGATGGTCTGCAACCAAAACCATATGTCTGAAAAAAAAACTGAAACTTGAGAAAATTTATTTGAACTTTAAAGGCCACTCACTGCTATGATGCAATGTAGTTCATGTTAATGCATACACACATACAACACAGCAACATTATGTGTAAATATAATGCAATGAGAAAACACACTGGACAGACTGGCAAGCACAACACTCGCACCCCAGAGACTGCATTTGTCTCTTTCTTCATTTTGTGCAAGAGCTTTGTAACAGTCGTTTTTGAACAGTAATTGTCTCTAAAACACAAATTACATCCATCACTTCCAGCACTAACCATAAATTATCTGCATGAATAGAAAACAAAGCTGGTCTTTCTGGTAGTCAAGCACAGTCCTACACATGTATTGATTAAGCACTCTTAATGCTTTATTAGGTTTTCTTCCTCGACAAAGTCAATAGCAGGATGAATATTTCTTCTTGTGCTGTTACGAGGTATTGTAAATCTGAGCTGTTATTAATAAGCATCTGATTATCAGAGCAAACTTATCTGAGAATTTGGCACAGACTCTTCATAGAATAACTCCCAGAAAACACCCCTCATTGCCAGAGTCTCCTCTGGCAGCCTCAGTACTTGAGCTTTAATGAGTTATCACCACCTCTTTTTTTTTTTTTTTTCCCTTTTTTTAAAAAGAAATTACTGCTGCACACCTTCCCCTTTATCACCACGTCACACTCATATGTGCAGAGAACATCAGTCACAAAATGAATGTGAGCATGGCTCGCGTTCTCCAGAGATGTAGGTCTCTGCCATAGTTTGCTTTCTTTTTTTACTGAGGCACTAAAAAATTCCATTTCATGAAATTTAGATGCAAAACCAAGATCAAACAAATCCCTTTGTTAAACACACTTCACTGGTATTAATTTTTTCATATTAAAATGATCATCTAAAGAAAAAAAAACACAGATTCATCAGTCATTTGCATTTGTTCACATTAAGAATAACTTCTTTGAAGTCAGAATAAACCTCAACGTCTACACAAGTAAAACAACAAACTCTTAAAATCCAAGATGCTGGCAAGCACTGCTGTGTTAGACTAGACCTGTAGATAATCTCACACAACAGCAAAGTGTTCAGTGCTGCGTTGCAGGTACAGGGATGGCCAGTCCCACCCCACCCCCTCCTCCTGCTCTCTGCTAACTAAAGACTAGATTCAGTTCTGAAAATTGACATTTAAAAGTCCTTTTAAAATCTCTATCAGTGGTTATGGCAGTGCTCCATATCCATATACATGGCTGCCCTTTCCTTTTTCCTTTTCCTTCCTAACATCCTAAGCATCGATGACATTTTACAACAATGACATTCAAACCCAAACTGTTATGTGAAAAAATACCAGCTTTGATTTATTTTTTTTTTTTATCCCTCTTGAAAATTCTCTATCAAGAAGGAACAACTATTTCCTAAAATGAAATGCAGGACTTAATTCATGCAAAAAGTTTTCCTTTCTACATCAACTAGAATAAATGAAATGAGGGGGGAAATCTATCACAGTACAACGAAATGCTGTAATAGTACTAATTTTTAAAATACATTTTCCCAGACAAGGTATGAATAATGCAAGTGAACATCCCAGAACATCTGAATTAAGCAACAACAGACTAACGGATGCTAATTGGCAATGATTGGAGCTGATTGTGGAGTACGGCTGGAACTATGATTACAAACAGAGCTTATGTATCCAGCCTAAACCTTAAGTACTGTTGCTGCAATTAAAGCTATTTTATCAAATTAGACAAGTGTTTGCCTTTGCCTGCTACAATGGTTATGAGCAAAACATAAAAGAAAGCATTACTTGCTCTACTGCAACTTTTCTTACACTATAGCTCTGCTGAGATGGTTTTCTTTCTGCTTTGGCTTTTAATGCCACAAAATGGAGCCTTTTAGAAAGAAGTGACATCCTTAAGAGTCCTTGCTTTTGTCTAAAAGTGCTTTTGCCTGAAAAAAAATGCATTCCATTTGTGGTAAATCTAACTGCCAGTACCAACAAGTGCTGGTTATACACCCACAAACGTAAGAAAAGACTTCAAACTTAAAACTTTCATTTCACAACATAAGCCCTTTCATATTTTACAGGCAGGCGAATTGTACTTGAAAGATCATTTCCAAAGGAGTGATTGCTTACTAGCAAGACTTAACAACTCTTGGCAACTGAGGCCAGAAAGAGAGCTCACAAAGCGCGCCTTGAACCCGAGACAGGCTTGCGGCTTGCTGCCTCCTCCTTTGCTGGGTAAGAAAATCAATAGAAGGCATCAACTGTTTGGTCACGAACTAAGACTGACTCTTTTCCAGTATTTTCTATTATTTCCAACTTCTCTACCCTGCTCCTGTATCACAAGAAAATTTACATGCAGAATTTCTGCCTTTCCTCCAGCTTCCTACTACCTCCTATAAATCAGGGCATCAGAATTGAATTGTAAAAGGACATGGAAAGAAAAGGTATGCTAGTTCATTTCTTAAAGCTTGACACTGATAGTCATTACAATTAAGTTTTATAAATTTCCTTAAGAATTAGTTGCTTCCATACTTTTACAAAATCAAGGCTATACAAAATTATGGATGTTCTCAAGCCACAATAGCTGGAGAGTGACAGCCAGTATATATATATAAGTGTGAATAACCTGAAGGTACCCATGAGTTAGCTAGTATCAACACCTTGAGGGCCAAACACAAGCTCAGAGACTTCCAGTACTGCCAGCTCATGCATTCTGCAGCACCTCGTGCATTCTGCTCAACCTACAGTATTAGAAGATTTAAGATGTCACATCCTATGGAAAGTACTGCAATAGTCCAACATGTAAATAAAAAAACATAGCAGAGATAAAGAAAGAGCTACACATTGTTGATGCCTCTCAGACTCACCAGGATAAAAGGTGAACAATCGATCAATCTCAAACAGAAATAAATATGCTTGCTTCAGATAAAATCTGTAACAATGGGTCAGATTCTACCAGTTCAGAGGTGGCATACTCTGGTACCCACGTGCAGCATGAGAGGTTTAAAAGCTCTGTTTATGCTACTACTTGAAAATCTACACGTAGCAGCAATTTGAGTTTGCAACAGCGGGAGTGAGCACGGCGAGCTCCAGCCAGCACGATACAAAACAGGGAATTAAGAACTACAAGAATGGCTTTTTGGAAATTGGCTTCCAAGCATTCATATAAAGGAAACTTAAACCATCGACTCACCTTCTAGTCGCAGAAAAGACAAAGAAAAGTCCTATTATAAGGGTAGAATAATGAAAATGCTTATTCTAGCTCTGTCTCTTTCTCCGTCTTTATCCCCTACTTGAATAAAGAACTGATCAACCTAAGCAAGTGTACGGGTCCTCTTCTTCACACCTGTAAAAAAGCATCTTGAACCCAGAAGTGTCCTTGCTTCCACTGCAACACTATAGAAAATGGACACGTGAAGCAACCCAGAGTAAATTTGGATACTTCAGTTTCCACTGGGGCAGGCTCCCACCTGGCTCAAAATACTATTTGATGCCATACCAGCAGCACGTAGAGCTCTAGGTGTGAGGCAGTCGGTGATGCCACAGGAGGATCGCCCCAGCAGAGTGTGCCAAACCACACCACCTGCCTCCAGCCTCTGCTGCGGGACCAAATCTGCAAACACAGAAGTTGCTGCTTAACATACAAACATGCTGATTAACGCAACAGTACAGTCAGAGAAAGCTAAAAAAAATTAAGCAGCTTAATTTTCAGGGCACTCCTATTGTAATAAGCCAGTTCCTTACAAACTATTTTTTTTCATAATATAATTAACCCCAGGACTAAGAATGTGAGCAAATTAGTTAATTTTTCACATGAATAATGAAAACTTTTTACTTTTTTTTTTTTTTCTGAAACCATTACAAACTAAAATGAATGTAAAAGATTTCTCAGCAGAGAAAGGATGACGGGTGCCCAGCTTCTGGTTTAGAAGTGGAATTCATTATTGAGATTTAAATGGAAACTCCTATTTTCTTTTCTTCTTTTTCTTATTAGTCGTCCTTGCCAGTCAATGTCAATCACCAGCAGAACAGATTCAATTCAGCATCATACATAGGCTGGGATTAGATCAAACAGCAATGATCAGCACGCCTCCAATACTGGCTTATATGGGTTACATAGTCCTTTTTTTCCTATGTAGTCATGAATATTCTCTCCCTTCTTTTGTTTTTTGTTTCTAGAAGATCTTCCTAACAGTTATGTGGGCAGAATTACTCACCGCCCTGACAAAAATCCTGCGCTAACTATAATTGTAAAATCATCTTATTTTCTACTACAGAAAATAACTTCTCTGCAATCATTCCCTGCACGGCTGAAACACAGCCGTACAAGCAGGTCACTCATTTACAACAGACATCAATGAGAACTTGTTATTTGCTTTACACAGACATACGCCACTACCGCTTAGCTGCACTCAGTCACTGTGCCTTCTAGGAACTGATCTTGTGTGTCAAGGGCAAAAGAAGCCACGGGGAAAAAAAAAAATATTATTAAATCTTCATCAGTTTAATTTGTAAAGAAACCCAAGGGAAGTCATTACTCCCAGAGACTCCATTGCCTGATTTGTCCTCTGAATTCTTCTAACTTCCCTGACACCAATGGGTGGTTGGTAACTATTGCTTATTGCGACCGCAGGGCAGGTTTGCCAAGGAGAGCAGCGTGCAACAGCGTCTGCGCACAAAGAACGGAATTGTTCAGACTCAAGTACCTCAATGAAAGGTGAACGCTGGGTACTTTGAAAAGGCAGATATTTCATTGAGTGCCAAAGGAGGACTAAATATTTCAGAAAGGTCTGGAACCCTCTCACCAGAAATGGCAGTAAGTTGAGCATCTTTTAACTGGAAGGGAATTCCCACTAAGGAATTCAAGCAGGACACTTAAACTTGGATATGGAGTTATATGAAGCTTGAAAAAAAAAAAGATATGCACAAACCATTAACTCACACGCAGTTTTTACCAGTGAGAAGCTCAAAGCAAAGGATGCAAGAAACAAGATTTTCTTTTCCCAGTTAAATTAAGTGAGTAGTATAGAACAGCTGTGATTTCTGGAGGCCTTTCCTAGCAGAACAGCACAGAGGTCTCCTTTAAAATGAATAAATCAGGCTCAGTGTTACGGTGCAAGTCAGATACTCTGCAGAAAGAACAATTTGGCAGAAGGTTCCCTTAGCCTGACACCGGCATCTGAACCGGGGACCTTGACCACTGCAGGCACATCTGTTCACCACGTGTAGCAGCTGCTCTTAGCAGAGGTAGCAGACATAGTTTTACAGCCTGGGAGTTCGAGTTATAAAAATATGTGATCTCAAGGTTTTTAAACTGTCAAATGTCAAAGGTGATCACAGGCAGAAATTAGAGGGTTGAAATTGTTAATCCCGCACTACTAATACTGATTCATACCAGAGCCAAAAAGAGCCACTTTTACGTAACCCAAACTTTACACTCTGGTTCCCAATACAAACTAAATTTGCCTTTTAAATCTATCTGGATGTCAGGCATCTGGTTTTGATGGAGAGCCATACCAAACTGTTTCAGAGGGTATAACCAAAAAGAAATTTGCATTTGTGTTTTCAGCAAAGCAGCAGTTAAATGGTGCAAATAATTTAAAACTTCAAAGTTACAACATCAACTGGTCTTTTCAAACACGATTGTTTTACACTTTAAAACATGCGCTCTTCTAACTCTCTCCCTGCAAACAGCAGACATATTTTTTATGTTCCTCGCTATTAACAAAGGGCACACCGTTGTAAAATCTTAAATAACACCACACTCCTATAAAAGTGTTTGGTTTAGGACAACCAACTATATTTTTTGAGCAGCAGTAAGGTCACAGCACTAAATTTAATACTCTTAAACAGAGCATGTATTAGAAATAAATGTTAAGTTCTTAAGATCCATTATAGATAATAAATTTAAAACAGACAAAGGGCAAACATTATGAGGGGCAGAAAATCCAAAGAAGGCCATAGAGGCTGCGCAGAAATTAAGATCTATCCACCTGGCACTCGCGTGCAGCCCACATAACAGGCAGACAAGTATATTCCACAGGCTTGTATTATTTGGAATCCTAGTCCTGTTTTCAGAAGAGTGAGAAAAATCAATAAATGTGTTTACCTTGATCCTTAGCTCACTCTTACAGACCACTCAGAGCACCTAATTTAACCCAACCTCTTCTATCCAAATGCTGCCAGCTCTTCAGCATGTGGAAAAACAGTTGTACAATGTACGTCAGAAGAATCCAAGGCTGAACAGCCTGGCCTGAACTTACCCCAGACTGGATTGCGCACTACGTAAAACTAAGATTTTTCTTGCTATATGCGTAAGTCCCTCCTAAGCGCGAGATTCTATGCAGGCGAAGGCAGTGCCAGGGCTGTAGGTCGATGCCAGTTCATAGCTTCGAGGTTTCCACATTTGGAATTTCACCCTTCAGTTCCAATCAAAAAATAAATTCCTCACATTCAAGCCAGTCTAATTACTTTTTTTTTGCATGGAAGAGACAGCCAAATTCATTCTGACGCACAAAAGGGAAGTGTGATATATGAGCAAACTACACGTAGTGTAATGTTATGGATGATTCTGAAAATCTAACCAGAAACAGACGTCGTGCCTAACATTGTAGCTGTTGCCAACAGTTATCACCTAATGTTGTCTGAGAGACTGCTGTGATTTCATATTCAAAAGGAAACCGCAAAGACTGGTATCTCAGATACCACACTGCCATTACCGATGGCAAGGGGGAATTTTTAACAATAGAACATTCCTAGAGAAGGCAGCATGGGATGCATTTACTGCGTATGTGTCCCTGATTTACTCAGAAAACAACACACTATCCCGAAATCCTGAAAGATGGTCATGAAGCTTTCTGAGGAAGGAACTGATTCAGTGAGGCCAGAGCTGATCTTCAAACACAGGATACTTAAGTTGTGAAATTTACTTTATCTGTGTACAGTGCATCACTTCCTTGGCCCACCTAGAAGCTTAAAAGGCTTGATTCTACTAAATACTGATCATACCTCTTTTCCAGGGTACCCTGCATTGTAAGCATTAACAAGCAACGAAAAGAATTCATAACATGGGAGATACTTCTGCGCATTATTTTAAATACAGGAAAGATATGAACAGTGATCAACACATAATGCTAAAACTTGGCTACTACACTACTACAGAAAAGACCACAGGCTCAAAGACAGGAGAGGAGGAAACTAATAGTTTAACTTAATAGGCAATATTGTATACAACGTGAATCTAAAAAGGCTTATTTGGGAGTTCTAGACATCGCAAAATTATTAATGGAACTTGTTTCAGCAACTGACCTCTCAGCCTAGTGGCCAACCACAGTGCTAGGATAGCCAACAGTTCATCTTCCTGCTGGATATCAGAGGGGTTTCAGGTAAATATGGTGGTGAGAACTCCCAAAGTCTGGTGAAGAACAGTCCAGGCCCACACCTATGTCTGCTGGACTCATGCTAACTGTGTACAGGATCAGGCCAGAGATCTCCATTTTGGTGCAGTCATTGGGCCCAGGTGACACTTTGTGTGAATATGGATGAGTGATCAGAAGAAACAGAAAAATGAAAGTATGGCCACAGCCCAGAGAGGAGAGATGGCAGAAAAGATGGCCAAACAGAGGAGCTCAGAAGGAATTGGGCTCATTTTCTCTCCTTCTGTCCTCCACGCTAAACACTACTCTATAGTCTCCCTGAGGCTGGATCAGTGGTATGACAGTTTGTCATATCAGACAGTTTGTCTACGCAAAGTTCTTCTCAAACAGTACAACACTTGAAACAAAAGGTAGCTATGCCTGATCTAGTACGAACACGTTAACGCTCAGAGTTGGCCCTGGCTCTTCTGACATGCGAAGGCCCAGTAGGAAAACTGAGAAAAATAACTGTTAATTATCATGCTTATCAGAAGATATGAAATACCTTTAATGAATCTTTTGGTATTGTTGAAAATAATTTCACACTTGAAATGATGGGAAAAAAAAACAAAGCTCAAGTCTGTACGTAGGAACGACACTGCAACAGGAGCTCACAAGGGCAAACCAGAGGAGGAGACGTGGCACAAAAGAGACAACAGGGTGGGACTGCGGCTGATGGTCCTCGTGGATGGCCACCGTTTCCAAGTTAAAGCTGGTTGGCAGCAATTGTTCTGAAGAAAATAAAGGAGCTCCAGGACCATCATTCCTATTTACCTTTTAGAGTTGAGTTTGGCCCACTGTGGAGCAGATGATTGATGGTGTAAAGCAACAACATATGCTGTGCCCCCATGTTAAATGCTTGGACATTTAACAATGTCATACATCTGTGAAATACCCACTTTAATACATGAGTCTTTTTCCTCCACTTGTTTTTATTTTTCTTTCTCTAAAAGCCTTCTTGTGCAGTTTTAGGGTGACCAAGAGAGAACTTTTCTAGGAAGACATCAGTTGCTTTGGGAGAATATCAACAATTCTTGTGAGGTAAAGATTTAGACTGAGTTCTTAACTGGTGTCCTAAGCCTGCGACACCGAGAGGTAATGTTCCCCTGTAAAACAGACCTCAAACTTAACTCACAACAATCTTCTTCATCCTCAGGTAAAAGTTCTTCACAAATTGCAAAACACTTTTATGCTTTTTTTTTTTTTCTTCCTTTTCCCACACCTCAGCAGCCGTACACTTGTAACTAAATTACGAATTAACAACTATAGTTTTGTGGGGTTTTCCCCTCAAATGTTAAAGTAATAATTAAGGCGGGGGGAGATAAAATTACAAATTCAGCCAAGGTCATTAATGTACAAAATGCAAATTGTCTCCCATTTGTCAAAGACCCTGGGGAAGTCTAGAGATAATTGAAATGATAGATGAACAGTGGAGACTAACTGCTAATGGTCTGTATATCAATGAATCAATGTCATATTTATGAAGGGCTTTGGGAAATTATTTTAAATACTTCATCTATAGCTGAAGTTTAGCCTACTTTTTCTTTTAAATGCTGAAAAATTAATGATAAAGTTCAGTTTATAGTTACACAAGTGTAAACCTGTGGTAATTTAAGCTCAATAGCAAGATACTGAAAAACTACTTACGTTCGTGCCAGAAATGACCAAGTTTATCAATTACTAGGGATTGTGGTATACTGAAGAGCAATATATATTTTAGAAAGAATCAAATATAGAACCAGCACTCACCCTCAAAGTATTTAAACTCATCCATTTTCCCATGCATCTCATTTCCCCTGGAATTCAAATAAATTGGAAAAAGAGGGAGTATAGGTACCACTGACACTCACGCTTAGCCATTTTCCTCATATTTTCAATTACAAACTGAAGTGCTTAGAGCAGGGTCTATTTTCAGATGTGTTCACTGGGCACCAACCAAACAGCAACAGGGAGAGGAAGAAGGAAAACCAGAAATATTTCTTTTCCAAACAAGAAGTGAAGCAAATCTTGGAGGTAACTTTGGTACAGTTGCACAGAAAATTATATTTCCACTTCAAAAGAGGAAACACTGCAAACCAGTGGGTTACTCTGCAGAATCCTCTCCCATCTGTGTAGATACATTAGTAAGTGACAGAAACAAAAAAAAATAACATAAAAAGGAAGTATCAAACATTAAGATGCCCTTTTAGTAGGATCTGTAAATAGGGCAGGGGGAGAGGTGTCAGTTTAGAGAGTTTATTTTTCTTTATTTTTATTATTCCCTTCTCAGTATTTTTCTGTTTTCATACTGTACAACAGAAAGGATTCAGATGAAGGGAAAACAGCAGGACACCTGTAGGCTTTTCTTATCAAATAAAAGCTTTTTCTAGCAAAACGAACCATCACATTCCTTTTAAGTTGCAGATACCAAGAAGCTGAAACAGACAGTTAATGTTCAGGGACACCTGAGTCCATCACCATGGACTCTAGCGCTAGGTAATCAGAAAAGGGCTAACAGTCAGTCGTCCAACCTCACAGGTGTACCACAAGGCTCAGTGACACTGAGAAGCGCTGCCTCTATCTGCTATTGTTGTTATAGCTAAGTAGCCAATTAGCAAAGCATTCAATTCCTCAATTTACTGAAGTACATTTGTTCTACTAGATTTTGATTTTTTTTAAATACAAGAAAGTTAATATACATGAGCTAATGACAGAGGACAAGTTAACTGATCAGTTATTCACATGAGAAGGTATCTATGTGCAGGAAACAATTCCTACACAGCCTATCAGGGACATAATTACTTGCCAATAGTAGTGCTTCAGCACACTCTTCCCTTTCTGTTTTTGCTGTTTTACAGATGAGCCTCTCAAACTCCCAAGTGAAAGCATATTACCTGCCACTGATCACCCAACACATCCACAGAGGGAAGGTAAGGGAAGCATGTCTCCAGAGAGAAGTTTTGATTTGTGGATGACATTCCCCTCTTAATTGAGCCACGCTGCTTCTTTTAACAAATTCTTGATGAAACCCTGGGACAAAACTGCTTCTTTGAAGAGCAAGTTTTTCCCTCACATCATATCTTCCACTTCCTTTTGTCTTCTTCCGTTAAGATTTTGAGTCATATACACAAACTGTTCATTTCAAACACTCATTATGGAAATACTGCAAACCCAGAAGATGTCACGGTCATTTCTTTTACAGCTTTTCTTTTTGCAGACAACATTCATATTGCAAAATAATTTAGACAGTAATTTAATCACAGGGTTTAGAGGTCCAGCAAATGTTACATTTACATAATGTCAGTCTTTCAGCAGATAATTTGGTCCTTTGCATGTGTTAAAAGACGACATGGCTTGTTAAGATCATGTTAGTACATTTAGCCCAACAGATGAATGGCTGGTTTGTTAATCTGCCATATATTTCTAATTTTCCTAAGGATGATTAGAAAATTCTATTTAGAGTAAATTCATGAGACTTTCACTCCAGAGTGACAAATCAAAAAGATTATTAAATCTCAGGGTCTAAAAATCTCCATAAAATGATCATAAGTCCTTGCTATATAGCATATATCGAAACTTCCCTTATATAAATATTATAGTAGCTAATATCTTGCTTATGCCTGCCTTAAGTACATGGGACTAAAGCCATTTTAATGTCTTACAAGTCTTATAATATTCCTATAGGGAAGTATGACTATTCCGTAGTCTGGAAATGTAATATTCTTCTTTCTCCTGTCAAATGCTGCTAAAGAAAATGAAATAGGACATAAGAAACACAACTTAGTTTCAGTGTAGTAATGCTCCTACCTGGGACCATCAAAAAAATAAAATAAAAGGTGGTAAATCATTACTACTCAAAGAGTAAAAGCACTACTGTGTATTTAAATTTAGTTAAACAGCATCTCAGGAGCCTTTACATTGAAGATTCTTTTACTTTGAAGTTCCACATGGTATCCTTCTTACTTACATTAAACAAAACCTTTTTAATTTAAGCTTGTATAAAAACAGAATTTACAACAGAAAAATGGTTGCCTATCTGGCCAGCCCATGCCACGTTATGATATCCCTCCTATTTTCCATTTCCTCACTTGTCTGGTTTAAAATGTACTGCAGCTAACCACAGACAAAATCAATAAGCCAAAAATTATACCAGGAGCCAATAGCACATTTTGATAATTTACTTGTATCTTGGAGCAATTTCACCACCCTTTAAGACAGAAATGTGTTTACCTAGAGGACAAATTCCCACAGTCTTCTATCAATGAAAAACACAACAGATATCCAGAGCAAGGGTCTGAAAGAAGCTGGAGAGCAGGGTAGCAGAACAATACATGAAGAGAGACTCTCATTATTCTCCTTAATCCCCTCAACTGACAATTGTTACCAGTCCTACTTCTACAGCACAGAGAAACTTTTCCTTTCTCTCCTGGCATAAGATTTTGAAAGGGTCATATTTGATTTCCGAAATAATTTTATTTCTTCTCATAATACACTTAGTAAATAGAAGTACTGCCAGTCCCCCCATATTTGTGAAGTATCCTCTCTTTGCAGGATATTGGAGATATGGCCTTAGTCCTTGCTGCAGGCTGATAAGAGACCTAATTTGAGCTGTGATGCAAAGGGCAATAAAAGGGAGAGGCAGGTACAGCTGCTTTGTATTATAAATTTTGAAAATATGTCAAAAAATTCAAGTCAGTAGTTTGCAACATATAACTCCTACAAATTATTATGACTCATTAAAGCAACTGAATGGGTTTTCCCACCTCTATTTGTTTTTAAAATTAAATCTGAACAGCATTTCTGTCATGGCAAGTTTGGGCTAAGGACTCTAGGAAAACAGGGAATACCTACCCCTTCAAGATGTAAGACAATTGTATATCATCTTCGTAATGAAAAAATGAAATGGGTTAATTTCCACTATTACTTAGATTAAATAAAGTTTTAAAACCATCAGAATTAAATCACAGATGAACCACTAAGGTTAATCACAAATTAACCACATTTTAACCACTAAGGTTTTTTTGCTATTGACGCTTCAACACAGCAAGTTCCAAATTTCAAGTTAAGACATAGCTTTGAGAGGCAACTCATCTAAGTGATAGAACTGTAAGCTCAAGACTCTCCTTTCTACATTCTTTAGCATAGTTCACATGGCACTAAGGCCAGATGATCCACCACCAAATGTATCTCCTTACTCAGTTGCTACGTCCTTCTACAGTTTAAGGAAACAGCCTATCGGTGAGAGGCTAGATCTTCTCCAGTTAAAAGGTCCCACCATTTGACCCTCTCGTCAAACAGACTGGCACAAATACTATGATTTGTGGGTCTACACTAGGAATACACTGGAGAAACACACCTGATGTCACACTAGTCCAAAAATCAACATGTATATTGATAGAAAATAAGCTCTTTAATGGCAAAATCCTTGAAGTTCTTCACACCAACCAATTAATTCAATTTAAAAGTACTAAATGTTTTCCTAATTAAACAGCATGAAGTGCCAAACACTGATCTATTTTCATCTCCAATGTGTTTTTGTCATTATTCTCCTTGCAGCTTCTGATGTTTACCTAAAGAAAAGAATCTCATCTACTTGCAGTTATATATATATAAAAAAAAAAGCTGGCTTACAAATCCAAACAAAACCTCCAATTATTATACAAGAAAGTAGTGAAAAGTTATAGAAGTTATTCCAAAACGTTCTCATTAGCACTTCTTTAGATTTGAATGAGAACCAAAAATCCAGCTCTGTGAGGAATGAATGTCACAGCTTTTTGTTCAAGCTATTATAATCATATCAGTGGCTTCTTGAATTTCATAGTTATAGCTATATATCCTTCACTGACAGCTATCACTGAGCTTAATTCAAAATAAAAGCCTAAACCAGGAAGAAAGCATACACACGACAAGCTGGCAAATGGAAGAAGAAAACAATTTCAAAAGGTCAGATTTACTTTATGGTGAATCTATACTCATTAGGGACACACATTACGCTCTGATTTGTATCTATACCTTAGTGAAGCCATAAAAGGGTACAATGTGAAGCTCAAATATTATACACATATTCTCTGCTGTATATCAGTCTTGCACAACACAGCATGACAGAGAATATTTCACCACTACTGTTTTGCAAGCAAACCTCACTCAGTTCCTCAGGAACGAGGGACTACTTTGGTTTAAGGCACCAAACTGCTAAATAACGTTATTGGGAGCCAACTCCAAACTCTGCCCCGGTCAAACCTGAGGTAGGGAACAATCCCCAGTACCAGGCACAGGGCATGCAACCTGCCTGCTTTCCCCGAGAACCCATAATTACGAATAACTAGCAGCTGGCAGTGAAGGATAATCCTCATTAACACAAATTATCTTCTCACTGTAAGAACGAGTCATGTAGTACAAAGTGAAGCAGTGACTTCACAATACAGAGGTTTTTCACACACCGAGGTTACATGTTTTCTATTTACTGAAGTCTCCAAGCTTGGCAGTAGAGGGAGATTGCATCCTCACCAAAAGAACTGGAGAGAATTAAGACTAGACAGGATAGTGATGATAAAAGCCCCAGGAGAGACACAGAAAACGTTTCCTGATGCTAAGCGTAAACTACCTGCAACCCCAACTAGTAAACAAACTAATTGATTTGAGTCCCCACCCAGTGGGAAAGGGGAATACTTTAGTGATTTCATGTGTAAAGTATGTCACCTGCTTGCACTGTCCTGCACAAGGCATGTAAACCTCTGGGCCGGTGTCACAGCAAAGTCTGGAAGATAGTCTCAAATGAGCAAGAAGACAAACAAGATCTGTGATTTAATTAGACCACACCTTTATTAACCTATTTCTTTAGGGAAGTACCAGTGATAGCTCATATCATTAGTAGAAAATGATTCATTTTTTAATCATTTCTGTCTGGTAAAAAGCTGTATTGATGTTTCCCTCCCTCCTCTTCTACATAGCCAAATTCCCCTAAGTAATATCAAAGGGACTGGGGCGACGGCTTTACTATTATCAGTCCCACGCTGCGCCCTGCTTCTTTTTAAGGACAACCTCGATCTCACAGGGAAGAAGTACTTGCACAGGCAATATGCAGGTATCACACATTTGTTTAGCTGCCTCTACTCAATCTCAACTGTGTACAGAGATAATTAACAGTTCCCTCTACAGAATTTCCCACAAGGAAGGCGGACATTATTGCAAATTGACCTCAAAAATCACACCAAATACAGTATATTCAGAGGGCAATTATACATTCACATTGCTTCTGTTGCCTTCTGGCCTTGTCATCACCTGAAGAAAAGGGTCTGATAAATCCCAACAAGTCCTCCATATACAGACTTTGTCAAATCTCAAGTGTGTTATGCTTATGTGCAGAACAAACACTTCACAGGACTCATCCTGGGGAGAATTAGTCCGTCTTGTCTTGTGTTGCCCAAAAGAGAATTGTTTTACATTTGCAAATTTCCAAGGGAATTGCCTGTCCATTTGAAGACCCATTGCACAGTAGACCCAAATTATCATCACCATATTTTTTTATAGAAAGACTATAAGCCAAGACAAGTTCAAATGAAGATGACATTTGTTACTTTTGGGCCAAATAGTCTGTAGGCAGAGCTCCAGAGACTTCAGAGTTACACCAAGAGAGAATATGTTAATTTTCTGGCCAAGATCATAAAAAAAAATAATGTTGGTTTCCAAGAACAACAAGAAATTACAAGCAATTCATTATTGCACTGTAATTCGGTGCAATTTATTGGTTGATTCGCTGTAAGGGATCTTAGCTACAAACTAATACACATACTATAAAAAGAATGCAAATTCAGTCATGCAAGTCTAAATGAATGAGAAGTAACATTTTCTCACAGTTTGCAAGAAATTAACCTTTAACGTCTTTCCTGCGCTTTGGGAACAGCACTTGGCCAAAAGCTCTTACAGTAATAAAGCAGTGACCCATAGCAAAGAAGAAATGTCAGAGTGAAATGATAACAGCAAGCCTATTTGCCAGAAAGTGGTAATTTATAAGATTTTAATTTGAGATCATCATGGGGGGTCAGCCTTATCAAATAATTCAGAATGTAGGTCGCAATTATAGCCCTTGAAGTGTGATTCTGCTCTGAAATGTGACTGTAAAAATGGCATGTTTATTATTTCTAAATGATTTCTTGATCAGATATATTTAGTTTAGAAGTAAAATGGTAATGGGACAGATTCGCTTTTTGCTTTCTCCAATTTTTGTGTTTGTATAGCTCACTGACTTCAGCAGTTATTTCTGATTTACATTACCCTAAAAGGAAAATCAGACCCCTCATTTTCTCACCTCCCTTCTTAAAGTTGTGCACAGCCAAATTAGGTCCTTGTTGTTCCTTGTGTCACCAAAACCCTTCAACAAATTTACACATTTCTAAGCTAACTGTAATGTAAAAAACCCAATGCCCTCAATAATAAGGAAAACAAAGTACGATCCACCTCTGATTTCAGGCACATTCCTTGAGTGCTGTCAGTCAGTGTGGCTCCATCAAAATCAAGAGTTTGCTAACCTACAGCTTTCTCTACAGTGCCTCTCTTGCCTTTGTTGGCTCTTCAAGACTAACAGCAGAAGGAGAAAAGGCATTTAACAGGTTTTCAAAACACCCCACCCAAATCAGTTACTGTGAAATGCTCGTACCTGTCTGGAGCAGATCACTAGAAATGGCTGGAATCCAATATACGTTTCTCAAAGAAGATGGTCCAGAAAGAAGCAAAGAACCACCAGAAACGTTTCTTACCTTTTTTTCACAATTTTTTTCACACATGGTAACTCCCAATTCCAGGCAGATTCTTGAAATAAAATGCAATTGCTTATTACTCCCAGCTCATCAGCCTGTTCTCAGAGACGCACTTGGGCCAGTTCTCAATTGACTTCCAGAGAAACAAAATTAATTCTAATGAAGCAAAAGAATTAAACACGAGAATGGTAAGCAAGCTCCATTGGCTAAAGACAAGTGTGCTTCCTCCACCCTTGCCTGTGCAGAGGTACCGAGAGAGGGATATTACATTAATTCTAAAGTGCAGGACCGGCCTCGCCTGTCAGTAGTACACAGTCAGTCAATTCAATATTGCTGCTGCTAAGAAGCAAGACCTAGCCATCCTGTCGTATCTTGAGAATATTTATCTTTGCTTCTTTTTCCTTTAAAGCACAGCGAAAGTTATAAAGCCTGAAAAAGCCCCTACTCTTCTCTTTGGTGAAACAAGCTGTAAACATAGAGAACAAATCCATCAAGAACAATGAGCCAATTCTCCTTTCCATTACACAGCTTAGAATGAGTCAGGGTTTGATTAAAGCAGACTTAAACCCAACGCAGGTGAGAAGATTACATGAAATAACTCCGTAGTCTCCATTCAAGAGATCACATTCTAATTTTGTCACATCTGCAATTTTATTTCATTTTACTCAATTACGTTTCCCTAGTAATTCTGCTTTTGACCTTCTCCTTCTGTCACAACTTTTCGTAAGTCAGCACATGCATTCATAAAACTAAATACTGACATGCAAATAGATGATCAAAACAGACTGAAGCATCTATTTGTCTGTCCCAGAAATTGTCATGGACTAAAAAAAAACACTAAAGCATCAGAGTAGAGATTTCATCGGATTGTGGACTCTATTATTTCAACAATAAAATACTGCCATTACTTCAAAATACTTTTAAACTCATTTCATCTTCCGGAAGGAATATTCCCAAGAGAAGGAATAACTGGACAGTTATATAGACTGAAGAGCTGGTGGCATTGTCTGGGGGTGACAATTGAACCCAGGGGAGTACAAAATTGAATATAAAACCTTTCATTATAAAACAAAGTGGGAGAAATGCAACAAATTGTTCCTTACAGGCAATTTGTTGCCTAATGGCCTGAAGCAATACCAAGGGCTGTTAGAGCTAGTAAGACAGTCCTTAACTGTAGTAAAAATCCATACATTGGGATTAATGCAATCATAAAGTTCAAGCAATGGTTTATAACTTCAACTACTGACAGAAGCAACCAATTTGCTATCTCTTGGAAAGCAGAATATCTTACATTAAGTAAATGATAATTCAAAAGCAAGGATGGGGGGAAGAACAACTCCTGCCCTCCAAATGAATAGGTTTCACTGATTATAGTACATGCGTTTGAAAATACATAATTATATGTCAGGAAACAGAACATGATGTAATGTATTGAATACACCTTTCTAGTCTTTTCTCCCAGGCTGAGTCAGCGTTCAGACAGTATTTTAAGGCTGATGCACACGGCTTAGCCGACAGAAGAATAAGCTTGCTTTTAGGAGGCAAATGCCTGTCAGTCTGTGTTTGGTCACAAATGCACACGAAATGACTAGAGACGTTTTGTCCAAAAATCTACCAACAAAATCAGTATGAAAAACACTTCTTTATGGTACCTACCTCTTCAAAAGCTTCAATGGACAGCTGTCCAAATCTTTTGAAAGACAAAGGGTGAAAACCTAAAGATTGACAGTGAGAGTCAAAGGGGCCCAAACTCAGTCCTAATAAACACTGCATACTATTCAAAGCTTTTAGGAAACTCAAATGGGGTGTCAAATCCCACAATAGCAAGATATCTCATTAAATATTTAACATTCGACTTCTGATCCAGACTGGAAAAAACTCAGCAATCATTTCATCTACCATATTCGAGTTTTCAGATGGGTCTAGAGCAGGTGGAACTTCAGGAGCAGCAAAGGCTGGATTCCTATCAGAACAGCTTGTTTTTCTTATGAAAAAACAGGTTAATTAATATTAGAATGATATTTTAAATCCTCCTATGCAATAAGAGCTTTGAAATGAAAGCACAATATGTTTCAGTTAGCACATTTTAATATTTTGTATCTTTGCTTGCACTGTAAAACAACATAGGAAGAGATGGTAGCTCTTGCACCATTTGATTTTATCCCTACTGCCTCCTTAGGCTGTGCCTGCATTATGCTCTGTCCATGATGGGAGCTTCTGTGTACCACTGGGATATGAAAGAAAACGACTAGCATTTTTTTCCCCTTTGCTACTCTACGTTAAAAGAAAAAAACACAAGTCACATTTTAAGTAGGGGGTTTTCAAAATATACACTGATCTTTTGGCATTTCAACACCTCATGCATCGGTCTTGCTTCCTCCTTCTTCTTAAGTGGCTACGTCACTTTTGCAGTCTAGCAATGGGTGTAGAAGTATTTATTATCGTATATATTTTCTGTATAGATCATCAAAGACGGTGAAAATTGTCTGCATGCAGAGAGGGTAAAAGAGAAATGTAATTATTCCTGCTTGATCTGTTTATTTCAGAAGTTGGACACAAGTCATTGCCATGACATTTTCATTTTCCTGGATACGCAACCGGATTCCAATCTCATTTATGCTGGTGTAACTGCAGAAGGATCAGCGAGCTTTCCCCCTATTTACATTTTGGTAACTAACAGCAGGAATCAAGCCTGTAACCCTTGTTCGTTAATTCTGGTTCACCTCTTGCTTGTAACAGTAGCTGTCAAAAAGATTTTGGAAAACTGTCAATCTCTGGTAAGAGATAAGATCTTGATTAATAAAAATAATTTAAAGCTGAGTTTGTTCTACTGGAAAGAGAGGTCATTGGCACTATGGGGTCAAGAAGCCAATATTTTTCAAGCACGATATTCTTAGGGGAAATCAAAGCAAAGTCTGTACAGAGGCTCCTGCCAAGAGAGCTAACAACTCCATTTAACAAAACAAGATCATCCTGATGCTTAGAAGAACTCTTTCCTTAACAAATAATCAAAGCAAAGCGCAGACCAAAGTAAAACTGCTTCCATGATAAAATCAGAAGCTAAGAATCAAACTGAGTGTGTTGAGGGTATGCGTGGGGGTGTTTTGCTTTTAGCAAGCAAAAAGACTAATGGAAATGATCAACAGTGAAAACAGAGTTACCTGAGCTACTGTTCGGCTGTTTTCTGATTTACCAAAAGGTTCTTTAACAGATTTGAGTCTACAGCTCTGCTTAAACTAAGAAAGTCAAGATAAAGATTCCATAGGAGTTGAGATGATCTTATTCAGCCTGACTGTCCCTTTATTTGCATCCAGTCTGTAAGTGTGCACCTTCTCTGGTACCAGCTGTTTGAGTAACACTATCACAGCTGCCTCGTCTGACATCCGCCAAAGACTCAACACAAGGGTTGCAATAATCAGGTTACTCCACCTGCACGTGCAGATCTGCAAAACATCAACCGCCCTGGCAACTTGCATTTATGGATGACACCTTTCAAAAAGACAAAATCAACCCATGGAGGGCATTGCCATACAGGACTAAACATGCTTTTGTAGGTGCTAAATACACTTTCTGCCTCTGACTAGTCGTGTTCTGATACCAGCAAAATGCACAGACAACCACATGGTAAAGTATCCCAGATACAATGATGTGCACCACACTGTTAGTTTTCTAACCTGTGATAAATTTCACGGAGATACAGATATATTTGCTCCAAATTTTTATTTGGAGGAACTACACCAAGGCTCCAACAGATGCAATGCATCATCAGCAAGGGTCATCTGCAGCTAAGCTCAGAAAGCTGCTTTAGTACTCCGAATTCTCAGGTTGAAACCTAAAATGCCTCTTTATCAAGTTTTCCTTACTCAAGTTACTACAGGCTACGCCTAAGAAGGAGAAAAAAAGTCAAGATTCATTCTGTGATTCTATGAAGATGTGCCTCTACAGATATGAGTATGTGTATATGTTGCAGAAAACTAACTAGCTACATGACAATATGCATTGGAGATGAAACCAAAGCAAATGCCAGCATGATATATTGTGTCAGTAACATCAAAGGAGAAGGGGAGGGGAAGTGAGTGTGAAAAATCAAACAGAGTGCTTGGGAAAGAAAGCTAATCTTGAGTTTGATGTGCACGAGTGACACTCATTAAAAATTGACGAGTGCATGTGAGAGGATGCCACCTGGGATTATGCAACTGCTAATTAACATTTAACACCATTTTCTAACCTTATAAAATATTCTTAGCCTGCTGAAGGCTTCTTCATAACAAGCACAATGAAAAAAAAAAAAGAAAATCACCCAGCACCTAGCAACAGCAAATCTAATGGGAAAACTTTATGAACTTTTTAAAGCAACATAGGAGACATGAAGGGCTTGCTTAAAGGGACATTGCCAAAGCAAGCACGATCTATCAACAGGTGAACATCTGTGTCTGTCTCTGCTCTTCCTCAGTTGCAGGCACATGGCCAAGCCCAACAAAGGAATGAAAGAGCAAAGGGAGACAGCACCCCGGCTACAGGTACTGTTGGGTGAACATAAGTCATGGATCCTGCTGCTTTCACAGCAGCACTGACGCAGGCCTGCAGGTTTCACTGGATTTCATAGAATCGTACAATTGGTTAGGTTGGAAAAGACCTTTAAGATCATCGAGTCCAATCATAAAACTAACACTGCCAAGCCCATCACTAAGCCATGTCTCTGAGCACCGTATCTACACACCCTTTAAGTACCTCCTCCAGCATATTTTAATATTAAACTAATATAAAATCCATACATATGAAGACTAAATATTTTCCAGCAAAGCACCCTATTTCACCCCAAATGACACCCTCCTACTTACCATAAGCCACAACTGAGAATATTGTGTGAGGTCTCTCACTTTTGAGAGAGCTTTGCTCCTAATTTTCTCCCAAAAAACCCTGTCTCCTGGATTCATGCCACTACCCAGTAGCCAAACACTGGTACTTTCTCTAACAGTGGTCGGAGGATCTACAGAATCCAAGGCACTGAGCATCTGTCCCTGCCGTATGTTCACGTGGCTTAGGGGTCCCAAAAACAGCAATTTTGAGAAGTTGTGTTGGAAGTAATAGAGAAAAGAGGAGAATAACTATAAAGAGCTGGAGAGAGTAAGGGAAAAAGTAAGAAAGAAAGAGGACAGAAAGCAGACAAGATGACAACAAAACCTGAGCCTGGTGGAACAGATCACTGTAGCAAGAAGGATGAGACACAATTGCTGATACAGCACAAAGTTTAAGGAGCCTGGGAACTTGCACTTCAGAGCATCTGAAAAACCTAAACCCAAAGCAACAGAGATTATAGATTACATTTGGGTTTGGATACTTATGCTGGGTGTTTACATTGTGCATTACATAGTTTCAACAAAGAAGGGAGACCAGAAGGACAACCCAAACAAAGCTCGCTTTTACAGGGTCCAAGGCACAGGCATCTCTGCAGATCTCCCAGTGCTAAAGACAATATGGTTCTTTGCACTTACAAAACATTTGTATAAACTCAGGAGCCTTCCAGACTTTTATGTGTCCCAGAAAGACAGTGTTTTTGTACAAGGTAAACATCTAATGTTGTACGCATACACTGTAAGTTTCTGAAAAAAAAGATGGCCCCATAATATCTTACGTATGGGCTTTAACTGCAGAATACTGACATATTTAAATAGATTTTAATTAATACATTGGTATTCATACAGCACACCCCGGAGGATTCTTGTGTCTTTCTTCACGTTCTTCCAGATGAACTTGCTAATTGAATGGTTAAATGCTTTCCACTGAGGCAAAATAGAGATTCTCCCTCTTTACAGAGGGAAAAGAGAATGGATTAACTCTTAGAAATAATTCTTCACCATAATAAAATAAAAATATATTAAATCAGTGTAGTATCTCCAGCACTTGCAGATTTGTCACGCTTTACCCATGTTCCTTAAGTTTCGTAGATACCAACAGCTATTGACGTCATGCACTTTATCCATGCCCCAAAGACGTGACGTATTGCCTCTGTTATAATCTAACCACGGTACTTCTGTCCTGGGTAACGGAGAACAAGAACAACATGCATTCAGGGAAGACTGAGCATGCAAAAAACAATAAAGGACGTGGAGAGAGGAGAGAGGAGAGAGGAGAGAGGAGAGAGGAGAGAGGAGAGAGGAGAGAGGAGAGAGGAGAGAGGAGAGAGGAGAGAGGAGAGAGGAGAGAGGAGAGAGGAGAGAGGAGAGAGGAGAGAGGAGAGAGGAGCGAGGAGAGAGGAGCGAGGAGCGAGGAGAGAGGAGCGAGGAGAGAGGAGCGAGGAGAGAGGAGCGAGGAGAGAGGAGCGAGGAGAGAGGAGCGAGGAGAGAGGAGCGAGAGCTACAATAGAAGACAAGATGAACCAAGAGAGGATAATTGGGGGGAGGGGGAGGCCTGAAGAAAAGCAGGGAACTGGAAGAAAATTAATTTTTAAATAAAAGGAGAGTTGCTTCCCTACCCCCTCGCAGATTTTCAAGCAGTGCATTTCCTTACGTTCTGTTTGGGACTTGACAAGCCCCCAGCCACAGCTGGAGGTTTTGCCTTTAGGGGCAGTGCCAGCAGCAGGGGCATCTCGAGGCACTCCAGCTCTTCCCAGAGGAGGATATTCCTGCACATCTGAAATGAAAGGCTGCAACCTGTATAAACTGTACAACAGATACATTCGCTAAACAGACGATGAAAGACTTGTCAACATACAAAAGAAGAACAACAGACACCTGGGATATGTATTCTCTTTTTGGGACCCAACTCAAAAAAATCACCCTCTGTATTACAGTAAATAGTTTCCAGGACTAATAAGAGCAGACAGACCCAGGACAGAACTATGTTTCATCGCTGGCATCGCTGAGCTTGCCTACACTCAAGAGTGGATTTACAAATCCCAGATATTATGCTGTCTTCATCCTTATGAATTGCAAAACCTACATTGAGCATACTTAGAGAATGAAGTTTATACATATATTTTTTTAGCACTAATTTTTACCATTACACATCATTGTTCTAAAAATTTCAAGAGGATAGCCTTTCCTGAAACGGTTCCTGTTTAGAATGTAAAAATATTTTTTCACATGAGAGGTACTTGGTTTTCAGAAAACCCAGAGATAAAGCTTACCGATTGCCATGAACTGTCATCTTTATAGCAAAAAGGAAAAGAAAAAAAAAAAGGAGATCAAGCACAGACTTGAAAATCTGCCCAAGGCTTCTAACCCTTAAGCTAATAAAAGAAAAACAGTAAATCAGATTGAAAAACATACTATCCAAAACTATATTCCTAGAAAAGAATGCATCAAAATTACTACACCGCAAAAAAAAGAGAAAAAATAAAGACCCTGTCTTATGCATCAGAGGAAATAGAGCAATTAAAAAAAAAAGACGCGGGCTTGAAAAGCCTATTCAAAGACTGGGGGAGTAAGTTATTTTGATTGCCAGTATGCAAATGAGGAAGGATATAGATTAATGACATGCAGGGATGTGATTTTACTACTTTTATTTTTTTTTTTAACTCTTGCTGAAGCCTTCAAATGCATGAACTTCCTGTTTATTTCATGAAGTATCCTTTAAGATTTTTCTTATTTCTTTATTTTCTAAGCATTTGAGTTTAGAAAGCCACTGCTAGGGAATTTTGGGGCATACTTAGAGCACAGGGAGGTTTTTAGTTTAAGATTATTGTCAACATCTTATCATACAAGTACTTATATTTGTTCATAAATCCTCTCTGTAGTCAAAAGCAAACCAAAACCCAAAGACACGGAGTGGATTTTATGTAGCAAAGTCCTGATTACTTGGTCCACCACATTTGCCAGCTGCTTCCAGGGGTACCAGATCCAAGATATACTGGAATAATAAATTTAGAGCTACACCTGCACAGATGATCAGATCCACAACCAGGAGAAACAGTAACATGAATTTACTGTATTCCACAGTAAAGGGGAAAAGCCACATTCAGTGGGATAAAAACACCTTTTCGATCACACTGGACAAGGTAATAGGCTCGAATTGCTTCCTGCCAGCTTTATCACTGTGTTGGCTTTTTTTGCAGGCAACACAAGAGATGGTTGGAAATTTCCGTTCTAATTTGGAAAACGGGAATTTGAGTAAGCTTCTAGCTGTGCTGAATAAAATCTGTACAATTTGTCCAACAAACTTTAACATTGAAGAAGTTTTTACACTGGAAGATAAAAAAAAGTTAGCCATTATTGTAAGATGTTTCCTGATGGAATTCTTGTCTAAAATCAGCTTTCCCAAAGGAAAACTAATTTGAAATCTCAATGCTTCAAGAAGAAAATACAGAAAGTAGGTACAGAATAAAAAAGTGACCTCCTTCCACCTCTCAAACTTAGAGTAAAACTAAAATCAAAATTTGCTGAATCTTTAAGTAGTAGGTTACATAAAACCACAAAGGAAACACAATTTATCCTATTTTTATAAAGAAGCAAAAGCAAATAATGCCAGGTTCTTTGTACAAAAATATATACCGTCTATGAAGCAGCAGGGACAAATATTTTCTTTCCAGTCACTGTGCCTTAAAGTCTCCCTCAGATTTATGACTAGAATAAGAAAAAAAGAGGGCGAGAGTTTAAACCCTCAGTGCTTTCCCTCCCCACCAACAAAATGCAAGCTTGATATTGCTAACGCAAAAGAGCTCCTACTACGATCCATTAAACTTTTCATTGTCATAAACTTTGTTGCAGTCAGGGGAAAAGCAAAATTGTTCTCTACTTGCCAAGCTTGTAGTATAATGTTTCATACACATGCACGCATTGATTTCCAGTGACGATGATAGCCACACAGCCCCTGAAACCAAGTATGGGTCGCCTTCAAGGTTGCTTACGAGGTCTTACCCACTCTTGATTTCTGGAGCCACGGAGGCGG
The DNA here is from genome assembly GCF_017976375.1 of Cuculus canorus. Lineage (NCBI taxonomy): Eukaryota > Metazoa > Chordata > Aves > Cuculiformes > Cuculidae > Cuculus > Cuculus canorus. The sequence goes on from NC_071409.1 coordinate 21,288,501, forward strand.
CTTTGGGCAAGCTGCTGCACCTCTGTGGAAGCCAGCGTGGGGTGAAGATGATGAGTGTGACATGTGTCTGCACCGAGTCCTTATGGATTGGTGGTAAAACAAAGGGGTTTTGGCCAAGAAACACATATGCCTGATCTAATGACTTATATTTCCTGCACAACATTCCTCTTACATCATTTGTACTGTCTCTGCTGCACTTTACTGGGACTAATAAACATTCCACACTTACTCTGCAATCTATTTTCTCCCTGCAAGACAGCCTACTTGCTATTAGCATGTAAACTGCATGCTTGCCAGTCAGGCTAACCTCATCAATCTTGTTCAAGACAGAGGAGCTTGTACTTTCTTACAATATTTCTGGGATTGTACTTTTAAGTTATTCATCCATTTATACGGAAAAAAAAATCTTAAATATTTCATCTCTAGACTTCAAAAATAGGACATATTAATGGAAGGAAAAAGGATCACTTGGGTTATTTTTAAACTCATACTTGAATTTTTTAACCCAGAGGAATCCATTTTTGTGTTTCCCAGAAGAATATATTACAATTTCATCCCTGCTTTGAATTATGAAAGCAGAATGAAGAATTAAGATTTTTAAAATAACTATTGAAACTGTGCCTTGGATTTCTGTGTTTATGCTCTCTCTCTCAATAATGACTAGCAACTCGCCCCCTGAGGAGCGGAATAAATTAAGCGTGTACCACATTAACACAGTGTCTTATTCTGGGGCTGACTTCAATATTTCTGCAAGCCCCTGCACTACATGGGGAAGACGATCTCGAAGAACAGGGCTCTCAGCAGATGCTGCCCACATGCCCTGCGAAAAAGACACTATCCGCTGGGAAGAGCTTACAGTTGAAACAAGACGAGGCGAGAGGGCACTTGAAGTGTCCCTGATGGCGAGTCTGACCTAGTTCGGTATCTTGGCTGGCCAATATTCAGGAAATCAGTACAACAGGAGGGAAAAGAAGAAGTCCTCTTCTCTCCACGTATTCTGTTGGGATTTCTGGAGACAAAAGTTGCGTCTAGGCAACAGGATACAACCCTTTCCAATGGAGACAGAATTTGTTTAGTACTGAATTCATTCGTACTATTTTACCCTCACATACTCTAGAACTGAGCTCCCTTTTTGTGTTGCTTGAAAAAAAAAAAACAGAGTAGGTTTTTTTTAAAAAGTAGTTGAAGGAAACATGGGTAGCTTTGTTTTGCAGTAAGAAAAGAAAGGTAGAGAAACTACAATCCTTGCTCAAGACTATAGGAAAAATCAACAAAATAATAAAAAGACCTTTTTAAATTTCACTTCTAGTATCTTACAACCAATTCCTGGACTCTCCTGGAGGATTTGTGAATGAAGAATATCAATATGTAGCCCATGCCTGAGTTAACATGTGACCTCATTAAACAGAAGTAAACTCGAAACCCGAAAGATTATACCTCAAAGTGCAAAAACATTTGCCATTTCAGAAGCTCTGTTCTTTAGAAGCACTGCTTCCTAGCAAAGCTTTTCCAGATGATACTTCACAAACTGAACATGGCTTAAAACGTGAGCAAAAGCTTTCATTAGCAGGAGGAGGGGAAAAAAGCATCCACATTATTTCATTCTAAAGAGTGGCTGTTGTACAGCAATTACTTTGCATAAAATCTTTCATAATGAATTAATAACACCAAGTTAGTGCAGCAGCCAGTCTGACATAGCAGGCAATCCATCATGGAAATGCTTCATAAATTAAATCATCCCCAACTAAGGCCTTCACATATCATTGTATAATAGCTCCTAAGGAGTCATTATGGGTATTCTGTCAATAATGCATAAACTTCATGACCCTTTTAACTCCTACCGCCTCTCAGATCCAAACTGTAATAGCCCATCACTCCTTCCCCCCGACCCATGATTGCTGTGAACTGTTTTCTCACCCCCACAGAAGTCAATGAAAATGCTGTCATTGATCTCCAACAACAGAAACTCTCCTTCCTCTCACCTTAGTTTTTGCAAACAAATTCAAACCCAACAGCGCTGCCAGAGCTGAAACTGTGAGCAGAATATACGGAGAAACAATGGAAATTGAGGATTAAATGCCCACTTTGCTTGTATTGCCCAAGCTCTGCCCAAAGCATTGTTTGTGCGATACACAGCGTGCATACAGAGGTGGGCTTGTCAGGTTAACTGCTAACAATTTTCTAAACCTTCCTCAATTTTCTGCTTTCGCATCATGGCTTCATGTGAAATTTCACTGATAACCATAGAATCATTTGACTGGAAAAGATCTTTGAGATCATCAAGTCCACTCATACCCATCCACTACTAAACCATATAAGAATGACAAGAATTGATAAAGCCAAAAGATGAAGTCCCATTCAACATAGCGTATGTGACCTGGTGATTATCTGAAATACTCCACCATAGCACAATTACCGGACAAACTACGATCTGCTAAATGCAAGCAATGCCAAGCTGGAGCCAGCCAGAAGGCACTTCCTGTAGCGTAAGGGACCTAGGAAGCATTTCAGCAGGTACTGCCAAGGAAAAGTGCTTTTCAAGTGAAGTGTTCTACATCAAGAAGTAAGCAAAATTTTAACTTCAAATCTAAAATATTTTGGTTAGGGAATAGAATAACTGCATGTGAAATTTTGAGACTGACATCTTACTGCCTTTATTTAAGGCAAGCTAGTTTGCAGAGGTTTCTTTTGGTAGAAGTAATATTATAGTGAAATTCAGAAGTGAATGAGTTTCTACTAAACAATAGTATAGAAGGTTATGCTTTTATTAGCTGAAGTACTGCTTCACAGAAGGAAACTGTATTCTTCCTTTGAAGAATTTGAATAAGTTAAGAAACCTGCTTTGTTATGTACAAGAAACCACCTTGCAACTTGGTAAGAAACAACACAAAAGAGATGGTCCAAATACGCTGAGTTTTTGCATAGGCAGATCTCTGAAAAAAAACTCTCCCTTTTTAGCACAATGTATGTATGACAGAATTTGTTCTTCCAGCAAAATCTCTGCCCAGAAACACTGAACAGTTTGGAGGTCTATTTGAAATAAACAAAAAATAAAAATCTGAGTTTACATTAGGATGCCCTTTACTATGTAGCATTGCATAAATCAGTGTAATCTGCAGCTGCATACATCTAGTAAAATACAGCCTGCCTCGTTAGTGTAGCTTTTGCAATTTCATTGCTATTCATCTTACACCTTGCAGAGTTCACTTGCGGATCAGTCTCATCAATTACTGCTTTACACTATGAGGCTCTGATATTACCTTTAAGAAAGCTCTGTACATCCCAATGCAAAGGCTGGCGAGGTGCAGTTGTGACTTAAATATTATCATCTAGTTTTCACACACAACAAGAAAACCTATCATTGTGGAAATGGGTAATCAGCCAAATAATCTTGCATTCACTTCCATTACAGGTCTGCAGTTTACAGTTCTAACAACTGAGTGAAAGCCTGTCTTTTTTTCTAGCAGCGAAGGAGGCAAATGCAATGAAGAATAAGTAAACTGAAAGGAACCACACACACTGCGTTTCTTTCCAGTATTACTCTTTAGGATGGTTCAGATATTTTCCCTTCAGGGATTTTATGCATGGTAAGCAGTAACAGTAACCAGAAATATTTTCACTGCACCAGCCTTCTGGATCCACTGGGATAAATCACCTCTTATAACAGTAGCACCAAATACTTCATGTCATTTTAAACCTCTGGATGCCTAAACCCATCCTTTACTTCACTAGTAATTACTTTTTCAGGAAAAAAAAAAAAAAGTATTACCTGCTTGACAATTTAAGCCAGCACTGACACATTAATCTTTCTTTTCAGGTAATGTCTCAGAGCGAGTGTTCCTCTTAACAGCAAAGCCTTGGCTTGGGGAGACAGACTGGTGAGGCATCCTGACGCTATTTTCAGTCTGACACCAGGGAAGGTCAGAGAAATGAGTACTAGCATTGTCTCAGTCTAACAGTTGTTAGATTTAGCACAACAGTTTATTTGGTTTTTTTTCTACCCCATTGCAAGACAGAAGGATTCAAACAGAAGCTTATTTTCATTTTTTTTCTGTGCTGCTTCCATATCTGAAATACCTCAAGCCTTGAACTCTCCCACAGCTACTGCCTGCATTAGTGCTGAGGCTGTCCCTGAAGCTCTCTCTCTTGCATATACAAACATATTTTTCACGGGCTATACAGTATACTGAAAGCCATTACTTCCACTGGTGGCATTTCTCAGAATTGTGAATTTTTCAACTCCCTCAAATTCAAATTAAAAATAAAGCCAGGTTTCTCCTGGTGTGACAAGTGGGCAGCAGATGCTGCCACAGAACCACAGGACACACGGACAGAACAGTTATATTGACACAATGTCAGCAGGGGGTACTATGGGGACATATTCTCAAGTGGTGTGAATAATAAATGAACCTCAGCAAATGCAGCCAGAAGGATTTATAGCAGCTGAGTATCTTCCCTACGTATGTAGCAATGTGACAAACAAGGACATGGTGTTAGCTTCAGCTCTCCCACAGGATATTTACACCAGCACCACGGTTCAAGTGAATTTGTGTGCTCCTTAGGACTAATTCTACATCTGACACAGCTGCAGAGGCACTGAAATCTCTTAACTGCTCTTCTGAAACTCCCACACTGGTGTCAGAGTACATGACCGGTAACATCTTCAGGATTATAAGTGGTGGGTGAAGCAGCCAGGAAGATGTCTGTGTTTCAGGGACAGCAGATTTGGAAGTTTGATACTGTTCTCTGTGTGCTTTTTAATATGAAAATATAACGATGTGGAATCTGACATATTTTATAGCCTCATAGCTCTACAATCCTGGCTACCCTCAGGAGCCCCTTCCTGCTACCACCTCTTTGTCACCTGCAACTGTTGGGCTTTGACTTGTAAACGCTAGAACTGGCATCACGTGGCCCAGTGCAGCAACACTGGGCATGAAAACCATCCCCACGCATCTCTGCACTGGTTTGTATGAGGAAAACCAGCTTCATACAGTCAACATCATTTCAAGCCTAAAAATTCCATCCACAATTCAACTCTGTGTTGAACCGACTTTCCTGCAAGCTTAGATCAAAGAGGTATTTGTATATCTGAAACATGAGATAACCAATTGCACTGGAACATAACCACTTGACACGCACATGCTACTCGGGCTACTGAGAAGAAACAAACAACAACTCACCTGGAATAAGGTTTTTCCTTTCCCTGAATTTATTGTGTACCCAGCAAACCTTTCATGATCTCACTGCTGCATGTGCACTATTTCCTATTCAGATTAGAACACAAATGAAACCCACCGGCTTCATGGCTTTGCTTCTTATGTATTGGCTTTTTTATACCCTTACCTGGCCTACTTCCATTTATTAGGAGCATATAAAAAATGATTGCCTTCTATAACTCTTCTTCTACCGCCTCCAGCCTGAAGGCTTCATGAAGTTGTAAGCAAAGATTTATATGTAATAAATTATTGAAAATGAAAAAGGTCTTAAACAAGTTCTATCTCCAGCAAAAGAAGTAGTATATTTCAGATAATAATGACTTTTCTAGTGAACAGGAAGATAAAAGTGTGTTTAACAGGTATTCTGGTACCATAAACTAGAATACAATATTTGCATGCTCAAATATATTACAAAAAAAACCTGCTAATTCAAATAATACATCAAGAAATTACTTACTATTGTAAATTGGTAAAACACAATTTACTTTTGTAAATTGGTATAAAACAATAAACGCGCTACAGATTAATACAGTGACCCAGTCCAGCAGGCAAATAGAATCCACTTAAAGATTTAATAAAAAAAGTAACCCAACACATGCATATTATTGTTAAAAAAACCACAAGAGGAAATACTAGAATGTGATTTCCTGCCTTTGTAGCACATACCTTCTCTCTTAATATCCGCTCATAGTTTTCCCATAGGAGTCCTACATCCACACCTCAGCACCCAGCTTTCATACAGACAGCCTACTAAGTGGATTAAAGCTCATTTTTCACGCATGATTTCCTGTCTTACCATGTTTTGCCAAGACTCTTTCTTGACCAAACTTGGCCTAATTCATACATTATTTTATGATAATTTTACATATGCAAACACATAAATAGATCATAAAGCTGTATTACTCAAGATTCATTATACTAGAAAACAACTCGAGATGCAAACTACAAATACAGTTCTAAAAACTACTATTGTATGTTTTTATTTCAAATAACAATATATCCATTTTCTCTGTACTGGCTGTTGACCTTGACTAGACAGTTTAGGATCAAGCTAAGGTGTTTTTGGATAGTTTAAACGACTTCTGTATCTTACGCTGCAGTACCTACAATGTCCATAAAACTGTCCAAATGCAATTTATAACCACATTACACAAATAGCACATCCAGCATGGAAGCCAAAATGAGAACAGCATTTTCCCAACAACAGGAATGAAATAATATTGAAATAAAACAGTACAGAAGCCTCGTGGGCTGCTGCTTCTAAATTATAAAGTCTTAAAAAGGCTTTCTAAATATTTGTTTTCACTTTCAACGTATGGAAGGAAGATGATGGTATAAGACAAAGGTTATAAAGGGGCTACAGTAGGATATAATTTCAGTATTTAATTCTCTTAAAAACAAAAAGGTAATCTTACTACTGCTAAAGAGCACGTTACCACTCCTGTAGTTTTCCTAACACAAGGTGAGAATGAAGCATAAAGCTTGAATCTCAAGCAGTGTGGGGATGTGAAACTTTGTGTGAAAGCTGATGCTTTGCACATCTCTCTGCGAAGTCACCAGAGAACTGCAAAGAAACATTTTAAAATTTCAATGTAAGTAACTAGTTACCAGTTTATAAACACCAACAGGCACCTACCACAACTTAGGTTAAACACAAAGCAGAGGCTAAGGGAAGGATGCTGCTCAGGAGGTTAACAGCAGCCGTGAGTGATGTCCACGCACCTGGAACAGATTTCAGCTGCCTGGGCTACATTACTTTATTAATTTAAACTGGGAGATGCAAGTTTCACTCTGCCTAGGACATGAGCTCCATGTGCCTGCTTCAATCGGTTGGACTGGAAATGAGAAACACTCTCATACTCAGGAGGCTTCTCGGTACGCTCCTGAGGAGGAGAGAAGAGAACAGCATTGAGCGCAGGCAAAGGGACTGAAATTGTGTTCGGTATCTCTGGTCACAAAACAGGAAAGTGAAGAGAGTGAAACCAAAAATACAAAAGTAGTCTGAAAGCAAAAAAAAGTAAGGACTTGCATGACACGGCTGGCCTATGGCTGCAGAAAATTAGACCCAATTATTCTGCTATCCTAAATCCCTGCAGAACAGGCGCTACTGGTTAGCCACCACGGCTCCATCCTGCCCTACCTCAACACACTTTGCAGTTCCTAGGAATACACCAAAAGAACCAACTCTTAGTTCAAGGGTTAGTCTTCCTTTCTAGGCCTGCACACTGCTGACTAGGCTCCACACAAAATTCCCTGCAAACCAGATTTGCATTTTGAATTTGGGAAGGAAAAGCGATTAAATCATTAAAAAAAACCAAACCACATTTTCCCCATAACTGTACAATTTTTACAGCAAAAATTTAGACTTCCCTGCTAGCAGTAATTTTTTGAACATTTAAATGCTGCTTCTCTTTATAAATACAGTGCTCCTGAGATGCCCATGAGATTGCTCTACTCCCAGGAGATCTTCAGATTTATCTTGATCAGTTTATTGGCTTCTTCCCTTGATTTCTGTCAGCCCAGCAATTTTATTTTGCCTCTCAAAAGCCCTGATGATTTTTTTTTTTTCTCCTTGGTGAATGTATCGCTGGCTATGGAGATACTGCTATCAGAGCTTTCCTAATAAGTAGGGGTGGATTTGCTTAGCCCTGAGAAAAACCTAACTCCCATTTCCAGAAGCGTGCTAAGTGCAGAGCTACCAGCAAACAGAATCTATTTTAGTTTCTTCCATCAGCAGGTTAGATTGTAAATACATGCAGGAAGTAGAGCTGCAAGTAAGAAGGTGTCATCATTACGCACTTATTTTCAGGATAGTGCCAGGCTTTAATATCTTCATAATCGCTATTTACCATTTAAAAGCTACCCCAAGCTATTGCCAATTTATAGCGGACACCCATGCTGAGCAATAATGGCTTGTACTGTTGTAAAATAGATTTAGTCTCAACAGAAATATATTTACTGAAACAGCTTTTCTTAAATCTTTATTTATGAGACATATCAGATAGCCCAATAAATGAAAGGAATTTTTTCTATGGATCAGACTTTTCACTTCATTTCCTAGAAAGATTACAGAACATCATTGACATAAGGATCACAACAAAGGCTACCTGTTCTAAAAAATAATTTCAGAGAAAATAAAACACTACGAAGAAAGGTATCTCTACAGAAATCCACACAAATATCATACACACAAGCTTGGCTCCAAAATGCACAATTGTGGCTCAGACTTCAAAAGGAATGGAGTTGAGTTGATGGACTTTCAAGATACTTATCTGACAAAAGACTTTCAAATTATCCCCCTCCCACTTAAGATATTATCTTTATAATGTACTAAAAATCCCTGGCCTTCGATATTCACCTAGCAGTACACCGGGTTGTGTTGAAATTAATAAATAATAGAGTTACTAGCAACACGCTATTGATTTTCTGCCCGATTTGTCTATCTCCTTGGAATTTTAAGAGCTGTTTAAACAGATATATCCATTATCTGTTGGAAAGAATTTTAAAACTCCCCAGTAGGGCTGTAGTTGATGACATATTGACAGCATCTCAGACTGAAATTATTTTGGACACTTCTCTTATACAGTCTGCAGATAGAGCTCCAAAAACACCCAGCTGAAGGGCAAAGTGAAGGGCAAATGCCTAAAGCACTCCCAAAAAGCAGCTATACTACAAACACTATTGCTTCAGCCCTTGGACATCAGTTAGTGAAGACGGATGCAATTCTTGTTATCAACTGTACAAATAAAATTATTAAAGCATCAGAGTGCTTTTCCATCAAAAATTGTGCCCTAAGGACTGAGATTTTAACTCTGCTGCTAAAGAAATGAGTAGTTCTTATCTTCATTTACTAATATAAACAGAATACCTTCACTAATTCCCAAAAGCAGCTCCCAGCTCCTTTGGAAAGTGTTCCTGAAGTTGTTCCCTGTGCTCTACTTCTGGTGTAGCACAATTTAAGAGAATATTTAGTGCATTAAATCTTGACAGCTTCAGATTTTCCATCTGAAATGTAGGGCATCAGAATATTGTCACCTTGCTAATAAAATGGAATGATGTGGTTTCACATCCATTTACCAATCCCTTGGAAACTAAGGTAATTTTTTTACATTTTAATGCACTATTTTAACAGAAAAGTGTATAAGTTTTGGTTCAACTTTGATAGGAGACTAAAACAAGAATATGATAATCAGCCACGTAAATGTTCCTCCTTGTACTGTTCTTATTTCCTGCTCCTTTGCTTGAGTAGAAATGTTTTCCTCATTACGGTCTTGATTAAGAAGTTTGATGTGCTGACCTTGAATAACAAATTAAGCTCCATGCTGCAAGCGAAGCTTCTCTAGTGGCTTATAAACTCATTAGACACTTCAGACATAGCTTTAAAATTTGCTGACATTAAATTCATTTAATACGGAACTGAAATGTTAAGATTTATAAGGCAAATTCACAGTTTAGTGAAATACCAGTCTCCAAGTGATTTCTACCAGGAATCATTCCACCTCGGTTTCCCCTCGCTTTTAAAAAATTCCCTGTTAAATATCAGACTGTTAATTATCTTTTCATTTTCCACTCAAATGATCAATACAAAAAGAGAGACAGCAGTCTGACAGCTGTTGGTGCGAATCTGAGCCAGAAAGGCTACAGCACTGAGAGACGGTATTTTCTTGCCGCCGTATGGCTCGAGACAGTTGTGTTGCACACCACGCAGAAGTTCAAAAGGAATAATTTCAGTGTAAAAGTTCAGTTGCTGCTATACAGTGAAAATAATTTATTTCAGATGCTATGTTTTTGAAGCTGCTGGATCAGAATTTTAAATCTTTTTGCCATATATATTCCCCCAGGGCACACAAAGCGAATCAAGGCTCTTTTTTGCTTTCATGAATTCTAGACTTTGACAAGAGTTCACAGAGAAAAAAAATAACTTCTGAACATCAGTCAAGCCCTGGGTGCCTGGTCCTTGCTTCACACATTTTGTTTTCGTTTTGGCAGGATATGTTTTGTTTGCATTTAAAATGAGGCATTTGATATCAAATACAAGTCATTAGCTAAATATCAGCTCCACCAACAATGCCAATCTCATCTAACGTGCAGGATAAGAGCCACGAAAGAAAATTAATTCAGTTGTTTGTAAAGACACTTAAAGGGAATGTCAGGATGTAAAGCCTGCTCGCAACAGGAAGGAGGGATGAGGAGAGGGAGACATAGGGTAAAATTTATTATTGGAGTAATATTCTCACCTGACTAATTTATCCAATATAAAGAAAAGTATGCCTCGCATACCCTCATGCAGACAAGATTTAACTAAGCAGATAAACTGCAGAGAGAGGGTCAATATGAGGACACAGAGGCACCTAAAATACCCAGCAGCCTTCCCTAAATACTCAGCTGAAATTATTCTCTCTCATCTTCCACATGGTGTGCGACACAACAGTCTCAAGCCGTATGGCACTAAGGATGCTGATGTGCACTTCTGCTGCCATCCTGGCCAAGAACCCAGAACAGCAGCAGCTGCCACAGGGATGTCTCTTCTTTCACATTGATCATTTTGCTAAATAATGAGGATCAGTGCAGCCTGTATACATCACAGCTCCGGGGTGGAAACCACGTGACTCATACCAAGACTTTTTTAGGAAGTCTGTTATCAGTCTGTGGGTTGCTTGTGAGAAGAGGACTCAAGCCCAGAGTGGCAGACAGAATACTTAGCCAACAGATGCAACCTTGAGCACAAAAATTTTTGTGGTGTTTCACTTAGAGCCAATTCTGCTTCAAATAAATATTTCAAACCAGATTACAAACATAAGCAAAAATTTGATACACTGATAGAAACCACGCACAAATGCTTGGGATGGAAATGCTTATCTAGAGAGCGATGCAAATTGGTTTGAAGAAAGAGTGGCATCAACCAAACTCAATATTACTGATCAGTTGACTTCTCCATTCTTACTTCAAGGGAAGTAGATACACCAAATGTCAGCATTAACTGCTGGAGCTGCAATTCAAACCAGGATGACAACGTGGAAATAGGTCTTACATTGACCTTGTAAACAAAGAAAATAGAGAGTTCAATTTCAGTCGACAAAATATCAACATGCAAATAAGGACAACAAAAGGACTTTATCCCATATTCAAGTTGGCATTTCTAAGATTTTTCACAGAAATGAAGGTTTCAAAGAAGTGTCACAGCTAATAACATCAGAGAGGAGCGTGACCTTCACTAACCAAGTAAAAGCAAACCTAATAAAATAGCAAATTAAAAGATGAGGTGAGAAATGGGAAGAGACCACCAGCCGTTGCTGCTTCCTCTTGAACCAGAAAGTAAAAAGTGAAGGGAAAAGAATTTTAAATTAAATATCACAGTAACCCAAAACACCATCTTCAAAAACAACTGGTTGCCCTTTATCCCTTTCTCTTCTCTCTTTTTTAACCTTAAAGTGCTCACATTTGATATGCCTGTTAACGATGATCTGGTTTTGTTCTAAAGTAACATAACAGGATTCACCTCTCCCATTTCTCCCCTTCCCAGATTTACTGCAATCTTATTCCCCAATCCCTGCCTAGTGCCACACACAAACTGATCATTCACCCGCAGTTGTTCTGCCATGGCTTGCATTATCATGAAACTGCATTTAAAATTTTTTCAGTTGAAATGAAGATACAAAATTTTTTTCATGAAGCGCGATGTGTTTAAGAGAAGTGCTCATCTTTTTTGTCCTTTCCTACAAGGAAACCGCAATTACACAATGATTTCCACTGATATCAGAGGACTGCTTTGCCCTCTGCAGGAATGCTTTCCTTTATGGCAAACTCTATGGAGAGAAAAATAAGCCTATTGACATGAAGCAGACAAACCAGGCAGGCAAAGGAACAGGATTTCTTCACCTCTTTCTTTTCATATTTTTTTCTGCTGAGTTCCTGTGAAAAAAAAAGCACAGACACTACACAAAAAGTCCAAGGTCTATAATATTTTGTGCTCAAAAATGTTTCTTTTAGCCAAAGACGACGAAAAAGCAAAATTTCCATCATAACAGTCAAGGTTCAGTCTGTTTTAAGGGAGAGCTCCCTGCACATGGTTTCATAAAATATGATAATTAATAATGCTTTAGGCCCTGAATTCTTGGTTTCTTTGGATTTGTGTCTGGTACTAAACCAGGAAACCAAAACTCACCAGGAAGAGATTAAAACAACTTTGGAAAAAAGTAGAGATCTGAACCCACTGCCAGATGGTTTAACGACAACAGCACTGAAAAAATATTTAATGACAGTGAGATCTGAAAGAAAGATGCAGATACTATAACATAAGATTTTTAAAGCAATTGCCTAACAAGTTCATAGAGGGATTAATAAGACACATCTGCTCGTGCTAGCTAGAAATTCTGTCAGTGGCACAAGAGCTTTCCTCCAGTCCTAGGTCTGTTATTATTTGATGGGAATCTCATAAGTCTTCAATGCATTTACCACCACGCTCTTTTCATTTTACCAAAGAAAGGTGAGATTGAGGGCCCTGCCTGGGCTCACAGATAACAGATCTGCTGCTCCGGTAAAAGTAAATGCCACACCATGATATCACATGGCCCCATTTCAATCTTTCACATAGTGCTGAACGTTTCCTTGTTGAAATACTCCTTTTATTCTTTTGACTACAGTGAAGTCCCGAATTCCACACCTTCACCAGCTGCTGCTAGACATCTGCGTACCGTGTGCAGTCAGAATTATCCATTGTCTTCCTAAGTGCCAAAAACTCAAATAAGAGAGTTGTGCTTTCAAGTTCTCCCAGGCCTCACCACCTCATTTCTACTATTTCGCGTCTATTCGCTTTAGCAAACAACATCTGCTTGTTTTTCCCGTTCCCAAGTTAGCACATTTTCACCCCCTCTTTCAGCCTCTGAGAGGGATGCAGTGTTCTTCCATAACAAAGTGAGCCCATGAAAATGGATCTCATCCCACCACTCGTTTTCCTGTGTGGTTTAATCTTCTCTGCAATGAAATAATTAGCTCTTCTCCTACCTTTTCCAAGATCAATGAATCTCAGTCAACCCTCGTTAGTGTAACTCTCTTATCAGAGCACACAATATGAGTCTATCAAAATTATTTCCTGAATCCTTCATACTCTATTAACAGGTAAGCAGAAGCTTCTGGGTTGAAGCTGTTTAGATACCACTATGTAACACACAGACTTGCCAAATGAAATTCTTTTTATCCATCCAAGAACATGGATGTATATAGGATATTGTATAAATTGCTTTAAAGTTCATAAAGGGTGGGCTGCTCCGTTTGTGGTATGTATGGAATATCGATCAAGAAGCAGGTATACAGAAACAAAAGAAAAACAGCAAGCACCATCTTCAAACACTCAGCTTCCAAAACAGGTCTTTTTAGATTAATATCTGGATCTCAGGTTAATCTACAGCCAAGTCTTAATTACTTGCAATTTAAAGACACGAGTGCCAGTTGGGTTAAGGATGTACCACACAATTATTGAATGGTGTCCATCTTCAAATACTAAATGTCAGTGTAATCATATCATGTTGTTCCAACACTGCTGTGCTCTTTCAGGTTTCTCTGTCTTCATCTCTTTCCCTCCTTTCTAAAGGTAAGATTACAGAGGCATTAATAGGTGGAATGAGAATAAAGCTAAATGTGTTAATATTCAATTTCAACAACAAACCTCAGAAATCATCAGCGTTTTGCGTGTAGTGTCGCAAATCCCTCAAAACCTAGGCCAACCTCTCTGAACTTAAATACACCAAGTTCTGTGCTCAAAACAACTTCCTTCTGTGCCCCCTCAAAGGAAGACAACCTTATTAAAGGAAGTAACAGAGCTGCTTAAACTAAACTAATTCTAAGCTCTTTATAAAGCAATCCATCAGGCATTAAAAACAGAAGAAAAAATAGATGCAAAATTATCTAGTCCTCCAGCTGCTAAGGATTCATAACTGCCTTCCTCTGTTCTACAGCCTGATTCAAGCGCTGAGCTTCAGAGAAATTCATCTTCTGCCACTCAGGAATGTTAAAGCAAACCAGCAGTCACTCCTCGCACCCGAGGGCGGCCGCACACCCTCACCTCCCACTCCCCGAGAGCAATGCTCTTACGACAGTACATACAGAGATGAAGATTGAGTGGGCTCATTTTCACTGCTGGGTAGACCCGAATTTGCTAAAAAAGTTAATTCTCCTATTTAGGTTAGTAGAAGTGCATAAGCTTTTTTTTTTTTTAAGAGAAGTCCTGCAAGGAAGGACCATATTTCTACCATCTCCTTACTGCCTGTCTTGGAATCTCTTACACGCTAATGCGAAGCATTAATATTACAACCCTGCACAGCCACAGCTTTCCTTAGCAGACCTGCCCAGGGCAGACAGAGCCAAACAGCCACAGAAATTTCAGACAGCAAGTTGTGGTTTGATCAAAAATAAACCTGCGTTAAGCCCAAATCCACTTTAATCCACAGATTAGATTTGAAGGTGCCTAGGCATACTTTAAATGCAACAAATATGGTGTTGGTTTTCTAGTCCTATAAGGAAAAAAAAATCAGTTTTTATCATAAGGCAACTTTAAGTTAATTTAACAATCTTTCAGGATGACTGAGCATGGATTCTCAGACTGTCATGCAAGCTACATTCCTTTTACGGTCTTACGCTGCACCTTGGGATCTACTCATTGTTTTAGTCTCCTAAAATTGGTTTGAAGACTTGCTTGCACATGATTATTCTTCTTTGTCCTAATTTTAATTGAAAGATTCTCCCATAAATTTTCTAATTGTGATCAGTATTTCTGATAAAATCAGATAGCGATTTGTTTTATAGTGGCTATTGTTCTAATATTCTTTCATGGCTTCAACTTCCCTCTCTTAAATAATTAATTCAGCAACAAGATTTTATAGTTCTCCTGGAAGGAGGCTGATTCTTGGTACCTTTCTGTCCTGCAGATGACAGGTATGCCTACATACATAGTGCTGCTGCACTGCATCTTCAGATACCCTTATCTACAGCTCAGGAGTGTGTTTTAGAACTGAGTAATTCACCCCCCAGACACCATATCTGCCCTTCTATTTTTCAAAATTGTGTATGATGCCTTTAGGAGCTGATGTACAAAAAAGAAAATGAACTTCAAAGAACATGGTCCCATCTGTGCAATAGAAGAGTCTGTTTGAGGATATTCATTTCTTCTTATATTAGTGACAAAGAGACAGAAAGAAAAATCAGCCAGTGATCAGCAACAGAGAGCTGGGGGAAAGAGTCTAATTTGAATCCTCAAGGGAAATTTAGCTAGACAAATTAAACTTCCCTATTTAGATTTTAGCTGGCTAACACAGCATAAAAGGGCAACAAGAATAATGTTTTGAGTTTAAAGATGCCCAAAGCCCATCACCTACTACTATCCTATGCCTTTTACTTCCAAGATTAGACTTTTGTTCCATACAGAGCCAGACGTAATCCCTGCTCACCACACTACCTTCAAAAGCAATTTCTGCCTCATCCTGTGCTTTCCCATTTAACTGCTGACAAGATCTGACAAAATTAAGCCCTAAAAACCAAGGTCACTGTTGGGTTTTCTGCATCAAGTCTTCCAAGCTTATATGGTAAAATTCCTTTTGTTTAATTTTTTTCTAGTCTTGGAATGTTTTGTATCATAAGTTTTCTTTAAAAAAAAAAAGAAATTATCTGTGAGACAAAAGGAAGAAAGTTTCTAGTTACATATTACGCATTGCTTTTGAGAGAAGAGATTTATTACTGTTTCTCTTTGTGGAGAGCATGAGAGAGTCAGAGACTTTCAAATGCACTTAACATGGATGATGGACATATCTCAGACTACAGAGTCCAGTGAAGAAATAAGAAGCAGCAACTCACAGGCAAGAGACTGTTAAAGGCAGGGCAACTATGTGCTTGAGTAGAGATCAATACGTGCTGCAAGTCTGGTGACAGCAGAATGGATTTCAGCAGAGGAAAATAAAATTAGATAGTGAAATGACGTGCAGGAAGACCTGGCAACAATCACGCAATAGGACAAGAGGAAAGTCACTACCATGCACTAGAAGTAGCAAAAGAAATTCTGATTAGTAGGATTTTTTTCCAGTCGTCTTTGGCGACCTAGTCCACAATCCTAAGAAATTCTAAGTGCTTACAGAGTCTCTCAGAAGAGAAATATCAAACTACAATTCTAGTTGTCCTTTTATCACGATAATATTTTCAGATTTATCAAGACCCCCTCGCATACTCCTTAAAGACTGAGTTTTCTTTGGAATTTGCTCACAGGCTGGAGGAACAGGTGGCATTTGCTTGGAAGATTTATTGCTGTGTCCCAGGGAAATGTAACTGAAATTACTTCAGAAAATGCAAAAGAGCATGAAACCAAGGAGAAAGTGCACACAAATCACAGTATTCATTTGGGGTTAGCAAAAAGTTAAGCTAGGTTATAAAAGTTTTACTCCAGAAAGAATTGAGGTTTTAAAATCTTTGTCCTAATGAGAGATAATTTTGTCCATACAAGTGAATTTGTAGGGAGGTGTGAGCTGTTTTACATGTGGCAGTGTGAAGCCTATTTAACATAAAATACTCAGTTCTCAAGGGACAGTTGTAATTGCCAGAGTGTCAGTTCACTGGTGTAACACCATCAAGTGCAGGAGAAAATGGTCAAGAGTTATTGCCAAGCTGTACCTAGAAACCAGAAGCTGGGCATAACGGTTAGGCACAGACAATTGGGCTAATTGAGCATGTTTCACTTAGCCTGTTACTTAAGAGCCAGAGATACTGAGCGTGCTGGTGAATAAAAGAACATCTGCCTGATAACATCCATTTCATGTGCAAGTTACAAGTTTTAGAGAGCAATTACACAGCGTTTCTGTTTCCAATCCAAATCAGATGTTTAAACCATTCTGTGATTGCACAATTATCTTGTTTTACGAGGCAACCCAAACATCATTTAACAAGATTTGAGTACCACTGTGTATTTTCAATTTATTAACAGAAGTACAGAAGGCATGCCCACAAAAATGACAGGGAGAAGCAATGGAAATGGCATTTAATAAGGCAGGGAAGGTGGAAAACACCAACTCCTAAACACAGTGGAGAGAACGACCTCGTTGGACCAATACTACTCACCACCTTAACGAAAGTAGAGATGATTCCGGCTCTCCTGTTTTATTACTGCAGGATTATGAAACATGCAGTAGCTGCTGATGAAGCAGAGGCACAAAAGCCAAGGAGTTTCCCCATAACTCCCATCTGGCGTGGCATCAGCAAGGGGCAGAAGAGCCCGTTCCTCACGACGCAAATCCAAGTACCAGAAGAAGCTGCTGCAGTGAGAGAGGTCCTTTATCTTTAGACTAAACTGGGCATTCATCTTCAAATCTAGACAAGCTGTGCAGTGAATTCTCAGAGAAAGTCAGAAAATTAATAAACAAAATCAAAAAAACCAAAAATAAATAAAATCAGCCTTCTATTGGGTACTCAGAATTTCCAGGACCTTTTACTGCCATGAGCTGAGAGCTAGAAAGGGATCTAAGCAGGAATGGATCCTCCAATTATTTTCACTGCAGTACAGCCCATAGTTTTCTTATTCAGACTTTATCCAAATGTAAAATTGGGAGGCAGAATAAGCCAGATGCTACCTTGGAGAGGATAGAGGCTGAGTAGGCATAAACATAATTCTGTTAACTCAGGAATTAATTCTCACCAAAACGTATTTCTGCCACACTGAAATTGTAATATTCAGCTTCCAAATCCACAAAACTCTTGGATTGAGCATTCAGTACAAATAACACCCTTAAATAAAGCTTTGATTTGTCACGTCTCATGTATATAACTTCCATCTACAGTCTAAAACAAATTTAGCATTTTCCAACAGCCTTCCAAAGTTACCGTACTGAATTAAGTAATAAATCTGAGAAGTCAAGGCCAACTCCCAACTCCTAAAGCAGTGTTGTTGAGCAGGGCACTACAAAGAGTCTGAATGTTCATTTGTACCTCCCCGTTTCACTCTGGGAGCACACGCAGGAGGGGCCAGTAATCAGTTTCATTTGCAGAACACTGGGGGCTCCAGACATTCACCTTTTGAGGTGTACCTCATCATGTCCTTCCAGTATTTAGCAGGACATTTTAAACTAGGATTATTCTTAAGAGGTCATGAAATACATCATCTCTTCTTACAGCTTGCACTCTCAGCAGCCAGATACTCAATGCGAGTTTTACTCTTCCATCCCCACTAGGACCATCTTTTGTTCTCATGACTCCAAAGTTCTGGCAAACCATAACTCTGAAAAACTCCTCCAAACCAGCTGCACTTGCGGTGAAAGAGCAGGAGAAGCCAGGAGCAGAGGCCACCAGGCCAGACTGAACAAGGCACTGCAAAACTCTTGGCAAAGTAGAAGTTTAGGCACTAAATCTGGCAACAGTCTGCCTAATTACTTGACAACACATTGTGGGAGAAAAGCAGGGCTGCTGTCTGAAAAATGTGGTAGAAATTGAGGACTTCAGATAAGACATTTTGAGAACAACAAACCCAAACCTCAAAAATAATTATAATTGAAAACAGCCACTTACTAATTTGTCTGCCACTAATACTCTTAGTAAAGAGCCATGTGTTCAGTTTTATGGAGCAAAAAGAAAAAAATCTTTAATGGAAGAAAAACATCTTAATCTTTCCTCAACATTTAGGAGATTTGAGATCCAAGAAATACAGAAGACTGAATAACAGTGAAATACGTTCTGCATTTCCTTTTGCTTCACCACTGAGTTTCATGGACACAGTACTCAGACCTAATATCCTTTCTAAAAGGACTTAAAAGATGTGTACTGTAGGAAATAATCCTGCATTAGTACAGGGATCAACCAGATGACTGAAAGGTCATCCAGAGCTCTAACTTTCAACACTGATTTTCTGGACTTTCAGTAGAGGCTATATGAGTATACAGAATTTGCAAACTCATTTCTTCCTGAGTCATCTTCTATTTACCTTTTTTCTCTCCTCACTGACTTACAGAATCAGCTTTGTGACTAAACAATTTTGGTAAGACTTGCAATCAACAGGATTAAACCGTGTGTGTTGGGTGAGCCACAGACTGAATTCATTTGTCAAATCCCTGGTGCCCTGACTTTAATCAGGGGTAATAAAACCAGCAGTACTTCTAATCCAATCATTCAATCCAATGAAAAAATAAATTTATAAAAGCAGTTCAAAACCTGCCCTTCCACTTTGAAAAGCAAAAGTGCAATGAAAATCACTCCCTTCTTCTCCCTCTTATTCTAGAGAACTAATGAACAAAAGAGGGTGGAGGCAGAGGAGTTGCATATCAAAGCCCAATTGTCCCTTGAATCCAAGCTCATTAATATATGGGATATGCTCAAAGACAACATGTTTTAGGTCTTGCAAGTTTACATTGTGAAACTGTATGTTGCCAAACTACATCCCCCAAAACCGAGCAGACGTCCTTTTAAAAGATTTCTCTTGATAAATTTTGGCTAAATATCATATTTTTCTGCTTTTTCCTGAAAAAAAGGTATTTCAAATCAGGTCCCTGTTTTCCCAGGAAATTGTTCTCAGTGAACAGCTGCTTCTGTATTCTATTTGCAGAGGGACAAGGTACAGCTCAGAGCATAGGAAAACACAGAAGAGTTGCAAGCACTGAACAGGCCATGATGATTAATGGGCACTTGCTCACTGCTGGCACAGCCTGATGCCAAGAGCTTCTCCAACTCACCTTCAGTGGTTACGTATGACAACATTTCTTTGAAGGAAAGCAAAAACTACAGAGCATGTACAGTAAAACTTTAGCTCTCTTCTACTGTTCCCAGGATTTGTCACTATATTAGGAGGGAACATGATAAATATTTCAGTTACTAATTATATGTTTGCTCCAATCATTTATTACATGCAAATGAGCTGGTTGAAAACTAAAGAAATTACCTCCTGGTGCTGACAGACTCCCAGATTTTATTAGATTCTAGGCCTTTCACATACAGCACACACTGAGAAATTCTTTATCTTCTTAATGACAAGACATTAACTTCACAGGCATATCTTAATGAGGGTAATGACTAAAGTAAGAAACATTTCACATGTCATAACTTTATTGCCAGTCTTCTGCATAAAGAACCATAGCAGAGAATGAGCACTACAGACCTCATCTACCTTGGCCCATGTGCTCCTCAGCCCAAGATCTCTACACCTGACTATTAGCTTTTGAAATCTAAACTAAGAGAACATTACTGTGGCTTTTGCATTATCAGAAACACAACCTAGTTAATGCCAACCTCTTCCAGAGAGGATACTTCCCTTGAAGCTGCTCCTGTTTCTACGGCCACAGTAACCCTAAATTTCTTTCTCTGGCTGATATTATTTCAATGTAAAACAATCCCTCATAAGTAACATGTGAAGAAGTCTGGCCAAATTTGAAACACTTGAATATAAATGTATGGATGTTTGTCACTATGATTGGACTGTTTCCTTTTCATCAGGTACCATATCACCAAGCTTTTCCACTTATTTTCAAAAAAGGATATGGATATCTGTGTCAGCCTCACCTTCCACTTATTTCTGAGGGTTTCCACTCAGTATAGTTCCACAGATCAAGAACTTCCTTTTTCTCTTCACCAATTTTTTAAATTATAGACTCTAAGAGTGTGGCGAAGAATAACAAATCTCTAAAAATTCATTATTTAAACCTCAATAAAATCTCCCCACAAAAGCACAGACGTCAGTAGAATTTTAAAACAGGCATGTCAAAAGTATCATGGGTTAGGAGCAAATCCATATCTCACTAGAACATTAGATGCTTCCAGACCATCACAAGAACCATCTTCTGGATCAGGCTTTGAAGACATACAGTAAGCGCGAAGAAATGGTAATATGAGTTTGCATTAATGACAAGATGGTAACTCTAATGCCTTCTTGAGTTTTTAACATTAGAAGCTACATTCTCACCTATATCTTTGTTACTTTAGCTGGATAGGTTATTCAAGACCACTAAGCAGCTGCTTTAAAATAACCACTGCTCATACTTTAATTATAGCAATATCCTCATTAACTTGTGCTCATCTCAATCTGTCGCCTCCACCTGTTATTGTTAAGTTTATCTTATAATATCTGGGAATGAAACTATCTTCCTGTTATGTAGCTGTATATTGCTCAACCAAATGGAGGCTCAAGCATGATTGGGACCCTTATACACTACCAAAAGAGAAGAATAAGACTATAAAAGTTATTTTTTTAACTCTGGTGCTACTGGCATGTCATGTAATGACCAAGGAGCTCCAGCCTGGAGGTTAATGCATTTCCACAGAGAAGCAAAGAAGTTCATAAACACTTGATAAAGGCCACAGGCACTGATGAAAAGCAGAATATACATCAAATATAAAACGTTTTTCAGGATGCCAACACCTCTTCGCAGGAAGGCACTGCCTATTTGAACAGATCTTTTTGTACTCATCCTGGTTTAATGAAGCAACTATTGCTAGTTGTTAAAAGAAAAATGACTCTTCATTCTCCCTTACAATCACAGAACATTGATCACTGAAGTGGATTCTCCCTTAATTCCCCGAGTCACAGCAGGAAGCCAACACACAAGCCACAGGTTGACTGAAAGTCTGACACATGGGCTTTGGAGCAGCTCCTGAACAAAGCAGATAATTTTAGGAACACTGACAGACTGTCTAAAGCTGAAAACAGTCACATCACACATGACAAACCCAATACAAGTCCATAACATCTTACCTGTGAGCCTACTCATAAAACCAGGGAACACTGAGAAAAGTTCCTAAACTCTCTAGACAAAATTACTTCAAATTTTCCCCAGACAATGAAATTACTTCAATTAATTTTTACTGATAGATTGTTTCGGAGCATATTTGTAAATGGCCTAGGGAACAATAATCAAGCACTCAACTTGATGAACAGCAGCGCTTTTTTGAAACCAGTCATTAAAAGGAAGGACAGAGTTACCTGCCTCATTGTTTAACAAGAGCTATTAGAATAAAAACATCAAATAGTAACCCTGGAGGAGAAATCATTCTTCATAATATATTAGGTGGTTGCATTTGGTTTCCCCACAGAGTATCTTTCCTGGCTCTAAATTTCTTTGGGAAGAAGGCGGCATCTCATTACTGCACTTGCTCTTTTAAAAGAACAAAACTTGTGATTTAGCTAAAAAAAGACATTTTAAGGAAGTGGGTGACCTCTATTATCCTTCCCAAATATAAAGATCCAGAAAAGATATGTAAGGGTCACAGTTTCTTGGAATTTCTGATTAAAACATTACCTAGAGTATTAATACATCGCACAGTCGCAATAGAGGTCTTATTCATAAAATATCTTTTAAGAGTGTTTTTCTAATGGTAACTCAAAATTTTATTAATTTATAAAATCTCTATGTTTATTAACACACAAGTTCTCCAAGACCTTCCATGCTGTCAAGCTTCAACTAGTAAAACTTAAAGATACTTCAGTTTTGAAATAAAGTTGGCTAGAAGAGACAAAGAAATATCTTAGCCTCTTTATAGCCATTTCTTTATCAATAGGCTATAGAATAGATTAAAGAACAGTATCTGAAGTTATAGGTCATTCTTATTAAGCGTCATAAAAGTTCCTCTTTTTAATAACCGTCGTTAAGCTAACAGGAAGACTCTACTGACTTCCACTCATGATTGTACCACGATGTTCCTAAAGGGTACATCAAAAGGAAGCGCAAGAGAGGCATTATCATCATCATCAACTTTAAAAAAAAAAAAAAAAAGAAGTCACTTCAGTGGCATTCAAAAGTCTCTTTTTAAACACAAAGAAATTAATTCAACAAAAGAAAAATAACCAAGAACTCAATTTCTTCACTAAAGGGATAATTAGAGCCTGCTCTATTCCCAAAATGGACAATGGAAAGACTTAGAAGTATTTGGATCAAGCTGAAGACTGGAGGAGGAAAGGTGGCCTGACCAGGATAAACATTTCAGATTTCTTTCAATTTATGTTTTAATCGGGAAAGGGAGGGCTGAGGGAGAAGGAGCTGTATTTTAGCTTCAGACAGATTTAGTCTTTAAGATCTCATTTATGCCCCATTGCATTCTACTCAATACAAACCCCTTTGACTGAGCACTGGAATAGTTACCAGTGCCACAGCACCAGGAAAGCCAAAATGTTTTTCTGGAACTGACTGAACTTTAGAAGAGCTTGGGCAACATTTTACAACCCAATCTTTTTTTTCCAAAGGTGTCAAGCTCACACCCCCCAAATGACTTCCCAGATTACTTGGATAGCCAGTACTTTTAAATTAAAAATTAAAAAGATAAAACTACAGTAGCTACTTGTTCTTCAGGAAGGTGAGGAAGTTACCATCAAAATAGATACCTTGTTACAGCAAGGGTTAACTCCTACATAAACCAGAACATAGGAACTACAAAAATAGCTTAAGATTAGGAAATTTAGCTTAATAATTGCTGTTTTCCTTAAGTCACCATACATCCACAAACACTGAACAATGTATCAGCTTCTCTCTTTATCACAATATTTACATAACCAAACTCCACTTAGAGATCAGGTGGATAGGGGGATGCCATTTGAAAAAGCATTACTGTGTTTATGCCCACAACTCAAAGAAAAAGAGGCAGATAAAAGCAATTTGGCAGTCAGTCCCACAGTTCCAGTGGCTCTGCAGCAGTTCGCGCTAGCTGAGCACCTCCATGAGATGAAACCACACTCTACACTTCCCTTATACCAGAGCTTTCAGTGGGGTAGGCAAAACATCTTATTTAGGTCTAACCTTCTGTAAGCATGAAAGGGACTGAATGAAGGGAGACGTTACCTTCCTGGCCAAAGTACTTGTCTGTTGTAGAAGCAGAAAACAGAAGGTAGTTTCTGTTACCTGTTCAATGTGAAGGCTTGTGCTTGTTCAGCATAGTACTTTTTCTTGTATTTGCTTCCCTTAGACCTTGATCTTTCCTGTATTCAATTGCTCGGCTCTGTTTCTCATTAGGCTGTGTGTTACAAAAGCAACTATTCAGGAACTGGAGATGCTGAAAATCCTTATCTTTAAATTTAAGGACAGATTACATTAACCTCATTCATAGTGAACAGTACTTTAAACCAAGCATACACACCAAAGTCTCCAAGAACCCATGCTACAGTGTATGGCACATTGTGAGTAGAGATGCCACAAAAAAAAAAATAAAAATCCTTTCTTGGCACTTCATGCTGATAAATATACTGATGCAATACAAAATTTTATTGCTACTGGAGGCCTTTGCCATTTAGTACCTAAGTTTACCTACAAAAATACCTGCACCAGAACAGGTATACAAACTGTGTTTGTATAAATCCGCTTGTATTAAACTATTCTTACGATATTTCTCTCTGCCTGGATTGAAAGAGCTTGCAATATTCTAACCAAATCCAAAGGGAAGGATATATCTTTCTTGCTTTGGAATAGATTCAGATGCCAAACCACAGGGGTTGCTTTGACTCTAGAGAACAGTCTTCTAAATTTCCTTTCACTGGCAAGAAAAACTACAAAAAGTAATTTAACCTCTGTAGAAGAAAAAGGAAATCCAAATGATGTCATTTCCAAGAAAATAAAATTGCAGGACCTCATCTGTCATATATCAGAAAACTGAAAATGAGCAGAGTAAGCATCACGAGCACACAAACCCTTCTATCTCACAGATGGGGCTGACTTGGAGGTTGCCAGCCCCAACAAGGTCAAGCTGGCAGCAGTCTGTGTGATGACTGGACTACAGTCCAGCCAAATGTGCTCCGAACAAGTTGCCAAACAAAACTCTCACTCTGACCTACAAATTGTGCCCATCAGTTGTTTGCAGGTAAAAAATTCGTTGCAAATTTTCAGTGATTTTGTTCACTTCTTCGTATTTTATTCAAATTGCCTACAAATTGTTTATTCTTCACTCTTCATTGAATCAGAAGCTACAGTATCTTATTATGCTTGAGATAAATTCCTGAAGACTCTGCAGCTGTAGTGCACCTTACTGCCCCTTAAATTCAATCAAGTCCCTCACAGCAGCTCTTCTAAATGACAACAGCAACTAAGGCACTTGCCAACCCCACACAGCACACAAAGAAAAGCCTTCAGCTAGCAACAGAGTTAAAATTGACCCAGGATTCCTAGTAATCCACAACAATGGCACAACAGCTCTGTAAGGTACCCCTTAAGTAAATAAAATCATCTACAAAAGGATACACTTTGTTATAATATTTTGCACAGGTTATTTTTTTGTTTATCCGTGAAAAGTTAAGTAAAATCAATGCATGCAAGTGACCCAAGAGCTCTTTCACATTACTGTATCCCATGGAGATAAGTATCATGTGTGCATATTTGCTCCACAAACCAACTTTTTTATTAAGCTCTTATCAAGGATGGTAACATCAGTATTCCCTAAATTCATTTTAAAAAACCCAGTTATTTTACTCACACATCAGATTAAAAGTTCATCATAACGTTGTATCTGTTCACAGCACTGCCTAAATTTCACTGATTCATTTCTAAAGAAAAGGTATCTGTCCCTCAAAGCAGTGGATATTGCTGTTTAAAAGAGAATTATTCTCCAGTTACCTGTTGAGGAATCCCCCTTAGCTCTGAGGTGATTACCCGTCTGCAGTCCATCATCTACTACCTACGCATGGGCCACAGAAACTCTACAAAAGTGGCTGCTCTTCAGCCCTCTAATCCAGCTTGCAATTATTAGTAGTGTACTTAAAACCAAACAAAAGCCTAATAAATTGTGAAGAGTTTTTCATTAGTAAAAACATGGTTTATGAACAAGTCAAGCTACCACACTGTTGAGTTCTCTAACCAATACCAGGAAATGAGGCTAAACCCAGAGAATCATGAGTCTTGCCTTTTGCAGAGCAGTGAGGGAAAAGCCCTGCTCATCTGCTGTGTCATAAATCTGCTTTGGAATCACTTTTCAGTATTTAGAATGCCATCACATTCTTTTTTTTTAAATTAGAAAAAGATATGTATGACCACAGCCCTTTACACACAAAATGTATTCACCTAGTTTTAAACAATCTTAAACAGTCCTGCTTTTCCCTATCTCTTCGTAAAATACATCCAGAAAAATGCATTTTCTGGAGTAAAAGACAAAAGGGAAGACTTTCTGCATGCTTTTTGTTGAAAAGACTATTCACACACCCTAACACAAAGCCTAAATCTACCTGATATTTCAGTGTGAGCTGAACAGTATAGTCCTTAAGTGAGTAACCGCAGCCTATCAGTAGAAAGTAGCTTGCCTTGACAGCACACGGAAATATGAAATACTGCTGTGTGACCATAGGCAAACCACTCTAAAAAAATAATATTTAGACCCAGGTATGGGAGAAGTCCCCACTCTTCCAATTTATATTCAATTCTGTCCTGAGTTCAGCTGTATGGTTTATGAATGACTATATGGGAAATTAGAAATGCTGCCTATAAGATATGGGGTTAGCTTTATCATTTGTTTTTCTGAATACTCTAATTAAGAGTGTATGTAACTTCATACTCACAAGGCTTCTATTTTTCCAGAAGTATCATTTGTTTAATAATATCTCATGGCTTTACAGAAAAGAATACAAGCCACAATTTTGAGCCACCTCATTTTATTTCTTTTTATGAAATAAGTAATGCTGAAAGCAAATAACATTAGAGACCAAAGGGAAGTACAAAAAGACAACCAGATTTTACCTTAATAAGCCTGTCTAAAAGCAGCACAAACACTATGGAAGCATCTAGAGATCTCAGCTGTAACAACCTGTACAAAAGCAAGCGGGAAAATTGCCATTTCAGCGCCTCTTATGAGCTTTGGGTAAGTTAGCTCAGCCCCTAGATGCAGTGTGGCTAAATTATATACAAGTAGTCTGTGGGAAAATCCAGGCTAAGACAGCTGAGTGTACATAGCAGAGTGGACCTGTTCCCATTCTTAAGTGGTTCAAACAAACCAGAAAGACTTGGTAGGAGGCGGAAAGCAACAATACAGCAAAGCAAAAGAACCTACTTACATGGACTATAGAAACAACCCTACAGCAATGCCAACATAGAGCCAAGGTCTCCTGATGGCCCTTGCTCATCCTATATGTTGCTCCCGTAACATATGGTGAAACTCTGCAAGGATACGAATGAGTTATAAAAATCATGATTCTTGAAGTTAATGTATTTCCGTGCTTTGCAAAAGGGGCTTTGTGCGAGAGATCATAACACTTTTCACAGCTACAGATTACCCTTATAGTCATTCCACAGATGTTGGCTTTCAGATGAAAAAGTGCTTCCTAAAATGTCAGCTCTCGTTCCCTTTCAAAAGCACAAGTTTTTGGCTTGCAGGATTAGCAATCCCTCTTGCAACTGCTTGGATCCACCAGCCACTCAATCCTTTTGGACCTGCCCCTACCTATCTCCTTCTCAGTACTATCTGGGAGCTTTCCAGTGGACACAACCCTTTCTGTAGCATCTGCCCACAAGACAGAAGGGTATTCAGTTTCCACTGCAAATATTAGTCATTAGTTGTCACAAAAGGCCAACAATATTTGGTACTGTGTAAACAAAGATACTTTCCAGAACAAAGAACAGACTCACTGGCTCTTTAGAGATAGAAAAGATAAACAGATTTCCTGAATATAGATGCTACCCTAAAGTAATCAAGAATTAATATAGTGAAATAAGGACAAAGCACCAAGCAATGGCCTATACAGTTTTTAACCTATCACAAGTAAGGAATGAAGGCCTTTGATGTCTAAAATATACAAGAAACACTCTTGAAGACAAATTCATTTAAAATGGATTTTGTTTAGAGTCACTTTCGATTCTTTCTGCTTTCTTACAAACCTCAGGTCTTAATTTCTAAACAATGAACGCTTTGTATTCTGTCACACATTCACAATAGTAAAAGCCAGATGTGAACACCAGACTCTCATTAAAAGCATCATTGCAAAGAGGTGATGGAAGCTTAGAGGACTTATGACCAAACAGGGAGGTCTGAGATTTCAGCCATTCTTTTGGTACAAGAATATATTTTCAGAGAATAAAGCTGTCTAATGTGAAACAGCCTTTGAGCTTTCAAGTAAGTGTAGTGCTGAGAGCACTGCTATTTGTAACAGTGGCAAGAAATAAAGGTAACCAGCATTTGTTAGATTTACTTCATCCTACACACACTGAAAACTAACTACAGTTTGTAGTCAAGTAAGTCCTGCGCTCCCCAAATGGGTTCCAAACGTAAATGGCTTCAATCCAGTTTACAGCTAATACCTCACCACGCTGAAAACAGCCTCAGTTTACACAAATTGCCTTATTAGAAGCCCAAAGTGGGAATAAAGACAAACAGCATTATGCTTGGAAGGGTTTCCACCAGGAAAAGCATGGATTAAGGCACTTTGGTGGTCCAGTAACTTGGAAGGCAGTTTAGCTATTCCTGTTCTTGGACAAATGGAAGTATCCAGAGATGACGTTTCACACTGTTTCATCTCTCTTTTCCTCAAGAACCGTGCTTACAAGGAATATAAAATTAAATATAGACCGAGTGGGGTCAAGACTTCAAATGCATTTGAGATTTGTACTGTGACCATTCTGCATAATGCTTATAGGACTCTCTTGCTGGTAGTTAAAAGGATGCACTGTTGAAGATGGTAGGAAGAATCTTGTGAGCACTTTCCTGGCTCAAATGCTTAAAAAAACCCAAGGTAACACTTAGAACAAGAATATACATAGCCAAAATTAACATTGTACGTTCAGTATCAGACCAGGTAAATCCTCAGACTATGCACCTTGTAACAATCATTGAACACTGTGCTCCTCTCAGAAAACATATGAAAACTAGTTGCAATTCTGTTTCCTAAATATTAATTTAATTAATAGCAATTTGATTTCAAATAAAGCCACATCTCCCACTTTCCTTCTGAGACAAAGACACTGCACTACAGAGAAATTGGGTATATTTAGCGGTTCAAATTTATATCCTTCCTAAAAGAGGAGATAAGTGAATATAATCCAGAAAATAAAATGTATCAATATCTATTCAACAGGCATTCCCTAGAGCTCTTGAGTTTGGAGAATAGTGTGAGTAATCATACTCAAACCATAAGCACCAGACAGGGAAAATGGGAGTTGCAAGGTCTGTGATTAAATTTCAAGACAAGGTGAGAAAAAAAGTTTCATTTTCACATATATAAGTTCCTTTTCTTTAAAGAAAATGTGTTAAATTTACCAGCCTTCTCAGCACTATTTGACACTCCTTGTATTAGTACTACTAACCATGATTAAGAGAGATGAAGTCCAATTCTGTTCCTGTGACAAAGAAAAAAAAGACAGTGATGAATGAATTATTTCTATCTGGTAAACAAACTGTCACAAAAATATCAGAACCACCGAGAGGCAGCAGCAGAAGCAAGGCAGAGGTTTCTAGTCAACCTTTAGCTTTGCTCTAGCGATCTGAAGTACTTAACATATTCTTTCTCTTTGTAGAAGGCTGCTTGAAAGGGAAAATAATTCAGTGTTCTCTATGCAGAAGAACAAAACTGCATCTTATTATGCCAAAAAAACTTCCGTTAAAATCACTGCATCTTAAGTTTTATACAGAAAAACTGTCCTCAAAGTACCGCTATCAGAAATGAAAATGAGGAAATCATAGGGATTTAAGTAATGATTCAAGTCCAATGACTAGAGGACCTAAATTTTAAAATTAAAAACTTGGGGTATTTTAGTGAGATAGGATGTAAATTATCTAAAAAGGAAAAAAAAAAAACACCCTACCACTAAAAAAGGGCCCAAAAGCCCAAACCCTAAAAACTCAAATAGTTTACTAACTGCTGTGGATCAGACACTACATCATTACCATTTCTTACAGCTTGCAGAGGCAAAGTATATTAATAAACATCCCCTTTGTTTACAGCATGTTACACATTCATGTTTGCAAGTGTTTGCATAATATTACAATAGCTGGATTGAAAATACTGTTCAGGGAAGAGATCCCTGACCCAAACAACTGGACAAATTCCTCATCTGAGAATTCCCAAACAGTTTATTGCTAACTTCATCTGTATTTTTCTAATTCTCAAAAGGTTTTGCTAAAAGCAAGGATTTAGTTTGGTTTTACTTAGATTTAGGTTTAGTTTTAATTAGATTTAGAATTCTAAATTTCGTTTTCCACAAAAACCAGAATTCCAGTTATTTCTGTCCAATTATCATTGGACTCCAAGGTATGTGTTGGTGAATGGACATGCTAATTAACAACTTTGACACTGTTAATGAGGCAGTCTCCAGATCCTTTAAAGATTACTTGCAGTGTGGAGTAAAAAAAATGTTACTTCTACATCTTCTCTCATTTACTGCCATTCTGCCAGGCAACATGCTGATCCCCACATCACCTGGGTCTGCCTACAGATCCCAACTGCCAGATCTGGCCTGCCTACCACCTTCAATAACAGAGCACTCATCTGGACAGCTTTGCTTCTCTTTGAGCTTCTCATCATTTTTACATGTTGGCTACTGTAAATAGATTTTATCACCCTCTTTTTGGAGCCTGAAAGTTGCAATTTCCCTTGAGCATATCTGTACAGACTTGTGAAACCACCATTCCAGATAAGTAACATTTGCAGCCAAATCTGTGTTTTTCCTTCTACCAATTCCTTCTCTGCCATAGCAAACATATTTTTCTTGCCTTACCTTATTTCCAAGGTCCCCAA
The DNA here is from genome assembly GCF_017976375.1 of Cuculus canorus. Taxonomy (NCBI): domain Eukaryota; kingdom Metazoa; phylum Chordata; class Aves; order Cuculiformes; family Cuculidae; genus Cuculus; species Cuculus canorus. The sequence goes on from NC_071409.1 coordinate 21,319,362, forward strand.
CAGCTCTGTCCCATCAATCAACATGTCAGACTTCATTACCCACATGATAAAAATAAAAGCAAGCATATCTCCTTGCATATTGTCTTATGTTGTCCCTCACCTTGTGGGACTACGCAGGGACACAACCGTCCTTGAACAAAACTAAACCATTGCCTCTACTGCCAAAAATCTATCAACTTTGTTACTGAGAAGGTCAGTTAGGCCATGGAGATGACAAAACTACAACTTAAAACAATTAAGAGTTGAAATTCTAAATCAGTTCTCTACCTCCCTGTCAGAGGTCTACCATCTTTTTACATTTGTCATTCCTGGACATGGAGAGGTAAAACTGCTTTATATTTTCACTACTCTGAGGATCTCATCTGTAACTAAACTCCACAGTAGTAATGTTAAAACTAAGCATTGTCAAAAAAGTAAAATGCTTATTCCTACAACTTAAACAGTCAAGAACAAACTCACTCAACACGTTGCATCTGTAATTTCAATATAGATAGATGACCCATTGCTCTTTTTTCCTCAAATCACCAAGAAGAGAGTCTCAGAACAGTAGAAGTTGGAAGGGACATCTGGAGATTACCCAGTCCAAACTGCCCTGCTAAAGCTGGCTCACCAAGGGTCCAAGTGAGGTTTGAATATCTTCAGAGAATGAGACTCCGCTCTCCCTGGGCAGCCTGTTCCAGTGCTCCACCACCCTCGCAGTGAAGGTGGAACTTCCTTTGTTTCTGCTTGTGGCCACTGTCCCTCGTCCTGTCACTAGACCACTGAAAAGAGTGTGGCCCCATTCTTTTTGTATCTAATCCTTAGCTTCCTTCTTCTGTCTTCTACCCAACCCTTCTGTTCTGGCACTATTGCATGTTGACATATCAAGTACTGTATTTTCCACTAAAAAATCCTAACCTTTTCAATATCACACCAAAGGACTGTGTACTTGCTTATGCTAATGTGGTTTTATTACACTTACCAATATTTTGTAGTCTTCAGTGTTACTACGGAGTATACGGAGTGTGCTTGGACAGATAGCGTGTGTTAATCTTACTGCTAGAAAAAGTAAGAATTTTTCATTGGAAGCATCTGGTAAAAGCACACCACAGGCCTCAAAATCATGACTGGTGCTTTTACCATTTGCAAGAAAAGGGTAAAAATACACACTAATTTGATTTCCCAGAACATGTTTGCCCAAGAGTAACCATCTGCTTCTATGCGTTGACTCCATCCCCGATACAAAGTTCATCCAGCAGCAATCATCCACCCTTTGTCTCCAGTGGTCTTTGCACTAATCCAAACCAGAAGATAAAATAAAGTATGTTAAAATGAGCTTTAACAATATATAAAACTCTTCCATTATGCAATTTATGGCAAACTATTATCACTACGCTATGGATTCCCACAATGAGTTACTTTCTTAATAGCCTCCTGAGGGCATCATAGAATGGAGTCAATAGTTGAAAGTTATAGAGCAAACAAGACAGAACTCCAAGTTGGCATTTTATATTCAACAGTAAGAGATACACAGGTGGATTGACTCGGATTGTGCTTACTGAGATCATTTTACTGAGATCATTGCTGAAACAACTGTGCTTTATTTACCATGTATGCATTTAGGAAACAATGTGATGAAGTTTCTTCAAATGGTTCTTAGTGATTTTAAGTAAAATCTCTTCTTCAAAACAGAGAAAAAAAGCTTTAGCTGGGGAAGCAGAATACCATAGTTATGAAACAGGTTTCAAGTCTACCATTTACTCAAGAAATTATAGCGTACGCTAAATTCATTTTTACCTTCAGTAGAATGATCAAGCGCTCAGTGAGACGTCTAGGGTGAGATCTTAAAGGGTTACATATGCTGTACTACCTGGAGGTGTTTAAGGAACGGGCGGATGAAGTGCTGAGGGACATGGTTTAGGGAGTGTTAGGAATGGTTGGACTCGATGATCCAATGGGTCCTTTCCAACCTTGTGATTCTGTGATTCTGTGACATGAACAGATAACCTAAGCATATTTTTTCAGACTTTTTTAGCATGATCTACTTGTTGTCAGCATCAAAAACTATCGGGCTAGCTATTCTCTTCAAAAAGCACAAGAATTAGTGAGGAAAGTTGATAATCCAAAAAGAAATAGTTTGTTGTCATTACAACGTGCAAATAGGAGCATTTCAACTTTATGCAAGTGAGCAGGGGTGAAAGTCAAGCTTGGAGAGAGGAGAAGGCAAAGTTAACATATGGAGAGATTTTATTTTCATTACTAAAAATAGATTTCAGAAAGAAAACTCAGTTTTACTACAGTCGATGACAGCTTTTCCATCAATTCTAAGGGAGCCATGACTTCACCTCCAGACAGATATGAAGTTCAACCAGCTACTACATCATTTTTATTTTTTTAAACTAAAAAAAATGCAGAGTAACATTAAAATGAAAAATCTTTGAACCTGACAAATCCCAGAACGGCAGTTGAATATAAATGCGGAGATAAATGATAAAAAGTGTCTCAAAGCAATTTTTCAATAGGTTGGAACAAAACAAAAAGTTTGTAATCTCACTCCATCATCATTATTTTTGCGAAACGAACTAGAAAATCATGGTTTGGTGTGGGTAGGCATCTCACTAGATGAATAAATGGTCCCAATGGTTTCAATAAGCAACTCCTACAGTATGTCTGTGAAGCTACACGTGTGTTTGTGTGTGTTACAAATAACTACATTTGCTAGAAAGAGGCAATAAACAGTCTGAAAACAAAGCACTTGGTAAAATTTAAATGTTTTTGCAATAAGGCCTCTGCTAGTATTCTTTGGAAAAATCAGCAGCAACTAAGTTTGGTTTTGTTTACTTTAGCCTCTTAGCAATTTCAGTTATGATCACACGTGGGATAGTTTATCACAGATGATATTTCTGCCAGCCTTTAACTAGGCCATGGCAAAGGTTCTGCACCTTTTTGGCCCTTACACAAGGCAAGTACAGCAGAGCTGTGCTACCACAGTCATTTTGCATCCAACACCCTCGCAGACACATCAAGAAACACATCCTTGCTAGTAGAGCTTGTACTGGGTCCCAGCCCAGTATACATATAGCAGTACTGGTCCCAGTATAAAAATACTGGAAGAACATTGTACCTACGCAGTTAAAGGAATCGGTACTATTTACAATTATTTATCCAAAGCACTCAAGTTTGTATAGAAACAAAGAAGTGACTGAATTTTAAAACAAAGAAATAAATACAGTCAATAGAAGACAGTATATTTGTTTTAAAAAAGAAAACTATTCTTTTCTCTTTGAAGCTTTCTCTATACTCAGTTTTTGTCCAGTTGTAACACAAGCCTCCTAATACATGTCACAGTGGCCAAGAACTCCAGCATAACAGTAAGGAATGCAGGTCTGTATTCAGAGCTATAAAAGATTATCAAAAAGACTATTCTTTCACAGGATTGGTATAAAGGACACTCAATTCCAAATACATGAGTTATGTATCGTTTCTGTGTACATATTTATATGATTAAACCAGTAATGGTACACACTTTGAGAACTGGCAGGCTTCCCCTACTGAAGGAATATATTAAAAAATTAAACACCTTAGTTCCATTATGCTTTTCAGAGGGTGTTCTTGCCTCTTCTTGCCAAACAGTCTGAAATCTCAATTAAACTCATAAATCACTTCCTGCTGTAAACACCTGAACCATGGACAAGAAAAGAAGAACATCACAAGCTCTTCCACCTATTATGGCATTCTCCAATTCTCTAATGAAAAGATCTCAGGCTCCAAGAACAGCCTTTTATTTTCTTTAATGGTTCTAGTTTAATAAAGCAGATAACCCAGAAAGGCTTTAAAAGAAGTTATCCGCTGGATAAGATCCATGTACATTTCAGTTTTGTACAATAAGAAAAAAATATTTTTCACTCTTCCGTGACAAAATTGGTGATGAACCACTCTTGCAAATCATTCCTCACTAAAGTCTTAGAGTCTTGACAGGATGCCCGTAACAATTACACTCTCATCCACACAGATGACTGATGATCATATAAAGCTGTGAGTCCAGTGTGCCTTAGTGAACTTTATTTAAACTCATCACAGCTACATAATTGCTCTAGAGATCTCATGGAATTTCTCTCATTTTACTTCCAGACACTTATCAATAGGTTTGAACCAGTACGAAGGCTTTCACTGCCTTTTGCTGCTTTGTGCTCCAGACGATCAGGGACTTTGGGAATGCTCTGGGTCTGCCAGAGCACTAAGCAAAATGGTACAGGACCTATTCAACCAGTCAACTGAATTAGTGGGAGGTATCACATCTAAAGAAGATACTGAGGCATAAATTAACTGGGTAGCTTTCCTTGTTCCACAATATACAGGCTAGGTACTTGACATAGTGACTCCACAGCAGGAGAAAAAAAAACTCCTCTTAAAACAGTTTCTGCTACAAAACCTTTTGCAGACCGGTTTTCAAACTCTCCAGTTTCAATTACATAAAGTGACTTCAGACTGGGGCCAGTAAAGCTGTTCCTGGTCCACAATGATGGAACTAGAGGAACATTTAGCAGGAGAGTTCACAGAAGGTTAATTGGCTGAACTTGCAGGCAAAGAGTCTGTCTCCATTTGACTGTTACAGAAAATATAGAATTAAGAACCAAATGATACTCTGAACTTTCGAGCACAACTTAGTCTACCAAGACAACAGAAAGGGCGACAACAAGTGTTAAGCTCCAGCACTGGAGTCAATTCCCACAATGATCATCCTCAACACTAAATGCAGAGCTGACTGCCAGAGGACAGAGATTAATGCATATTTTATAAGACGCTCCCCTGCCCCTGCTGCATTTTCCTTCCATCCTTCCAGTATTTTCTCTTCCTTTGCAGCTTGTCGTTGCCACGTCATTAAGGTTTCTATGATTGCTAGCGAGCCTGAATGGAAGAGGGCCTGCAGGGTAAAAGGGTGGATGATTCAAATATGTAACTACTTTATGGAGGAAAGAAAACCACCAGTCTGATAGACAGGAACTCCAGATGTGGCTTTTACTATTAGTGTTATGATGCAGCATGCACAATAAAGTTGGCAGCAGTGGGCAGAGGAATGACTGAGACAGAAGTCTTAAGCATCAACCTTTCCTGAACATCTCACCACGTAATCCAGGACGGTCAAAACCTGCACCCACTGCTCTGGTGCCATTTCCAGTACTAGTCCCTGGAAAACTGCATATTTCTATGATATTCTAAAAACTTCACAGGCCACACTGAGGATAAGCATTTGAAATTCCCACTAAAGTGAAACAGATGTTGGAATGCAATGACGGAACCAAGAGTTGTATCACAACGCAGAAATTATTTTGAAGAATTATTAAAAGACACTACTTCTAGAATTACGCCAACTTCTAATAAGATGAACATTAAACATTAATATAGAACAGAGCTGAAGGCTCAACTCATTCCTATTGACTACGTACACATTTGTCCAGAAAATGGGTGATGAGAGATGTTTTCATTCAGTGCCAGACATGTACATGGATCTGACACTAAGAAAATGTTCCATACTATTCCCCTGCAGCTGCAGGCATAATGCAGAAACCAATCCTTTAGACCCTTTAGGCTTAAAATTGGTATTTTGCACATAAATCAGAAGCAAATCAAAGTGGCCACAGGATTAGATAAGACATTGGACAATTTTGCTTAGGATCATATTTACTAGCGCTGGGAAGAGCCTGTTCCACTCTTACTATAATTTCTTTGACTTCTAATAGGACTGAAGTTTAGACGCAGGAGTAGCTTTCTTTTTGTCTTTTGCTCTTTTTTATTTCCTTTTTTTTCAAAAGTGATGCTGTAATTCAAATCCTGGTATCCTTGGAAACAGCTACTTTCCTCAGATATATCTGTGTCAATTAAAGTAATTGGGACACTCCAGCTAATGGTGCCGAGATTTCAATACCCAGGCTAGTGCTGAAGCATTAGCTCTAAAGGACTCCGTGGAAGAACAGATCCTCTGAAAAAAGACTGTCTAAGAAAGGCTCTTCTCTTTGTAAGCATTTGCCACAAGGTTAGCTTTAAAGAATTTCTATGTATACAGGATGCACAGAGACTATTTAGTAAGAGTAAACTTGGGAGTTTATTTGCATGTGTACGTAAACAGAGCTCCCTAAGCAGAGAAACACCATTTACTTAGCTATAAAATCCTTAGCTAAAAAAATACAGTTTTACAAAATCAATCTTCTTTCTCACCCTTTATATATGTACAAACACACTCAAAATGACATTGACTAAGAGACAATTTCTATACACATCAGATCCACAAACAAACAATATTGACTTTACCAAATATCTTAGGTGATCCCGAAAACTGGAAGAAAACTTCGAGAATTACCACTTTAGCACAGGTAGCTGGGGGAGGTGGGAGAAAACAAAAAAAGCTGTTAAGACTTTCTCACAGCATCTAAGAGCAGCTTCTTCCTTCCTATTTAAACCAGAAAGTTATTTAAAAAAAGAGTAAGATGCTCTAACATATTTTTAAAGTCACATAGCCACCAATCAATCACTCAGTTCCATGACATGCATCACGGCTTTTCTGCACATACATCACACTCTCAGAAAAGGTTTTTGCTGAAGTATATCTTGAGACCCATCTTCACCCCCAAAGAAAGCATTAAAAAGAAAATTTCTTCCATAGAGGATGTTGACAGCAAGAATATTGGTATGTAGCACTGTTAATTAAAATGTAAAGACATTTGCTCATTTTTGCATACTAAATTTTTGAATAGTAGAAAGTGATTTGTAGTAGAAGCTTTTGGTTACTACGCAAGTGGTAAAGTGACTACACCACAATTAACATCCGTCTTTTCCATCCCAATCAATAGCAGGGAACCAGAGAAGGAATTAAGTAGTATTTGGGAAAAACTAATAATGATGGTTTGAAACTATTATCATTGGGTATTTCAGTTGTCACACATCATACCAGCAAAGGGAATAAAATAAGAAACTCCAAGCTTCAAGGAATCTTTTCTTATATTAAGGATCTACTTTAAGTCTTTTTCTAAAGCCTAGATGATCCAGGCCTTCATGCTGAAAGACCAAAAATAGGGTATTCAGGCTTAGGCTAAGGGGACTAAATTATCCTTTGATACTGTTAACAATGGGGGGGGGGAATAAAGCAGCCAGAAGAGTGCAGTAGCTGAGTCAGGACCGATGCAGGCATTCACTGCCAGCAAAGGCATGAAAAGACCAGAAAAACCACAGTTCAAAATTGGCTGCCATAACTGTTGTTTCAGTCCATTTGAGACTTAAAGTTATGTATATAAGAAATCTGTAATGGAATATGGAATAGCTCTATCAACAAGATTTTAAGTGAGAATTAGACAAGTCTACAGTGGAACAGCTGCCAAACTGGACTTGGGACAACTCAACTCTAGAAGGTCATTTTTCAGTTTAAAGACTACAGTAAGCAAAACCCTAAAATATTATGCCTATGAAAAAGTCTGGAAATATGCTGTAATACTCAGTAAAACCAGCAAAGGTAACGCAAGTTTCAACTTGTTCCTTGTTACAGTTTGAATACGGAAAACACATTGTAGTCACTGAAAACCTAGACACAGGTATGTTTTCTCTAACAATTTATTTGTATATAGTAAAAACTTGTGTATGCATTCTCATTCTTAAGACATAAACTAAGGGTCTGATTCTTCCAGTGAAGGAGGCCAAGTTTGACATTCACAACAACAGCAGCACAATTAGGCAATGCATAAAATTACAATTGCATACAAACAGCTGTCTGACAGGCGCATGGCAAAATAAACAGAAGCCCTAAATTAATTCAGAGTAATTATTTATATAGGCTAACAAGAGATGAGCATTGTCGATTGTTTTATTTGGTGAAGATAAAAATTACTTTGTTTTTCTACCTTCTTTTATGTGAATGTGAATAAATGCTCAATTCTGTATCCTGATTAAAAACATTTCCTATTTTAGCCGAAATATGTACACTTGGTTTCTGAGGCGAAGTGGTCTACTTGGTGTTTTATTTTACTAGCTTTACATTTTATTAAAAAAAAAAAAAGTAGTTATATTCTCAGCAGAAGAGATTTGAATGCTGTATCAAGTCCATTCTGTTGACCATCTATACAAAGAGGCCAGTGCAGCAGATCATGCCAATCAGGTCTCCCAGAAACATTAAATATGCAATAAAGGCTATTGAGAATTTTCCAAGAAAAACAAGCTTGTTTGGTTTGAAGATCATTCACTGAAATAAGTATCTCACAGAAAACACATGAGTTGAAATCAAAATCTGATGAAACACGGAGGAGGCATATGCTACTCAGCAGCTCATGCAGATGGCTGCTAGAGATCTCTGGTCTGCAACAACCTATAAAAGCCCATCTGGAGAGGTCATGGATGCCGAAACCACAGGATTTTCCTTCAGTCACAGAACTGGGACATTCTTGAGAGACAGATGTCCCCCGTGTCTAGAAGCCACGCTGGCCAGAGCCCTGAAACAGCCAAGCTGCAAGGCTTGTGCAGAGCCAGGAACACACCATGCTGTGGGACTGAGCAGCTCTTCATCTTATTGATGAGTCTAATGGAAGTTGCTAAGGTCATTCCAGGTTTATTCAGCACCTGCTAGGGCAGGTGTCTTCTGAAGTTATACATGTACTGTACCCAAGGCAGAGTAACAGAGATCTTCAGGATCATAAAGGCTTGAATTTTGGTGCTCTGTTCTCAATTAAAGCAAGGACAAAAAACTCTAATCTTGAAAACATTCACAGAAGAGAAATATTGTTGCTTGGCCAGTCCTACACCATGCCATATTTTCTCTCATGCTATTTGCAATGGCATCTGCAAGCTCAGCCCTCGCTGTCTCTAATATTCAGCATTTTGTTCACTTCAAGCTAAGCAGAGGATGATGAAAACACATAAAACATCTTTTGGCACAAGCCAAAAGAGAATCTGCACCACCATTACTTGCTACATGAGTACATCAGATCTGTCACGAACAGTGACATGCCAGGCATAACAAGCATCTCTGAAGTCAAACTCCCAGTTTCACTCTGCCACAGAATAGAGGATGCTGATGACAGATGGGCAGAGTTAAGCAAGCCATTCGGCCAAAATCCTAGATAGATGACTGTAGCTACATTTCACTGCCAAGACCAGAACCTTAGTCTGTATCAGAAAGCACTAACTTTCTGGCTTCGGTTAGGGAAAAAAAATCTATTAAATAATATTATAAGTAAAAAAGAAAAGAAATGAAACAATCATCCACTCTCCTGGCTCATTTTCCTAGTTTTCTCCTCTGCCTCCAGGACTATTCCCTCTGCCTGCATAGTCCCAGATCCACGTAATCGCAGAACCGTCATTCCACATCTCTTAACACTGCTATCCACCTAAGTCAAAACTCCCGTTTTCCCTTTGGATCAACTATTTTTTATCCTCCACCTGAACTAGCAGATACTTCTGTTCTGTCATGCTGACTGGGCATCAGCTTGGAGTCACTGGACAGAAAGGTTGAGTCATGCCTCCCCCCCAAAAAGCCAAAGAAATGAGAATGTAAGTTGCCTGTGAAGTTTCACTTGTACTAGAAGGTGATAATTTCCCATTTACTCCACAGTGACAGAACATTACTTACCAAAACTGCGTTGAAGCTGCAAAGCATGCTTAGGGTCATGCAGTCGGAGCCACCCTGCCAGACAGATCCATCGTACATCACACGCTATCTTACCAAGTTGCTCCAGCTCTACCAAATTCTGCAAGGATAGTTTATTTCAGGTTCACAAATCTTAACCTGCAACTGCATTTTCTCATTAAGTACTCCCAGGGATTTCAGTAGGAGCTGCAACAAATATCTAAAAATCTAGAGTATCCTCTATTTTATTTTCCTACTTATGAACTGTAACAGCAAGCTAAAGTACCGCCACTTATATAAACTTGCATTTTAAGTTTAAACGTATTCTCAGTAAGATCGAGACAACATTTTACTTAAATATGAGAAAGAATGAGATCTTTACAAGTACACTACAATCAAACAAAATGGCAAGAAAGTTTTCAAATGTCTGTTATTGGCAACTTGTGTAGACTTTGCTCCTCATAACAATCTAATCAAAACAAAATCAATAACAAGTACATTTCTACTAAAACAGAAACCTAACATAGTACAATAGCATATTGTTGCATGCATTAAATCAATAGGCCTCTTCAGTTTTAATGTAGTTGTGGCAATACTTCAAAGAGAATTTTGAAAGGAGTTGTTTTTAAACCACAAGCTGACTTCCTTCATTGTGAACACAATAGGCTTTTAATAAGTGTTTTTCTGTACAGATAAAGTTCTTCATAAAAGGAAAACAGGAAAGATCCAGAAAGGCTTTGCAATTCTTAAAAAAATAAACATTTATAATATCTAGATCATAGGTGGGCAAGATGTGGAAAAACCTGGGGGCTGCTTGCCCACAGCCATAAAATAAGCTAAGCAAGTCAAAACGTGAAAAAAAACTCAGATGTATTAGGGAATCATTTCAGCCCCTCTGTGTTGCAAAATACAGTTTGTAGGAACAGTCATCTTTTTCAGCAATATTTACTCCTGCCCATAAGCCCCGATACAGAGACCTTTATGCTACCTCTTCATGAAGTGTTGCAATAGCCCTACAGAACAGCTAATGCTACCTTCAACAGAGAGCCAAGGAGGACAACCAGGCCAGGCAGGTTTCAAATTTGTTTTGTTTTAAAAACAAAAAAAACCCACCAACACCCCACTACAGTAGATTATTCTAGGAATGTAAAAATGTATTAGGAATGCAAATACCATATGCCAGTCCCAGCCATTCAAACCTTTAAATCAGAAAGAAACTAAGCCAGGAAAAGCAATTTAAAACCACTTAACCCACAGAAGTGCCTCAGACTCACCCCTAGTAACTAACCCAAGAGAGACTGTGTTACCCATGTACTTATACACAACCATGAGCTCTTCCAGAACAATCTACATGTGCAGAGGCAGGAGAAATGTGAGGAAGCAGTAATCTTTTAGGAAAATCTTTGACTTACTAGGCACTACTCACTCTACATCTATCTAGACACACAAAGACTTTTTTTCACAGGGAGACTTCCCATAAATCCCTTGTGGGTTCTCTAAACGAACACCAAACCATTCACTCTACATTTAAGTATCTAATGAATCACAATACTATTAAGATGATCCACCATTATCCCACGGAAAACAAGGCAGAGGCTAAACAAAAAAATGCACCACCATCCTAGTGATTCTCCATACCCTTTAGGTGTGGATTCTCAGCACAAAGTGCATTCTATCACAGAGAGTGCTGTCAACTTATCCTTCTCACACTGCATTTGAACTGCGTCTTCACTGTCTCCATTTGACATAGGTCTGATGTGCAACTGAGACAAGTTTCCTTCACGTTGATATGTGCATATGGTACTTTTGATCACCGAGATCTATTTTTGCAGTCTAAAAGCTGGCTGCAAATTGCAACAATCAGGAAAACATACTGGTTTTGATCAAATTTTCTTACATATAATGTGTTGAAAGGTTAAGTGCCCATTTTCTCCAGAAAAATAAAATAAACCTGACAAAGAGTTTAAACACGGCTAAACACCTGTCATACAAAACCTTCAAACAGAGTGTGAGAGGCCAAATGCAATGCAAATAACTTCTGCAAGGCTGTGCAAAAGCAAATATGGGGCAAGTGCTCATAAAGACAAAAATACTTCCCTGGTTCTGTTGGTGGTTACACTCTAAAGCCATTGCTTTCTTAACAAGGGCTGTTGACTCTTCAAGGCCTGGAACCCTATAGTAAGGCCTATATAGTCCTCAGCTCCTCTGAGGAAGCACTTACGCATTCATCCCAAAGAGCCGAGTGACAGGAATATAAGAATAGGACAATCTCTTATAGTGGTAAGGAAGACTCAGGGAGGAACAGGCCAGAAGACACTGTGCTATTTAGGATTTCCCTTTGCAGATTTGAGTTGCTGGTGCAGCAACAAGTCCTTCCTGGCTTAGGAAGGAAGCTAGTTGCTTCACACCTGTTTTCCAGAATTTCTGCGCTGATTTTAATCATATCTCAGTGGAATAAAATGCGATGCAGAAGACATGTTACACAGGAGATTGCAACATGCTGCTGAGCCTCGTAGCTTACACTACCTTCCTGCAAGATTAGATGTGAAAGAAAAAAGGAAAAACACTGCAGTGGATGGAAGATAATCCTGAATTGCAATAGCAGCAAAAGGACTTCAGAAAGGTGGTGGATTCTTTCTAGACAGTGCTAGGGAAAGCAGGATCACTTTGTCCCTTAGCTGGGATGCCAACAAAACAGCACTAGAGCAACCTCCAGCTGCTCTTCTCATTCAATGAGGCTTTATTTTCTTTATCCCAGGAAGCTGTAAGACATGTGAGCCACATCGATGTGTCTTCTGGACAAGCGTTATAACCCAGCCTTTGTCCTTGTGCCTCAATGCACCAAAGCTGTGTAAGTCATCAACTAACTTAACCTATAGACATAAGGCTCATTAGGAAGAGACTGGCAGATTTCTCAAGACAGCATGGTATTTAAGCATGAGTTCTTCATCATTACTTGTTAAAAATCTTACAGGGTTCCTGTTAGCATCAGATAAGGTTAATGACCACACAGAAAACCTTTGAAATGGTGACAGAAATATAGGCCTCCCAACAGAGCAAAAAAATGACCTGTTTAAAACTACTAAGTCAGGAAATTCTATACTGAAAGGGAACCAGCCCAATAAAATAAATCAAGTGATAGTTACTAAGTAACTGTGTCAGGATAAAAGGCAAACAAAACTGAAGGCATTATATCCAACTGTACAGACAGAATGAACTGCATTGCAGGTCAGCCAGATATGTTTGTGCAAGGTAACTGGACTGTAAGCTTCACTGTGATGAACCACACTTCAAGTATATTTAACTTCTGAATCCCAGAGCACAATGCTACCCTGATAGCCTATTTTCATTTAGTTATAAATACGGCTGTGTTGTTCCTATACACACACTTTCCACCGGATGCTTCAATAAGTCTATTAAGAAATAAGATACCGGCATTGAATTTGCCTATTTGAAAGCTTATGTAAAAGAACATTCACAGAGTGCACGAAAGCAATATATAAATTAATAAAGAAAACAGTAGCCCTGTTTTGAGAACTTCTGGTTAACAGAGGCCATGTCAGAGCACACTTAACCCCACACAGTTCCTCTCCTGTGAGTCCTCCTCTACCACAACCTGTGCATCTCACTTTTCTAAATGTTTAGCCTTTATAAATGGGAGAGTGTGTATTGTGGGGTAGTTCAAGCTTGCTTTCTTTTGACATTTCCTTATTTACGGCTAAAGCATGTGGAAAGAAATCATTACTGGGAGGCAGTGACCAAAGTCTGCAAAGTGCTGGAGTTCAGCAACTGCCTAGCTAGGCTTTTACAACAACAGCATGTCTATAGCATACCAGAAGTCAGAACTTTTTAATAAATACTGCACTCTTGTATTACAAAAGCTTATTTAAGAACACAGCAATTTTCCAAAAATGGTAGAAGAGTCAGGTACTAAGCCTCAGTTTGAACTGTGCTGGAAAGATAACTAAGATACTCTCTGAAATTTCAGTGAGTTACATTACCCTTCACAGACTCCAAATTGCTGGTTAGCTTTATCCTTCACCTCCAAAAAGCTGTCCATACTCAATGACAAGACTGATGGCATTTTGGCTGTTGTTGAATTGTTTTATTTGCCATTCCATTTTCTTAAAAAATTATATGAAGCCAAAAGAAAATGTTTTCAGTGAAATTGAATTAGTTGCACAACCCTAACATCCTGAAGTATTTATTTGCATATAACAGTAGTTCATCAGCTCAAAAACTCAGCTTTATTATGTGCTTGTCAGAATAAATGATAATGCCAAGTGGCTGGCAGAATAATGAACAAGTGCCATGATAAATGGATCGTCACACAAAGCTATCTGAAATACAACAATGATGACAAGAGCAACACTTAGAGGTACACCTACAGTTTCTCTTCTTCCATTTTTCCTCATGTGTTGTGCAATTTTGTTCCATCCTAAGTTTACTTGGCTAGAAAAGAGGTGGAACACAAAACAAATAGTGGCTAAATTCTTAAGAGAGGCACAGTACAGCTTCACTGCAATCAATAGATAATTGTATAGCCATGCCACAGATGAATTTGCCCTTCATGCAAAGAATTAAGCAAGCATTGTTAAAATATTCACTTATTTCACAGTTAAGTTTGCCCTCTGATAATCATCTACCCATTATCTATTCTGTTAGCACATTCTCCTTCCTGTTGCTTCACACACCACGCAAAACAAAAGGGAGATGATTAGAAGTAGGTATTGTTGCTTCATTACGCTAAGGTCAAAACTAATTCCAAATTCAGTTCCCAAATGCATCCAAACTGGTGAAAACAGATTTTTAACCAGAGCGCCAAGAACACATCTCCGGTTCACATTTAACCATAAAGCAGAGAAAACCATAAAGAGAGAATTTAATTGAACTCTCAACTTCTGGATCTTTGCACAGTCAAAGAAGTGACTACTTCACTACAGTCCCCAGCTTGGAAACCATCACTTAAATAAATATTCCCTTTATATACCTGTACCACAACGAGTGGATAAGGCTATTCAGTTAAATAAGCATTTAAGCACACTTCCAAGACACTGTTCCGTAGAGTACAAAGACCCAGAGCGAGAAAAATATCCAGGAGGCTTAACATCATATGGAGTATGACATCCCCCCCTCACACAGGCTTTTCTGAATAAGTTACATTTACAGTTTCTACATTATTTACAGCATAAATAACACTGGAATCTAGAGACCATACTAAGAGTTACATAGAGGGGAGGGAATGCAGAGGGATAAGGAGAAAAAAAATGAGTCACTTGTACCTGCGGGTACATTTAAGTTTGGAGCAGGTGTGTAGGAAGAGGAGTGAAAGACAAGCCCAAAAGATCTCCATTAGAACGGGCTATCCCCCTCACCCCGAGTTAGCCTTTGTTATACACTAACAGGATTCCTAGTATTCACATGTGAAGTGAATTATGTAAGACATCTAACAGATTGGTATTGCCTTCTGTAACTCCTGACAGCTTTTCCAAGCTCCAAAACAGTACAAGATTACCGTGAGAGAAAACGGATTCAGGTCAGCAACCCTGAACACAAAAGCTATACTTGCAGTATGGGTAGCTGTGAAAAAAGCAATTGCCCATGAATTCTTGATGAACCAAAAGCAATTAGATTTTACAAAAAAAAGGAAACAGTTCAAAATGTTTTCTTTAAAAGGATAGCATAGACATAATTTCCCTTACTTCAGTACTTTACAAGGGCTGCACACCATCAGAATCTCTCAAACATCTTGAAAACAATATCAGCCACTTTTATTCCAGGTAGCCACAAAATATATTTGGCCTTTTCAACTTTCATTGTACTTAGAAGATGTTACCAGAAAGTACCTGAAGAAGCAGAAAACAATTTTGAAATAATTGGATCTAAAGTTTCAGTCACAACTTCTGGCTTGGAAAGCAGTGAGGATAGGAGGAAAATGAACAAGGAAAAGGAGGGAGAACAACTGAGACACACAAGACAGAATCATAGGGTTAACACCTCCAGAGAACATCTCATCTGTAGCCACCTCATCCTCTGTAGGAGAGGTGACAAAGCAGAAATGACTGATATCGTCTAGACAAAGAAAAGCTGCACTTTCTGCAAGCAGTGCAATTCAGTGCTTCATTATTATCATTAGGGGGAGGAGAGGAGGGCACCCAAGAACAGTCCTAAGAAATACCATGGGAGGCTCAGCTTTGAAACCCTCAAGTCTAGAATTTGACTGATTATTGTAGGTTTTTCTGTGCCCAACAAAATACACCATAAACAGTGCTGATTTTCAGGGAATAACAAGACTTATGGCAGAGAAAACAAGGATTTAGAGTATTCCAAATCATCACCCATCTCAAAAGTTAGAAGAGCATGGGATATATTTTCAGGAAGCAAACGTTATCCATAATTCTGGAAAACAACAGCAGGTAAAGCCTGAACTAAGTTTAAAACCTGCTCTGTGGTTCAGGACTGCAGCTGGTTTTTGTACTGTAGAGTTACAGTCATTTTAGAGTTGCTAGGAAGCCTTTCTGAACAGAAGAAACGTAAGCAGGAATACTTAATTTAGCTTTGCCCAATTAATGCGTTGAATTTTGTATTAAAACGTTCTGAGATTTTTTTCTTCTTCTACAGTTGACTTCTAGACCGATCATTACCCACAAGTAATACTAACCTTAAGCTTATTAGCCCAACTTTCAGATATTAATAAAGAATGCTATAGGTTACGCACCCATCTTACCATTGAAATAATGCCTAAATTGCTGGGAGTAAGATAGCAAGTTTTCCAAACTGCTAGGGCAAATCCTTGTGCTACAAAAGGCACCATGGGGTCTGTATATGTACATAGAATAGTTCATCTTAGCTTTTTAATGTTTTCTCCAGAAAACATGCCGACATTCAGGTAATCTAATGACAGGGGCAGATTTGCCCTCCTGGACAGAGAAACTGTAGGAGCAAACGATTTCAGATGTAAAAGGCATGTCACACTAAATAGTACCAATACAGCCAAGGTTGAAACTAGGCATATAATCAGCAAACTTTGAATTTCTACAACATTTAGACAGCCTTCATTTCAGTCTGACTTGGAAAATATTAGAAATTCCCTGTGGAGGTTGTAGCTTCTAGTTTTACTTTTGAGATTGAAATTCATTTTAGAATTCAATTTTTTCGTTCTATAAGAACTGAAAAATAAAGAATGAAATATTATTTCAACAGCCACGTGCTAGTCTATTACAGACATATCATCAATTAAAATAACTGATAAAGTGAAACTTTAAGGTGCCTTTAATGAATGTTTAGCCTTCTCCCATCCCTATTTTCCCTCCTCATGTTTCTGGCAGGGATAGTGCTTACTTCAAAAGTAGTACAGAAATAAAATAAGAGCCAGTATTTCCTTTCTAACTTGTTTAACCACATGTTAATCACACAACCGATGCTTAGCTTAGGCTGCTCAGCATTACAGAAGTCACTCATAATAAAAAACACACATGCACAGACATTGCTGTTCAATATATTCAGCGATTAGATACTCCAGGACTTTTATTTGTGAATAGTCTCATATTTTGGGTGGAAATACAGAATAAAACACTGCATACCTGACATATCTGAGCAAAAGCCAGACAGACAAAACCCAAACCTCATACTGCAACCTCCCTGGGGAAATCTTTGTTCATTTTAATACCTGTTCAGTCAGCTGTCTCTGTGAATGACAAGGTTTTATCTCTAACGTGAATGGCTTTGAAGGCTACTTGCATTATCCATTCTTCAGCAGCTGCTGCTGAAACCACAGGGTTGCAAACTTATAATTAAATCCAGCTGCCACTACTGTGAGTTCAGTTATATCAAAGTGAGCAGTAATGCCTTGTGGTTGCTGGCAAGATTCTGTCTCCATTTCTAGACAATGTAATTAACTCTTTTGCCCCTTTTAGACGAAATAAACATCAGCACTGAAGAATGCTGTTAAATGACTGTAAAATACTATTTATATAGAGGAATTCTGTTGCAGTCATTACACCTGAGAAAAATTTCTAGGTATCTGATGACTAACAACAAATGGCTGTATCCTTAAAAGCACTGAGAAGATGCCCAAGGAGATAAAAGGTACAGGATGGAAGGAATTTCCTGTAGGAGAGGAGGCACAGGAGGATACACATAAACAGATTTACTCTTTAGCCTTAACACACAACCTCTAGAAGAAAGCAAGTAAAGATTCAGCTTGAGGGGAATGCAGGCATGGGCTGGAAAGGAACCAGGAAAAGAACAGACCTGCCCGTGATTCTGAGACCACTTCCTAAAGGCCATTGTCCATGTCTTAAGTCAGACCCAGAGATAAAGTGCTTACTAAATGCGTATACACACTTCCAGAGGTATATCTTTTACTGTCAAAAACTGTTTATAACCGCATGTCAGTGTTTAGGCCAGCAAAAATAATTAGCTACCTATATTAGACTTCCTCAATCTTTGAGGTGCTGCTCAAGAAAACTTCATTTCCTCACTTTTATAAGAAATGTTGCAATGACAATGCCTAAAAAGAAATTCCATGGGAGTTAGAAGCCATCAGCAACAACACTGAGTAATGTTATTGAAGTAGAAAGCAACAGTCAGCTGAGCTTTGTTTGTGAGGATTTCTCTTATTATTTGTACACCCTTTGGAAACACGCGACAGTCCAATTACTTCTGAGGATGGGTGAGAATGCACAACAGAAAACAGAAGTGCCTGACCTTCCACTACAAGCACACGAAGGTTAAAGAAAGGAGAGAGTTATTTTTTGCGAGGAGAACGAGATGCATAGCAACCATCTCAAAACTCACTCTGCAAGCTTCCCAAAATATGTCAATAAAGATAAAAAAAAACTTCTGCCAAATCAGTTAAAACCTTAAGTTATCTGGATTTTTTATTCTTTTAATATAGGGGTTGCATAGAAAGCTACATAAAACCTGTATGAATTGGATGCTGGTAGAAGTCTAGCCAGAGTACCATGGGCTATTTGAACTCACCTGTATAACCTCACCTAATTGATTGTGATCTAGCTCATACCCACAGAAGTGTCCCATGGTCACAGACATTGGCAGGAATCATGAAGTAGAATCAGGATGTTTCTAGAGCCTTGAGGTCTGCTCACTCGCCTTTTGATGGCGAAGAAAATGTACCTGCAAGCATCTTTGCACAACATTCATCTTTTTCTATGGTTTGCTACCATATCTCCTGAACCAACATCAAATAAATGTTAGCAGCTAGAAAGCAAGTTTTCTTCCATTTTTTACTTTTTGCAGCAAGTTCAAAGTAAACAGCCTTTTGTACCGAAGATAAGGGTGAATTTGCTCTCAAGTGGTTATTCTTAGGTTCATCTACTTTTGACATATTTGTTTGCTGTTTCACTACTGC
This sequence comes from Cuculus canorus, assembly GCF_017976375.1. NCBI lineage: Eukaryota > Metazoa > Chordata > Aves > Cuculiformes > Cuculidae > Cuculus > Cuculus canorus. The sequence continues at coordinate 21,338,321 of NC_071409.1, forward strand.
CGTCTGTCTATCTGTCTCTTTGTACTAATGGCTGTGAAGCCCTGGCACCAAAGAGCATTTCAGCAAGATGGGCTGATTATTATATCCCATCATATCTAGGTGAGAACCAGTCATGATTTTTTCAATCAGTGTTTTACCATTCCCGTTTTAAAACGACAAAGCTTTTATTCCTCCTAGCTTTTTAGCGGCTACTTTTAAAGGGCTTTTTATCTGCAGAGGTTCATAATTTACCAATGCTGAAAGGTGTTCCTATAGATTACACTGCCAAAGACTGGAAGTGCATGAAGAGGGAATTTAATGCAGAGGGAAGGGTAAGAAGAAAGAATAGAAAGGTTGGAGGAAGCCATGCTTTGAGGGTTTTTTTTAATCCTTCACAGGATCTTCCTTGCAACTAGAATTAACCTCTGAATCAATTGTTATCCATCATTAGAACAGATAATGTCATTTTATCTTAACCATAACTTTTTCTTGAGGTTACAGATACCGCTTGGACCTTCTGCAGTGTTTTCTGCACTACATTTGTCTTTTGCAAGTCTCTGCACAGAAGAGCATGAAACTCATCTTTCTCATAGGTTTCTAATCAGCTCCAGCTCTGTGACATTTTATATTTAGATCCAATGTTACATCTGTATTAATTTGTGACTGTGGGTCTATAATTTAATATGCAAATTATGTTTTACATGTCAGACCATCTAACAGTTGCCATCAAAGTGCAGAATACACGAGACAGAAAGGTATACTACCATGACACCAAACCCAAAAGGCATTATTCAATGACAGTGGATGACTATTTTGATAGACTTACACATATGGATTGATGTTGTACATTAGAAAGTTTTTAAATTACTTAAATGGGTGTGTTCCTCTTAAAAAAGCAGGGAATCATCCAGTACATTTGTTTCTTAAATTTTCAAGGCAATTACATCACTGAAGTGCTGGAGATCTCCAACTATCCAGCAAGACCAGAATCTGATAAAAAGTTACATTAAAAGACTATACCATGGTTAAAATTTCATTGAAGTTGATAAACTAATTATGGATTGAAGGCATAAGACACCAGTGTTTTTCCCTTTTTACTACAGTTAAGACAGGATGAAATCGATTGGTTTGAAGTAGTGTAGGGCACAGGGAAAAAAACCAATTCAGTTCACTAACCATAAATAACTGCTCTGATTAATATACTAATTTTAAACACCAAAGGTCTGTTGGCATACTTTCTTGTGCAAATACTTTCGATTAACCACAAAATTGCCTAAAGCACTTGTTTTATAGGAAATTCTTTATAAACTTAATTTTTATCCAAATTTGCCCCAGCAAATCATGAATTAAAATAACGCAGTGAAAAAAGAAAAAGGAAAAACAAAAATCAACCACCACTTCTAAGCACCAGAAGAAGGAAAACATACTTGCTTGAGTCATACATATCTAGTGCTACTTCATGGTTACTAAAAATGATGAAGTGTCAAGCTCTTATGACCATCTAAGGGAAGAGCTGGCTTTAGTGCCTATACTTCTGTTGTTCCTGTGAACTCTCAAGCTACTTGGACAGAGTTGAGTATCTCCCATCCCACTATGCCAGCTAATTTCTGCCCCGACATTCTTCCAAACCATACAAGTATTGTCTGTCTTACAAATAATTATAAAGGACATTTTTGAATGGATGTGAGATCTGAAATGGATTTCAAAGTGCAAGGACACACTTATGACTCGTACCTCCCTCTGCACTTCTTGGCCCAAGCAGCACTACCTTAGGTGCCTCTTCCATGCCATTGCTGAACTTCCATGCCATCAAGAAAGCTTTAAGTGCTGTCAGGCTTTTAAATTGCTTCTGGAAGGGCCAAAACTGGATTTGTAGACCTTGAGGCTTCCCAACTCCCACCCAAGGCAGCAACAGTGTCATGACAGTAGCTTCCAAGGTCACCAAGAAACAGATTGCACAAGAAGCATCAGAATGAACACAGGGGTGACAGCAGGGCACCAATTTAGCCCTGACAACTCCAAGCTGACAGAAGGCTGATGATTACACTGAGAAATAGAACGGCTCCATTTGGTATGAACATGCCTGACCCCAGCATGCTACTGAGTATATCAAGGAAGGTGAAGAGATGCAGACAGGAATAACAGTGATATCTTCATATAATGATTTTTAGTTACCGAGAGGGAAAATTTGAAAAGGCCATCCTTATTTTAGGCTGAAGAGATTTCTAGATCTCCCTTTGGGCTGGCTTTCTTGCCTAAAGAACCACTCTACACTAGTTAAGGATACAACTTACCATGCCACACAAAGACACATCTACCAGTTTTAGCAAGGGAAGAGCTGTCCAGCCAACTAAAATAAGACTTTAAATACCCAAACAGCTAAAATAAGTTAAAAACCACAGATTTTCAAATTCCTGTTGGACATGGAACACTTAACACTGAAAATTCACCAGTAACAGCCTTTGAAACAGTTTTAAAGAAACTGAAATCTTCAGTGTTGGAAAAGAATTACAACAAAGATAAATACTTACCAGATTATCTGATCACTTCATCTAAATCAAGGGCTTCTGCATTTGTAATATAACCAATTTATATTAAGGTTGTTTAAAACCCAGACTGCCTGCTACTTCATAGAATTAAACCAATTTGCTTTAGGACTGGCTGAGATGTCAGTAGTGACTACTTCTTTAACACATCAAGCGTTAGTTGCTGGCCACAACCAACCTGCTATATAAGAAGTAAAGGCAGTAAAGCACCATCATACAAGTCTCATGCTGCTCTTCTGTGGTTCACACATGACAAACAAAAAGACAGTGCCACTGTCTGTTCTTAACTCCTTATTATATGAAACACATCAACATGCCTCGTTAGCACTGTCTGTTGTTTAACACTTTCGTTTTCAAATTTTACTATTCAGAATGGTTTTGGATACTCCAGTACAGCACGCCTGTTGTTACAATACTTCGACAAGTGCTAAAGACATGCTTATTACCACAGACCCTAATGCAGGCACAGGTGACTGCATGACTTTGAAGTGCTTCAGCACATACCAAACCAACAGGATGCTCTCAAGCTGTCAAGACATGACACCAGTGCTCCTTTTACTGCCTTATAAAGAACCAAAACCATCTACACCTTCATATTTGCTGTCAGCCAGTGCTGCTTAATCACAAGAACAGAAGAGAATGGTAGCCAAAGAAAAAAGAAATGGGACTAATTTTTCCTGGGAGCTGAAGAGGAACAGAAGGAGAACAGGAGGCTAGGTACCAACATGGGAAGAGGTTGGTCACAAGGTTTCTTTTTGCCAGAGGACAGGTAGCTTTCTATCTGGAGCAGCCTAGTCAGTCACCTCTGCTTCCCTTGCCATGACTAGCTTGCTAGCAAAGTGGAAGAGTCATTTGGCGCAGAAGCGTAACCATGCCAGGGCCAAAACAGACCTGATAATCATAGATTATGTACACTAAACTAGAGCTATCTGAACAAAAACTAGCTTTTTTTGCCATCCTCTTCACTTTCCCTATTAGTTAATGCAGAATTATCACATTTTCTTGCATTTTATACACATTTTCATGTTAAAAACCTGCTCATTAGTAAAACTGCACGCGAAGGACTCACAGCTAAGATATGAAAACAAAATACAAGAACTCCTGACAATAATGAGGGCCTTGCTAGAAGGAGCACTATGTAAGCACATTAAGAATTACTGTTCAAGTATTTGTGAGGGTAGATTACCTAGTTTCACTAGGAAACAAAAATCCATGAAAACTAAACACATTTCTATGGGTAACCAAGACCATGGAAGTTTTAAGCTTGCGATTTGCTATAAAGAAAGAAAGTCTGTAGCACTGTTTCATGCATATATGCTGCCCTGTAAGAGTTATTTAGGTCTTCAGTCTCAAAGAAGAAAACATGAATCTCTCCAAGAGACCAGAATGGTAAAAGAGGACGAAACTCTGCTTTATCAAATACCTCTCTGCAGGAAGAAATATTGCATGGAGGAAAATATAAGGAAGTTCTTTTTCATAGTGAATGGGACATTATTTTTGTTTGCAAGATCCATCACACTTCATTGCCATTGTAATCAACAGTTTCCAAAAGAACATCTTTGTTTTAAGGAGTTTTGTACCATAAACTCTGATCTATCTGGACTAGTAGATGCTGACATTTTCGTTTACTGGAATCTTTATATAGTTCAATATCTTAATAGTGTGTGACCAGAGTTAAGGAAGAGATTGACAGCTAGTCAATGAACTGATGAATATCTATCTCATGAGCATTTCATTTTAGGTACCGTGCAGTGTGCATTTTGCCTTTACATACACATTCCAATGCTATTATCTTACACTTAATTACTTAGGTCTCAAAGCACTTTACAAAGGAACGAGCTATCATTATCAACATTCCATATACAAAGAAATTGAAGCATACTGGTATCATTTGCTGAAAGTTATTGAACTCCCATCCAAGGTCAGTGGCAGGTAAAAAACAAAGCTCTTATCTCAACTATCAGGCCAGCACTGTATTCAGCAGACCACGGGGCCTCTCAAGCTGTGGCAAATGCTTCCCATGTACACAATCTTTAGAAATCTAAATCAGGCATTGTAAAAGAATTTCAAATTCAACCTGCATTACAGCAAACACTACAGCACAAAATTTAAATATATTGACACTCAATCTGTTAAACACTACAATATTGTGTTCTGCTTTCTTCAATTGTATAAGCCAAGACGACAAAGACAACTTTCCTGACAAGTCTACCCTGGTCATTCCTCACCCGCTTTCAAACATCCTCTGGTAACATCCATCTCCTCAGACATGTTCAGTTGTAGCATCATAGTGATGGTAGCCTCTTGCAAAACCTTTGAAATGCTAGGATTTTGTTTTAGTCATGAAATTATAAAGACTATTCAGTTCTCACTCTTGCTTTTAATTTAAGTCTTAAAAGCAGAAGGTGGCACTTGGTAAAACCCATATTAACTTGATAATTGATCACAAAATGTTTAAGAGTCTGAACTCGCTCATCATTTTGCATTGAGCCATTTTATGTCACAAGGAATAAATAAAGTAATCCTTATTTGTAGGATCTGGAATGTTTTCACTAGCTGCACATTCAAGTACAAGTCCCAGGGCTGAATTAAACAAGCTAAGTGATGGTAACTGACTTCCACATCCAGCTCCGGTGCCTAGCAGACCTTGAACAAAGTTACCAAGACAACGGGCAACTAACAATGAAACTAGCACTGCACCAGTTTATTCTTGGCACTTGGTCTTACAATTACTCTTTTTTGGTACAAGTTTCCCCTCTCTTTGACTGGGCAAGAGAAATGGGAATCTCAACTTCCAAACAAGTTAAAAAAATAAAAAGAAATAAAGCTTGCTAGTTTACATTGTAATTGATATAAGTCTATTATTGCAAGACAAATTGCAGCAGACAACGAAAGAGACAGCTCAATCTGTTACTGAATCCTTGTAAAGGCTATATGAAGAGCTCGACCATTTCACTCATAAATCTTTCTTCTAAGTTTTTATTGCTGCTTGTGTGGGTAAAATAATAAAACAATGGGGTGAAGAAAACAAGGAATGCAGTAATTCATTTTTAGGCACAATTACATCAAGTTTGTTATAGGCATCATAACCCTTTCAGCATTGCATCAGAAATAACATCATATTACAGGCTGCTAAAACACCACAGATCTCTTTAAAGAGTCATTAGACACAATCGTGCCAATTGTGAATAACCATCTCTGCTACCAACTGATATGATACACTCGGCTGTCATAAGTCATCTCGATAATTGGTCACAAACTTTCTGCAGGACAGAGCAGAACAAAGAACATAGCGATGTGATTCCCGTGAGGCTGATCTACTTACAAAACATAATAGCAAATATAAACACAAAAAAAAGGACATTCCAGATCAGGATAGTCTTAAGCCCCGTGTTCCTACTTTTTTTGATTATTAATTTACATAATCATTTCTGGTCTAGTGTCTCAATTGTAGTGCCCAGCAGGAAGATCATGAGAGCCACTGCACAAGTCAGACTTTAGAATTAGCTGTCAACACTAAATGACAGAAACAAAAGATAAGCAAAGAGCTTGGAGAAGAAAAGACATAAAACTGAATACATGCAACAATTTTGTTCAAATGAGTGTAAGTACAGTTATGGTTCCTCCTCTGTCCAGAGACTGATGGTGCCTATAACATGAAAAGTGGCAGAAACCAAGACTACAACCAAGGATTACTAATGAGCAGCTTTCTGCAGTAGTTGGTGGTTAGAGTCTTTCCTTGTAAGGCCCCCAAGAGGGCTACCCCTGAACACTCCAGCTGGATCAACAATCGAGGGGCGCAGCAGAGAGGTACAGGGAAGCACGCCTCTGTACCAAAGACTGCCCACTGACAGCTTCACATTGCACAGTAATATTTTCCACTAACACTTTATAGCGCACATTCCAAAAACAAAATCATGGTTTTCTGGGCAGTCATCTGTTCCACCAAATCCTCAAAGCAAAAGATACTGGTAGGAGAGGTTCTTTTTCATTCAGGTGAAGTGTTGGAAGTAAACCAGTTCATTTTAGAATAAAGTTGCACACGCAAGTAGGGAGGAGGGGACAGAAGTTTAAAACCACAATACATTACTATTAAGTAATGCAGTCAAATTAAAATTAAGCTACTTAAACAGCAATATTCCAACATCAGGCAAAAAAAAAGAGGCTATAGCTGCTAGGTCTACAATACATTTTCTTTAGTTTTGCTTGCAACTAATTGATACAAAACTGGCAAGCATCTGACTGGAGATGTCCAAGACTGTTAAGAAGCCTTACACTCTAAATTACCTCGCTTTTGTTAGGCAGCTGAATTGCCCATAACATTCATTCTGAAAGGAAGTTTTTCCCTGCAGAATTTAATTTATAAACCCACTCCTGCCAGGCTGTGATAGCAGCTACTGTACAGACCTGAAAATGATGACTACTGAAATTCCATTGAAACCCTAGAAATCAATAGAAAGCAGACAAATCACCAAGATAAAGTTCCGCCCAACTGCAAAGACCAAGAACTGCAGGATATCTTACACTGTTTTTATAGTGTCCGCAGTCACCAACCTTGAAATAGAGACCGCACAATCTCATTTCAGTCTGAAAATCCAACCTCTGCTATCCACAGGCTGCACCCACACAATCTGCCTGTCTGAAATGCCTTAGTGCCGTAGGTCTTCCCAGGCAAGAGAAGGAGACTCAAAAGACTAGTGAAGATAGTTAAGTATTTGCTGAGGCTTATATCGCATTTCATAAAAGCTTATTATATGGGCTCCTTAGGGAGCCTGATCCTGCTTACCTTGAAGCAGCAGCTCTGCTGTAAGTCAGTAACAAAGCAACCTGCATTGGTGTCACACTGGTTCATATCAAGTTGCAGATATAAACTTTTTGTTTCTATGGGCAGTAAAGAGATACACAATTGTAGCATCTCCCTTGGCCTACCCTTACCTGAACTAATATTGTCTGAAGGCAAGTGCTGGCCCGCTGTGGTCTGATAGCAGAAGTTTCATTGTAAAAAGCCCTACACTGTATTTAAATGCTTGCTCATAAATGAAAAACATTATCTATGACCAGGCTCCAAGGAAAACCACCCTTTTGCAACATTTGCTGACTTTTTGCATTTCCCACTTACCGTGCCAGCTGCAGCTCCAGCTGCTTTATTACCTTCACTGAGGAAGGCTCCTACCCCCACAGACAAGGGGTGCAGCAAGCCCACACAAGACCCACATAAGCCTTAGTGGAGCCCAGAGCTCAAAGTATGACAGAGGTTATGAAGTAAGCATGATACAAGCCATGGATCAAATAAAGAGCTTAGCTTTTCAGCTCTTAAAGGAATTGTTGTAAACAGTTGTTACATTCCTTCTCGCTTAATGACGAACAAGCCAGGTGGGTAGGCGAACATATTAGAATTTAAAAGCAAGAAACCTAAATATTCAAAAATCTGCCTTTCTTTGAACAAAACACATTTTGCTTCAGCTGAAAGGGAAATTATAATTTGTCTAATACAAAAGAAACCCTTTGTCCCAATCAGCCTACTCTGAAGGAAAGGCTTTTTCTCCTCCTTAAGAAACCAAATGGATACAGTTCTGTAATTTTGGAGAGCTTTATGCAGTATGCCATGCTCTTATTTCACATAAATTACAAGACAAACCATTGGGGTTTATCAGATTGTGAAGCAGCATAAGAGGTTCCCATTGAGAGTGGGTGATAGTCTAAGTCACATAGATTTTAGCCTATAATATGCTAGAACAAAGTTATCGCAATGAAAAACTGGTGCATAAATTATTTCAAGGACACTAGGAAATACTTGGCAGCAATCTGTAAAAACAGCTTTCCTGCTTTCAGAGGCACCAAAAGAAATCCCATGAATAAATACATTTGGTTCATTTGTTACAGTCTTTACCCACAGCCCAACCTCTTTTGACTCAGAATTTACTCTCGCAAGGGTAAAGCCATGCTGAGAAATTTAGGAGTGCCACAAGTACATGCAGGTTCAGAAGCAAGAGAAATATTCCACTGGACATCATTGTGGATATTCAATAGCATTATCCACTACAGAAGCTCATCTGACTCCAACCAAATTAATTTTTCATCTTATTTTGTTAAAATTAAATACTAAAAGATGCAAGTTCTGGAAAATATGAGAATAACCAAATAACCAGCTGGAGCACAACATAGGCGATTTTAATATTAAGTCAACATTGATAAAATATTCATGTCTTCACAAATATCATTAAACATGCATTTTACCCAAACACCTGATGCATCTGAGACAATTTACATTGGACTCACCATACTGGCAGCGAAGCCCCTGAAATCCTGCAGGACACTGGCACATCTGGGATCCTGCTTCAGAACATTTCCCTCCATTGAAGCAAGTGCCAACAGTACACAGCGCTAGTACACAAACAGAATGAAATAGGAGGGAGGTTGTTGGTTTCGTGCCAAGAATCCTCCAGAATTGGCTCTTCCTGTTACAGTCCTGCTGTAATAGGGACCTCCAAACAAGAAATTCAGCTTTTTATTTAAACGGAAGGGTTAGACTGCAATAGAATTTCTCATCATGGGTGTAACTACCACAGCAATAACGAGAAATACAACTTCAATAAAAATAAGACTAAGATAATGCAGTTCAATCTAAAGATGCTTCAGAGGCAGAAGACAGTTTCTCAGGACTACCTGAATCCAGAATGGAAGAAGAGACAAACTGATAGAGAATAATTCAGCAATTGTTAAGAAACACTGGTGTACTAAAAGACGTTAGACATGTTTAAGGTAATTACAATACTTCCCTTCCTCCAACAGAACATTATTCTTTGACAGTAAATTAAATTCCACATACTTCAGCCACACATGCAAAGAATATCTGATGTAAAAGAATAATTCAACCATTTTGGTGCCTTCAAGAATTCAAAAAAAATCTGCACTAGTCTTTCAGGAAGAAAATTTTATATTGTCACTGGTGCCTCAAATACATTAAATTCCTCTGTAACAGAGATTAAAATGCAGATTGTAAACATATCTTTGACTTCTTCCCACAAAAGAGGTGCACACTAAATACATGGATTCAGGCTGAAACTAATATGAATGCCTCTAAAGCTTGTTTTTGTTGGTTTCTCTACAGAGAGAATCATATAGGCAATTTCTCTGAATGCATCCCTCATGTTGGTATGCAGATTAAATACATAGGAACAGATGCTAACTTTCATACAGAAAATACAATTACTGACAAAACAGTAACAAACCTAAACAGTGAGTAAATCGCTATCTTCTACTTATATCTTGTAAACAGTGGCTAAAATGGTTCCTTATTTAAATTAAATACCATCTTTTACAAAGGTAGAACATCATGATTAGAAATTACTGATAGGAACAGGTTCTCATCAGGTGGAGAACCATAAAGTAAAACATATTTGCTTCAACGGCAACAGCAGCAGTGAAAAAACCAAAACCAATCAGACTTCATGATGAGTGCTATGTCCAAAAAACAAGTGCCTTACAGCAGATTACTTTGTATAATTTGGGTGACAGCAATAAATTTGATTGGCCTGTCAAAGCCAGGCTGGTACAAAAATGCTGCAACAACTCTAATCAGAAATTCAGTTTCCACTGTTTGGATTAGAGGTACTTGGTACTTTTAGATTTAAAAATACTATAGCTTCTTTATTTTTAAAAGAAATTTCTTTCCACAATATTACCTGTTTATAACTGAAAATCCCAGTTACATATAGCAAGAAACAAAATCCATCTTCCTAGAAGTAAGCATTTGTAGGAAAAGGTAAAGTCTAAGGATATCATCTCTCTTGGTTTGTCAGCTTTGCAATCAACTTACAGTGCAAACAGCCAGGCTCATCGTCATGTTGGACCCATCCAGGGCAGCACTTGTAGACAGTTTGACGTTCCATTCGGTACACCTGCTTGTAAACTGTATAGTACCCAGACCTTTGAAAAGAGTAAGTTTAAGAGAACAATCACAAGTTCTATTCAGCTTATTTACATCTCATTAGTAACAAATTGTACTCATGCATCTTATTTGCTACACATTTTTTCAGCCCCCGTCAGTAGTTCTTGTTAAAAATGAAACAAATGCATCCTGATATCATCCAATAGCTCTAATATACGATAACCACATTTTCTGACGAACCTGTATTCAGGGCAGTCAAAAGTGAGTAACTGTGGTTTGCAATCAGTTCTGGTTTTAGTTATTGGGGGAGTCAGATCTCCCATCAGGTCTATGCATATCACAGAAAAAGAAGTTCTATTCCCCACATTACATGACTTGACAGCGGGACTTGACCTGAAACAGAATGAGACAGGACCACTTTCCGATAATATAAAATTGTGGTTGAAAGCCAGCCAAGAAGTTCATGACACCCAAAACTGAAAAGAGTTGCGTTTTCTACTCAGTAACAGCAGACTTAAAGTCTCAGCAGGACACGACAGATCCATAACTAAGTTCCATATATTTCAGGAGATGAAATAGTTTACAACTCCCCTCTCAAAAAAGAGACAAAAAAAAGAATTAAAGATTTTGCAAAGCTTAGTAACAGAATTCATTTATAACTACAGATAGTATATTACCTTCTCTCATAGCCCATACACCACCTCTTCCCCGTGCAACCTTGCTTCCACATCTTGACCATACGACTAAAGGCTTGAACACATGGCTGTTGGTGTCCTACCAGTGCCATCTCAAACACTGGACACACATTTGGCCTTGAGGGAAAGAAAAAGACACATTTTCTTACTTCTAACACAATATTTAGAAGCCTAGGGAAATAAAATTGTGCTATGTGTAACAGTTAATAACCGTTTGCTAAAAAAACAGCAATACAAATTCTGTTTCAATTACTTTTTTACCTTGAACTGATCAAACAGCTCTTTTGCAAATGAAACCAGTATCCATAGACACCTGACAAAACAGGACCCAATGATTTTAGAACAGCAAATGGTCCACAGATCTTAATGGAGCCAAGATATCATTAATGTATTGGTTGTACAAGTCACAAGTGAACGCACTCCTGATGGTAATTTTCAGATGAATGGCCCAGCTAGAAATACACGATTGTATTTTGTCCCCAGAAAATGAAAGCAAACATTGGAGCAGGATTTAACCGATAACTCAGCAGACGCATTTTGCCATCTCTTGATGTTATCAGCCTACAGTAATCCTTTCAGATGAGGCATTGCCTGACAAAGGCTGGTGCCTCACAAGCTGAGGGGCAGATGATGAAGGTGAGGGAGCCAGAAAGGTTCTGCCCGCACTGAGGTCCTGTACATGCAACAGCCCTTATTTCAGCTGTTATGCTCGGGGGGAAGGGAAATCAAAGACTTGACAGCTAGAGGCACTGACCCCACAGCTCAAGGCTAGTGAATAGCCAGCCTCTATAGATGCGCAATACAAACACAGCACCTGCCTTAGGACATAAACCGAACAATATACACAATGACACTCAGGCTCCACACAAGTCAACAGGAGCTTTTCCATTGATTCAAGGCAGATAAGGTTTATCCAAACTGTCTCTATAGGAAATGTATATTCTGTAAGATTCCCCCCTTTGCTCTCAGTCTCCTCTGGGAAGCACATGAAATTTGTAAGAGGAAGTATCGCTGCTCTCTGATTATTCCTAAAATAACAAGACGAAAATAAAAATGTTGCTTTGTAGGATGATACATATTCTTCATCCTGCTACCTAATCCGAGTTACAAAAATAGCACGATTTCAGGAGGTGTGAAGGAGCAAAAGGGTCACACATTGATAGTTTTGCAGGGACTCTGCCAGCCTTATTCTGGTTTCACTGCCCTGGTGTAAGGTCAGAAATGCTACGTGCCGAAAAGTAAAACATGCAGGGTCTCAGTAAAGCCACAGAGCATGGTCGGGGTGGGAGGTTGCCTTAAGACAGGAGTCTACTGTTTGAAAAATGAAATTAATTCAGTGATTTTTTTTTTAATAGTTTACAGATTGTTAACAATTAAATTATCAGTTCCCCCAGATCGGCTGCTCTAGCTGGTCAGACTGCAAATTTAAGCCTCACTGACTAAAACACAAGGGGAAAATAGGGACATTGCATACCCACTCTGGTAAATGACAAGCAACATTCAGCAGCTGCACCACACCAGATAGTAGACAAGTCCTTCTTCAGATTCAAGTTTGAGACTCCTCTTCAGACCAGAGAGTAACAAATAGCAAGACTGACACACTCATTTCCTCTGTCAGTAGACCCAGGTATGAATGTGAGCCGGTGCTAGAAAATAGGAGGTTTTTTTACATTAATAAGATAGAGAACAGTTCTAGCCCAACAGCTGCCTGGCAGTTAAAGTTATTAGTTACACTGGATATTGTCAGTATCTCATTCAAGATTTACGGTGCTTTTTATCTCAGAGGCCCAAAGTACTTTATAGCTGCCTATTACGTCTGAACACCACGCAAGGTAGCCTTTCCAATATAAGAGTACATTCTTCATCTGCACGTCTGCAGGTAGTTTATAAACATCATTAGATTAAGCCTGGGCAGAACAGGGAAATACTGTAAGTGTGATCATTTTTACTGCTGAGCTAAATACTTGGAGGAAATACTGCCTGCCTAGATCAAAATCATTCCATAATATTCCCAGTATTGTGCAGAAGTCCTTCAGTACTCTGCAGCAGCCAACAGTCAGGTCTCACAGCTCCCAGACTAAGGGGAATACCTGGGACAGCCATCTGAGGGTAAAGAGGCTGGTCCTTCACCCAAAAAGGACACTTCAGTAGAGAAACAGATTCAAAACCAAACCCACCACCTCCCTGGGAATTCTAGGTACTCTACGTAAAAAACGAAGTTATGAAAATGAAGTCTATAGCTGTATGCTCTGGTTGTCTTATCTCACCATGGAAAAAGAGTAAAGAGTACAGTTGTGCTCTAAGACCTTATCTTGACGGCAACTCGTTTCCTGAACTAGAACGCCTGTTTCTCCCAGGCTTTGGAGGAACTGCTTGTCTTCATCATTTTAAAACACACGTTCCGTGGACATTGTTCCATATTCTTCCTTCTCCACTGCAGAGCTCGTTTTCTATATTGCTCTTTACTACCCATTCCTTGAGTTTGTCCTAGCTGCTGTTGCCAACACCATGAAGCAACACACAAGACAGTAGCAGCATAGTTTCAGATTGCCTTAAATGCCTTCCAGAAGCCACCCTTCCTCCACATTCCCTTGTCGTCTCCATTCTTAGTAATCTTTCCCACGTATGCCAGCTACCCCTTCCTCTCCAATTACCTCACCATTTAACATACTTATCTGAAGTTCAGAACAATTGTTCCCAAGACATTCTTAGTGCAAAGTCTGCTGTTTGTTTCACATCCAATTTTTGTATGCCCAAAATCTTGCCTGCTTTTTTTCCATTACGTCAGTCGGTCTAATAAAACCCTCGCCTTACTTAGCAACCATGCCTCACTTAGCAGGCTTTTTAAAGTGACTCTCCCTCTACTGAATAGAACATCATGTACTGATAATTCATGCATATCTCCTTTTATTAGAATTGCCTAAAACTTTCCAGATAAAGGTACATTCATATGCATCACACTACCATAAATAAAAGACAGAAGCTGACGATTGTTGTAATGACATACTGAGCCCATCCCATAAATTCTTATTCATGTGATATTACCACGTTTCCAGGAATAGCTGTATTGACTTCTATGAGATAGTTAATCGCAACAAATGGCGCTCACAGAACAAAGCAAGCCAGCAGCATAAAGTCATATGTTTATTAAGATTTATTCAAATTAAGTCATTCCTCCTAGATGCCCTGGGGATAATTTAAAGGCAGATATCAAAACCCTTGCTACACTGTAATTAAATTTCAACAATTGCCTAACAAAATCCTCTGCTGGCAAAGCTTGGAAATAAAGCATGCCCTCTCCAACAATTAGCCATCTTAACAACTCCCCTCACACATAGTTAACGTATCACTTTTTAAGCCATCTGGCTCATTGCTCTTTGATACGTTATCTATAAACTTAACATCTTCTTGAACAAGACTACAGCTATTGAAAATATTTCTGTATTATGGCACTCTATTAAAAGCCATCTAAAACTAACCCGAAACCTCAAGTGTATGTAATGGTATATCCAGAGGAGGAGAGTTCTGTTTTAACTCCCATGCCCTTTGCATTCAGAAGATATTTCTTAACAGCAGTTTAAGCGTTAAGACTAGCAAAACATACAAAAATATTATGTTCTATGATTTGATTGATACACCAGTCCCTTATAACCTTTTATTACTGATGCTCACTGTTAGCCAAGACTAACACGAAGGCTATTATTAGCCTGTCAGTCTGAGTTGGGCAAGCAAGAAAGTTCTCTTCTCGTATTTGCATTAAGAGACTGCCCTTTAAACAAAGACACCTTACACACTTACAGCTCAAGCCTTAAGAATCTAATGAACAGATAATTAGGCTAACATGAACTAAGATCAGTCCTGGCTAATCATGTGGCTGTGATGCCTGGGAATCGCTGCATAACAGGAAAAGTTCAGAGAAAATTAAAAGCATCCCCAAGGTGGGATATAACTCATTCCTGTGTTTAGAATTTTAAAAGTACGTATATTCATACAAAAAAACCAGTCAATAAAGCACCCATGGAGGTTTATTAAACATAAAGATGGCAAACCTGGCTCAGAAAGCACCTGAGCCTCAAGCTAGAGGCTGAGGCAGTTATTCAGGCAAAGTCTCATTGCATGTTCCCCCTTTTCTTATTCTCCTCACTAGCCATTTGCTTTCCATTCCAGGAAACAGCCCACAAGCTCGATGGGCTGCTGTTTCACTTGCCCAGAGTCTCACAGCATTTGGACACACAGACAGCACCCTTGAAGTCCTCAAGGAGTGATTAACAATTGTGATCATTCGTCCTGAGCTGCAATGCTGCATCTTCCACCTCAAACAGTGATGACCACCACTATCACCTCAAAAGATTTCTCCCAGGAAGGGACTGCAGTCTTCCCACAACTCATGACAGAGCATAGATGACATAAACAGCATGCCTACAATCTCCCGAGTGAGGTTTTCTGCAGTTTTTTCCTTGCCCATCATTCTGTAAGTCTGAGAGGACGTTAGTGCAGACACCTATTTCACGTACACCCATCCAAGCATAAGTGATTTTATATAACAATAGATGGACTCTTACGATGAAATGCACTTGGTTTTCACATAATAAAAGAAGTTACAGGTACAGGCCATCTGCTTTTGGGAGCAGAGAGGCAGCTTTCTGCACACTCTTGGCACAAGTGATCCAAAATGGGCTGAGGTAAAGAGATGGGAAGACAGCTGAACACACAAGAACCAGAAAGGGAACAGCTCCATTTCAAAAGGTGCATCACATCTCCGTAACAGGGATATTTTCTTATTCTGCTTGGCACAGTCCTAACACCTGGCTCTTGGAATGACAGTTAAAGAAAATCTCTCATTCTATCAATCTACTTTTTTTACAGCTCTAATCAAGAAGCTAAAGGTAGGTAGATTTAATGGCAGTGAGAGAACAAACACACATCAAGATATCCCTAAAGGTTTCTTTCAACAATGCTAACTTTAAATCAAAACATTAATGAATATGAAGCAAAGAATGATTTGTCTGTCTGATTTGAGGTCTTTCCATGGAAACTAAGTAAGTGAATGACACCACCTTCTATGCTAAGCCAGCAGATTCTTAATATCTTCCTAAAAACGAGATGTCATAGCCTGCATTGCCTCAGCTGAAGAATTTACAGCCTGAATGCTATTGATCTTCCCATGGAACAGTCAATAGTTGAAACCTGTCATAAGAAGTGACTTGCTGGAATTGTGTGTTTTCAAAACACTAATGAGTTGGTGCTCTTTCTTCTTATGCTGTTATTCAAAGTTTAGAAAAGCACAGTCTATATGCTTTGCCAGATTTAGTTTGAAAAGATCAAACGAGAACTTCCCCCGAGGAAATCAAGACTATAGTCAGGGCTAGACTCTCCACTGCTGCGATGACAACCAGCGGTTTTGCTCTAAGGATACAGTGACATTGATCAGAACTTGTTGTAAATACACTGCCACATTGGCTTTGGCTAGAAACTTCTCAGACTACAGAAGTCCCAATCTCCTCACACCTCCAAGCACCGAAACAGAGCATTCCCCGGCTTCTTTTGTAAGAGAACTCTAGAAAAGCATGTTGGCATCACGCAGAAACATGCTGCATTGTAGAGATCAGTAACACGGTGTTGTATGCAAACAGGATGTTGATCGGAAGTTTGCTATAAATATCATCTCAAGTGGAAAGGAGAGAAAAGCAAATTTCATCTGAATAAGTCAAGTTAGGAAACAGGCCACAGACAAGGTCCAAAGTTACGTATATTTTTATACAGAAAAATACAAATAAATTGTTTCTAGATATACATTCCTTAATATGAAAAATAATTCACAGTGGCTCAAATGACAGAAAAGTCTTTTCTTTTTTAAAACTGCCAGGTTCCCCTTTCTACCCTTAAGATATTTTAAGGCTCATTTCCCCACATTCCTGAGATAAAATTAATCAGCACTACCAGAGACAATTGGGACATCCTGCTCTCTTGATCGCTAATCAATCCCCACTCTCTACCGATCCTGTATCAATATTTGTGACGTTTATAAGCCCTCTGGGATATGGATTGTAAGCACCAAGCTCATTTAGATTAGGTCTCATTATCACCACTATTCTCTGGATCCATGGACAAAGGTCCACCACAGAAGACTCTCCTAACCCCACAGGTTACTAATGCACTGCTGCGTCTTATCCAAATCCTCTCTTCAATTAGACAGAACAGCTAATAACACGAGAGATCTTTCAGCCTTTGTGTACTGCATCTAGATTAAGAGCAGATCAATATGAGATGATTAATTATACACTCAGCAATTATAACAACAATAAGATTTTTAGTTCCTACAGCTATCAGAGTGCAGCGTCTGTCATTTAGCTTCTATTTAACTATCCTCCTCCCTCCCTCACGACAGAATAATCTATTTTGGTTAGGAATAAAAACAGAAGATAAATATGCACATCCAGATCATTTAACTATGATTTGCCAAGTCACCTTTTCTGCATTCTAGATCAAAGAGTGATTTTTATTTTTTTTTTACTTAGTGTCACAGCCTCAGTCCAACAACATCCAGTTTTATAGTTTCTCCCACTGCCTGACCTCTGCAGGCACAAAGTAGCATCTGCACGATCAGATAAATAATCAAGTAAAGCACACACACAGGATGGCAAATATAGTATTATCACTTTAGCATACAACTCTGATAACTTCCAATATCTGTCTTCACTCACATTCAGGAAGCGCGCGCCCCAAATAGTTGATTATCCTAGAATATGGCTGCTACGCCATGAGTCATTGTAAGCAAGGAAAATTCAGTACCGATATCATAGCACAACAGCAGAGACTACTTGATATTACCATCTTCTTAAATCCATTATTTTCTTTATTGCTAGGTGCCTTCTGTATACCTCCACAGCTCTCTACGTTGGGGTTTATTTTTAAACAGGTGACAAAGAACAGCATCTAGAAGAGTGTCAGCAGCATTGCCGGTGACCATGCCTGCCAAGCCTCGCACAGCACTGACAAACCCTTGTAGCATGCAGGCTGCGTTACAGACATTTTTAAGGACCTTTGTCACAGGGATCCAAGTCTAACGTTGTTAGAAAACCATACGGGAGGTCACATATAAGGAGCCTAAGAAATAGTTTACACGTATTCATTGTTAACATAAAGCAAACAATTGCCCTGAATTCAGACAAAGTGGAGTTAAAAAAAAATGTGAAACTACAAGAAAAAAGCATCAAGTAGCAGCAGCCATCTCCAGATGACATTTCACATTAACTATATCCATCTCAATTATCATTACACTGCAGAAGAGTGTATAAGAAAAGTCACCCCAGCAAATCTGCCCGATACCGACACCTGAGCTTCTTTTGGCAAGAAGGCACAGGAAGACAATGCTAAAACATGAAAAAAGTCACTGGAAAGCGTCATACAACTTGTGTTGGAAGGGAAAAAAAAAAAAATTTTGGTTTACAGTAAGTGCCACAGTGTTTGACAGCAAAACTAGTTAGAAGGTAGCGAAATCCTCAGCTTCGGTTTGGCAACCAGTATCTAGGAATTGCTCGCGACTTTTGTGGTGGATGTCAGATTTTAACAGTTTAGAGCCAAAAACTTGAAAGATTTCATTTAAAGTTAAATGTAATATATGCAAGAAGAGTCCCTACATGCCAATGTTTCAAGCGTTAAAATATTCCCAGTCTTTTACTCCCCTATAAATCCTTAGCTCGATACCATTGATGCAAACGCCTTTTTTTTTTAACATTAAACAATTTTGTTAGAGCTAAATATTTTATCAACTCTAGCCACAAAAAAACATAGCAACTTACAAGCATGCATTAGCGGACGAGCATTCAGTGGTAAACAGGGAAAAAAACCTCAAACATCGCTGCCTGTCAAATTAGAAACATAACACTAAGGTTCTAAATAACCCACAGATTCCTGGTGTTACTTTACAGACAAAACACAATGGACAGGCCTCGTCTCACGAAGAAAACAACTAAAATGGCTAAGTTCATGCAACTATTTCTCACCACTGATCATGCGTTAGTCAGGCAGGGAGAGAGCTTAGCAATCACAAGCAGAAGGATAACCACTGAAGAGCATGGTAATGGTTGAGGTGTATGAAAACTCACTTCCTATACAGGGATATGCTCACCTGAAGGAATTAGACTTCAAAATATGTGTTTTATAATTTGAGAAATTTGTTTGTTACAAAACAATACAAAGCACCCTATGAAGCCACCTCCTCAGGCACAGCCCAAGATATTATGATATATTCTCAATATTGAATTCATTTTTGTACATTAAAACACAGTCTGGGCGAGGTGTTCTCTACTAAGCAACAATTTATGAATAGAGTTCCACTGTGACTTACAAAGGGAGGGCAGTATGGTGTTTCTATTAAAGAAAACAAAAAAAGAACATCAGCACTCTGACTTTAATAAGATTTCCCTCTACACATAAGAGATCAAATATTCATTCTCAGGTCAAAAGCACTGAGAGAAATACAGCCAAGCATACAGCTCAGCTTGCGTATGCATTTTATCTGAAAGCACATATCTTCTTGCGCAAAAGGCAGAAATATCAAGTTTATCTCCAGAACAATTAATGTTTTACACCAAGACCAGCACGGAATCCAAAATATAAAACCAAGAATGCATATGTTCAGCATGCAATTTTAAAATGCTTTGATTTAGAAGTAATGGAAGAAAATTTCTCCTCAGAAATAAATTAAAAGCAATAGGTTTTAGAGAGAACGTAAGCAGTAACAGACTTGAATTTCAGAAGGAGGAAATCTATTAACTGTGTTCAAAGAGAGAAGGTATTTAATTGGTGAATAACACAAGTCTGCAATATGGTCTTTTAACTCTGAGAGCCAAAGCATCACTTCCATCAAAGGAGGATCTGCTGAGGCGTTATCCAAAGACCAGTTTTTACATTAGCAGATAATCTTACCTCTCCTCACCAGGAGGTTTTTTTTAAATATATTAAAAATACTCCATGTTCTCTGTCATATCTAGATCATGGCATGCCTAGGACAACGATAAATAAGCAGCATGGGATATAAACAATGCAGAAAAACAAAGTCGAAGCAATCTTTCTAGAAATCAGAAATACTGCAAACACACTATATGCACAAAATAAATGCATAAATATCCATAAATAACTAAACTATATCAACATTTCATAATGCAGCAGAGGTATACCTAAAGAAACGCAGACAAGTTCACCCTCCTTAGGGTGCAGCTTTGAAGAATAACTTAAGAAGCCAAATCCCAATGAAATGAATGGGAGCTGGGACTTACCTACCTTAAACTTGCAGATCTAAGAATCTTACAGTAAATAAGCTATCGTGATAATAAGCAGCAAATTTCTAAACCCCATATAGGTACATGATGTGAGGTCTCTAAGAAAACAGATATTTACAAAACCAGAGAATATTTTACCATCAATTATGACATCAAGTTCATCGTTGATAAACGTCAACATGTATGTTCATAGTCTTACAGCAGCTACTTCAGGGTTTAAGAGGCAGTCTTGATCTCATTTTTCTCCTGAAGAGCAGGAAAACATGTCAAATTAGGAAAAGAACTATAGCATGGTGACACTCATTCATTAAGTCTCCTGCCAATGAATACACTGGGGGAGAAAAAAAAGAGCCCTTTACCCTCTGTTAAAAGGCTACATTAAAAATTGTTTTTCCTCTAGAAATTGTGAAACAGAGGATTTCAGTGCAAAATCTTGAAAACTGTGATTCTATGTTATAATGCTCTCCAGCATGAGCTCTATCTGGTGGCAAGAAACTGTAATGCACAGGCTAGAATTACTATTTTTTTGTTCAGCATGATGTTCACATTCACAAATATGAGAAATATCTCTGTCTTCAACATTTATTTTTGTTTCTCAGAAAGAAATACTGGATTGGTGTGAGTAAGACAGAATGAGGGGGTGGGACTACCACAACTTTTATTCTAAAGCATTTAAACCACGCTTACTAGAATCATATTCTCCAAACCTCAAAGGCTGGAGGTAGCAACACTCTTCAAGGGAATTGATGGTTTACTGCAACAGATTCTAGGTAGACAGGATTGGGAAGAAATACTTCTGATTTCAACTGGAAAAAGACTCTAGATAAAATTCAGTAGTCTAAATCAGAATTTGGCAGTGACTCTGATTTGCCAGCATAACTTCAACCAAGGTTTAAAAAGAGTTAAGTCTTTATTATAAAATTCATCTTACTTAACGCAAGAAACATTTAAATACAGCAGTGGCAAGTTAGGTCTTTATTTTCACTAGAAAAACCTATAATCATTTAACTATTTGTAATGTCTGAGCATAGGATATTCCATTCAAAGAAATGGAAGATTCTACCACATTGCTCATTTCAATTCCAAACCTAAACATACTTTGAGCCCTCATTTAATACTACAAACAAAAGCTTTCCTCACATCTGCAAATTGGCATCACTGGAGGTGAAAATATAGTGTATTGGCTAAACAGTCAATATACTGAGTCAATTTCTCACCAAGAAATGATTACACAACCTACTTTTCACATCATTTGGACAATATTATGACAGAATTCCAGGCTCCAAGCATATACTTAATAGAAGCATTTTTTGTGTTACTTTGTTTTCTGCATTGCATTCTAACACCCTCAAACTGATATGCAAATTATCTTACTGTAGCAATCAAAACTCCTAAGCATGTCTCCATATGGAAATGCCTTGTACAACATGAGTTGATTTAGAAAAACATTCCAGTCTTCAAAAAAAAAATTATTTAACCTTAATTCTACCTAAAAAAATGTTATTTTTATAATTTTGAAATAGTGTCCACAGCCCCATCTCTTTGCAGTGAGACATGGTGTAAAAATAGTCCCGCATCTTTGTAGCCCAGTAACTGGTACAGGTAAAGCACCACATTTACTTGAGTGCTGAATACGTAGCTACCCATCTAGCAAAACGCTAGATTGTGCTTTTGGGAATACGATTTATCTGAAGGAATACAAGTAAGCCTACAGTGTCCCATAGAACTGAAACTGGAAAACAGTTATGCAGCCAGGAAGCCAGCTGTAAATCCAGGTGTTCCTTGGAATGTGACCTTATTCTTATATGGATAGAGTAAAAATATGCAGCTGCAATATTTTAGCAGTCAAAAAACCTAAAATCACATTATTGCAAGATTGTGACTGGATTCTCTAAAACCAAATCAGACCCTTTAGATGTCAGCCTGGACCTGCAAAACCACAGAGCAAGTCAGTGGGCTTAATGTTGACAGGGACCAAGTTTCTCATGAGTTTTTCAAAGAAGTCCTCATTTACGTCATCTGGGACCAGAAGAATTTATCTTGAGCAGTGTCTCAGCTCTGCCCATGACAGGTAATTTTTACTGCACAAAGGGGGTTCCTAGCATGTACCTCATAACCACTCCTGCCTTTTGCTCTGTCCTATATAGCCAACATCTGTACTTCTAAAACTTGGAGTGGAGTATTTCTCTAGGAAAGGATTTACCACTTTTGACAACAACTCAAGCCCTCAACTCTCAGTTCCTATTTCTGCACTGTCCCACAGTTACCCTCAGCCTCCTAAGAAGCACAATCCTGAAAGTAAACTCAATGCTAGATAACCACACACCACACTTATGCCATTACATACCCCAATTTTGAACCACTAAGCTCACTGCAAAATAAGCTGCTACAAACGTGCTTTTTTATGACAAGAGCCAGTTAATTCCTCATTTCATTGCCTAAATAGCGTGTTTTTCTATGAAAACTCTATATTTGTTCTCTGGTCGTTTCGGTGTTCTCTAAAGTTCTAATACAAGATCATCAAGGGCTAATTGTCTGGAAACACAGTTGATAGAAATAGCTAGTCATCCTATAATCTGTTCTACATTAAATCTCCTCAGGGGGCATGGAAGCAGAACACCAGCATCCACAGAGATCCTTTGCATTTTTAGCTAGGAGCAAATACTCAAGTTAACAGCAGAAGGAAAACAACTACGAAGAATGTCCTCAGCCACATAAGATCAAGTAAAACAAGGGCAAATGCTAAGTAAGAAAGCACTCTGCATAGTATGTTTCAAGGGATACATTTGTTGTTCTTATGGTACTGACCTATGTCAAAGGAACAAACCCAGAATTACTTAAAAGGGCAGTTCAGAAAAGTGTCTATTTCACTGTCTTGGTGAAGGTTGACAGGCTTCCGAGCAGGAATGAGGTCTTGTATTTCTGTTTACATTAAAGGTGAAGTGCCTAAAGAGCATTAACTAAGTTTGGAGTAATGCTTATACTTGCCCTATCTCAGGAAAAGCAGTAAGGACCATAGTAATTGCAGGAATACACCTCCCTGGAAAAGCACTCGAGGTGCTGCCACAGGTATGGGGGTTCAGGTGGGTTGTTCTGATTGCTGCTGGCTAAGAGCACACTGCCCTTCCCAACAACTCGAGTCCAATGGTAGTATCCTCATACAGTATAGGGGAATATTTCATGTATCCATTCAGCAACTCTATCTTTAAAAAGACAAAACAAAAATTGCTTGAAGGTAATTCACAGTTAATACCGCCTCCAGCTTTAAAAGTGCAGAATCACAGTTATTACCAAGATGTCAAATGCAAATAGCTTAACGTAGGCCAATGGTATTCCTCCTCATAGTAATTGCTTATGACAAGAGGCACACCCCAAAGAAACACTGAGCACGTTTAAAAAAGCAAAATGCTTTACTAAAAAATGAACTTTACTTCCCTAAACATTATAACAGATATTTGGTGCTTCAGCAAAACGGACTACCATAAACCACCTGAAAAGCGCTCCCAGTAAATACATATTTCCATGATACCGCATAGAAAACCAATAAGGAATTTCAATCTTGTGACAGAGGAAATACCTAAATTGAAGCTAAACACAGGACAAATTATGAAAGTGTGGGGTGAAACTGATTAAGTCAAAAAAATAGGAAGAGGTTAGTAATTAGGGTACACAGACATCGGAAAAGGCTGTCATCAGGTTGCTGGGGGACACGTTCTTTCCTAATAAAAGGAGGAGCTTCACAGAGAAAAAAAGTGCCCAACACAAAGCAGGGAACTGTTTCCAAACATTTTATTTTCCATTTCAACGAGCAAAAACTTTAGCCGTAAGATTTTGTGCATGCGATCAGCTCTTTTCCTTCAGAATTTGACCAGAAAACCACCCCTTTGCAAAAACATTACATCGCACTTCCAACAAAGGACATTTGTTGCTCGTGCCACGCAAAACACCTCCTCGAAACCCCCTCCTGCACCGGCGCACACGTGTGGCCCCAACTCCTTTGTGTCTGCGAGCGAGCTGGGCTTCCAGCCGCCGAGAGATGCTTCCAACAGCTCCCACCTCTCTCTGCTCGCGGTCTTTACATGGAAATGGGTTTTAATTACTGTGATTTTCCTGCTGCGGGTCCCGCACGGGGCGCAGCTCGGCGGGCACGGGCTGATGGAGCCGTGCGAGGCTCAGCTCTCTCAAATGAGAGAGAAGAACCGGACCCGGCGATGCCGCTGCGCTCGCTGAAGCTCCCTTTAGAGCTCGAATCAAAGCCAACGCAGCCCTCCCGCCTCTTCCCCCCCGGGGCTGCACGACTCTCCATTCAAACCCAACCCCGCGGACAAGTGAAAAAGCGCACCCAGTTCAACTTTTCTTTGCCTTAAGGTTGAGCCGCGATGAAGAGCGAGTTGCCCGGGGCAGCGCAGGACCCTGGCCCGCGACGGACAAAAGCTGTCCTTCCCTCCCTCCCTCCTGCCGAGCCCCGCGGTGTCCCCCCGCACTCACATGTCCCGCTGGAGCCGCTCCGCCGCCGCCAGCGCCCAGCACAGCCACAGCCACGCCGGCCCCGCGCCCATCGCCGCCGGGAGCACCCGGAGAGGGGGAAACGAGGAGGAGGAGAAGAGCGGCCTCGGCTCGGCGGCAGCAAGCAGCCGAAGCAGCACCAGCCCTCCAACTCATTTAAAGCCGCGGCGAGGCGCGCCACTGGCCGGGCGGACACGGCCCGCCCCCGGCCCGCCCCCTCCTCGCCAGCCCCCGCCTCATCTCCCTCATCCGCTCGGGGGGGAGACTGCCTAGTCCCTGCCTACACCTGGGCGCTCGGAGCCGTTTGCTGTGGTCCCCCCTTCCTCCATCCCTCCTTACCCTCCTCCATCCTTTCCTCCATCCTTCCCTGTCTCCATCCCTCCCTTGCTCCTTTCCTCCCTCCCTCCCTCCCTCCCTTCCTCCATCCTTCCCTTGCTCCCTCCTTCCCTTTCTCCTTCCCTTCCTCCCTCCATCCTTCCCTCCCTCCATCCTTCCCTCCCTCCCGGCTCTGTCTTCGTACTTCACCGCCTCATCTCCCTTTTTCTACTGCGTCCTTTTGCGTCCCATCCTTTAAAGGGACTTTCCTCCTGGTCCATATTCCTGTTGGGTACAAGGCAGAGAAGTGGAGATAAAGGAGGGATTTGATTGCACTGAAAAATACATGAAGTTACATGCAACCTCGTGTCTATGAGGGTTAGCAGCTCTCAGAGGAGCGCTGACCATCTCTGCTCGCTCTCTCTTCTGCTCCTGAATGCCAGGCTGCTTCTGCTTTATTGTCAGAGGTGTATCTTCGCTTCTCTTTTTTTTCCTCTGGTCCTTCTTTGTTCTGTGCGTGACACCCATTGCAATCACATCTGAGCGCTTCAAAGAGTTAACTGTGAAAATAAATGCATTTAACATCATGAGGAAGGGATAACACCCCTACTGCTGAGAGTTAAGGATGGCAAGAATGCAAAGCTGGGAACTGAGGAGAGGTTTCTTAAATCCCAGAGTTACATGCTGTCCTCCAGGCCATCCATCCTCTCCTTTTTATGATCTCTCCAGACCTTTACTGCTGTCAGAAGCCAAGTGTTTTCCCCTTACAGGCAGCAGAAGGGAGACCAACTGACCTGGAAAGGCAACTGAGCATAGTAGCAAATGAAAAATGGGGAAAAAAACACACCTTAACCATTTTATGATCTAATGTAGGACTCGGGGTCCATTACACCACTATTTTCCTATCTCTAGAGACCCGTGACTAACCAACCACTGGGCTGTGAACAAGCAGATGGGCCTTTAGCCAACTGACACTAAAGACCACTGTGATTTCCTTCCACTCCAGTGGAATGGGCTCCGTCTCAAGTTGCTCCAAATTAGCTCCTGTACGAATTTGTGACAGAGAGAACTGCATGGGTATGCTAACATCCTCCTGGGTTTGGGGTCAGCCTCAGTTTTACAATACATTCATTAGTCTTCCTTTCATTCCTGTAATGAGATACTCTGACTTCTTCACACACGCTTTACAAGCACGTTTCTCTGTGTGGATTCTATTTTCCAAGGCCTTTGCTAAAGTGGGTAAATATTTACCGGTCATAATAAGAAAGCTAGTTTTATACTGCCCATTGCTTTGAAGCTTGCATTGACTTGATCTCTTTGAGATCTGATCAACTGATTTCTTTTTCATGGTAAAGAAAACGTACAGCCCTTATCTGACCTTAGAGCAGATTAATTGTACCCTGAAATGTCCATTGAATGGCTAAGCCTTTCTTGAATCTGGAGCAGTTTTAACTCTGCAGACCTTGTGTTGCACTAATCTCGTTACCCCCTGCAGAGCCCATAGTTTTCTAATAACTTTATTTCTTAAGCTCCAGAAAATCTTTCTTCATAAAGCTGTACACCTTCATTATGTCAAGGCTGAGTTTTATTTATGTCCTGAGATGTCATCCCAACCTGGATCATTTTCGGGATCACATCATGGCAAAATAGCAAAAGATCTTACTGCTCAGTTGTTGTTTTTTTCCCAGAAAGGTAAATTGGTCTTTCAAAAATATGTTAATTTTTCCATCTCAAGGAATTTAACAATAAGATATTCAACACTATTTTTCAAACCTGGATGTGATCATTACAAATGATACACAACATTTATTATACCAAGTTATTAAGAACAATGAAACAGCAACACGCAGATTGGAAGGTACTGAAGTGCAGAGTATCTTACTTGGTGAAGCCCACTTAATGGATGAGACCTTTTCCTGGGGGCCACACAGCAAAATACAGCTGCCACTGAATTCTGAAGATGGAGCGGTGTGCAATCTCCTTGAAATCTATGTAGAAAGCCTTGCGTGCCTCACTTGAGCAACTATGACGATGACATTCTCCTGAACCGAAATGTAAACCCAGTCTGTGCAATGTGTCCTTCTTACAAATATTATCTCATATTTTATCTTCAGTTGTGTTTTAATTGAGAATATCTTGCAAAGCTGTTGACTTTAATGGGACAATTCACATAAGTAAGAGTTGCAGGGAACCAGCACTGGTGAAGGCAGTTTCAAAAGCCTGCTGGGATAATTGATCCGACTGTGCTCAAGTCAGTTAAGTCTTCAGACCTGATACAGATGTAAAAGCAGACTCATTTATTCTAGTTCTTACAGTGGTAACAGTGGGCTGTGTCAGGAAAAAGGGTAGTAGATACAGCATCAGTGGCTTCTTTATATTCTTTATATGTGACCAGCTAGACCTATGTCTACTGTTGTGAAACTTATTTGCTATACAACTCTGCATCTTTGATATCTACAAACTGTATCTTGGCCACCATCAAACCAAGCGCTGAAAGTGTTAACAAAGGAGTTCCCTTCCTGATTGGTGAAAGGAGTAAATTAAATTGCATCTTGCTCTGCTAAACCAGCTTTTGAATTGAGCAGCTAAAATACTGGTTCCCCTTGGTGGCTTTGTGCAAGTGAACTATAATCTAATTCAATTGTATAGAATACAAGCGGTCAGAAAAAAACAGCTCATACCCTAGATGTAGTACTGCAGGACTTTCTGTGGGGTGGAAAATACATAATTTTCATTATTCTCCTCTCTTGTTGATTAGAAAACTGTTCTAACATATTCCAGTGCAATCCAAATTAAGCACATTGTTTACAGCATTGTCCAGAGCGTGAACTCTGTAGAAAAGTTGCTCTCTCTCATGAAGTCACATCCTATTCTCTCCATTTTAAAGCATATTTCGCTCTCCATTAACGTTTTATTTTTCATTAATGATTTTGTCTTCCTACAAAGATGTCATGAAAGTTGTTGTGTATCCCCAAGCATGAATGATTGTGCCCACAACTTAGAGTCAGTAACATATCGCTACTTTCTATTTTAATTTTTCTGTCTACTCCTCAGTATCCCTGTTTCCAGTCATTTTAAATCGTAGCCAGTTACAGGATTTAACATTCCCTTCTGATAGAAAGACATTTTCATGTGAAGATTGTAATTAGGAAGGCTGTGCTGTGTTCTGTTATTAGCAGGAATTGTGATTTTTGGAGTGGTGGGTTAATTGCTAATAACCATATGCAATGCTTCTCTCAAGATGTTTCCCATTACAGTAATTAACTTAGCAGCTGGGGTAACAGACATTTACCATTTGTCTTCACAGTATCCCTGATTTAGGATTGTTCCAAAAACCTATTTGGATTTTGTTTGTTCAATTCCCAGGTGTAAGATGAAAAAGGGAGGATGCTGAGAAAGGGAGATTTGGAAAGAACAAGTTGCAGGGATAGTACCTGTTCTCGGATGGGAACTGTCTATCAGTGTATCCTCAGGATTTCTGATTTTTTCTTCACTAGTCTTAGCCTTTGACCATTATTTTCCTCAGTGCCAACTGGATGGAGAGTATGTCAGACCAGCCTGAATCAGAGAATGTTTACAAAATTTACTGATTACTCTGTTGCTCAAATTAATCTGATTAATTTTTTGCCTTCTTGAGGATTTATTAATTGAAAAGTGTAGAATTTATTATTGCCTACTCATGTCCTTAAGCTAAAAATCCCTACAGTTTATGATTATTTTTCTTTCATGTTTCATAGTCAACTGTGCAGACACAAACAGTTTTAGGTAATTACTTCCTTTCTATGTTGTCTCACAGGACTTTCTTCCTCCACAATAAGCAGTAAGAGCCATGCTAGAATTACAGCTATATTCTTACGTATATGGCTAACGTGAAATTTAAGAAGAAAATAAAGTTAGTCTACAAAGCCAGACCATATGACAGAGCAGTAGCAGTTTTGTTGCTTTAATTCATCACCAGAATATATTGAAAGGATGAATTTTGCTTAGAAGATAATTTTAAAGACTTTTAGAAATGCAAGGCTGGTCCTGTGCAAACAGAGTAAATTCTGTATGATACTGTATTAAGGAAGGTTTGTTAATACCCGTAAAGATGCAAAGCATTGGCCATTGGAAGCTTCCTCTGTTGCAATGAATTGGCATAGCTCCATAGCAATGAATGGGGGAATGCTAATTTACAGTAACCAAGGATCGAGCCCGCGTTGTTAATCGTAATTATGGACTTACTTCAGGAGGCACATTTTCTAAAGCACTTGGGTAAGACAATAAAATTAAGTTCAAATTATTTTCTTCCACAGGAAGTAAAAGTAGTGCATAAATAAATACTTGGTGTTGCTCTAGATCTTTAAAGCAAATAATAGCTTTCTGGCACTGCATCATTCCCCGGTATTTTTCCCTACAGCACATAATAGTAAGTTCCTGACAACAGTGCTCACAGACAGCTTTGATTATAACCACTTGTCAGGGAATGGATAACTAGGAAAATAACACCATATTCAACTGTAAAAAATGCCTGAAATACATTAATACAGTGATGATTTCTGCTAATTGAAGCCTCCGAACCCCGTCCATTAGCTCTGAATTGAAATTCCTGCCTCATTTCTATCTTTCTGAGCATTTCTGACTTCTGACCCCCCTTCCATTACTGGGTAGCAACACAGCGGCCCACAGACATTAGCTGCCACAAAGGGCCAAGCCCTTGCATGGAGTGTAACGACAAACTCTCGGCGTGTTCGAGCTGGGTCTGGAAACCAGGACCCTCACGATGGCTCTGCTGGCAGCGGGCACTGCTTCACGAATACCAGTGCAGGTGATGATGAGAAGCAGGGCATCAGTGCTTCAATAGGTTTGCCTTGTGTGTGAATTTATTGTCAACATCCTACTCATTGTTCACTCACTTCCACCCTACCAATCCAACGGTCACCAACTACTCTCTCCCATTTGCCTGGTAATACAGAAACTTAGGGTTTCATTGATGTTGAGGGTTCTTTCAGAGGAGAGGACAGGAGAGATTGGGAGGGATGGAAAATAAAAAGGATTTGAAGAATTTGACCCCACAGCAGTCTCTGTAATGGGAAAAATGTTCAAAAGAAGTATTTCTTTTTGACTGAATAAGTGGAAATCCATTGATATTCAAGTCAGGAGTATATTTCTGTAGGGAGCTATTACATCTGATTGAGAAAATAAAATGTTACCCACATTCACAATTACTTATATAAAGACTGCTGATCTCATTTCTTAGCTTTTCTCTTCAGCATTAGTTAACCAAAAACCTCCTAAGATCACACTATTGACAATATAATCCTAAAGTAAGTTTTCTGTTGGCAAGCAATAACAACTGGGAGTACTTCTATCTATTTCTGGATCTGGGATAAAGACACTCCAATGAGTGGATAATCTAGTGTACTTATGTGCATTGAAATTAAAATCACACATTTGGGGGTGACTTGCATCTTCTCTGACCTACACAGGTGAGAGACAGATATTACTCAAACTCAATGGAGATATTCCAGCCTCATCTCAATACAAAGAATTAGGATTTAGAAACTTCAGAACAATCCACTATTATGCAGAGCAGGTCAAATATTACAAAATATTTTCTAGGAGGAAATAATTTTTAATTTTTTAACAATCCTTTTCTCAATGGTTTTCTTTTGGCCATGCTATTACCCTCCTGAAAATCTGCAAACAGCTGAACAAGCAACTCATTCAAAACTCTGCACAGTACCTGCATGCTTATGCGTTCACAGAAATCAAATTTGGGGTATTCGTGCTAGGAGTGTTTAAAGGCTCATCAAGTCAGGAAATACAGAGTCCTTTGAGACTCAGACAGCCAACCGTAGGTAGACGACACAACCTGATTTTCAAATATATTTGATCTATCCAAAGAATAGGAAATTTCAAGGAGACACTCTCTAAGAAAATTGAAACAAATAAATTTGAAAAATATAAAATATGCGATGAAAGAGGTTTATTTCACCTAATGACTTTTCAGTTTTTTCATAGCATAGTACCTTGAGTGCGAGGGCTATATGAAAGGCATGAACGCAGTCGCACAAAACAGGCAATAACAACACTCCAGGAACCGACAATTGTAAAACTAGTCTTAAGTAGCACTAATACTTGAAGTGTTCTAATTTATCCTCTGGGGTAGGCAGCCTCATCAAAATTTGGTTCTTAGATATTAGAACTAGTTAACTCTCACCTACATCACCAAAATGCAGTTGTGAAATATATCAGAGAAAAAAAGTGCTCAGAAGTGGAATTCTCCTCAGGGTTTCCCTGTCCCTTTGGAATCGCTCATGTATTTCAGATGTGAGCTGCTTGGAAAGCCTGTATTTTCTCCTTTGTCTAATACAGTATTAAGCACATCACTGGTACTTAAAATACTAAAATTCAAAGGAATAAATGCCTTGTTTGTTTGCTTCCAATTAGGAGCTAATGAAATCCCTAGGAATACACTTTCAGGTAATTTGTCACAGAAGAACTGAAACTCAATAGCGTGTTTCTCTGTATAACTTTCCTCTCTGTCTCTTCTGCTGACACAACTAGACCACACTTCATTCTCAGAAAGACATTAGAGCATTACTTTACTGTTTTTTCCTCTAAATTACCTGCCTGACTACTGTCACCATTGATCTTTTAAGTCCTTGACTGAGTAATCAGTCAGACAGCTAATTAATGTAGTGGCTTGGAGGGAAAGTGAGAGGGAAGGATGAAATGAAAGCAGAGAGATTTTTCCTTATTCTTCATGTTTTTATTGCCTTTGAAAGTTGCTGTATCCATAGCATAAAGGAGCATTTGTCTGTGCTTTTTACTTCTGAGGGACCTACTGTAAACATATTTACCAAGTACTAACGGAAACCAGGAAAATTTCATGGGAATAATGAAGCTATAATCTAAGCAAGAAAGGTATAAGATTTTGTATTTATTTTCCCTCTATTAACACTTTCAGATTGTGGTATGTGTTTTGAATGAGTAGAAATTGCAAGACCTGATCCATACTTTTAGATGTTTCTAGAACTAAAACTTATGTTTTAAAATTCAGATAACTTCATCATATTTTGATAGAAAGAGAAGTGGTTTTCACTCCTTCCCTCCTCCAGGGTCCTGTTCCCACAGACATGAATAACCTATGTGATCTGAAAACCCAAATACTTATCCAATTTGTTTTTAACCAAAACCAAATCGATGCTCTGGAATATGGTTTATTAGTGGACTTGGTGATCTCAAAGGCCTTTTCCAACCAAGCAATTCTATGTTTCTACGATTCCATGAACAAAGAGGTCAAACTCAAGTGCCGAACATATTGTTTAAACACAACCATTCAGTTTGACTTTAGTCTGAGGGCAAAGATGTGAGGAAACGGAATGCCTCATGCTGAAATGTGTATTCCAGAGGTACTCATCAAGGGCCAAGAAGTAAAAAAGAAAATCATATGGGCATTTTTTTTTGCTTATGACGCTGAAGCACTTTGCTCACTTTGCTCCAGATACTTCCCTAACTCCTAAACATTTAGTAGCCTTTCTTTTCAAATGTAAAGTCTAGAGGATGATGCCTGCACACTGCAGTTGAGTATATTTGCAGACTTTCCCCTATGCTTCCCTATTAAATGTTAGTAACCAAGTTTTCCTAAAAGAATAAACAAGAAAGTTAGCAGTAGATAGACTCTGTTTACCTAATCATGGATGTCTGAAAAGCATAGACGATTCTCTTATTTGTAATAACTATGATACATGAAAAAGTATTTAATTTCCTTTATTCTCAAGGACTCATATGTATCCTGGAACAGCTCTTTTAATACTTAGAGTTAACCTCATACTGCCATGTACACATATATAGGTATTTACATATTATGCAGCAGGATTTAAGCACTCCTGTCCACAGGGAGCTGATGAACTGAAAATGGTTTAATAAGCTTTCTTTTAAAATTCTTAGGGGAGACAGATATTAGCATCAGCAGTATTTGTTGCTAAATGCAAATAAAATCATTCTGAGTACGCGAATTGCGCTGACCACGCTTCATGAAACAGCAAGCACAGGACTACAGCAAGAAAGTGGCAATTAAATATTTCACACATGCCTGCACGCCTGTTTATCTACGGCTTAACGGGTTGTACTGTGATCATATCCAACAACAACAAAATGGTGTTGGAATGGAATCCCCAACTAATAATTCTGTGCCTGTTATTAACTTGTGGAGAAACCCACATTACTATGAAGACTTACATGCCAAGTGTCTGAGAAGACAAAAAAGCAGTCTTTACTGAAACAAAATTGACATCGAAAGGGCTAAGTACTGCAAATCAAGCATGTTTTATTAATTCAAGTATTGGGAAAATAATAAATTAAGCATCTAGATATATGGAGGAAAAAGTCAATGTCAGCAGGTACAGGCTTTTTAGACTGACCTCAAAATTTGTCTAAAAATCCGAAATAGCTCTGAAGGTTACTATAATTAAAGAGTAATGGAAATTGTATAAAATTCTAGAAAGCTTATGAAGCTAAATCATAGAATCATAGAATAGTTTGGGTTGGAAGGGACCTTAAAGATCATCCAGTTCCACCCCCTGCCATGGGCAGGGATATCCTGCTGGCTCAGGCTGCCCAAGGCCCCATCCAACCTGGCCTTGAACACCTCCAGGAATGGGGCAGCCACAGCTTCCCTGGGCAACCTGGGCCAGGGCTTCACCACTCTCATGGTGAAGAAATTCCTCCTTACGTCTAGTCTAAATCTGCCCCTCTCCAGTTTATACCCACTGCCCCTCGTCCTATCACCACAAGCCTTTGTAAACAGCCCCTCTCCAGCTTTCTTGTAGCCCCTTCGGGTACTGGAAGGTCACTATAAGGTCTCTTTGTCATGCCAAATGACCCCAACATTCTTCTTTCATTATTGACTTTTTAGATGCAAACTCTAATCTATACAGACTTCAATGAAGCATTTATTATGTGTGGAAAGTTATTAGTTTAACCTCAAGCAGTTTACTGTATAATAACAAAAGCTAAGGAAGGTATAACAGTGAGTTGTTTTCAAAAGGGAATTGGTTAGTTACAGGAATGTATCCAGTGAATCTTGCAAGGATGAGTCTCAGGAAAAATACTGGTATCTCTGCACATGGCACAAATGACAGACATAACTTCATGAAGTTTGTGGGTGAAAAGGTGAGAGGTGTTGAAGAGAATGAGAATATCACACTGGAGAAACAAGATGACTTTGAGGCTGAAGTAAGATAAAAATGAAATTTAAAATCACAAGACGCTAGATGATACACTTGGGGACTAATGACAACAATCTGCTGTATTTGCTGTGACACACCAAGAGAAGTGGAGTCACTCACAGGATTCTGTAAGCCAGTAACGTGATTAGGCAGTTAGAAAAAAAAAAATTACTATGCTCCAAAAATATTGTGCTACACTAGCAATAAAGATATATTGCTTCTCCTAGGAGGCCTTCTGAGACACCACATACGATTTTGATTATTCAGTAGTATGAAGAAAAGAATTCAACGTGATCCAAGCATGGAGCAGGCCTGTTAGGATAAGCAGGAGAACAGGCAGACAGGAAACTAGAGAGAATTTGATTGTTTAGACGAGCAAAAATAAGGCTTGTTTAAACTAGCAGAATGGAGGTTGGGGCAGAGGGATTGTTATGTGGCTACTCTCTGAAAGCACACTATGTTAGGGGGGAGTGGGACAGGATAAATATGAATGTTGGCAATGCTATAAGAGAATGCTGGCATAAGAACAAGCCAGCCTGAACTAGCCATACACGTGTTTAAGCAGTGGGTGTCTGGAATAGCTTCCTAATACAAGGAACAGAACAAAATAAAAAAAAAAAAATAATAAAACCCCAACTAGCTACATGGTGGAAATCAAAAAGAATTCTAAAATATGTTTTTATGTGATAACAGGGAACTGGATTTGGTCACCAGGCTGTGCCTTTCAATCCTATGTTCCTTGCTGGTTTTCAGCCTTTTAATTCTGAATCCTATCTCTACAAGCATAGTGTGTTGCAGCCTCAGGTACAAGAATAACTCATTGATCTCCTTCTAGTAACTCCTGAGCTAAAAATGGAATTCTACCTCAAGTAAGTATATGAAATAGCTTTGGAGGTTGCCAATTTAACTAGCATTCAGTGTTTTCCAACAAATAAGCCTTTTGCTTCTTGAAGTGGGAATAATCTTGGTTTCAGTTTGGGTGCAATAGAATCCTGAACCTTGCTTGGGGATCTTCAGCCTTATGCTAATATAAACAATAACTAAAAAGTGGCAAACTATCCCTGACATTACAGCATGACGTGAAGTTTTCTCTTAGGAGGGAAATGTATTTGTCTTTTAGATCACAGAAAACCATCTAGAGGCTGAATAAAAGCAAAGGCCAACTGCAGTTTCACACCACAAATTTCTATGCACCCATGTATCATGATAGCATGGATAAGTATACCAAGGGTGTCAAGGTAGTCCTAACCTGCTATCTGAGTTTATCTGCAGTGTCACTAACAATAGGAAATGAACAGGTTTTTTAGCTTAGTTAGAACTAGGAAAAAAAAAAATGTGTCAACTTTCTTTCAGGGTAGAAGTATCTTCTTTTGTAACCATGTATTTACTGATAAACCAGATCTACTAAGGTGAGCACTGCAGGGCTAACAGAAGAACAAGACACCCTCTGTTATATCTTTGTACACTATAAGCAAGTGGCTTCCTAAATATTCTTTACAAGACCTCTATGTCCCAGAATGATGTGTGCAGGAAAAAGACTGGTGATTGATCAGCAATTGCAAAGTTGATTTTGTGGATCTAAGCAATTTTAGAAGAATAAAATCTCACTCCTACTACATCATTCCTTGCAATAACATTTCTCCCACTTTGGTACTGAATTATGGCAGGAAAATTTGTCTGAAACAGTGAATTGCGTTAAACTGATATGGTAGACAACATTCACTTAACATCAATTAGCCTGTATTATAGCTGATAATTTGGACCAGGACAATATGCAATTGACATTCGGAGCTTGGTCCAAAAATGATATAGATGAACGGAGATGCTTCTGCAACTGTGTCAATTAACTAGAAAATCATAGAATCGTCAAGTCCAACCATTAACATAGCACTGCCAAGTCAATCATTGAACTAGGTAGCAGCCCCCCGTGACATCTTCTGTTATTAGGAATTACAGCAATGTACTAAAATCTAGTTTGAAAAGCTGTTTCTATTTCTATACATTTTGTTATAAATTTTCAATGAAAATCAAATTTGCTTCCTGAACTGCTACCATGTATTTTGGCTGTGGCAGCATTACTGAGCTGGAACCTTCAAATTCATGGTGGTTTTTTACATTTGCTTTCTTTAAGTGTTGAACACAGCAATGATACCACTCCAATATACATAATTAATTGATAAACTCTTATGTCCATCTTAAAACTTATTTTCACTCAAGTGTTAGAAGTCAGTAGAAGTCAGTAAATGTAGCAAAGGAACCAGAATTTAATAGCTTAGGCATTATAATTGTATGTAACACTGGATTTATTTTCTTGCTCCTGAAGCTCATAGGTGACAGGAAAGAAGTCATGAGAAAAGCGGTAAAGTTGTAAACAAATAAACATTAGGCTGTTTAGCTCCTAAAGTTGAGTTGCAGCAGCTAATCATGCAGCAGAGATGAAATGGATCCTCAGCATCACCAAGAAAGAAGCTATATAAATTATCCTATAGAATAACACAAATGACAAAGACATGTCCTAAATCTCACATGCGTCTGGACTTAAATACTGTCCTATGAAAAAAATACCTATGTCTGTTTGGAATTTGCAGCCTGGGATTATCCTGATCTTTACGTCAAGTGAACACTAGAGAGAATAAAATGGCCATCTTTAGAAGAGGGATCAACACCAAGTAATCTCTTTTCAGCTCAATGCCTCCTTCTGCTCCTGCACTGCACTGCACTGAGGAGCCAGAGCCTCCTCCAAGCAGCTCCATCCATCCATGTTCCCATCTTCACTTGTTCTTTCTCCCAGCATCTTTTCAGAAATCTGCAATTTCTCATTCCTCCATCTCCTTTGTCAGCTGCTTCCACAGAGGAAGGCAGACAGAAGTATGGGTAGTAGTCAGGAAAAGTCCCTTCTTGGAGATGTTGGGCAAGAACAGAGACTCGTGTCCTCCAGCGCAATTTCTAATGAAGATAGATACTGGCTTCGTGTCTTCAGGAGAGGTTATCTCAGGTAGCAGTCTGCAGAGAGGGATGCCAGCATGGGACAGGCAAAGATGCTGAGCCCTGCTAAGACAGAAACATTTCCGGATGCAAGCTGAAACTGAATATTAAGCATTAGGGAAACATCACTATAAAAAAAAATGGCCATTATGAGCTTTAGGCTGGCAATTCTCACCGTACTGCCAGGATTTAAGTACTTGCATTTCACCTCAATGTCCTAAGGCAACGGGGGGTTGTGTTTTAATTTCAAATTTCCCTTTAAATTCTCTCTGCCTCGCCAAGGTGGCCTAAGGACAAATCCATTAATGCATGCGATATGCAGGTATATTTACATTATGGCAGTTATATAAGCAGGTGGATCTCATCAGTAATTAAAGGCTTTGTGGGTAAAGTAAGATGTGACCATTTTCTTCTTCCACCTTCTCAGGGTTTCTGTGTAAGGCACACACTCCATATGTTTTTCTTGTGAATAATTTTAAGGGACAATGTTTTAAAGGATAATGGTTCCAATTCTATCTGCAGAAGGTTGTGCGAGCCTCTCACTTATTTTTCATAGAAAGAAGGTACAGGAATCACAAATGTAAAATACAGGAATTAGTAAAGGAAGAATCAAGCTCTCTGGTTCTATTTTGATGACAGTCTACACAAGGTGTAGTAAAATCAATAGTTTCCCTTGCTGAAAGCTTTCTTTCCTTCTACAGCAATGACAAGAAGAGAGTGGTCAAAGAGCTCAATTAGCTGCTCTTTAAGAATCAGCCACACTTAAAACCAATAGCCAGTATGACAGCAACTGCACAACAGGCAAATATTTTTTTTCACACAAATATCCTGAATTTTGGAGAAGAAAGATAAAGAGTTAGGAGATAAAATATCTGTTTCTCTAAAAATCATAAAAATACTAAGCATTTATTGCTAAAGGCACTGAAACAAAAATGCTCAGCTCCTTAAGGGGTAAAAAACAACTTATAAATTCAGTCTACATGAATAGGAGCATTAGATAATGGTCAAGATTTACTTGAAGCAAAATTCTGCGTGTCTTATCAGGAAGTTAAAAATTCATAAAGCTGCGCTTCTAGACCATGGTTGTGTCACTTCTGCTGTCAAACAGGGACTTTCCCTCAGCCAAAGCCTAACAAGGCTCTGACCCTCAGTATCTAGTGGAAGATGTGGGCTAATCCAGCACAGAGCCATTGTCTCACACCAGATGTGAGCCAGCTGCGTTGTGCTTCTTATATTATATCTAGACGTGTTATAAAGATGTAATTGGCAATTGCCAAGTCGTATTAAATGGTATGTTGTGAGCTATCTAAATGCATCAGAAGCACGTATAATGGAAGAAAAAATTATATCAGGTAAAAGGCGTATTCATGCATAAATAAAGAGAGGAAAATATCAGCATGTTCTATTGTATCACACTGAAATTTTCATATGGTCTCAGCAGTGTGGAAGAGCAAATGAAAGCCAGAGCAAAGAGAGGAACTGCCTGGAGAATTATTCCTTGTTGACACTGGGTGAGCTTATTGTGACTCAACGGCAAGTATGAAAGCACGATCAAGATAAAAAAAAAACATGGTTAACGTGGCCCTACTTCTGTCTGAAGCCCAGGGTTTTTTTTGAGATGCTATAGTTAAGGAACACTGTCACTTATTTTGAGAAGAAAATAGACAATAGGTGTCTGTTGGAGTTACAGACAGAATGACTTTGTAAATGTGGACTGCAGACTGTATTCTGTCTTTTCATGCTGTCATGTTTCTTTGTTGATGTCTCTGTTTTAAGATCAGTGTGCTCCATGCATCACCAATTGTCTTTTGTTTTCTCACAGCAGGGAAGGCTCGGTTAATCCATATGTCATGACAAAAAATTCAGGCTTCTCTTTGATAGGAACTAAGCAT
Organism: Cuculus canorus; assembly: GCF_017976375.1. Lineage (NCBI taxonomy): Eukaryota > Metazoa > Chordata > Aves > Cuculiformes > Cuculidae > Cuculus > Cuculus canorus. The sequence continues at coordinate 21,377,629 of NC_071409.1, forward strand.
GACAGCAATCTATTGAAAAGGTGTTTTGGACTATCATTTCTTCCAAGCTAATTTATTGACTGGATGGCTTTCAAAAATAATAGGTCTGTTTCCCAAGATAATGAGCTGAGATGTGACTCATTAAGTCCATGTGAGCACACAGACAGACTAATTTTGAGAAATAAACTAATAATAAACTATCAATCTCTAGAAATCAGTATCTGATGTGATATACCCGTCAGAGAACATGAATGTTTCCACCTGCTCCCCACTGCAACGATTTTGTTTTATTAGCCTTAAATATGTAAAACAAATTTCTTACTATTAAGCCTTAGACAGATAGGGATGCTAAGAAAGAATCTGATCTTTGGAGGTGGGGGATAACAGTTTAGCTGAGCAAACTCCAATTCTAGCACATGGTTATATGGGCCTATTCTACTAGTATTTAGTTAGAGTTCTAGTATCTATAGATTCATAAATCGGAATTGATAAAATGAAGCATCCATGCAAATAAAAGACCTTTAACACCCACCATTGCCCAATGATTTTTTTCCCTGTTATACTTCACTTGAAGAATATATCCCACAGTGCAACATGAACAATTTATCTTTCCTGTAGTATTTGTGTATTAATTTTAACAATTTTTAACAAATAGTGTCTGTCACTCATTTTCCCATTTGTAGGACAGATGACGGACAGGACACAGCCAGATTTTGACCGTAGAAAAGGCATACTGAAGAAATGTGGCATACTTAGGAAATATGAATTATTCTCACACAATTAAACTACTTCTTCTAACAAGCGAAATGCCCATAATCTTGTCTTCCAGAAAAAGGGAGTTAAGTCCAACTTCTGCTGAAGCTGTAAGGAAGGCTGTCACTACCTAGTCCAGCCAATTTTTTAACTCCTGAACTCCAGAAGAAATTTTTGTACTCTAAAGAGCTTTTCTGGCATGTTTACAACATGCGAAAACAGGGGCATTCAAAACCACCTTTGTAATGTTTTCCTCCCTTTAGGTGTAAACCTAACAGGACTTTTTATGATAGCTGATTACCTATGTTCACTCTGGACTAATCAGCTATAAAAACAGTTGAACAGTAAAGAATTCTGAGCCGTTGTGTGTTTATGATTCTTGTGAAGCTAGCACTTTTACGGCTGACCTTGAATCATCCTGACCTTTACTTAGCTGTTGAAATGTCTATGTCTTATGTTACCAAGGGAAGAAATTGCTGCCTTAAAATGTTCTTGACCTTGTTCAGCACATTCCTCGTGCTGTAACTGACTTGCTTTTAGTTGCCAATAAAGCACAGTCAATGAGTTTAGAGATGACAAACGAAAGTTGCAGAAGTTGCATTCTAGCAGCATTTATATATCTTTGAAGAATTAAGAGCTCTCTTCTAGCACTGTGAACTCCAGACTACAGTGAATGCTCTGTCTTTTGCTTATATTTCTATGAATTATTATGTGATTTCTACAAGCACACTTCAGCATATTGTACTTACATCAACACTTACTAATGCTTAGCAAAACTTCTGACAAATACGGTCTGTTCTGGGTATGTACAAACAGTGCGAATAATATGGAGCTACAGTCATCATTATTTTCTAAGCCCGGTTTTCTCTTTAGCACAACAGATGTCCATTGAAAAGAAAAATATGTTTCCTATGCTTTTAAAATTACTAGGGTTTTAACTCCACAAATATTTCCTATAGAAGCTGTTCCCGAGAAAAGTGAGTGACCAAAACCCCCATTTGTAGCTGCCCCAGCAAGCCCCCTTATAACACAGATTTCTGCTTTCCTCTCTCTTTAGGGCCCTGAATAAGGCCTCCAGTTTGAACAGTTCCCAGTAAATGTGGGATGTAATAAAACGCCCAGTCAGCAGAAATGAACAGATGCATTTTTATTTGCAAAATAAAACTTGGATTTTAAAGGGTGAAATTGTGAGACACAAATAATCCCATAGTACCACAGCAACTGTGTTACAATAGGTTTTAAACCAATTTGCCATAAATGTTTGCATACAAGCCAAAAAAAGCAGTCTAAGTATACTAAATTGCTACCTAGTAGGTCATTTCTAACTAGTGCAGGTCAGACAGTTACCTGTTGGTTTCAATTAAGCTTTGCAAAAATATCCTTGTGTCATGGTGTACTGTGAAGAAAAATAATGAGGCAGCACTAACCAAAGTGCTTCACTTACAGTGCAGACTTTGGGCTGTGTGAATCAAGTTTGCACTGAAAATAAGCAACTCACCAGCATACTGAGAACAATAGGTCAATGAAAAGCAGAATAAAGGTCTGGGATGGGGAGGAAGAAGGGAATAAGAAAGTTTTATAATATCCCAGTTTCCATCAGCTGGGTAGAAGCACTTTCTGACTTGTTTCCACTGAAACTCTGCACATTGTATCGAGGTAATAAACATAGACTGTTATCATCTCACTTGGCACTTCTTCAGTATGTTCATCCTGCAGATCTCCAAACACTTTACAAACCTCTGGCAAAGGCTGCCTTAAAGTTCTGGAAAAGTTTTCCTGAATGTTATCAGCAATTTAGAGACAGAAAGAAAAAAAAAATCAATAAAAAAATCATAGCAGTCAAATATTATTTTTTTCCATAATATTAACCTGTAGGGATACTCACTGAGGCAAAACCAGTGTGAAAAAAACATACAGTAAGATATTACACCCCTAATTCACAGAGAAGAAAAAGGCAATCTGTAACATGTCGTCAGTCAAGCAGAAGTAGAGACAGAACCTTTGGAGCACAGTTATCTTGAGGCCCACTAGTGCTGAAGCCAGAGGAAGAATAAATACAATGTTCTGGGTTTAGGATAGTAAAGCATATGTAACTAATACCTTGAAGTATCAGCTGATGGGAAGTTTGGATGAACATTTACATACAGTTACAGTTTTTTCTCTGGTGATAGTGAACATCTTTGGACTGATGAAATCTCCACCAGATGGGGAAGGATTTTTTCCCTGTTTCCTATTTACCACGGCTTTTTTTGGCTCTGAAATAAGACTGGGACATGTGGACAGGTGGCCCTAACTAGCTTTTATTTTTCTTGGGTGGAGTCTACTCTAAAGTGAAGCAGAAGTGTCAATACAGTATCTGCTAGGCTGTAGAGGAGGAAATGCTGTTGCTCCACGCAGCCAACCTCTGCAGTCAAACTGTCTGCATAAAGTGCCAGAATCTGCCCAATGCAGAGAGCAAAAAGATCATAATGAACAAAAATTCTGTTTTATTTTCATTTGTACCAAATGGTCGCACCCTGAAGACAGTATGCTTTTGCAAGGGTACACTGGTTAATTAATCTCCAAACCAACAAGCCTGCTCAGCCAAGTAGAAACCAGATGTGCAGTTAGAAATGGATTGGAGGAGTGCAGAACAGAAGCTCTAACATATTACATCATATTGTACATCCTTTCCCAAGAGCTGACAAAGGTTCTTTGTGCACCTGGAGGTGCGCAGTCCCATAAGTGTGAGGAGAGAGGAATGGAAATTTTCTTCTACACTGAATAGTTGTCCTGCAAGACAGAGACAGTGTAGTGAGTGGGATCCTTTCAGCTGTAGCTTTGTTAGAAACCTGCAGCACTCAAGAGAATGAAGAAGCCAGTTATGGGTTGATGAGAAAAAATGGGCTTGCATTCTGGAATAAAAAGGGTTGATAGGGTCTGTTCCTCTCTTGTGAGACTTCAACTGGAGTATTGTGTCCTGTTCTGGAATACTCAACACAAGAAGTATATGGAATACTGCAACAGGTCCAGAGGAGGTTACAAAGATGATCCGAGGGCTGGAGAACCTCCCATAGGAGAACAGGCTGAGAGCTGGGGTTGCTTATAGTGACCTTCGCCTTCCCTGGAGGTGTTTAAGGAACGGGTGGATGAAGTACTTAGGGACATGGTTTAGGGAGTGTTAGGAACGGTTGGACTCGATGATCCAATGGGTCCTTTCCAACCTTGTGTGATTCTGTGATTCTGTGATTCTGATTCTGTGATTCTGTGACCTTCCAGTACCTGAAGGGGCTACAAGAAAGCTGGGGAGGGGCTGTTTACAAAGGCTTGTGATGATAGGACGAGGGGCAGTGGGTATAAACTGGAGAGGGGCAGACTTAGACTAGACATTAGGAAGAATTTCTTCACCGTGAAGGTGGTGAGGCCCTGGCCCAGGTTGCCCAGGGAAGCTGTGGCTGCCCCATCCCTGGAGGGGTTCCAGGCCAGGTTGGATGGGCCTTGGGCAGCCTGAGCCAGTGGGAGGTGTCCCTGCCCGTGGCAGGGGGTGGAACTGGGTGATCTTTAAGGTCCCTTCCGACCCAAACTGTTCTATTATTCTATGATGGGTTGTCACAAAGACCTAGAAGGTTTTTCAGGACCTAGCATTTCCATGTATGCCCAGGAGAGAAACATGCAGCCTTAGGAAACCCTGTAACCAGGAATTTTCATTTTCATTTCAGGAAAGGCGAGACCCGAGCGCTCCCCCACCCCTGCTCCTCCCCGCCCCCCCTCAGCCGAGCCGCCTCGGTGCCCTGGCGACACCTGGTGGCGGGAGAGCGCAGAGAGCAGCCGCGACAGTGCGGGGCCTGAGGGACCGCAAAGAGCATCTGGAACAGTGCGGGAGGGACCCCAAAGATCATCTGGGACAGTGCGGGGCCTGAGAGACCCCAAAGAGCATCCGAGACGGTGCGGGAGGGACCGCAAAGAGCAGCCGGGACAGTGCGGGAGGGACCCCAAAGAGCATCTGGGACAGCGCCGGAGGGACCCCAAAGAGCATCTGGGCCAAGGCTTTCCTTTTCTCTCTGAACTACCTCGTGTGACAGATGGACACTGAGAATATTAGGAAATATTACTTCACTGTAAGGGTTGTCAAGCACTGGAACAACCTGCGCAGGGAAGTGGTTGAGTTGCCATCCCTAGAAGCGTTTAAATGTCGGGTAGATGTGGTGCTCAGGGACATGGGTTAGTGGTGGACTTGGCAGTGTTAGGTTTGCAGTTAGACTTGATGATCTGAAAGGTCTTAAAGGTCTTTTCCAACCCAAAAAATTCTGTGATTCTGTGACACCTGCATTACTCCTGTGTCTTCTGCAGCCCACAGGAGCGATATGCAAGGTCCCTGCACCTGAGCGATGGTCTAAAATGTCATTGACTGCACAGCCACATAGAACAGTGGTTTCAGAATTACACCTGCTTGACGCTTAGGATTATATTCCTTGTAGCAGTAAACTAAAGCAGAGCATGTGCTATTGCTGTTCAGGAATCATAGTGGGTAAAGAGAACAGAAATCTAGAGAAGTCATAGTTAACGATCATTGAAGGAGAGAAGAAAGATGAAAGACAAACCTCAAACTGGTTCCCAGCTTAGATGCCTGGAAGGCAGCGAACAGAATTACTGGCAAAAACCACAGGTCAGAAAGAAGTACCAGACCGAACAGAGCAGTTTCTTCTATAGTGACCAGGGATGCTCTGGCTTTGCCGAGTTCTCATGTCAGAGCCATCCCTATACTGTAATGGATAAAGGCAACATAAAAATGAACTTTGGAAACATGCCTGAGTGGTCTTAAGAGCAACCAACCCATCATGGCAGTGCACACCTCAATGGAAAGGAGAACTGTACTGCACTAATTGGGAGCCAGAACATCTCAGCGTTTTACCACCAGGCTGTACTTGTAAGAAATGTTTCTGTCACTATATATCCTTACTACAAGGTGTTAAAATTGGCTAACAAACATACAGCTCCTTTTTAATGTATAACATAACTCTACTTTAGTCAGTATTTCTTGTCTCATTAAAAAGTAAAACAATTTTTCAACGCCATAAAATAATTGGTGCAGTTGATTTGCATACAGAGGCTTCCATATCACCACCATATCTTGAAACATAAAGTCATACCTCACTGAAAACCCCAAACATGATTATGTACTCACCTCAAAGCAGGGTTTTTTCAGCATCTGAGAGATGACTAAGAATCCAAGAAAGTTTTGTTGGATTTCATTCTGTAAATACTGCCAACAAATATATTTGAATCACTTACTTTTGTGGTGCTTATTTTCATGAAAAAATAAAGTTTCAAGTCATGCACCTCTTAATCCAAATGGAGATTCCTAAATAAGCTTGGACAAGCTTCTTGCTGATAAATATGAATCAAAACCATAATATGGCACAATATAGGTGATCTCTGCCCAGCAGGCAGCTGCATTCTAGAAGGAACATAGAAAATAAGACACAGCAGGGAACTTGGATGTAAGGATTCTTGCAGTGTGTTTTCCTCCTTTTAAAAGGCTTACTAATAAGCTGGGCCTCATCAATTGGTCAGTTCACCTGTTCTTTTTGTCTCCCATATCTTCCTCTTTTTTCCATTTGTATAAGGATTCTTTGCCTTTACTAAATGGGCTTTAGTGATAGAGATACACAAGTTAAAAGCTCTTTACCCCACACTTATGACGTCCAAAATGAAGTGCCCATGCCCTTGCCCTGTATTTTGTAATCCCTCTTCCAAACTCAGTTCAGCAACAGGGTCTTGATCTCAGGGGTCAATATGGCCTCAAATCCTATTTTTCACCAACTTGCTCTTTAGAATCATAGAATAGAATCATAGAATCACCAGGATGGAAAGGACACACTGGATCATCGAGTCCAAAGGAAAAAAACCTAAAATTCCTAATTGGTTGTTTCATCAAAAGCAGCTCAAAGTTGAAGTAAGAAACTCTCCCTCAGCCTACAAAAACTGGTGATTTACTGTATCATCTGCGTCTGGCTTGGGATGACATCAAGACTTTTCAAGATGGTATCCAAAACAGTCTGAAGTCCACTGCCTAGGATATTAATATAGTGTGCAGAAACCACAGCTTAATTCTTCCTTCACAACTCAGAGAAGACTGTAACCTCCATCATCCGTCTCTTAGGTAAGTTTTATCTGAGCACTGCCTTGCTGAAGACTCTGACAAGACTTATCCGTCCATCTCAGAAAAGAACTTTGACAAATAAGGTGTTCTTCTTTTTGTAGAAGATCTTTATGTTAAAAGCACCTCAGATAACAAAGGCCTGACTCCTTGTGATTAAGCATAGAGGCTCATCTAATTTGTTGTTTTTAAAGGCAGAATCCCAGTCAATGTTTCTTGTAGTCAAGGAGAATTTGAGTTCAAAGGAATTTAAATTGTGTCCCAACAAAGCATTATGGCACAGAAACAGGATAGAAAGCTTAGATGCATCTGCTTTATAAACAGAGGGTTTGGGGCCCACGCAGTACTAAAAAGATTTCCAGTGATTACAAGACCTACGACCAGATCTCCTGTGAAGTTTCCTTTTATATATGACTCCTATACATATATTTAATTGCGCAATTTCCTTTGTAAGTGAAAAAAATCCTGACTGTTATCATTAGCCTGTGGCTTTGCAGTCTTGGCATAAGCACCTGGGTAAGCACCAACTGGAACACACTCTGCAGTATTTTACTTGCTTGTATAAAGAAGTCAGGACTAGTAGTAGCAGCTTTGGCATGTTGAGTAATGCTTATTATCACCAGAAGAAATCCTGTACTAAGGAAAAATAAAAAGAAAAGAGAAAGAGGGTGCTGGGACTTTGGAAAAAGAGGAGATGTTAGGGCTAGGCTAACATGATAGAAAAGAGAGAAGCTCCTGTGACCCTGTGGCAGCAGAAGGATAGCAAGAGGTACCTTTGGGACAGTGAAAACTTTGATAGAGGGAGCAGAGTAAGAAAACCTGTTGTAGCCTTAAAAGCAACTGCAACTTGCCTATTAGTACCAGGAAATGTTAATGTTCCAGGTTAGCTTTTGAAGCAACTTCTAGGTTTTCTCTGAGGTTCTGAACTGAGAAACCAGGGACAAAGGGGTACTTAGGGCAGCCAACTCTCTCTCAATGAGATGCTATTTCTGTGCCCAGTTGGGCTTTGGTCACCCAATAGGACCCAGAGTAACAAGCTGGCAGATGCTCTAGCTTCCATATGTGCATAGGCACGTCACCCAGAGCACTGTACTATTCCATGAAGTTTATAGGCAAACATTTACAAGCAGGGATATCGTAGGAGCATTAGTTTGCCCGAAAAGGTAGTTAATATGTCAAACATCAAGTTTCAATTAAATCCTGCTCTTCTGAGACAACAGTTTTCCTTAAAGTGGTATTAGGGAGGGTTATCCAGCCTCTGCAAAACTTGAAGTTTTCAACTGTGTGTTGCATTACACACAAATGAGCTAACATGCATGGTTTTGAAGTGAGTTGTAAAAAGCACATTGCTAGCAGTTCAAAGCTAAAGTCAGGGTTTTAGCTGTTCCTTTCAAATAAGGAAAGGAATGTTTTTTGAAGAAAAATATTCTACATACTATATTTCCCACTCAAAAAAAACCCCCAACTATTTTCCGTTGTAAAAAATTTTCTTTGTTTCAAACCAGGCTGTGTGTCTTTGATATTTATAGAGAAATATTGGCATATTTGGTTATAAGCGATATGTTCAAAGAGGATGGGTAATCCTAGCTGATTCTGAGGCTTCCGGTCTTCAGAAAAACATATAAAACCCACTTCGGGAACTAGCTTCAAAATTTGCACCTAAACACACAAACAGAGCCCTAAAAGACAGTGTATGCTGACCTTACGAAAAAAAAAAGACATATTCAGAAAGTTCAGTAACCCCACTTTGAAACCTAGTATGTCTTCAAATACCACTATGATAAATGAAGTAAAAATTTCAAGTTTTCGGGAAGAACAAATAAAAATGGAGCATGGAACTTACAGTGTGATCTGGTCTATGATTGCTACAATCTATTAACCAAACTCAACATTTATGTGTCCCAAAACAGAGACAACCCTCTTTCCTCAAAATACCCTGCAAAAGTGAAAAACTGAGAGTATGACTTCAAAAGCTCTTTAACACGGTGACAATAGATCAAGTGTATTTTAATAAGAAAAAGACTCAGACTGCAGAATACAGGTCTGGCTCTAAACCTGAAGCACTCCAAAATGCAGTCTGGCTGTCATATTTCAGCTGGAGCCTCTTACTTTTACTGTGGAAATAAAGATGAAAAAAATTCTCCATTGTTACACTCGTGTGAGTCCAAATTGACAAGAAAATTACTACAGTTTCTTGGGATTTATTCCAACAGGAAGTCTTATCATTGCATATCAGCATTAGTCAAGCAAAGGGTTATGAGTCAAGTCAAAACAAAGTAATCACATCTTAAATTGTGAAGTTAAAAGAAGGAAAAAGTGAAATCTTGAGAATATGATACTCAATAATCTGATGTTGACTTTAATAGAACCAGTATGTCACCCAGAAAACTGTCTGCAGGAATTCAAGTCTTTGTTTTATATACACAATAAGCATTACATAGTATGTTCCTCTTCTGAGAAGTGAAGACCTTAGGTAAATATGTATGCATACTTGATTTGATTAGAACTTGCACTTTTAATTAACCATTCTTAAGGGTAGTAGATCATTTTACCTAGTTTTAACCTTCAGATCTGGACATTTCTGCTATCTGAAACTGGAGAAAAACATCAGCTTCCTAGCAGTATGTTTATTCTACGTGTATTTTATGAACTCAAAAGCTAAGCTGCTTTGTTGCAGCAGCCTTCTCCATTCTTAAGGAACTTTACAGATAAAAGAAGTGAATTTTGAGCGATCAGGAAGTTTACCTAAGTCACTGTAGAAAGCTCACCATAATAAAATACTATTTTAACAAAATTTGGCAAATTCACTCCCCTCATTGCTGGTACTCGAACGCTAAAATATCCAATAATGTATTTTGATTTCCACGTGTTTTGGCTATTTTACCCTCTGGAATAACACAGCTCTACTCCAGATGTACTTTAATTTTCCTTACTACTTCTGCCAAATTTCTGTTTTCTGTTTTCCATTTGCTTAGTGCTCTCATCATGAGCAATACGTCTCTGTCACTTCCTCCCTGTATGTTCGGGCTTTTTCTTGAATCATGCAATATGCAAGAAGAAAAGCCAAAAGGAAAATGCAAACTCTTTATGGTTGCTATTTTTAAATACAGGAACTTATGTGGGGATGTTTGAAAAGGACATTCCTTTTGAAGGGTAGATAATAAACAACACACTAGAAACAACATGCATGTACAAATTATTTTACAAAATCTCATGTCCCAGCCCTCTAGCAGGTCAGCATAAGCGAGACTCCAGAAAGCACAAAATATCCAGAGTGAAGCAACAGAGATTCAGGTTCCCAAATGTACCTGATGCTGTGAGGATTTGGGATATCTGCTGAAACACATGGACTCACCAATGATCTGGGCCAATGTGCTGCTGGGATCTGTTCTCTCTCTCCCACTCCTCTTCAAGGATTGGCCTGACTTGTGGTAAATACACGTAAATGTAAGGCTAACTGCCTATGAATCAAAACCTCCTCTTTTCAGATCAAGGACTGAATAGATGGGGAGGAAGAGAGAGAGACCCTTTGAGCTTGGAGAGGCAAAGGAGTCCCAGGGGCAGCACACAGAGAGGTTGCTCAGTCCATTCCTGTTTGTTCTTCTTAGGACTACGTGAATTGCCACCCTTTATAAAATCACAGGACACCTTCTCGAGGCACCATCAGTTCCTCAGTTTGCTAGCAATCACATATTGTAGTTCTGAACCCCACCTGCGGACAACATTATCTCATGTTTAAAACAGTGAAAACCAGCAAGAATATGTTCACAATATACTACGATATTCCACTAGTGCAACAGCAAGAGAAATACGGGCAAGACAAACACTATCTTTGGGCTTCTGCCAGGATATAAATGTATTCCAGCTAAGAACTTTTGTTGTATTAAATGATGCCACAGTACCAGGCAGTTTGCTGGGGTATGATGATGACTGTACTCTAGCAATGTGATTCTGATTCAGAGAGTGTAATCAGGAGTAAAACCACTGATGCTGCTTAATACCCTAATCCTGTTCACATTCCTGGTTTACTAACAGCTTTCTGTTACTTTTACCTAAACAAATAGTTCTAACAGAAGCTTGTCTTTGAAAATCTTGTGTTTTATAGTTTACTATGAAAAGTAGCGGTAACTTTTCCTGTGCTGCCAGTATTTAAAAAGTATTTTTCCCTTCTATTAGATGCTAGGTGATACCGCATTTCAACCTTTCCATCCTGACTCACTCTCCTCTACCCAGCCACCTATTAGCATGAAATTTTCAGGAATGTAATATCTGAGATTGCTGCCCTCTGATAAGTCTGCTTGAATCAGACAATGAATTGCAAGGTTTTAAAGAGAACAGACAAACACAACATCCTTGGCTGTTTGCAGCATCATTTCCTAAAAGAACTAAATTAAAACAAACAAACAAACAACAACAAATTAAACAGAAGTTCTGCACTGAGTTGGACCTCATGCCTCTCAGAGGCTGTTCATCATCATAGCCAGAACACAAGAACGTCTGATGACATAGATGAGTAGGTTTTACTCTCAAGGCTCATTGTTTGTTAAGCAGTATACCATACAAAGTCTCCTAATAGCAGCCATAGCACTTCTTTATTCACAGTGTAAATGTGCTGTGTAAATGCTTGTAAAAGTTTACGAGCTCCATTGCCTCAAAGCACATACAGTTCAGGTATGATTACTAAATCATGCATGTCTCCTGTCTCTCCCTAGTCTTTCAGAGCAATACTCCAGTTAGTTTGTGTCACATCTACAGGAAGAGTGCTCCTCTACAGTGACTGAGCAGTGGTTTTCTTTATTTGGGTTTTTTTTGTTACCTAACTCTGAAAGACATGAATCTCCTTGTAATGGAGCTGTATCAGAGATTTAATTAACTGTACTTTTTTTTTCAGCCACAGATGGTCCACCAGCTGCTACATCATCTCACACAAACTCTGCCTTGCTTATTGGTGCTGCTGAGCACCCATGCCCTCATCAATGATTGCTTTATTTCACGGCCTAATCTCTACGAGGTGGAAAACAGCAACCTGGTTTTCTACTCAGCCTTCTGCAGAGCTCCCACTAGGTGGCACCGACTGTCTGAGATTCTTCTCTCCACCCTGCATAAGAATTTCCCTTGCCTTGCTCCAGGTCTTCTTCTTTTTGTAGCATTTCCAAACACTGAGCTCATCGGTTTTAATATCTGCAAAAACAAACAGCTCCTGGGATCTTTTTTCCTGTCCTTACAGTGCTGCAGAGATCCAAGCCAAAAGTCAAGCTATGCTTTTTCACACACAGAAAACTCAATTTCCAATGTCATTTCTACAGTGTTCAAGAACTTTACTGGTATAGCCACTAATTGTTTTTTTCAACGATTGTCTCCATGTAAACCATCCTTAGTGGTTTCTTACTTTGAATTCCTCACTTATATGTGCATGTATAGTAAAACTAACCTGTACAAAACCACAAGTTATCGCAGACTGACTGACAAGGTGGACAGACGGTAAAGCTGTGAGGAAAATCAGCCCAGCGGTGACTGACAGCTGCTACTGGTAAGCTAAATTGGGGGAAATTTTCTGAAACACAACAAATGAATCAGGTTTTCACTTACATTAATAACTTCTTATCTGTAGCAAGAGCTCAGGGAGCTCCTAGACAGCCTTTTACAAATTGAAGCTAGACACTGCAAACAAGTAGGTATGTGTTTAAGTGCAACCAATGCTACTGAGTTCAATAGTGACACTTGAAACACAAAATGTTAGAAATCCTCCAGAAGAGCTTCAGTTTTTTGACACGTCTTTTTTTAAATTCAGCTATTTTCTCCACTCTTCTATACTCTTCCCTGTTTCTCCAAAGAATTCTTTGCAAAGAATCTTTCTGCAAAGAATCTTTAATGGAACTAAATTTATTTTGTAATGTAACAGTAAAGCACTTCCAAGACCAACAATTTGGAGAGATAGTCATGCACTGTGAGAGAAGCCTGCGCACATTTTCCTGGTCTATAAAAGCAGCACTGTCCTGATTTCAGCTGGGACAGAGTTAATTTTCTTCCCAGTAGCTGCTATGTTTTGAATGGAGGATGAGAATGATGTTGATAACACACTTAGTTTTAGTTCTTGCTAGGTAATGCTTATGCTTGGCTGGGACAGAGTTAATCTTCCTAGGAGGTGCTGTTTTGTAGGTTTAGTATGAGAAGAATGTTGATAATATACTGATGTTTCCCGTTATTGGTAAGAAATTAAGAACTTGTTCAGTTTCTTATGCTCTGCTAGTGAGCAAGTCTTGAAGAAGCTGGTAGGGAGCATAGCCAGGCAGCTGACCCAAGCTGGCCAAAGAGATATTTGACAGCCTATAACATCATGATCAGCATATAAGTGGGAAATCGACTGAGGACTAGGGTTCACTGCTCAGGGATTGCTGCTTGAGGACAGGCTGGGTATCAGTTGTTGGGCAGTGAGCAATGAATTTAACATCACTTGCTTTGTATATTCTATTATGATGATTATTATTATTACTAACCTTATTTGCTCATCCTTTGTTGTCCCATTAAACTGTCTTTATCTCAACCCATGGGTTTTCTTTTTCCCTTGATACTCCTCCCCATCCCACCTGGGTTTTAACCTGGATGTGGTTAAAACCACAACAAGCACAAAACCCAAAAGTAAACAACTAAAATTAAAATAATACTACAATGCAGAGATGATTCTGTAAATGATTGGAAAAACAGTTTCTATTTCTGAGTCTAGTGGGCCATGGTAATATTACTAATGGGGATGGCAGTGCCATGAAGGTAAAATGAATGTGAATATGGCTGTTAAAGTCCCGAGTTCATTTAAATATTATTTAAAGAACTTTATCTACATATCTTCAGATTTTATACATAAATTCCTGAGTGCTTGTTTTCTCTCCTTGAGTTAACTCTATAAAGTAAACAGTTCTTTCCAAACTATGCCTAAAAGTCTTCATTTCAGATCCTTAAAGACTCACAAAGATATCACAGACATAAACATCAGTGACATTTACATTAGTTCATCAGTCACTACCTTATCTTGCAGTGCAATGATAATGGAAAAAAGTATGAAGATGAGATTTCTGGTTTCTGGTAGGCCAGACAGTTTTACAGCTGTAGGATATCAGACCTTGGCTTTTATTCAGGTGCTGAAAAAACAAAAGGCTGTGAAAAAATAGACAAGTCTGACAAGACTGGAAAAAGCAGGAGATGGAACAGTTCAAAATTCACTGACCTATTTACTCCTCCATCTGCCATGGCCTCTAGTCTGGACAGCCCAATGGGAAATGCACCAGGAAAATGTAATCACTGGGGATTATTCTACATATCAGAAAAAACAATGTTTGCAGTCAGTGTTTGTAAGTTCAATATTTTCCTCTAACTCATAAAATACGGAATGCAACTGCTCTCTTTTGAAACAATAAAATGGGGAAGCCTGCTTCGCTCGCAGAATGTTTCAGGTAGGACACAGGATTTCCCAACACTCTACCACGTGGAAAAACCACCAGGCTGCTGTGCCCCAACTCTTCTTATGTTTGCATGGTGCTCCCCCAGGAGTCATGTTTTGTTCCTGTTCCCACTTCACTGCAGGCACAGAGCCGTGTCTTTTATATGTAGTTGTCCATACTACAAAACATCCACCTGCATGGGGCAGGCTGAGCATTATTGTTGTTTGCATCTCACTTAGTGATTCAGATTGATCTGCAGTATAAACAAAACATAGAACTAAAATACACCTAGATCCCTGTCCCGGAGCACTTCTGTTCTGTGCAAATAACATACTGTTAGATAAGTGCCTAAAGGTTCAAATATCCAGCCCCTTCATGGTAAAATTATTCATATTATCATTAACACTCAAACATTATTATTCTTCTTTTTTTTTGTAAAACATCAGCCCTTAGGAACACAGGCGTTTCCAAATGCAATTTTCTTATAAGGTGACTCATCGGACCATTGTTTAAAGTCAATTCATGATTTCACATAGTATTTAAATGACCTGGGATCCTAATATTTGTTTTAGGTGTTTACCACCAGTTTTTTATGGTAGCTGTCATGCTAAGAACAACAGAGTATATAACGGTACGCAGAGTTTTTTTCTGGGGTGTGCAGCAAAAGTCTGATCAAATTTCAGCGTTTCTTAGAAGCGGTTCTGCCGTGACAGGTGATTAATAGCTTCAACACAGGACACACTCGAGTACAGCCCACTGAAGTTCATCTGTAGTGACTATATGGCAATTATGTAAAGTAATGTATGGCAACTCCAAGCACATCCTAGATGTGTTACACTCACAATGAATGTGTAGATCTGTGGCACAGATAGCTTCATTTCTTCCTACTTCTATTAAAACAACTGTACACTTTAATGCATCTGCTTACCTCCATTTATTATTTACAAAGGACAATGTTTTGGAGACAGTAAAATGACAGGACATGGTAGTCAGGAAGCACCAGAAACACGATACTCGAAGTCCGAGCGTAAGTTTCCTTACTCACCTGGAGCAGCAACCACACCTCCTCACCTCAGAATGGGATGCTGCTTAGTTTATTCCATGTACCTATGCAGAAATTTATGACTAGTGCTTTATCCCCACACTTGCCACGAATGCTGAGTGATTTAGAAAAATGTATCTTTACCTGCACCCATGGGGTAGAAGTCAGTCATTGCATACTGTTCTACAGCCAGAACAGAGGGACCAGGCAAAGCTGTGCTACTTTTGAACGTCCGGTTTGCAATACTTTATGTTTGGGTTTTTTTCAGAATATTAAGTAGCACAGCACTTACTATATTAAACCACCTTGAATTAGGAAATCAGCAAACAGATTTCAACTGATTACATAAACTGAACACTCAGACACAGGCAGCTGATAAGTCAGCTATGAAAAGCTTCCCCTAATGTCACAAACTGTGACCTCAGGCAGTGATAAATCCAATTTTCCCAGGAGCATTCACCTCTTCAAGTTCAATCTTTTTATTCCTTCAGCTCCTGACCACTAATAAATGACAATGAGTGTTAAAACAATCTTTGTACGCATTAGTAACCTTCAGTCACTGGATAAAAAGGTCATTCTTGGCTAAACGTTTGCAGCTGGAATGTACTTTGTAGCTGGCGAGGTAATAACATACGCCTTGCCAGTACATTCCTTAACTTCTGGCAATGCGACTTGTATGGGACAAACTTCACTGTACATTTCCATCACTTTGAATCCCCAGTCCATCGGTTGGTAGGATTTAAAAAAATAAAAGCTCCGCAGCCTGATCTATTTAACTGCTGTGTCCATTGGGTCATTCCCGAAAGACTGAAAGCTGTTCAATGATCGTTTTTATTAGAAAGTGGAAAATAATCATGGAATCGAGCTTAGTAAAACTGACAGTGAAAAGGTGAAAGAAAATAAAGGGGATTACGTTAAGAGGAGGAAAACAAAGCAAGGAAACAAAAAACCCATGTGGTTCTGTGATGTCCAAACTTACTGAGGACTGGCTTCCCACATCCTGTAGTTCATGATGAGGTCCCGTGTTCCAAAGAAATGAGATATTTCGAACATCTCTCCCCTGAACAGGTTCTCTGTTATCCAATTAAGTCTGAGCACACGCAGCCTTTCTTTCTGGGGAACTGACAGGGTTATACATTGTATATTGCTCCTCTAATTTCTCAAAGCACGTAGGAATTTCATTTTGCTCAACATTTCTACCAGCATGTTAAATGTGTCTGAAATAGGCCAATGAGTTGACCAACTGCTGTCCTTGCAAGGCACAAACTGACAGACGGTTTGATTGCACAAGTCTCATTTGCTTAACTCAGTTAGAGATGATAAACAGGTGTGTATAAATGCCTGCCCATGCCTCCGAGCATGCTTCCCATGGAACAACATAGCTCAGTAAGCACTTACCCTCAATCTTTCCTGATAACATCAATAACTTATTCAGTGATTAGTCAAAGTAACATTCCTCTCCTAACAACTAATCTAATGCTTTGTAATATATTACAGTCTCTTTTAGGTCCAAACCTTTCTATTTTGGGACTTCCAATTCAAATTTGCTAATAGCTTCATTTAATAGTCCCTTGCTCCCAATATATTCCTCATTTTAACTCTAATTGGTTTGCTGATGAAGAATCACAATTTACATAAATTGAAGAGGAGATATATGACCTGCTATTACTGAATATAAGTAATATTTGATTAAGCAAAAGGAGATACCCATTTGCTCTTTCCTCAGCATTTAATGATATTGCCAATTTCTACAAGCAGATGAAGTATATTTACAACATAATCAATTAAATGTATTTGGAATAGGTATTAAATAGTGACATTAATTCAGTGTCCTCTTAAATTTATGATGTCTGTTCATCATGATGCTAACCCGAAGTGACTACCATATTCAGAGAAGGTTGCTGATGAGCCAGTTGTTCTCCAGTGCAAAGTGATCAAAACTAAAGGCAGATTAGTTTTTTTGAAAGGTAGTGTAAGCAACAAACGGAAACACAAGAAATTAAATAATTTGAATAGCTGCAATACTGAAGCAGAAATAATCTTCAGTGATTTCTAAGTCTCAGTCTAGAAGTAGAGTGTTAGCTCACTCTATTTAACTGAGCTCAGCCTGAGGAGCCTGGTAATGCCAGAACATACCAGATATTTTGGAAGGGGTCTGGAAAAGGAAGGGAAGTTGGAGTTTGGATGATACTAAGAAACCTACTGGGACTGGTTTGTGAAAGAAATGGATACTGTAAGCCTGCATGAAGACAAATCAATTTGAAACGTTATGATTTTGAACAAAATTAAAAAAATGTAACTTCAAGAGCTTCAGGAAGCTTTTTAAAGGCAAGGGAAAATAATATGATTTTTTTTAAAAGTATCAGTATTCAAAGCAATTATCATTTTTTTCCTGGCTATGTAATTTGTAATTCTGAACACTTCAGTCCTCAAATGGCAAGCAAGGCCTTCCATTAAATTAAAAGACAACAAATATAAATTCGAAATACATTTAGATAGAATTCATGCCAGCTTGTGGTACTGATTGCTATTAATTACAAATTATATTTGAATAACAAATTTTTAAGCCCCTTTGATGTAGTTTTGCTTTTAACCTAGAAAAATGCCTGTGAAAAACACATCAACGAGAAAGATATATTTAGAAAAAAAAAATTGGAGCATGTCTTAAATTTTTTTGCTTATTTGCTTTGGTTGTAATTTTTTTTCCCTGCAATAAAATGCACTAGCAGAGAGAGGTCTAGTTGTGCTAATTCTGAAGGCATGCTGGGTACGGATAGATGCTATAAGACCTGTCTCACCTTTTCACACATGACCCGTTTCACCTTTTCACGCATGGCAGCGGTATTGGAAGCACTGCATGGGCACAAACACACCCTTTGCCTTAACCTGAATGCTCCAGCAATCCGAGTGTTTGGATAAGGAGAAGGAGAGCAGCACAGGCTGCGGCCACCTCCAACCTGAAACAAACCATGGTCAATGACCTATGAGAAAGGTCATAGAATTACAGACTTATAAAATCATTAAGGTTGGAAAAGACGTCTTTAAGCATCAATTCCAACTGCCAGCCCAAACCACCATGCTTACTAAACCATGTCCCAAGGTGCCATGTCTACATACTTTTTGAACATCTCCAGGGATCGTGACTCCACCACTTCTCTGGGCAGCCTGTTCCAGTGCTTCACCACTTTTGCAGTAAAGGCATTTTTCCTAATATCCAATCTAAACCTCCCCTGATGCAACACGAGGCCATTTCTGATCATCCTATCACTTGTTACTTGGGAGAATAGACCAATACCTACCTCAGTCAACCTCCTTTCAGGTAGCTGGGGAGGTACTTTTTACTCAGTCCTGTAGCAACAGGATAAGGAGGAATGGCTTTAAATTGGAAGGGGGAAGATTTAGATTAGATTTTAGGAAGAAATTCTTCACTATGAGGGTGGTGAGGCACTGGCACAGGTTGCACAGGGAACTTACGGATGCCCCCTCCCTGGAGGTGTTCAAGGCCAGGTTGGATGGGGCTTTGAGCCCCCTGATCTGGCAGGAGGTGTCCCATGCCAAGGGGAGGTGGAACTGGATGGGCTTTGAGGTCCCTTCCAACTCAAACCATTCTGTGATTGTATGATTCTGCGATTCTATGATTTTGTGGTTCCAAGATTCTGCGATTCTAAGAGTCTATGGTTTTATGATTCTGTGATTTTAAGATTCTGTGATTCTAAGGGTCTGTAACTCTACAGTTATATGATCCTGTGATGCTACGATTTTGTGATTCTAAGATTCTCGGACTCTGTGATTCTAGGATTCTGTGATTCCACCATTACATTATTCTAAGATTTTATGATTCTATGATTCTGTGATTCTAAGATTCTATGATCCTGTGATTTTATGGTTCTGTGATTCTAAAATCTATGATTCTATGGATCTGTGATTCGGTGATTCTACAGTTTTGTGATTCTAAGATTCTATGACTCTGTGATTCTATGATTCTGTGATTCTACGATTCTGTGATTCTAAGAGGCTTTGATTCTACGATTTTGTGATTCTGTCTTTCCTAGGCCTGCATTAGATGCTTTCTCTCCCAAACGAGCCTCCCAGAGCCTATTTCCCTGCCCTCTCCCCATCCCGCTCTCCTCTCCCGGGCGCGGGGGGCGGGCAGCGGCGCGGACGGACACGCGGCGCTGCCAATGCGCTGCGGCCCCGCGGGGAGATCGCTCCGCGGCTGGGCCCAATGGAGGCGCGCGGAGCGGCGCTTCCTGCCCGGGGACCCCGCGGCGGGGCGGCTGCGCCCGGGTGGGGCCGACACGTCAGGGCGGGGGGAGCCGCCTTTGTTCTTCGCCGGTTGGCGGCGGGCGGTAGAGGAGCAGAGCAGGGGGGCCGGGGCGGCGAGGCGGGGGCCGGCCCTCCCTCCAGCGGCCGCAGCATGAGCCGCGCCGGCTCCGCGCCGCCGCGCAGGGCCCTCCTCCCCCGCTTCTTCTCCCTCCTCCTCGCGGGGCCTCCGGTGCCGCCGCCTCCTGCCGCCCGCCGCTAGAGCCGCCGGGGCGGGAGCCCTCGGGACCCCCGACATGGGCAACGGCATGTGCTCCCGAAAGCAGAAGCGGATTTTCCAGACCCTCCTGCTCTTGACTGTGGTGTTCGGCTTCCTTTACGGGGCGATGCTCTACTACGAGCTGCAGGGCCAGCTGAGGAAGGCTGAGGCCACGGCCATCAAGTACCAGCAGCATCAAGAATCCCTCTCGGCTCAGTTACAAGGTACTTCCCTCTGCTGACCTTTCCTAAGGCTTCCAGAGCATCTTCCTTCTACTCCTCGTCTTCTGGGGAAGTCTGGGCTCCAGCTGCCCAGCCTCTCAAAGTTTTGCTCCTTGTGCGCTTCTGCCCCTTCTATCCCTCCAGTCTGTGTGGGGTTTTGATAGCTGACTCTGGGGAGGATCCTGGTCCTGCTGTAGTTGGAGTGAGTTTTTATCACGGACACCTACAGAGCTTTTATGCCCCGTCACTCCCACACATTTTATAGAGTGGCTCTTACTCCCAAGGGAGTGCACATCACTTTGCAATTCTTAGTGTAAACAGAAAAGACAGGCACACTGCCTGCAGTTCATTTAGCAGTACAGACCATGTCCAGTCCTGGGACTTTTGCGTGATCTGTGTTGTCTTAGCAGTATTAATTTTATGCTGCTAAGAGAACGTTCAGCAGCAAAAATGCAAGGCTGCAGTTCCAGGCAGCATAAACTTTAAACAGCTCCAGGATAGAGGATAGATGTATGCTAACAAAGGGTTCTTTTAAAGACTAATTTGAAAGCAAAGTTCAAATAAGTTATTTGGATAAAGCTGTTCTATTACTTTTGGAATAACTTTGAATTTCATGGCTTAAGGCTGCCACATCAATACAGACCCTTGTTTATCTTGGTTTAAGGGTGCACAAAATGTGGGTGTTCTGTACTTAAAGATGAAAAGCTGCTGATATCTTACATCTGTGTGTCCAGGAATCGGTTGCAAAGCAGCAGATGTGTATGTGAAGCATTAGTTGTCTAGGAAGTGCAAGACCTGACCGCCTCTCTAATTGTGAAGTGCAAGGTTATCAGATCAGCATATACAAATTCCAGAACCAACTTTCAAAACTCTAAAGAGTTCTATTCCTGTTCTGTACAGTTTTGAGAAATAAGTGCTATGCTGTAGCAGCTGTAACAGTACTTTACACTTTACAGATGTTCAACCTTGCTTTTCACTGTGGAAGCATGACTAGAAGCATACAGTCTTTATGCAGACAGCACAGAATTAGGGGCTTATGCTGTTAGATTCATACAGCGATTTGTTACTTGAATATGTTTAGCTGCGATCTGAGACCATCATTACTTGCTATTTCAATTTTGAGCCATTTCCAGGTAATGCCATGGAAAAATTTGACAGAAACCTTCATTGTAGTCATGTAAAAGGTGTAAATGTTTGGCTGGGAGATGGGTATGTGGCAAATGGCTAAAGGGCTACTTTTGCTGGTCTGTATATTTGCCAACAGTATTTGAAGAGGACACAGGAACATCTTGTTCTCCAGCTAAAATTCAACAAGTTAGCTTTTTTCTGTTGCTCTCGCTGTACCAAAGAGGAGCATACAACAATCTTTATCCTGACACGGGAGAAATTCTCTTGATCAGATACAGTGGATCTGGAATGTTAGTTTAAACTTGCCATGTCTGAAACATCATTTTGAGTAGCCATTGTCTATGCAAGCAAGTTCACATAGCAGCAGGCAACTGGTAGTTGATAAAAGCAGTGACAATGCTGTGTTTTATAGAAGTATCTTCTTGCTTGTTTCACTGTGTATCAATGAGAAATTTAAAATGCAGACCAGCATCTGAAAACATTAATACATTTGATTATCAATGCAATAAATTCACATGGTTCTGGGACCCATGCAATATCAAGCCTATTAAGCAGGAGATCTTATCTGTGCCTGCTATGGTAACAGGAAACCTTTGGGGGGTGTTTGTTTTTTGTTTTTTTTTTTTTTTTTTTTTTAATTAAATGTAATGCAACAATAAAATTGCTTCTTTTTGTTTTTTTTTTTTTTTTTCTGTATTGTGGCAATAGCAAATATATCTAAAAGAGGGTGAGGCTTGGAGCCCAGCCCACTGGCATACTAGCCACAGCAGCAAGCATTAGTTGCCTAATCTCCCACTGAAGTAAATGGAAGCCATGCGCCTAAGGACTTCGGAGGGTTTGAGCTTGGTGAATTAGAGAGAAACTTTTCTTCCCAGTCTTTTTCTGTGCATCTAAAGACTCTTTCTGGGATGGCCTGCCCTGTATAATCACTTGGACTTTTGCAGTAGCAGTTTATTAGTGAGAAGAAAGAGAATTCAGAAGCTGTGCCTATGCCCAACTCACCTGGAGGTACACAAGGCACTGTGCTAACTGGTGATGTACAACACAAAAATAATTTTTGAAACTTTCCTATTAGTAACTCTTTGATATGGAACAACAGGAAGGAATTTTCTTTAAATGGAGACTTTGAAACAACGTAAAGCGCTGACAGAAAGTCCTGTGTTTGCAGGTGCAGTATCTGGCTGCACTTTGAACTTTTGATTTTAAATGGCCTGGATTTAAAGTCAACAATGTTTCTGTTGCCAAACAAAAAAACCCAAACAAATCCTCTCAGAATATCTAGGCTACATCTCTTTGCTGTCCTTAATCACACAAGAGATTATTCTCTGAGTTTATTCTTTTATGAGAGCAACAAAATGTGTCACTGCTAAAGCAGTGCAACTTATCTTTTCCATGCAATGTAGACACTGGTCTAGAGATAACTTTGGGGCCTGGAGTGTGATGGGAGAGCTCTGGAATATTTTTAACAGGAACCAGTTAAAGGGACACGTCACTGACATAACATTGCCAGGAGGAAAAGAGGTGCTGTATCAACAGTGGTTGGTTTCTTAGTGTTTACAGGTCTCTTCTGGGTGGTTAAATAAGACTTATATAAGCAAATAAGCTCATTACAAGCTGAGGAGAAAACTGAACCTTTCCTGAACAAACATTTAGTCGGTAGGCTTTTACTAGTTTGGTGGGGTTTTTTGTTTTTTTTTTTTTAGAAAGGGCAACTTCTTAAAGTTGTCCTTTTGAGGATCCTGAGGCTGTAGTGTGCCAGGCTGGCTGTGCTAACTGGAAGGCTAACTGGATTTAAATAGTTGGGTGACAGTGAATTACTGCCTGCTTTCTGAATTTTGGTTGGGTTTTGTTGTGACTGCTGAGGCCTATAAAGACAGTTACTTTCTTGATTGTACACAGAGGAACACTGTTAAGGCTTCTGGGTGAAACTTGAGCTGGTTTGTGAAACGCTTAAGAATCATAGGCAACTCTTCTAAGTTTATGTATAAGGTCACAGTTTGGACCTGAATGCCTTTGGCCTACCCAAAATCTGAAGAAGGGTCCTCAGAGGTAGCTTGGAGTATAGCTTCCTTCACTTTCTATAGTCCCCTCTACTATTATTCTCTCTCTGTACAGTTGTTGTTTTTCATTAACGTAGGTAATAAGAACCTTCTTTTAGGTACTTGCCAGTTCTTCCTGCCTGAATGAGCAGCACTTTCTGGTTTTGTTTCAAAAGTCAGTCATTTTAGATTTTTATCTTTTTCATTGCCTTGTTTTGCTCAAACACAACAAATGAAGCCGGCTAAACCTTCTGGACATGTGAGAAAATGGTGCTCTCATCTACCAAGGCAGAATGTACAGATTACTGAAAAATGTTGCAGGAAGAGGTCTCCAAGGTGTTTAGCTCATGCACCTGATCGGAAGAGGGCTGTGTTAAGACTGCTGTTGTAGGGAGTTCTTCTTTTCCTGGTGTTCACAGCTTCACGTACTCAACTGAGAAGTATTTGTGCCTGTTGAAATAAGACCAGAGTGCAGTTGGAAGGATGGCAGACTTCGGGAACATGATAAGAATAAGTGGTTTGCAGAGGTTTGGTTCTTAAGCTCACCCCCTTTAGGCAGCTCATGTTGTAGAGTACTTCTTTAGTTGAAAGCTAAACCGCCAGTGCATCTCACAAGAGAATGCCAGACTTTAGCATTTTTATCTCTTTAATCAAGTTCTCATGGGCATGGAGAAAGTAGGGCTGGTTTTGTGACATAATGGGAATACTGGAGGCAAAAATGTAGAGATGACACAAAATTTCTTGGCTGCTATAAAACCTAAAGTCATTGTTATCTGTAAAGTTGCTCAGAGAAGCTGATCTTCCCAGTAAGCTGATTATTTTTAAACCTAATTCTCTGACATTATATGTTTAAATCATGAAGATAATCTTACTTAGTATTTCTTAATGATAAAAAAACCCTTGATGCTGTTTGCCTTCTAAAAGATGTGTCAAATGAAGCCTTGAGCTATTGGCTATATAGCAACAGATTTCAGTTGCTAGAGTAGCTACACATAGACAGCTGTAGATGAACCCGGTTGTATCTTTGCTTCAAGATTGACTGTATCTAGAAATGTCTCTTCAGCCTATACAGTTTCTGTCTTCTCATCTTCTGGGTATTAAGTAACTCCATGTGTACTATTTTAATCTGTTTAATCTGTTTTAATCCCTAATCCTAATAACAGCCTATGTTTAGTGCCTTTTACTACCTTTAATTTTCTTGCTTTTTCTCTTAGGGTCTTAATGTATCTGATGGCTTTAAGCAATCTCTGCAGTCTGAGATCATGCTGTAATCTTGGGAGCCAACTCAGGAGGGACTCGAATTTGAGAGCTGAGAGTTTGCCCTACTGTATACAAAGTGTGGATTTCCTCAAAGGTATCCAATCTGGTGCTAGAAAGCACCAGCTGAAAAGCAAATGTAGAATTCCTCTGTGCCTGTTGTGCCTCTTGTTCTAAGCTGAGGTTCCTCCTTAGAGGTGACCAAGAAGTTGATCAGACCTGTAGCAGCTCTTGTGTATAGAGACTTACAATACTAGATCATAGCTCCGTGTGACTTTAGTGGTTAATATTTATTATACCTGTCTCCATGCTGACTACATAGATGCCAAAGCTCTTCTTGGTGAAATACATACAGATGTGGATATTCTTCACTTTCTCATCCCTCTTTTGTAGTACTCTATTTAAACTTGTACCTTAAATTGGCAGAGCTAGGAAGAACTAACTGTACCTTTGGTGGTGGTTCTTTTTGCATGCATCATAAAAATATAGCTACACCCATGCAGCTTCTGTATAGTTTGGTTGTTCCCCATAACAGTAGCAGCCTGAATTCTTTTGATTCCTGTTGGTTTCAAATTGAATGTAACAGTACAGTGCTTATTTTGATTGTGTTTTGTTGCTTTTGGATCTGAAAGATCCGTGGTAACTCTTTAATAGCAGAGGTTTGTTCCATGTGTACTACTGGCATGCAGGTGTACTTCAAAACGAAGTACAGTACTGCATGAAATGTCAAATACAGCATCACCAGTTCTGCTACCTGGCTTCCTAAAATGGTATGTTTTGGTTTGTAACCTCATCTATGAATCTGTCTTTTGTACTTCCATTCGCTTTTTCCATTGGGTACTTAACATTCTAAATACTTGAAGTACATTGGAAATAATTAGTGCAAAAGTTTGGTATGGAAGATATATATACTATAAATATATATTCATATGTGCGATTGTATGTGTACAAATATGTATGCATACATGTGTACAAAATGATATTTAGGTAGATAGGTGTCTGTTTTACAGCACAACCTGAAGATTTCAGGTTATCAGAGTACAGGAAAGATGCTACAGCTTTGTTCAGTTCAATTAACCCAGGGAGCTTGTTTTTTCCTTATAGTAAGAGTCCCAGCAGCTGACTTCTATGACTGGAAAGATAAATTGAGCAAATGCCTGTACTTTATTTATGCTTTTTTTTTTTTTTTTAAAATTCCTGTAAACCATGCCCAAATGTTCTTAAATCACTTTCTTGTGGACGTAATGCTTCAAGATAAATTTCTACCTGTGCTGTAATGTTATATCTGCCTCCAAGCTGGAATTTGGTCTGAAGATAATGGAGCACGTAGTCTGAATGAATATTAAACAGCATGAGGTAATAGAGTGGTTTTTTATGCTGTTGCATACCCTACCTGCAGCAGTTTAATATTGGGCCTGGTAGCCAATATCCTGATGCAAGATATACCAAATATCCTGAAACTATTTGTTATTGATGATGATTTCAGCCTTTCAAAGATTGTGAGTGAGTGATCTCTCTGGGTTTATGAACCTCCAGAGCGGAGAGAAGGGGAGGGAGCCAAGATGGGTGGATGGTCTGAGTTTGCATTCTGGCCTCTTTGACAGTCATCTTCTGTCACATAGTCTTAGCAGGCAAAGGTTTGACAGCAGCTTCTGTATCACCTGAAACACCATCAGCTTTGCTGGAGGCAGAGCAGCAGAGAAGCAGAGGATGAAGCATCCATGATCACAAACTGAAAACTGCTGCAAACTGAAAGCCCGTAGTCAACAACATAGTTTAAGTGATATTTGGCTGTCCTAAGCACACAATGCAGGAAGAGTTGCAGCGTGATTGAGACTTTATGATTGTACTGACAAAACTTTAAAGTTCATATCTGAGAGTTAAGTATTCCTAGAGTGGTTCAATTATGATTGCTGCTTTACTGTTAAAAACAAAGCCTAAACAACAGACTGGAATTACTTCCTTACTTCCTACATGAGCAGAAATGATTGAATTCTCAAGTCTTAAATATCGTGTTCCAAATGCATTGTCTCATTGGGCTGATTGTTTTTGCTGGGCAGGGTACAGACTTTTTAGTCTGTGTATCTGGGTGGGGTAACCTTATGAGTCAGGTTTCCACCCACAAGTCAGATTTCAGTGCACGTTATAGCATCTCTTCTGTAGTAGTGAGGACGTTGCCAGCAATTTGTGGCTAGTATGGTTCACTTTACTCATTTTGGAATAGGGTCCTTACATACAAAAAGTAATCAAATCTGTCCTGCTAGAAATCAGGTGCTGCTTTGAGATTTAATGGTAATGAAAGCTAAATAATTCAGATTGCTGAAAAAATGACCTATCAGAACAACTAATTAAGGTAGACTCTTTTGCTGGGTGATTTTTCTTGGAATTTTTAGGATTCAGGGGCATGAATTTCCAATCACGTTGGAGCCCGAGGTAAGCGCTTAGGGAATTCAGCCTGTTTGGATGCTATTCCTTCTCTAAAGATGGATCTTCTGAGCCGAATGCGATTTTCATCTTTTTCTGGTGATCTAGAAGAAACTAAACTTCCTGAGATTTTCTACTATGTATTTTTAATTATGAAATAAAAGAAACTACAATTACTCCACCTCTTCCTCTGTATTTTTACCCCTAAGGTATCTGAAATTAGCCTAGTATCTTACTTTCCTGAAGTGACTCAGATCCCAGTGTTTGGCAGTCATTTTCAGGGTGTAATTACAGAGATGCTGAGAGAAGTGTGGCCTCTTTGTACTCCTGGAGGGCGTAGTAAGCAGTCTGTTCCTATCCATGCCACCATACTGAACAGTACCATGTTCAGTGTTCTGGTTAATCTGTCACACCTGGATGCATATTTTGAGGTTTGACAGTGATCTTCTGTTACAAAATAAAAATTATGAACCCCTAACTCAAACTGTTGATTTCTGTATGCTGCTTTATGAAACAGAACTGTAGCTGACTCCAAGTCCCCGCTGTTGGAGCTCTCCAGAGCTAATTTAAGGAAGTGGTTTGGCAGTTTTGTAAGGTGATAACCATAGCTATTAACATCAGGCTTTACCATATTCCATTATGATAAGAATGCAAATATGTGTCAGTTAGAAGAGACTGTTAAAATGACGTGTGTGTGTGTATGTAGAATACATTTTTCTTCACTGTCAGTTTTGCACTAGTGTCTGAATATACGTATGTGTTTTATGTAGATCCTAGTGCCATGTAGATAGATCACTAGTCTTCTGCATTAAATTGCAAAAAAGTCTAAAACAATTTTTGAGAGAAAGAGCAGGCCCAGGCATTGAGATGGATATGAGACAGAAACTGTTGTCTCTGCAGTTTTTCTGAACGTTTGTGTTTTCTTCAAAATGATCTGATGTGTTATAGCAAAAATGGCAGAGTAGTGGAGTAGAAAATCATGAAAAGGGAAGGGAATCTTTTTAGAAATAAATTGGCTAACCTTAAGAATTTAAGTCTAAAATTACTAAATTGGTTTTGTATGAAATATTTGTATTCATCATAATTTTAAAAAACCATCTTTAGCAGATAGGTAGGTGTCTAGAAAACTGCATATGCAAGGTGAGATGTTAATCTGCCCCAGCATGTCATAGCCATGGGTGGCATCAATGGTTGGAAGAAATCCTTAGTGCAGTGCGCAGGAAATCTTTTCTGGGATGGGAAACGTGATCTCTTTCCTAATGAAAGTCATGTCTGAAGCCCAACTGTTGAAGATTAAATCCTTAATCACATTTAATACCTCTTCTCAAACTTTTATTTTAGCAGCAGCAGCTATTACAGTTTACTACTCAACATGATAAATAGCTCCCTATATCCCAACCCATCATTATGTTTTACTTGCAATTTGTTTTCAATCTGTTGTGTCCTAGGGGTGTTATTGATGCCTAAAAAAGGGAGTACGTAAGGCAGGATAGAGTAAAAGAGTTCTACTTAATGTAGACCTTTAATCCAGCTTAGAAATTAATTTTCATGTCATCCTTATGATTGAATACAGGCCACAATTATTTCTTAGAAATAAAAGCATGTGTTTCTGGGGGAAATTGCATTAGTGTGCCAGATTTGCCACCGTTCCCCCGTTTCCAGAACTGCAGTCAAAGCAAAACTTCTAAGATGTGCCACAGTTCTCCACATTGTGCTCTGTATTTCCTCTTTTCTATTTGAGGATGCAAAGCTGAAGCTTTGATAAGCATGTGAATTTTCTTATCTGTTAACCTGAACTCGCTCCACACATTCCAGAACTTTTTGAACTTCTCTCAGTTCTGATACCCTGTCTAATTCCTTACCAAGCTCTGCAGTTTGTGAAAAGTGCTTGACAGAAAGCAAGCTTCATAGAGAGCATCAGTGATAGTTCTTGTCCTGGGCAAGACACCAAGGACTAAGTTGGGGTTTGTAGGGCTAAAAGCAGGAATCTCACAACTGGAATCAAGGAGTTAAGGGATCAGCTGTGAGCTTCCCAACACTCAATGTGACATCAGCTAGCAGGATACAGGTAATTCCCAAGCTATTCTTTGGTTCTTCTGATACATTCTAATTTACCCAGAAAAGATTCCAGTGTTCCAAGACTGAAAATGTTAGATGAAAATGCATGTAGTCAGTTCTCTGTTATCTTTGCATAGATCTTGCTTGGTTTACAGCTAAAATTTGACCTAAATGTAGGCACTTGCTCAGTCTCTACAACCCCATGTGGAGCTGCTCCAGTAGCAGTGGTGGGTCTTATTCATGTCAAAACGCTCTGCATAGGGAGCATGGGGCAGTGGGACTTTGCTGTGGTCTGCAGCTAGCTCCCTGCACTCAAGCTAGTCTGACAAATCTCCATAATTTGCTCAAATCCCATGCTCCAATTCTAGTTTCTTATTGGAGTACTGGCAACAGATAGAGGAACAGGTTTATTTTAATTGATAGGTTGGTTTTGGTTCAGGATCTTTGAAAGCAGATGTTTCTGCTTTCTGCTTGTGCAGTTGAAATCAGTGGTAGCTTTGTGACAAATGCTAAAAAAAAGCCTGAATATGATGATCCAGATACTAAACACATACTCCTCACTTCAAATTATTAATACTATGAGCAACATGAATGACTAGAGAATTAAGTCAAAGCAGTGGTTATTTTCAAGCACAACTGCCAATGCCTTGTTTAGTTTGCCAGGAGGAATTCTGCTTTTTTACAGTGACTGGCTGTAATTTGACAAAGCTATTACTTGATTGTTCTTCATGAGTTTATTTAGAATGTGAGTTTATTTAGGAGTTTATAGGAGTTTATTTTAACACAGATGCAGCTGTGATTCTGCACATTATGCTAGTTCTGGTTTTCAGTGATCAAAATGAGAGCAATGCATCTCTGCCTGTATGCAAAACTGTTCCCTAATTAAGCCTGAAAAATGCTTGTTTCTCACACACAATCCATTTCATGTCATTTTGGCTTCTATTTCTGTCCTTTTTGTATTAATTCAAAACGGAAAACTTTGAGAGCATTAAATATGAAATAGCTTCAATATTTTGACCAATATATTGTAAATATATGATTTCTGTAATATTGTTTTCTGGCTTTATTCTTAAAACACGGTTTTATTAAGTCTTTGTTGTGGGAATACTTCAGTTGTTTCTTAGATATTTGAAATATCAGTGGAATGTCCACTTATTGCTCAACTCACAACTGAGAATCTTTGGAACAGGTGGAGTGTGTGCTGTGACCAGTATTGGTTGTACTGTGGTGGGAATCCTGGTACTCATCCAGGAGCTACTCACAGTTTCATTGTGTTTCTGATTATCAGTAGTGAAATAGTTGATCTCCTTGTTTGAAGTCAGATTCACTGATGTAATCATAGACGGAGCTGGAGGCTTAGGGTACAGGTCTTGCTATATTAAAAATGTGTTCTCCCAGCACGAAACCTTGGCCTCAGATGAGTTAAGAAGTCTCTTCTGAGATTAAAAAAATCCTGATTTTTGTCATGGGACTAGAAAATCTGTCCTACATCCCGCATTGAAGGGATTCTTCCTTGGCTCACAGAAATGCTTTGCTGTCTGCAGAAAGCTGTTTGCGTGGGCCCACATTCTAAATGGTTCTGTCTGCAGTGACAAGTGTCATAAATTAACTGTATTTTTATAACAAGTCTATGTTCTACAGCCCTTCATAGCATTACTAGAAAAGTGCCAGTGTGGCTTACCACACACTGCTGGTTCAGTTCAACTCTGCCACAGTTTGAAAGAAAATAACACTGAATGTTGCCAAGACTACTGAAATCTACTGGCTTTAGAAGAAAGGTATTACTGTAAGCTCAGGGAAAGAATGCAGAATCTCGTAAGAAACAATAACAATGAAATCAATACATTTCTTGTATCATGTATATTTAAATCCTATTGTAATCTTAGTTTCCCAGGAAGTTATATAGTGGGAGCTGGGCTGGTTTAGAGTCTAGAGTCATACTTCTGATAGACCAAAATACCAAACTAATACTGTTGCAAAATTGCTGATAATAGGAAATACGTTCTTTTAAATATAAAATAATTGCTTATTTTGCTTTTTGCTGTGAGGAGGTGCAAAGCAAAGATAAGAGAGATAACCACGACTATTCAATAAGCTTGCTTTCCTCAGATTTCTTGTCTCCTGTGTTGCAATTAATGGTCAAGTGAGAAACTATAGATCATTCCCCCCCGAGTCTCCTCCACTTTCTGCATGCGAAAAATCTTAACTCAAGGACTTGATTTAGTTTGGATTAATTCAGGGCCTGATAAATAATTCCTTGTTGAAGACAAAAGGTACAGCTTGAGGCTGGATCCCCACTCTGTTGATTCATGTTGTTCTTTGTTCGTTCATGCTGGGTACATTATGTAGGTAATGTAAAGAATTAAACTGATACCTGCAGTTAGTACAGCTGTGCAATAGTGCATATTAGCCATTACTTGATGATGTTTTCCCCCTTTTTTGTGCCATTCCATTAAATATAGCATAGCAACAGAGTTCAATTATTTGTGGAAAGATCAGTACAAAATTAAGATCTTCACCTATTAAAAAAATTTGTGAAGTGCCATGTGGGTGCATCACACCAGTGACAGTTTGCTGGGTTCCATATATATGTTCTACCCCCTCAAGCTGGGAAACCTGTAATAGAAAATATGTTTTTCAGTGTATTTATTTCTTTGAGGTTTTTTTTCACTTGAACATCTTATATCCAGGCTGATAGCAAAGGAGAAATCCCCTCCTGTGGCAACAAGAGCCTTGTAGTTTGGATTCGGGCCTAGGAAGTTTCTGATTGATGGGAATAAACTTCTATGTGTACTTAGGAAATCTGACCTACAGCCTGCTCCCCAGTAGAGTGAGTGATAAAATAGG
The DNA here is from genome assembly GCF_017976375.1 of Cuculus canorus. NCBI lineage: Eukaryota > Metazoa > Chordata > Aves > Cuculiformes > Cuculidae > Cuculus > Cuculus canorus. Next base: position 21,409,474 of record NC_071409.1, read on the forward strand.
GAAGCTATGCTTTCTTAATAATTATTTTCTCAATCAAAATCTTCAGTACCTTGCATGTGATGAACTTTTATCAGAGAAAAACATTGCTGAACCAACCAGTAATTGAACTAGAAGAGGAGAGGTGTTGAAGTTTTTCTTAGCCCTTTTTGGCCATCTGCAGGGCTATTTTAAGACATTGCTAGCTTTGTTGCAGCATTTCAAAGGTTAGTACAAAGAAGGTAGCAGTGAGGATACCTGGGAGGGGTGTAGAGATATTGCTTGGACATGCAGGGTGGAGACAGGAAAGCAAAAGCTCAGCAGAGACACAATTAGCTGTGGAAGGTACAGAGGTACCGCAGTCCCTAAAACCCAAGCAATTGCTTTCTCGTTCTCCTTTCTTCCTGCCTTTTTATGGGTTTGTTGGGCAGGGTTTCCCGCCCCACACTTGTTAAAACACTAGGAGGAGCTGAAGAAGGTGCACTTGCAGACAAAGAAGTGAAATGGAAAATGTTACCTCTGAATGCATTTGTGGTTTAGTCTGTCTGCCAAAAAGCCTATTTCCACCCCCGGTCGCATGGGAGGGGAAAACCCATTATGGATTTTCATTTCTCTCCTGAGTTGCTATGCTACAACCTCTGTTCCTTTTGCAATGTAATTTGGCATTCACAATCTTTGGTGCCTAGATAAAACCATTACTGTACTGCTGCCATTTTTTTTTTCCTTCTCTGGAAGCTTGCTTGCTGGTGACTTTGTGAATATTCATTGCATGCTGGTGTTGTTGCAGAGGATATTGATACATTAGTTCATCTTGACTGATGCCCTTGACTTTATAAGATAAATAACACAGTAAGGATAGGTGACAAGGACTGATTAGCTATCCAGCTCCTAAGCTAAATTGTAAACACTTGTAAAGAGCCTGCAGAATGCCCCTTGGTGGAATTAAGAATATATTTTAAGATGCAAGAGGAGTTTACTGTGGCTGCCAAGATACAAATCTTTATGGGATGCTTCCTGTTGAAGGCTTATGTTCACCAATGGTTTACTTCTCAGAAAATTAGTGTACTAGTTTAGAAGGAAAAATCACACATTCCATTGCTACAAATTAATAATTCTTTAAAAGAATGCAAATTATACTTTGTGTTAAACTGAGCTTGAGTAAATGTAATTGTACGTTTGCCAGAGTTTTTTTTAATATCTTTCCTCTACTGCAAATTCGGTACGCTATTTCAGATAATGATGTTTCAGGCTGATGACTGGTGAGGATATATATGGAAGGGTATATATGGACTGGTGTGCCCCATCGCTTGTGAGCCATTCAAAACTAGATGTTCAAAACACAAGCTGAATGAGGTGCTACTTTACTGGCAGCTGACTGGTGGGACTCTGCCAGGTGATATTGGATGTCCTAAATACACAAGGATACAACAAACCATTAGAAAAATTCATAACAATGGTGTAGTCTTTGGGAGTCATAAATTGCTGGAAGACAGTGCCAAGGAAATACTGTAAACTCTTTGTGTGTATTCTGTATTAGGTATCTGCTCTTGCAGTGGTCGGTCTGTTGGACCAATAATATGACCTACGCTGGTGATCGTACCATTAAAAAAAAACCTAGAAATAAGTTTGTCTCTGCCCTCTGTGATCAAACCTGGAGCAGTCTGTCCCAAGCAATGCCACCCAGCATTCCAAGTCACTGCCAGTCATTACTGCTGTTCTCTTAAAAATTGTACAAGCTGGCACTGCCACCAGAAGAAATTTGTTATATGCCCTTACCCCAACTGTCCTGCTGTCCCATTGCCTGTAACAGTGAGAGCCAAGGACAGCACAAGAACAAGCAGCAGAACCACCTCTTCTGGTAGCACTGTCAGCTAAAAGGGCTTGCAGAGTTTGGGAAAGATTGTCAGAGCATCTTTTCAAAACGTCTCTTGCATTTCCTTGCAGTCAGTGACCCTGTTCTGGGGACAGCGGTACCCTGCATGGCTGTCGTTACCTGGTCCGTTTAGGATGTTACTACTGAGAATAGTGACACTGAAAACCCCAGCCTGCTGGGTTTTGGCTGAAGTGCTGTACACTGACGCCTTCTTCCTTCATCTCTAGACTATTGTGCGGGTATTTTGACTCAATTAAAGATGTATAAATGTATTTAAAATCAGGGAAGATTAAATTTATACTCTCAAACTGAAATGATTTCCTGATGAGCAGTCTCTGATGCCTAATCCTTAGAAGTTTAGCTCTATACTTCTGCTATCCTAGCCCTTCATATGATTTCCTTTGTTCTTCCTGATTTAACTTCTTAACTGGGGTGTGACCCTCATACCTGTCCCCCTGCCGTCATTGTCCTCCCCAGTCCTCCTCAGATTATGTGGATATTGTGAGTACATGACAGGAAGACATGTTATACTTGCTGTCACCACATACTTATTAAAAAATGCAGGACATTATATACCTAAGCATTTCATTATGCAGTTTTAGGGTCTTCAACAGATGCTGTGGTTTAAAAGGATACTGTTATCCAGGCTTTACAAAAAAGAAAATCACAGAACGCTGAGTTGTCGCAACTGATTTTTTAGAAGGATTTAGGAAAGGCTCTCAGGTTCTCCATTTCTTAGCTTAAGCAGCCTGTCTAGTGTACTACTGCATCTTTCTAAGCTGTCCTGCTCTTGAGCATCTCTCTTCCCTCGTGGCAATTCGCCCTAAGGATTTACTCCAGCAGTAAGGCTGTTCTATCTTTTTTCCTTGTCTCTTTACAAGCAAGGCAAGAGAGAATTAAAGCATAGGAAAATACATACCTGCATACCTAAGAAGGAAAGGGGATTTAGTAGCTTTCGTGTAGATCCACCATAGCTGACTGTCCCCATAAACAAATCGCTTACATGGCTATCATGTTCTATGTTTATGCAGTGGGAAATAATCCAAATTCAGGATCAAATCATGTGCAAAATAAACCAACCAAAAAATCCTGTCTCAAATGATGCAAGCAGCCCTTTATCATATGACCTCATTGCACTTGTATTTTCCTGCTATATTCTGTGCCAATGCTCTTTGGGTGTGCTGGGAATGGGTGGCGTTTTCCTTATATTACCTTTTAAATTAATTAATTACTTTTTAAAATTAATTGTATACAAAATTTCTCTTTTCAGTTGTATATGAGCACAGGTCAAGATTAGAAAAATCATTACAAAAGGAAAGGCTTGAACATAAGAAAGCAAAAGAAGGTAAAAACATGCTTTTCATTTTGACATTTAGAATAACTTGGATATTTTAAAAAGTAACTTCAGATGTATTTTGTTCAGTTTTACTGATGTATAACATGTTAACAGGACCACTTCAGCAGATCTGTGATGGTCTTTTTAGTCCATCTTTTTGATTTATTTTTTTTAATCTAATATTTTTTAAAAAAGTAGACATCTTTTTAGTACTATTTACAGATCGCTGCAACGTGGCATAGTATACACAGAGAATGTGTTTATATCAGTGTACATAAACTGAACAGGTATGTGAAATATTGGCCTCAGTAAATCCTTTTCTGGCACACTGAAAATTTAAAACCTGTGCCAAAAACACAACATCTTTTTCTGCATTTCTTCAATGTGAAATTAGACTCTGAATCAGTATTTTTGCACATGCTTAAGAGTAAACGCATGCTTATGTACCTTCTTCTGATTACAGCTAAATTGTAGGTGTGTGTGTTTGAGGGGGAACACCTATTTCTGGGACACCTGTTTCTTATGCATGGGGCCTCTGTGTAACTGCAGCAGAATGCAGTCCTCTGAGTTGAGAATCTGTTGTTCTAAATTCAATACAATTTTCAGAATAAAGCCTATGTTCTTCCTAAAACGGAGGACTCGGCCACTGAATTAAAACAACTACTTTAGCAAACGTGAAGAACATTATAAGAAATTATCCTTATGGTGCAGTTCTCGATAGCTTTCTGGTGCCATCTAGTGTAGAGCTGCTCCATTGCAATGCCAAAGGGAGTCGGCATTTTCAAATCCTGAGACGAGGATCAAGGAACAAAAGAGGGAATTTAGTTTTATATAAACTTAGTCTAGATTTTCACACTTCTTAAAATACATATTTTTTTATCCTAGTACAAAACCACACAATTCATAAATGTCCTTTTCCTTTTGAATGATGCTACTGGGCCTCTACTGAGAGAGGTCATATAACAGGTTTAATTACCTGTCTTGTAGTCTATAACCCCTATTTCGCAATAAGCTATAAAACTTATAAAGTATTTTATGGAACAAAAACTCTTTAATGAAATATTTTGTCAAAATTTGATCATTTTTTTAAGTTATCCATAGTTTTTTTTTTTACAATCTTTTGGAAAATCATAACTGTGTAAGTATTGAGCTCTTAAGAGAATTTATGTATGCAACAGTTATGTTATTTAAGTACAGATTCTAATCTTCCTGGGGTTTTCTCATCAGTGTTTTCCCTTTTACGTTGTAGATTTTCTGGTTTATAAACTAGAAGCACAGGAAACACTCAATAAGGGAAGGGTAAGTCATCATACCTAGTACGAGTTTGTAATAGTTGATGCTATTTGAGTTGCAAGAACAAGGAAATGCTTTGCAATTATGACTGTTCAAAGGAAGAAATCTTAGAGAATGCGAATTGGAAGAGCTCTCACTTATCTATTTCTACTCCGCATGTATAAGTGCTCTGCAATGCTTAATTATTTAAGCTGTGGTAGGAGATAACAATATCTTTCCAGAAAATTAATACAGAAAATACCCTCTTGTTTATATGTTGGTAGTTCAAGCATAATGTTACTAGTTTTGAGGGTAAGGGGGAATAAGAAGGTGTTAGAAATCTTTTTGTAGCTTAGTCCACCAGGAAAAGGACAGTGAGAACCTTCTAACACATGGTCTTTGAACTGGAAAGTGTAAAATCATCAAGAAATTTTGTTTTATATACCAAATGCAGAGGGAAAGCTGTATCTGGTGGAGGACACAGAGGCCTGCAGAGAGCTCTTTATAAAGGAAGTAAATTAGGATTTTATGACCACTTCATGCTGAAACTGGGGAGCAGTTTGTGTGCTGAGTAAATTAAGTTAAAATACGTGTATGCTTGCCAGGTTCCAAAGCGAGTGGAGAGATTAATTTGTTTCCTGGGGAGTTGTTTCCCGTGGCTTGTGACTCCTAAATAGCTTCCTGTACAGAGGTTAGAGGAGTGACAGCATTGTTCTGTTTAACACTGGTGGTTTTGTTTTACAGCAAGACTCCAATAGCCGATACAGTGCGCTGAGCGTACAGCACCAGATGTTGAAGGTGGGTAACCAGGCTATCCTGATCCACAGGGCACTGCTACCGTCAAGCGGGGGGTTGGCCTCACTGGCTTCTGGTAATTCACTCCAGAATGTCAGCATGTTGATAGTGCCTTCCTTTAACAACAGTGCCCTTAAAGGATGATTTACTGCAGTTTTTCCTAGGCAGGCTTTTCAGCAGGTAATTTAATCTTATGAAATCCAATTATTTGTATAGAACACTGGCTTATCAGACTTTACATAGTTTGGCATGTAAGGAATTTCTTAGATATACTCAGCAAGCTCCCAATGGAACAAGTGCGACTGCAGGGTGAGCCCTAGGACAGGAGACTACTCATGACAGAGATCATTTTGTGTTTGAGAGGAGCCGCAACGTGCATGCTTTGAATAATGAACTTCTTGTTACAAGTGCTTCCTGTTCATCTGGACTTTATTTAACAAATTGCCAAAGACAATATTAGCCAGATATGCAGATTCAGAACTGTTCCACTCTCCAACTTGGTATTTGCAGAGTCAACATGAAGAACTGAAGAAACAGCATGCTGACCTTGAGGAAGATCACCGAAAACAAGGAGAAGAGTTTAGCAGAACATTCAGTGATCACAAGGAGCGATACTTGCAACTGCAGCAGGAAAAGGAGCAGGAGATCTCTAAGCTGAAGGGTATATGCAACCTGTATCAGATTGCCCATATTAAAATGTGTGTTTGTCATTGTATTTTGTGTGATGTGAGATTGAAAGACATTGTCTCTGTTCTCACTAACAGGTCATTCATATGTCATATCCTTCCCGATGAGTTACATTTTCCTGATGTTTTTCTGTGGGCTCTTTCTGCATTGTTACATTTACTCCCTGTGTCTATCTAGATTAGAGAAATAGTAAGAAACACCACACTTAAAAGCCTGTCAAATGTCAGGGGATGGTTTATCCAGTCTTTAGCTGTTAGTTCTTAGACTTGTATAAACTTGCCTCTTAACCTTTCCCTTACAAAAACGGATAATCTAAGAGTGTTTGCCACTTCCATCAGAGATTTGATTGTGCCTATTTATGAAGTGACTTTACGTTCATACAAGAAAACTGGTTCTAAAATGTATCAGCTTCTCTGAAATATATTGCATCTGTATGCTAGGATGAGGTATTCATTTTTCACTCTTAGCATCCAATTTCCCATTAAAGAGATTCTTTATTGTTTTCAGACCTCTTCAATCCAAATTACACAGTTACATAGAACAAAAGGATGAGGCTCTCCCTGTCTAGGGCCTTTGGCCACTTTCTGCCATGTGTCACTAACACATAAGTTGGTTTTGGATCTGTCTGCAGTTTTGTCTGCACAGTATTTTGCAGGCAGAGCCTGGTTTATTAGTTCTGCCTTGGCACCAGACCAGTAAAGTCATACAGCTCTTGGACTGAGCTGGATTGCAGCCTAGCAGCTTGGAATGTGAGAAAAGCTTGCCTGTGTCTGCCTGCAGTATTCCCATTTCTTACATTATGTTGATGTGGAAGAGATACTTCTCTCTCTGGACCCAGAACGTAAAGCTTGTTAAATATGCTGGCCATCTGGGCACCTCTTCCGAAAGAATAGCTTAGTCTTACGACATAAAATTCTCACTCACCAGATTAGATGTGGGGGAAGAGAGGAGGGTGCCTTCCTCTCTACATTTTAAAAGTTTCAGATTATCATAATGAATTGTGCTGTCTGTCCGCAGCATGAACAGTGATGCATAATTCCAGTTGCAGACTGGATGTGCTAATACAAAATTCAACCAAATTTTTCAATTTTATGCTTGAGAATGTAAGGCATTTTATAGGGCTGGGGAAGAGGTGTAATATAAAGGAGCCATGCAACTACTCTAATCCATTTTTACTATAGCAATTGTGTAGGACTTTTTGTAGTTTGTGGTTATAGTCTTAATTTTGGTGCTTAATGTAGTATTATACGCTTCACCAAGTTTAAATTGTGCATGTCACTTTTTTTAAACAGAATCCCTGTATAACTTACGTGAGGAGAACAGACAATTGAGAAAAGCTCACCAAGACATTCACACCCAGCTACAAGATGTCAAGGTAGGCTTTGCTTTGAGGAGAACTTTCAAGATCTTTAGGAAAAACAAAAGTTTTCCCAAGTTTTAACAAGCCAAAAATGGGTTATGCTGCAGACTTGTAGTTTCTATTATGTTGCAAAAAGCAGAGATTTCATGTGTTTTGCCACCTGCCCTCTAGGTACACGCTTTTTTTTTTTTTTTTAAAACAAAAGGAAGAGAATTATTTAGTATAGAAATTTGACTTTGCAGTTTAAGAATTGTGTTTTGGCAAGCTAAGTCTGCTGAAATTAATGTTTTTCAGCTCATCAACATAAACATTCATCAGCATCTACTCCAATTTTTAACTTATTTTAGTTACACAAATCCTGGCCTCTAAATTGCCTTTCCTGGCACGCTTGCTTTCTCTGCGTGTTTAATATGTGTTCCATGTTAAATAAATAAATGCTGTTATTCCAACTCAGGATTTTTTTTACAACGAATTATCTTCCTGGTTCAAAATCTCCTGGGATACCTAATTTACCTTTAGAATGCACTTTATGTGAAACATTTAACGTTCTTCTTTTTGTGTAGCAACAGCATAAGAACTTACTCTCCCAACACAACCAGCTTGTAGTGACATTGGAAGACCACAAGAGTGCACTAGCTGCTGCACAGGTCAGAGAGGAAAGCAGCTTCTGCTGGCTCTAGCCTTTCTAAAACTCATTTCTCCTAGTTCAGCTGACTGTAATGTTATGCATGTAGCCTTTCGCATGGGGAATCTGCAGTTAGCACTATGCTGCACACTGCAGGGAAATGCATGAATTAAAGGGTCGCTTTTAAGAAGAAGCTTCAACAAATCACAAGGCTGTTGGAAGATAAAAATCTGTATTACTGGCCCAAGAGTGCATGTATTACTGATTCTTATCAGAGTGGAAGAGAATGTCTGCTTCCATGAGAACTGTTTATATCTTTCTTTCTCTATCTTCTCTGATAGAACTTCTGTCAGTTTAACGTCCCACACTCTGACATTCACATGTATCATTATAAAGACCTGAATGTTGGCATACTGTAAAGTCTCTTTTTGTCTATGATTGGAAGGTTTATAAGGGTATATGCATCAGTGCCACAGAGGCAGAGTATATTTGGAAGAATGTAAATTTCAGGTAGAACTCAAATTAGTTAAAAATAAACAGCAACATTACCTTTCTTAAATGTTATTTTCAAGTGAATGAAGAGCCCACTTTTTTTAGACTACTGCAGGTTCAATCAGCTGTGACAGTACAAGCTGTGTAGGCCACAAGGAGCCTGCAAGTAGAAGTAGTGTCGGAGCAGAGGAAGAAAGACTATTGGTGAAAGATCAGAGGGAAAGGCAATGAGGCAATGTGAAGTTATTTTTATTCCTGACTAGTTTTCTTAATTCAAGTATTTTCACAATCCACAAAATCATTAGCATCATTGAGAGAATTGGGTCTTTTTTTTTCCCCCTCCTGTTCTGCTTGTTGTGCACGTCAGTACGTGTAGATATTAAAAAAAGAGGGAAAGACCAGGAAAGTTCCCTCATAGACTAAATAAATGAGAAGTCTTAATTTCCAGTACTAAAACAAGTTGGCAGCTAATTTTAAGCTCTTCTCCCACTGGCCACGTTAGCTGCTTGGTATGTATTTGCTAACATCTAAATTCCGTAAGGGCAGATGCAGGGTGTGATTTAAGGTTCACCAGATCCAAAGGGAAGTTCCATATACTTCTCCTGGCTTTGATTCAGTTCTTTAATTAGCAAACCTGTGTCACACAAAGCCTTTCTCTCCGCAATCAAAATGCGGCATTTAACATATGGAGAACTTTTCCTTCCAGAGAAGTCTTGCACATTCTTTCAGAACAGAAAGTATTTAGCACAGTTGCTTAGTTTCTCCTGCAAACCATCTACAAAAAGTTCACAAGGGATTGTTCCTTAGAAACTTAGCTTGATAAATGACCCCTCTATTTGTAAGTGTATTCCAGACGTTAAATATCAGTAGTCAATACTGCACTAATGAATTTGTGACCTGAATCTTTAAGGCGTTGTAATCTTTGTACTTTTCCATAGCTCAAAGAGCCAGACAGATTCATTATATATTTTTATAAACCTTGTCTTTCTGCCAGTATTAATACTTCTTAAGCTATGGCGTTGAATCTCAATGTTCAGCTTAGTGACTCGTGCAGCAGAATGGAGTACTTGAATTCTGATCTGGACGTGCACTGTTTAAATATCCCAGTATAGTATGTCTGCATGGACAGCGATTGGGGGAAAAAATAAGATTGGAGACCTGTGTTTTAATTGTATGTTAAATAAATAGTACTTTTTTTCCTTTAAAATTTCTTATTGGACTCTCCAGCAGTTAATCAGGAAGCAGAAGTATCCCTCTGGAATGACAAGAGTAATTACTGTGCGTTCTGCTTTGCTTTTAGGCCCATCTGTTTTAATGGATCCCATAGTCTTTTGAAGATGCTTCGAGGTGCGTCTAGCTTCGGAGCTGTTATACATTGCATCATGTCAATCTGTAGCACTGTGGATATCATTTTGTATGAGTATTATGCATTGTACATCAATGCATCATGCCTGTCTGCTGTACTATTGATTGCTATGATACCACATAACACACAAAATTACAGACACAGTCACCAAGTGGAAACTGTAGCCAGTTTTTAACCTGAATTTTGAAATTATTGTGAAATGCACCTCTGACTTCAAAATGGGCATTAAACATACCCACCACTTCCACTGGGGCCACAGAGAAACCCTCTCATGAGGCACCACCTTTTGTATATACAGCTGGTCAGCTTTTATAAATCCCGTCCATCTCAAAAATTTTACTTTATGAGATAATCTTTCTTGTACATCTCTACTAGTATACCAACCAGTCTGGATTCTCATACTGGACTTTAAAACTTTTTAAAAGTATCCTGAGTTTATACAAAGTTGAACAGCAAATCAAATTATAACATTTTACTGTTGCATTTCAGGAAGACCTTAGAAATTTACATTTTCTCTCTTCTTTTTCTTTTTTTCCCTTTTTTTTTTTTTCTTTGCTCTTCACCAACAGTGTACTATGACGTTCTTTGCCTCAGTTCTGTGTGTTAGCTGTTGTCTTTTGTAACACATGTCAAAATGTGTGTATATACTTTAAAGCTACTGTTTCTGAAAGAACCGTCTTTCTTTGTACCAGTGAAGGGGAAGCTGTGGTGCTCTCTATTTCCCTTGCTTTAGTCTGCCAAGAAAACTGCATCGCTCCCTTTTGACAATTCTCTTGCTTGGCATGAATAAAACAAATCTTCATCTTTGTCCAACAGACTTTTCTAATATATTTCTTATGCATGTGCACTTTGGCTGAAAAGATTTTGATGAATCAATGCTATCTAATGCGTGGAAACAACCAATTTTAAAAGCTCCCATCCCTTCTCCCTGGTATTTGGTCTGATGTGAATATTGAGTCTTTCTATTATATGTCTTGCCAGCAAGTTCATTCTAAGGTGACAACATTTTATTAAGGAGTTGAATGGACACACTATAATTAATGTGTTGACTTTAGTCCCAGGTGGAGGAATACAAACAGTTGAAGGACACACTCAACAAAATGCCAAGTTTCCGACAACCTGAGAACTTAGAACAACCAAATGAGCAAGTGGTAGCGCGAGCACCGACTCTTCACAGTGACCTCCCAATGCACCATGAAGCTGTGGCTAAAGAGCATAAGGAGGTATAAAGTACTGACTGGCTACAGATGCTATAGGAAATGGCTTTCATTCAGGAAAATACTAGCTATGTGCTTATTTTCAATAGAAGTGTATATTTAACTGTACACATTTGTCCATTCTTCAGTAAAGTAGTAATGAACAGTTTAATCTTGGAGTAGTAGGAAAATTATATTCATGATGACCTTGTCTTATGTGATTGTAAATGCACTTAAAGCTGGTTTATGTAAGTTGTTTTAAGACATTGCCAAAAATCTTATTTTTTGAGTAATAAGTGGTCTCTACAGGTTTAGATATCATGTTAAAGATTTAACAAGTTCTGAAGAAATTTTTATGTGTTTTATAAAGTTTCAGTGGCACACTTCAAATTGTCTTGCTATCCCATGTTTAAAAATAAAAAAAGGCAAAGTTGCGGGTAAAATCTAGAAGTTACAATATCAGTTGTAGCTCTGTTTTACAGAAGTTCTTGGCCAGCAGAACCTACAGGAAGTAAAAATACAAAACTTCCTTTGTAGTTACAGAACTATAATATGTTTGTTCAGATAAAAGGAGGCTTAACCTGCTCTATGATGCAATTGTATAACACCTTGTGCAGCTGTGCCGAGCCAAGTATCAGGTATTCATACTGTTTGGCAGGAGGGGCAGTTTATTCCAAAGCAGGTATTTGGCTGTCATGCCTACAGCCTCACTACTGCAGGCTGGAATAACGGCATCCATATCTTGTCCTTGGCTCTCTTGAAAATTGGAAATCCATAATATTTTGTGAACACATAATGTTGTGTATGTTTTGCAGAATGAGAAGCCAAAAGCTAAAGAAGAAATAAATACCCAAGAAAAAGAGGACGAGGCTGAGCCCTTTCATCTGCAAAGAAGGGCTGAGGGCCAGCATGTCAAAGAACTAAATATTCAGGAGCAACAAGAAGCTGGAGAGGATGATGAGCAACGCGTTGATCAAGTTGAAGAGGAACGCAAAAAAGAACTTGAAGAGGAAGAAATGGAACAGGCAGGTCAGCCTGAGCACTTAGAGGAGGAACAGGACCAAGTACCAGAAGACCATGAGTGGAGAAAACAGGAACAGAAAGAAGAAGAAACCAACATGTTGGGTGATCATCTTCATTCAGAAGTATGGAGCTCTTTTCTACGAATCAATGAGATTTGCTTTTTAAGTGGAGGCATCTCTTGTCATTGTTGGCCCTGTATTGCACTCACCTGTTTCTAGGTAAAATCAGTGTCATATTGATAGAAAGCTTTGGATTCACAGCACTCACTGGTTCTTAGATAAAACTGTCGTATTTATAGAAAAATTGGGATTCAGAGCACTTGTATGCATAAGATTCAGGCTCAACTTTAACACGCTTGCCAAATGCAGCTTAATGAACACTAATTCTGCTGATAAAAAACAACAGATGGAAAATAAAGAGCAGTTGGGTTGAATCCTATCTCCTACTTTAAATTTGAGGTCTGTGGTAGCTGATGGAAAGAAGGTAGAAGGAAACTTATCTTCACCACCTTTGATGGAGAGTTGTTCTGCCTAACTAATTTTAATTTGATGCTTCTCAGCAAATTGCAGTGCGTTTCTGTCAGATATATCTACCTTCTGTAAATACATTTCCATCTAAATGTTGGCTGCTGTTTGACAGGAAATTTTAACTGCAAGGTGAACATGACTAAAATAGCTGGGGAAAATGAGTGCACAGCAATGGCAAGGTTTGCTCTATACGGCTCTAAAGAAAACCAGCAAATCCTGGATTTACATTCTAGATCAGATTTCCAGTCAAAGCTATTTTACTGATATCATTTTAGGCTTTGTAAACAGTTGCTCTCCTAGCAGATCAACTGTCTAACTCCAGTGTGATGAGGAGTTGTTGTTGGAGAGGTGCAGTGGGTTAGAACAGCAGCAACAGGTTAAGCAGTGAAACTGGAAATGTTTTAAGTCACTGCTGACTGTAAAAAATATGCAGTATGTCACTTAAGGCTTGAAGCAACCCCTACTGAAATTACCAGTTAAATCCATGGAAGCATTTTTGCTGTCTTGATTGTCAGGATCAGAACTTCCTGTTACAGGTAATATGTTCAGCAGGTTGTATTATTATCGATACACAAGAAAAGCATGTCTTCTCCCAGCCTAGTATCTCCTCTTCCTTCCTCATCCTCCACAAATACCCCAACACTTCCACTTTAAGCAGAGACAAGAAAAATTAAAACAACTTTGCTGTAATTCTGCCTATTGCATGTAGCATCTGCCTAATTTTTCCTCTTGTCACAGGTTTCTGCATGCTTGTTTCTAATCATTGGAATTATGATTAATCTATGGCTAACATATTTCTTTGACAGGTAACATCAACAAAAGCTGTAACAAAAAGACATAAGTCAGCTTATGAACAGCAACTAGAGCAGCAACATCTCGCAGCCCAAAGAGCAGAGGAAGCTAATCAGCTACGAGAACATCAAGAATCGCTGCACCAGCAAAGACTGCGAGGACAGCTGTTACGGCAGCAACAGCTTCAAGAAAAAGAGCTTCAGCTGCAGCAACAGGCAAAACAAGGAGAAAAACTCTATAAAAACCAGCTAAGGTTAAATTCTTTTACGTGAGGTTGTCATGGTCTGTGTTCTTAAGTTTTATGGCATACCACCTTTGAAAGAAAGTGGTTTAATGCTATAAACCTAGACTGCCCAGAAACTAAATTCAAAGAGTTTCATCTTGTTCTTTCCAAGGATAAATCTGATTGCTACCTTTATTTTTCTGTTTTGACTTTTACTATGGAAGCCTCTGAAGTCTGGAGTAATGAGTTTGTGTTGCTGTGCACATCTGTGGAGGAGGCTAGAGGCTTTTGGCGTACAATGTCCCTTGTCTCAAAGCTGGCTTTAAATTAGTAATTATTTTCCACTTAGCAATTATGATCTTGTAATACTGACAAGCTGCAGTATCAGATATGCTTTAAGGTACCTAAGCTAAAGTTCCCTCTTAAATGTGAGATGCTGTTTTTAAGTAATTCCACGAGGACGTTATAGACAAGAGCGACTATTGTTATTTCTATTTTAGAAACAAAAACTTGATTTCAGGAGAAACCAACAACCTGTTAGTGTCATAAAGTTACTGTGGATGCAGTTAGATTCATGAGACTGTAGCTTCTACGTGTCTTTAACTCTCCCTGTCCTATTTCCTTATACTTCTGCATAGTTTAAAATTGTTAGTGACAATTTGTTATATTTTGGAATCTCAAGCAATTTTCTGTGGTGAAACACTGTAATATTAGTTATTAACTTGACTTGTGCTCTAAAAACCTTTTGGTATGTGAGAGTCTTTCATAAATTTAGGGTCAAAATATTCAGTCCTGCAAGAAAAAGCACACAAGCAAACACCTTTCAAGATAAACGCTAAAAATGTGTAGTTAACAAAATAACTGATCCATGTAGTCTGTCTTTAAAACCCCTTATCTGAGGGGTTCTTTATTTCCAGTTCATAGTATTTGTGCTTTGATTACAGTAAATACTATTTTTAGGAATTCTGAAAATACAAGATTGTATCCCATATGATACAAGCACAGAAGTGAGTATAGTAGGACAAGAAAGTCTTTGTTCTATAAAGTACATCTTCTCCCAGGGAAGATGATGTGAGAAAATATTAGGTAGTAGAAGCCAAACTGGAATCCGTTCTGGCAGGAGCTGGGAGAGAGAGAGATGCAATAGGACGGTTTGTCCATTAAAGTGTAAAAACTTTTTTGAAACGGAAATGATATATTTGCATTTAATTTTCTCAGCCAACAGGCTCAGTATGATAACATGGACCATGATATTGTACAAGGGGAAGAAGAGCAAGGTATTCGGGAAGAGGAAGGAGGTAAGATAAATTTTATGTCCCTGCTATGTTCACAGGTTCCTTGTGTACTGCCTTTCATGTGAGATTTTAATATTCATTTCATATCCAGTTTGTATTCAAGTGAAATATAAACTTGCAATTTAAAACCAGAAGCTCAAATAACACTGGCTGAACTGACTGAGATATTACTAAAGATCATATCCACATTCCTGAAGGGAAACATGTCCTTTTCATTGAGCTAACTAGGATAGGGCTTTGTGGATCTTGATCGTGTTCCTGGCTTTGAATATGATTTTGTTTGTTCTCTTCAAATTGTGTAATTTTTCAGTGTCCATTTCCTAGTAGCAGTAAAGCAACTGTTAGCATTATCTGTTCAAGTAATCTCTTTAGGTAAGGCTGCCTACTGCTAAAAGCATGTATGGAAGCTAGTATATAAGAGGCTTTCTTAAAAGGGCTAACTAGAAACTGCAGTTATACAATAATAATATCAAAAAATTGTAGCTTATGACCGTGACAATCAGCACCAGGAAGAAGGTGAAGATGATGATCGAAATAATGTGAATGAACAGCAAGAGCCAGAACAGCAAGTAGAAAATCAGCAGGCTGATGAATTGGTGAGTATGAATTAAGATGCTATAGATTACAATCGTTACAGAAATGAAAACACAGAACCTTATCTAACATAATTGCGCATTATGGAAATAGGATGAAACAGAGGTCTGCTCAGAAGACAAGTTTGACAGTTTAAAACTACGTCTGTGATCTATTTTAAATTGTCCTTACTGGTTTGGGAAGAAATTAAAAAAAAAAGTTTCCTTGTTGAAAGCAAGTTCCTTTTCTGCATTGCTTTGATCTGTGCTCTAGCTGGAATAAAGGATTTGGACTTAGCTGTGACTTGAGCAGGTAAACTTGGATTCAAAAAAATAACAGGAGTAACTCATTGGTGCTCAGTCAAAAAGCGTGGTGAAGGTATTTTTTATACTGTCAGTCATTAAGATGGTAAGATCCAATTCCATAGCCGCTGAAACCAGCTGGAGTCAGTACAGATACAGAAATGTGAAATCTCGAAAGAGAACATACTTCAACACTGAACACAGCTGTGATACCGACTGCACGGAAATTAGGATGCAGAAGATTCAGTCCTGTGCCTTCCTGCAGTTCCATCTTACCTGGTGTTGCGGAACATCAAGCCTATCATCCTTGCTCCCCTCCTCCTCAGCAGGTTAAGTTGTATAGTCAATATTTCTAAAGGAACTTTTAATTTTTCAGCTATAAGATTATCAGAAATGCTTTTACTGAATGATAAGCAGAAAGAAAATGCTCATTTTCTGAATGGCAAAATATGATGAAAAGTAAGGTTTTGTTTTATTATAAACATAGGCAAAGTCAATATTGCAGGACAGACTGGTGCTGAAAGATCACATCAGCTCTTTTGAGCCATGAGCATTTCAGCTCTTATCTTTTTTCACCAGGTCTTATCAGGCATTGTCAGTTGTCAGATAGTCAAATAAACAAAAGGAGTTCAACAGCCTATGTGAAATGAGTCATCATCATCTTCAACGTGGTTTTCAGCAGACAGGTGCCCGTAATGCAGTTCTGTCTGTGTTCAGTGCTGGAGGACTTTTTTCTTTCAGGAACTGACACTTCTCTATTGGCTTGGGTTTGATCTAAGGCCTCCTGATGCCTGCAGGAGGTTGCAGCTGGTTTCAGTGGGTATGGGGTTGTCTCTAACGTAGCCCATGCTAGGGTGGCTTTCAAGTGAAATGGAATTTGGCTGTGAAATAAAAATATGTATTTAACATTCAGTTCTGAAAATTAACAGAAGGCAGCTGTGGAAGATGTGAACCCTGCTGATGACCCTAATAATCAGGGAGAAGATGAATTTGAGGAAGCTGAACAAGAGAGAGAAGAAAATCTACCAGATGAAAATGAAAAGCACAAGGAAACCAGTCAGAAACAAGGACATCCAGGAATGGAAGAGCACCTAGTGGTCAGTAAAGGGAAAGGAAGCACCTATACGTTATTAGGCACTGGAACAGGCTGCCCAGGGAGGTGTTTAAAAGACATGTAGATGAAATGCTTAAGGATATGGTTTAGTAGTGGGCAGGTACAGTTGGACTTGATCTTAAAGGTCTTTTCCAACCAAAGGATTCTATGAACGTTCAACCAACTGTAAGCATTGGTGTCACTTTCCTTCTATGGCTATTCCACTTAATGCTGCACATTTCAGCTGTGTTTAAACTGTAAACTCCTAGGCACAGATAATCTATATTTTTATGACATTGGTCTTTAATGGTCTGACTATTTCATTGCCTTCCTGCTTAGTGTGGAAAGTCTTGTTTTACTAGGTGAAGCGATTTTATTATAATCATTCTGCTGTCTATTTTTTAATGTAGGGCAGTTCTCAGTCATATAGCCAGGCTGACATTAAGGCTAATGGACGCACTATAACTTCCTATGCTATTATTGTTCCTTCAGTTTTCATGAAGTTTTAGTTCCAGAACAAGAAGCTTTAACCTTCAGTCTTCTAAAGTTAATAGGCATGCACGTGGAGCCAGATTTTTATATGATCTTTCTGCAGATGGCAGGAAATCCTGACCAACAGGAAGATAATGTGGATGAACAATACCAGGAGGAAGGAGAAGAGGAGGTAAGAAAAAATACATATAGCATAGGTGGACTCAGGTATCATACCTCCACTAGTGTTCAATCTTGGTATCCTTTATAACTGCAAAATGAACCCAAATGCCTTTGACTTTATGAAACCGAGGAAGTCTTTGCTGTTACTCTGCTGTCCACTTCTGGACACATTTAGTATTACTCGTGCTTGTGTGCTGCAATTCATTAGTCTTCCATGCAACATGGTATTAATTTTGTGATAATTGAAAAGATTAAGTCATTCACAACACAAGGAAAAAATCCTGAAAACCTCATTAACTTTGCATTTCTAATCACACACTGCTGTTCTGGGCAGACTGCTTCCTTGGCCAGTTATTTACGCTGTAGCACCGACTTTGATTTATCTTTACTTCTAAGCAATTTGAGTTATGTAAGCCCCTGCTATTCATGGAGTCAAATAGTCAGGAAGCTGTTAGCATTTTGCTTTGAACTGGAGGAGGGGAAAGGACTCTTCCCTTTCTATGCTGAATGGCATGCTCATTATGCATGCGCTAGCATAAGCTGCCCTGCAGTTCTTCAATACATACCTAATCAATCGCTGTTTTCTACTTAATACATAATGATTTACAAAAAGCAATAGAAACAGTTACTTGCCACTGCCTTATGGGGAGCACTTTGTCTAGATTAGCTAGTATCCACTTTAGAATTCACCAGTTCAAAATACTTATTTAAATTGAACCAAGTCATTAGGAACAGGGAATAGTTGACCTTTGGCAATTACTCTTTGGCTTACAGGAAGTAATTTAATATGTTTCGTAAATGACTATGACCAGTGTGCTTACTGGAAGTATTAAAGAGTAAGCAGTGATTGAATGAGCAGTCAAGAAAGAGTTCAAGTGCTGTAATCGGAAGTAGTTTCTTTAGTAGGTTGACTAAAACATTATACATAGATGTTCATATCTTTCCCTTATATCTCTCAAAGTGATCCACATTTGATGGCCGTCCTTCTGCTGGCAGCAATACCTAACCCCAAAGAACTTGTTCACAAGCAGCTTTGCTTCCTGTTGGATGCAACTTCTAAACATACTCTTGCTACAGATGTTGAGAAGGCTGTTGCTGTCAGGAGAATGTGATAGCAGATTCTGGAGCTCTGTCCACAGTAGCAGTCTCATCCTTGCTCTTTGTGGCAGGGGAAGGTGGCACCACTGAGCGTCAAATGCTGCCCAGACAGGTGAAACAGCTTTCGTCCTCAGAAAAAGCTGTATGGCCCTAAGGAAGGATCTTAGCTAGCTTGCAGGACACCATTTGGAGCATACGTGCATAATAGCATTCTCCAAAAGAAAATCAAGCATGCCTCTTTTAAATTTGCACCTAACCATGAAAGGACATGGAAGTGAGGGAAAGTCCTGACATAAAAGAAAGAAGAAATAGATCAAGATCTATCTAATAGCTGAAAAACAGATTCAGTGTGGCCTGCTCCTCTATTCAGGGACAGAGTTGGAAGAGATTATTCTTTGCTCCAAATCCTCCCTTGCTCTTTTGGTTTTCCAGGAGCAGTTGGCAGAAGAATATCTCGGCTGCTGGGAAAACATGGACAAAGTTACTGTTAAATACCTACATAGCATATCAGAACTGAAATAGTTCTAGGAGTCCACAGCAGGGTGAGAGTGTCCATAATGACTCTTTAGTGTGTCATGACACTAACTATGAAGGACAAGGAGAAAATTATATATGTAAAGTTAAAGCATGGGATGGAAATACAAATGTGTTAGCTGGCACTGAAAGAGTCTGCGAAAATTGTAGTTAAAAGTTAAATATGCTAACTTAAATTGTTGAGTGGGGTTTTTTTTGTCTTTCCTTGTTTAACCTCTCCGTGGCCCCTCTTCCCATTCTTTTGAGTCTTCCTTCTGTAAAAGAATGTGTACATTTATGCCATAGTCTACTTTTTTGAAGGAAATGAAAATATACAGAACATCTGTGCTTTGTAGATCCAGGAAGATTTGACTGAAGAGAAGAAACGAGAACTGGAACGCAATGCTGAAGAGCCATATGGTGAAAATGATGAAAATGTAAGTGCTGTGTAAACCCACAAACTCAGTGACATGATTAAACACTCAACATAACGGTGATCATATAACAGTGGCATTACATAGTAATTGTTGTGGCTTGCTTTCATTAATTGACCTAAAATTTCAGTGTCCCAGCTTCCCTTTGTTCATTCTTCCATTCCCACATCCATTCTCGCTGCCTGAAGGTCCTTAGAAATCTTTTCCTGTTTCTGCCTGTCAGCTCTAACAACTGTCAACTGAAAGTCATTTTTCATCTTCCTTTTCCTAAAGTTCATCTCATTACCCCAAAATAAGCTATAAAGAATCTAGCAGTTGCACCAAATTTGATTATTTCTTTATTTCCAATCAGGTGGATGAAAAGAATAATGGAGGGGTGAATCAAGAGCAAGAAATGCAAGAAGAAAACAACCAGAAAGAAGTTCATGAAGAAAATTATGAGGAAGATGAGGAGGAGGAAGGCAGAGCTGTTGCAGCAAAAACTCGTAGACGAGGGGAGATGTAGTTGTCTTTTTTTTTTTTTGAGCACACAAATTCCTTTTGTTTGTTTGTTTTTAATGAAAAGCAACAACTTTTTTAGGATATTTAATTTAAAAGAAAAGTTTGTTTTACACTTTTTACTTTTTTATTAGATGCTCATATGTTTATATGAATTTTGATACTCTAGATTAGGATTTCTTTCTATTAAAGCTGTACATAAACAGGCATCACCTAGGTTTAAGTGTTTGTAATTCTGGACATGTTTTATAAAGGCCATTTTGGAATACATTTTCACCTTGTCCAAGTCAATAGAGGTGTTTGGTCTAACTTAAGATACATTCAGCATCTGAGAGACTATTATCTAGTGCCTAAACCCAGTCAATATTAGTCATTCCAACTCTCACTGTCTTCCTTGACACAACTTCTGTGACTGATGGCCCTACTCCCCCTCCAAGGTGCAATCTGCGATGCTTGTAGAGGCGAGGCCCACGGGTACTTTCATTCATTATAATCTCATGAGATTCCTCAAATCCTTGCAGATAAGCGCATGCCTAGCTATTTGCAGGACCAGGCCTTTTGTAGGTGCAGAACAGTTACAAAATATGCAAGTTTTACAAGCCTTTAAAATACAGCCAGGTTAGCAGCTGTTAATTTTGGCAGCTGTTTATATACAGTTAAATTATGCATTTATTTTAATAAGCACAGCTAGGTATTTCAATTACATGCACTGCATAGCAGATAATGCAAATGGTGATACGCTGAGATGAGATGTGAGCTAGAAACCAATTTAGACTTGAAGATCCATTATGCCAAGTCAAAACACTACAGCTGTCATATGAATGAAGATTTACAGAAGGAGCAATTTTGTTGTTCTAGTTAATATAGAAAATATTTGACCAGAGAAATCTAATCGCATGACCTCAGTGACGTGATTTCTGGAGACCGTGGAGAAAGTTAAGGCATCTTAACTGAGTTGACACGATTGGTGCAAGATGTTGAACTAAGGCCTTTACCTTCTTTTACTTATTTATTTTTAAGTCAATGCTGGAAGGATTTTCATGTCCGCTAGTGTGAAAATCAGACTAGAGGCAAATCCCACAGATTTTTTTGAAGAGCAGACATCTCTAGCACTGCATGCTGAATGTAAGGGTGGGGGGAACACGACACAAAAATTGTGCCTTCGTAGGCTACTATGAGCATAATCACAGTGCATGACTATATACAATATTTGTATTGGTACAGACACTAGTTATTTAATGTATGTTAAAAGGAGAACGGGAATCTGGATTTCCTAGGCGATGCCCCATTGCTGGAAATGAGGCGCACAGTAACTCCCCATGAAAGTGTGTGTTAATATATGAAAGGAGAGAGGGCTGGGGATTTTTTTCCCTTTTTTTAATAATGACGCATAGTGATGTTTTTAGTTTAACTTTTATATGAATGTAATTTAATTCATTTTTCTACTAATTCAATTATGTTTTATAGTTTATTTCCATTCTTTACAATTTTCCTAAGTGTCCCAGACACAGTGCTTATGTTTCATAGGAATATTTTTGTCAGCAAGTACTTTGGGTTTTCTAGTTACCATAAATCAGATTTATCTTATGTATAAAAAAAGTTTACATGATACTGTAAAGTGTATAATATGTACATAATCTTCAGAATACAATTATTTTGGTAAATTGCCCTGTATTTTTAATGTCACGGTTGCAGTATTTAATTATTTGAGGCATAATAAAACTTGACTGCAGTCAATAAACTAGAATGTAGTTACTGATCTTTCAGAGGCGTGGTGGTTTGGTGGAGCTTTCCTCATGGTGCACTCATACTTTATTTTAATAGGGCACAGTAGAGACTGGCAGAGAAGGGAAAGAGCCCCAAGAGCATTTCCATAGAGGTGAAGTAGGGTTAGGGCCACCAGTAGCAGTAGCAGCTGTTCTGCTGTTCTGTAGATGTGCTCTTTAAATGGTCATTTCAACCGAACTCCTTCTCCAGGCTGAGTAAAGCCTCTTTGCTGTTTTTAATCAAACATGGGCCTGTGAAAGGAGGAGGGAGAGGAGCCCAAGCCCTTTTCTACACAAGCTTCTCCCACAACCAGGACAGTTGTCTGCTTCTTTGCCCACCCCACGGTGCAGGAAGCCCTCCATGCTGTCCAAACCAATGCCTGCTCCAGCTTAGAGGAGAGCCCTTCCTCCCTGGCAGAGGGAAGAGGCTAACTGTGAAGGTACAGAGCAGAATACAAAGGGCTCTGTCTTTTCACACTTTCTCTCGCCTGTAACAAGCTACACACTTCCAGCATTTACGTTCATGGGTACAGCATTGCCTTTGGAGATGTGGAGAACACTGTCCTTTGTCACACATACAGCATGGAAAACGCCATTTCCAAAGTTATCCACAGGTACAGACTTCACCAGCACAGCATCTTTGCACCAAAATCGGCTGCTGCTTACTTCTCTCCAACTGCTTAAGCAATTTCCAGGCTATAGCTGAAAGCAAACAGGTGCTCACGTGTTCTGCTGGCTTGCGGGTTCTACCATTCACAATACCCCGGGGCATCGGGCATGTTTATTAAGCAGCTTTGATATTCTTTTGCTTACTGCCAGACTGTAGGACTTCACTTGGATAACTTGTGGCTCCAGCGAGCAGCCAGAGAGACAACACAACTCTGCCCAGAAAGAGAAGTTGCATAATAGGGGCTCCTATTGTGCATTGTACAAACCAACACTCGGGGTACTTCAGCAGTGTAGCAAGCCCACAACTAATGTGAATAGGCCAAGAAAGTCTTTATGAAAGCCTGTTCTGCCCTTAATAAAGGACCTATTCACTTCAGATAAGTTACTGAACTGAAGATCAGCTTTCTGAGTGAGACCTCAAGCTTGGCTAAGGATAGCAGCATGTAATCTCTGTAACACACCCCAGCCACCACTCTAGCAACAACTGGTGGTGCTTTCCCACGACTCCCTGCCAGCACCTCAGAACTCAGGTTGGCATGACTCAAAACACAATTCACAGAATCATAGAATCACCAGGTTGGAAGGGACCCATTGGATCATCGAGTCCAACCATTCCTAACACTCCCTAAACCATGTCCCTCAGCACCTCGTCCACCAGTTCCTTCAACACCTCCAGGGATGATGACTCCCCCCCCTTTCCCTGGGCAGCCTCTGCCACTGCCCAATGACCCTTTCCGTGAAAATTTTTTTTCCTGATGTCCAGCCTGACCCTCCCCTGGCAGAGGATACAGGAAATGCTGAATGTTTTGCCAAATTAAGAAGTGAATGTGCTTGTGCGACCAAAAAAATCAATTGGAGATGGCCTAGAGCCTCGTGGGCATACAGGATGAATGGCAGAGGGAAAAGCACTTGTTTTACTGCTTACAAAGCGTGACTCCCAGCATGACACTGGGGCAAAGAGGACTAGTGAGAGTCCCACATCAACAGAGTGAAAGTATGAATTCAAAGGGAAAAGTTACATCAATGCTGGATTTGGCAGCAGCACGACAGCTATTGGCGTACTGGGACCAGGTCTAGCATCCGCTGATCAAAATATTGGAGAGCATTAAGGGAACAAGAGTAATGGGAAAACTCAGCTTATAGAAAGTTAATTCATTCTGCAATCAGCTCAGGAAAGAAATGTCCAGGTGACTTGATTGCAGGCAGGGAGAACTCACAGAGGCAGCCAACCAGCAAGACAGGAGCCCTCAGCCTCCCAAGGAAAAGCAAAAGAAAATACCACAATAAAATTCAGGCCAGAATTACAGCGTAAATATTGAGTAATGGAGTTAATTAGTCCTTGCAGCAATTATTTCAAAGTCTGTGATGAATTCTTGATAATTAGACTTAATTTTTTAAAAGGCTTCCTACTTTAGCCGCAGCTTGGTCTTAACGAGAGAAGCCCTACTGCCTATGAGAAAGTGAAAGGTCAGTCAAGAGGACCATAGTAGTGTGCTGTAGCCACAAAATATATGAAAAAAATAACACTCAGTAGAAAAAAAATAAAACCCAATGGAATTCATTCTGTAGGTCAGAAAATTCTCCAGCCGATCAGGTACAATGTTATGGCTCCACAACTCGCCTCAATAAAATGAGTGCTCTTTGCCACATTACCTTGAAAAGCTCCACATACATTGGGGATTTTGAAACCACTTGCAGGCTGAATTCATCGTCAGCCAACACTGGCGTGAAACAGCACATCTTGTATCCAGGTTTTGTCCAAATCTATTAAGCACCAGACTGCTAACTTGAGGCTAGAAAGCCCTTTTTTTTAAAGCAAACATTAGAAAAACACTGTGATTGGAACTGAAACACGCACAGATACACTTGTCATTGAAGCACAAACTAGTTTCTGACAAGTTTTATTCACTTTTGCTGAGGGTTTTTATGACAAAGGAGCCACAGAGCAGTCATTGCTAAAAACGACCTTCACTCAGCTTTTCAAGTCTGAGCACATAAGATGTGTTTACTGTGTGCACAGAACTTCTTACTCGTTGCAGGCAGGAAAATAAATTTATATTATTACAGCCAAAATATTTGCAGGGTGAAGAGAATGAGAAACTCAAAGCTGCATATCCAGAGCAAGACAAGGTGTTGCCTTTAGTACACCTGACACATCATCAGCCTTCAAACAGGCTTCCCTTCTACAGTTCTTGCTTTAATAGTTCTTGCTGGTTCAAATGCAAAAATCAGTCATTATTTTCTCATCATTATCACTTCTCAAGGAAATAAAAATCCAAATAACTCTGCCATATCCACTAAGGAAGTATTTTTACATTTTTATTAGAAGTTCAGCATATTAAAGGGAGTTATCAGTTCTGTTATAGTCGGGGATTCATCTGACAAGATTAGCAAAGTCTTTACTTGTTCCTACACGTTGAAACACACAATAGAAAATCCACAAGCGCGTTGGTGTCAATAGCAGGCACAGTGTCACTAAATGCCTTGAAAATGCTCATGGTGCCCTCAAAAGCACAAGATCAGATCCTCCAGTAAATGCCCATCACAGAGCTGACTGCCTAGAAAAGTTGTCTTTTTCATAGAGCTGCTTTTAGTGATTAATTGACACAATTCCCAACATTTTTCATAGCCCTACAGACTTTCAAAGGATGTCTGCAAACAGCTCTACAGCTTTAAGTTGAGTAGGAGTGCCCTTCCCAATCAACCATGCCTTCATATCAATGCTCCTTTGCTTGTGCATCTGTGCTAATTCATCCATCTCCAGGTGTCACTTACCTGCTTAAAAGAACTGTGAAACTTCTCCTCAGAGCTTCTTTTACTTCCTAAGACAAATCATTTCTGCCTGCAGAATAATTCAGCCATTCCATTCCTGTTGCCTACCACGGTCAGTGCTTGATTGAACCGAAACAACTTTGATTTCTACAAACATGTGAGTCACAGGCACTGGTAAAAGCCTTTAAGGCAGAGAGAAAAGACTTGGATTGCTTATAGCAGGAACTGGCTCAGCCCTTAGCGCCTACATGAGACTTCTCCCCCATTACCTAAACTCTCAGTTCATTTGTTTCTCTGTTTGAAAATGGGCCTCCAGAACAGCCATCGGTCACGCTGAGCAAGAGGCACACTCAGTGCAGTTCTGAAGGCAATACACTCAACCATCATGCACTGCATCCTTCTTTGATCACGGAGCCTTTGTGATTCCCTGGTCACATTTTATAAGACTGTGCTGTAATGGTGGGTTTTAGCAACGATGCTCTAAAACCAGGAACATCAGGAACATCTCCCTGCCTCTGATACTAGAGAAAAACAAAAACATTGACTTTGATCAGAGCTACCCAACAAGATGTTCTATGATTTCTTTATATTTCTCTGTCCTTTTCCAAGGGGGAGAAGGCAACTGGAAGGATGTTCTTGCTGAGAAAAAAACCCTACTGCATAAAGTAAGACTTCACGGCTAAGGCTCAGGGCTGAGCTCCTGGTGTGCCACAAGCCAGAGCCCAGGTGCTGAGCAAGCCACAAGCATTGTGATAAAATAGTTACTGTTTCTTAAATATTTACGGGGACTCCTCAAGCCTCCAGCGTTACGCAGGAGACTTGTGCAATTCACACCTTCCTCATGCCGAGAACAGGGTCAAAGACTGGAAGAAGATACATAGCATTGCCATGTGGCCAGGGCTGGCCCAGCAGTACCTCCTGCCGGGGAAGGGATGGTGAGAGAGGCTCCCCTGGCTCCATAACCTCTCTTTTGTCAAATGAACAAAAATATCTACTCTATAACCCACTGTCTTGAAGGCAGTACTAGGGGATCTCACGCACCAGAGGTCAAACAAACAGAAGAATCCATGTTAACATTAGTATCGCTCTAAAGACTGCTTGTTTGTACCATGAATTTGCATAGCACCCAACAGAAACGTTCCTCTCCTTATCAAGGATTTTGGTTTGCATCACAAATAAGTTGGCACAGTTTCTCTCCTGAAAGAGCTCATTCATATTGAAGCTGACCATTTCACATTTGTCCTCAAGGTGCAACTAAGACCTTAACCATCAATTGAAGCAGATAAAAAAGGTGAACGTCTATGAAAGGTTAAACTCCACAGGGAATTTTATATACTGCCTTAAGTCAAGGTAACAAAAAAAAGTCCGAGATGGCATTTTAGAAAAGGCAGCATCCTCAATTAACAAATTATATTGTTAGAGGTTCATAAGAACAAAAGAGCCCAAGTTGTGTAAAAATGAGATTATGAAATAAGTTCAGAGACTGTTTGGGTTACATTATTCTCTTGGTGTCAAAGAAAATGGCAAGACTTGCAGTTTCTCCCTGACCCATAGAAAAGACAAGCTCAGTCTTTCCTGGCAGGAGCTGCAAAGTATCTTCCTAAAGTAGTAATTGTGGTGAATAACCCAGGTCAGCCCTGTGCAAGATACCCCTGATTGCAGAAGCCCTAAGCCATTTGTCTACAGGAGATATTGCAAGTTGGATATGAACAGCCCTCCCTCATTACAGAGAGCCAATTTTTAGGTCATTTATTGTGACAGATGAAAAATGCAATGGCTCCTATACATTAAGCTGAGATGGTTTATAATACTAAACAGCACCCTCACGTCCAAATCTTGCCTGGATTTAGCTTTACCTGTAGTTTTACACCGTAACACCAACGAATAAAAGCAGTACCTGGGAAGAAATATAGGGGATTAGAATATTAATTTAAAAGTTGGTGCAGAGCACAAATTGGAGGTGGCCTTTTGCCAGACACCCGAGCACACCTCCAGCACCATCAGCCAAGAGCAGTAGGGGTGCCCATGAAAACGCCTGGATTTATGTCACAGCTAAGCAGGGTCCATTCCAGGATATTAAAGAAAGATTAAGGGAGTTTTCTATTTCACCACAGGAATAACCAACAAGTATTAGAAATGAACATATGCAAATGCCTATTGCAGCAGCCTCACCTGTGAAAACTTCAGAGTGACCTCACGGCAAGTCCTGAGTGTCACAGGTATTTTATCAGCCACAAAGGAGAAACTTAATTCAGCAGCAGCCGTTGTGCTAGAGCACGGCTGGGAACCGGGGGATAGGGAAGGGATACGAGGTGGTGGGCAGAAGCGGAATAACTGGAGACATGAACTAGAAAAAGTGTAGGAACAAAGGACATAAACCCCCGTGATGCCGGATTTCATTGGCTCTAGTATCCATAGAGTGATCTGAATACCTTGAAATTATACAGGTACAGATAAAGAATATATCAGTATACAGAAATATATATTACATTAAGAAACAGTTTGCACTGAATTGAATCTACATGAGCGTGGGCAAAAAGCTCCTGTAGATGAGCTGATTTCCAAGTTTGCAGCTACTGCCTTTCTTCGGTCATCCAAGACAGACTTTTATTACTATCTGCATCCTACTGGCCTCTTTCATTGAAGAGCAGTAATGTTATGTGGCACACAACTTCACTCCTTTAGACTCCTTGGGCTTCCAAATGCTCTAGAAAGCATGGAAATTGTTTCACTTCTTGTTCTACTGATATGTCAGATGGCAGTGTTAATGTATTGATTTGCTTGTAAAATTAGAGGAGGTAGTGGAATAATGAAAAACATTAAAATGTTTTCAATCTCAAGATCAATATTTTGATGGGTTTTGAAATAAATTTGTTGAAAATAATGCTATAATTGAAGAAAGTCTTTGTAGAGGTGTTATAATTCACGGTGATAAATGTGCAAAGCCACATACCACGTTATTCCTGAAAGGACACCAAGATTTATCGTGGAGAAAGTTTCTTTAAAATTAGGATATCAGACAACTTTCTGCAGTTTAAAAATACTAGAAAAGTTATTTAGAAAGGAATTTCACATTGGTGTTTTTGTACAGAGGTTCTTAAACCCTGTCATGAGACATATCCAGCTCGCTAGCCTGAAAACCAAGAGATTCTGTGGGTTCTTTGGTGGTTCTGTTACAAAGCAAGGTGACTCAGTGAAAGTATGAGGGAAGAATATGTCAGTTTCTAGCTTTATTTCAATTTTTCCTATTGATTTTAACTGTAATTTAATTAGTAGTTCACCGGGTTATTCTGCGTGGTGGTTTCACGCTTCCAGACATTTCCCCTAAGGGTATGTCCTCACAGCAAATGTCATTAAATTCCCAATTTACCTTACTGCCTGCCACCTTCCCCATCCAGACAAGCCTTCATGCCATATTACTTAAGTTAACATGAAGAACTCTTGGTCTGCTACTGCTCAAATGTGACACAGAGCACCATTTTCCTACCTTTTCTTAATCTATTTTTATTTATAGTCTTCAGGTTTCCTGCCTTCAACACTTGCTCCTAGGAGGACCGGGTTTCCACTTCTTTGTGTAAATCCACACGGACAGCATTGCTACCTCAGGTCTCCCCCTTATTTATTAAGCTGCTTTACTGAGCCTCATGGATTGAAGGCCCTTGTAGATAGTGTCCCCATCGGATAACAGCCACCCAACTCCACCCCTGCTTCAACCCTACAACCCCAGCAAGCGGCTGGGTTGGTCACACACCCCTCTGCTCTGCCTCTACATCTCACAGACTTCATCACAAGGAGAACAGAGAGAAACAAATAAAAAAAAGAAACTTCAGTCCTCCCAGGACTGTTTTGGATTGTCCTGTTCCTCCTGATTTCATAAGGAAATAAAGGCCTTCCACATTTTCTATTACTGGGCCCATATTCAATAATTTAACTGCCAGTGAGCAAATTGCATTCATCCTCTGCGAGACAGGACATATATCTAACTGTCAGAGACAGAAAATGGTAAACTGGTAGTAAATTTTCTTCATCCCTCACAAGATTTGGGCCCATACAGGTATCATCTCTTGCACAGTATCGATGGAAATTGATGGATATATCATCCTTTTTTATACAAATCATCTACAATGTTCTCATAAAAATGACAGATCGCTTCATTACTTGCTCTTACCAATGGGCAGCAAACACGCTAACAGCCAAAGTAATGCAATACCTAATAAGAGGATTAAGTAGAGAGGATTTCTATTTAATATTGCATTAGCAACAGCAGATAGCTTCCCTGCCTGCTCTAACTGCCTCACAAGATACAATGTCTGTACCTGTAAGAGAAGATAATCGACACCTGATCAGTCAATAAATCCATTCTTGTTTTTTAATGACCTCAAGAGTTGTTTCCACATGCTCACATAATCTTACCAACAATTTACTCTCATAAATTAATAATTGCCTTTCGGGCTTTTTAAACCCCAGAATCCGATTTGGCTCCTTTGCAATGATTCGCTTCTAATTGTAAATCAGGACTCGGTGCACAGCAGGATTAAACCTCATCAAACCAAACACAGCACTGCATAACAAGTAACCAAGAGAGAAAGAGGTCACGAGGCTCCGCCTGAGCTACAAATGGTAGCAAAAATCCCTCTCAAAGGAAAAAAAAGATGATCCAGGCATTAGGAAACTAGATTGGAATAAGTGATTTTGAGTCTTTGTTGCTAGATCCTGCACATGACACTGCAATTAGTTTCCATTCTGTGTTTCAGTTTCCTGTCTGTATGAATTGGGAGGACAGCACTTCATTTTCACACAAGGACTTGATCAATAAGAATGTATTAAAGATTCATATATAAGTGCATTAAAGCATCCATGCTATGATAATGTCTCCCATTTAAATACTATAAAAAGCTCAGTGGGCTTTTCACTGAACCATTAAGTGAATGTTAGGGAAATCAGAAACGTCCAAGGAAAAAAGGAAGAGAATTACATTCTGCTATGAAACACTGGGCAACTACCATAAAAATCAATGGGAGTGGATAGTAGTAAATTGCCAGGAAGATGAGCTTTATTTCATGGCTCATAAGTGAAAATGAATCTCTAACAACCTGTCACTCCCGACAGCTTTGCCTCTGGAAAGAACGGGTGTCTGGTCCCCAGAAGACTGTGGGACGGCAGAAAGCCTCTCAAGCATCACAGGACTGACCCCACCAAAAGCTGCAGCGAGGAGGAGGCTGGCCTGAAGGCAGTGTCAGTCAGTCGAGCCCTGCAAACACCTCTTCAAACTGTGAGGTTTATTTTTATATGTTCTGCTCTCTACCCAACAACCTTATGCTTCAAACAAACAAGTTATTCGCTAACAATGTTATCGCTCCACTTTAAAAGAGGCACAGGGATTAAAAACCAGCTTGTCTGAATACAAACAGAAAAATCTATGACAAGGTTACAAATTGAATTGGAAGTAAGGCTCCCTCATACCTTGAAACTTGTGTCCCAGACCAGAGCCTTACCAAAGCAGAAGGATCCAGCATCAGCTGCCTGGTTTTGTGTTAGGAAAATTGTTAACACATGGCAGTCATCAAATAGGATTGGCAGCAACTGTGGTGCTACAAAACACATTAGGAGAGGAAAAAATGCATATTTCAGAGATGTGGACTTTGGTGACTGTGCTGTGCTCATTGAACTGGTGAGATAGTTGAATCTGAGAGAAAATGCACGTTAATATGCAAGATGTCCGTAAACATGAGTAGCTTTGCTGCTCTCTTAGCTTGCTGGCAGAATATTTATCTGCACTTGTATGCCAGAAACCTAATGTGTGCCAATAAATTACCTCTTCTTGGATTACCATACAAATAACTTGTTTTGATGCTGGCTGTTCACTTAGCGAGCACAGTGCCATCCTCCAACAATAGGAGCCAACATGCAATCTATACAAATTAGCACTTTGTGGTCATAACTAAAGATTTATGGGAACAATAGATAGTATCAAATAAATTACATAAATCTCCATGATTCCAGAAAGAAAATAGACTTGGATTTAGCTATTGTCCCACACTCCTTCACAGAAGGAAATTAAAACAGCCCTTTTTAT
Source organism: Cuculus canorus (assembly GCF_017976375.1). Lineage (NCBI taxonomy): Eukaryota > Metazoa > Chordata > Aves > Cuculiformes > Cuculidae > Cuculus > Cuculus canorus. Next base: position 21,440,760 of record NC_071409.1, read on the forward strand.
CTGACCGTGAAAAGCATGAACCTTGAGATGACAAATCAGCCTAAAACCAGGATGTATTTTCCCTCAAGCCAAGTTCTTTGCCTTATCCTCTCCCCAGATATTGCACCTGCCTTCAGCTCCCCACTTCAATTTGCCAACCTCCTTCCACAGCCCACGTCAGGCAGGCACTTTCATCTCTTTGCCTGATCTTTCAGCTATTTTCCTTTTCCATAGTGTTTTAGTTTTTTTCCCTGATAGTGATTTCTTATTGCCTCCAAAAGGCACTTGAATCTGTTTTCCCAACTCATATGGCACAATAAATTATCAGGAATTAAATTAGCTATCAAAGTGATAACAGACTTATTCCTTCAAGGGCTAAGTTTGTTTTATCATACTTTCTGGAAGGGGGAAGGTTTAAAAATGTACTCTTCCAACAGGCTTTTTTCCTCATTATGTATACTGAAGCCTATCTTCAACAGCTACTCAAGGGACCGAGAACATCAGCTGCTCAGCACAGATGGCCTTGAACTAAAAGTCAGAGAAAGAGCACGAAAAACATGGAAGTACTGAAACTGTTCTTGCAAAAAGCACTCGCTGGCTGGAGTTACCTTTCTGTATAGGCTTCTCAGTCTTTGAAATGCCTTCTCGGTATTTGTGCATTCAATTTAATTTTACAAAAGTTTTTTTTACTTAGCTTTGCTTTGTGTTTTAAGAGGGATTTCTGGTATCTCTCCAGAAAACAAAAAAAATTGCTTCGTTGTAGAAGGATTAGGAAATAAGGATGTCTGAATTAGCTAAGATACTATATAGTATTAAAGCAGGCTGGACTGTCCATTATACAACAGAAAAATTAACAACAAAAGCCTTCAAATACAGGCTATGAGAACTATTTTTCCTTGTATGTGACAACTTGATCCCCACTGGTAGCTGAGTGGATGAAAAAGCTATATTGGACATTACTATGCCTAGAGAAAGCGCTGGGTAAATACCCACTGTTCCCTTCAGTTGTCAACTGATATCCAAGCGAAACAGAGTATATAATTACTGTGACATTACCACTTAAACACTTCTCTCAAATCACAGCTTAGCACTGCACTCTGTACAGTTTTTTTCCAATACGCTCATTAATACAGAGATTATATGAAAACATAGACCTCTAGTAGAACTGAATCCAGAATATTTGTAAGACCCATCCGTGAGTCTGTCCTACCAAGCTAGAGGCAAAGAAGGCTTTTGGATACAGGATCTTACCTGGGTGAGGCTGGACCAGACACCAGAGCTGTCTCTTCCAACCTGAGCTATCCTATGAAGTGGTGTTCATTCCAACTTTTCTACCACAAGCAGTAACGCTGAGTTACCTTCTCCTGACCCCTCCAATGTATTCCAGCAAGAGGATACACTGGGAGGCAATCAAACCCAGCCGCCTTGGGCAAGTGAAAAAAATATGTTTGATTACAGGACGAGCACAAACATGCAGCAACAGGGTCTGTTTGCTAACACACATCCAAACTGAAACATGGAAATACTGAAATTACTTCATTCAAAGTGGAAATTAGTGAGGGGAAACTTAAATTTAATGATTTTGTAGGAAGAAATGGTTAAACAAAGCACATCAGAAAGTGTTTGTGATAGAGAAACGGGGTGTTTTGAGGAGCTGAAGGTGCTCAGCTGTACAGTATTTGTTGCTCAATACCTCTGCACAGAAATGGCACCTTGTGAGTCTCAAGTGAGACCTTTAAAATTAACATCTAGCTAATTTTAAGAAGCACTATAATACAGACATTTTATTCTTTTGGGCATGAAACAGCATTCTTTGAGACCTGCAGGAAGCCTTGAAGAATGATTTCCACAACCTAAATATTAGCACAAAGAGAGGAAAAAAGCACTTTAAGCCCAAGATCTGAAGCCAGCTCCCTCAGGTAGGCTCTTTCAGGCATGTTGGACACAACAGATTATCCTTTTAGCAAAAAAGTCAAGGACCTGGAGACCCAGAATAGGTTACAGACCAGAGGAAGAAATTGTACCTGATTATTACTGTCAAAAAGTTTCACATTTCTCTGTGAAATCTGTGTTACTTTTGGCTGTTGTTCATTCCACTGTAAAAAATTAGTTTTATCTTTCTAATTAATTTTAACTTTTGGCAGTTGCACTGCAGGTTATTGGCCAGGATTTGGTAGCTGGTCTGGTCTCTACAGCTTTTATTATTGGATAGTTCAGGTCATGTTATTTTGCCCAAGACAGTATTAATTGCTTTGACAGTTCCCTGTGACCTTACAGACATCCGTCTAAGAGATAAGCCACCAGTTCTGTGAATATCTTCTCCTTCAATCAATGGGCTTTATTAAAACAGGATTATACACTGAAATTAATGAAAGGACCTATAATGAAAGAACTAAATTAGTACTAAGAGAGTTACAAAGCCCCTTGCTTCAAGGCTGAGCGGTGTACTGGTAGACTTGCCCTTCACCCACCTCTAGGAAAGGACAAGAGTGAAGCGTATCTGAGAAACCCTATTCATTTTCTTTGAAGGATTGCATCTTGGCTTTGTTGCAAATAGCACATCATCCGTATGACCTATCTCAAATGAAAGGATGCGTCTCCAAGTAAATTAGGGAAACAACGTGTTTTAAAGAAAGAGATGAATTACAACTTAAAACTACACAAGGAGGCTGGAGAAGGAAGGATGAATTCTGACCAGTCCCAAGGGAACTCCAGTCCTAGCGGTGGTGGAAAAGAAGACATTTGGCTACCATACAGCAGCAGCACAAGAATTATCATTAGTTATTCTGAGGAGGCACAACTTTCCTCAGGTAGATGGCTTCACAGATAAACCTTTTTTACCACAGAATACTTCCCAAGCACAGAAATCACTCACTCCAAAGTCAGTTTGTATTTAGAAACAGAAAAGAACAGAGACTGAATGCAAAGGCAGCAGCAGTCTGCTCCTGAAAGATTTAAAGTCACAGCAGACAGAACAAAAGACCTGCCACTTGCACAGCACGAAATGCACCTGTAATTTACAGCGCAGCAGCCAAAGAGGGTGTTTCAGCATGCTGTCCCATAGTGGAAAGCAGAGAGTAGATAAAGGCAAGGAGAATGTTAACCTTCAGCAATATATACTCGTTCAAGAAAGTTGTTTACCAGCTGCTTTTCTTCAGCAAAGTCACATTTGGTAATTAATAACCCATTATTTCTATGAGAAATACCCAGCTTACCTCATTTGGCAGCATGTTGCCTCCTTATTTGCTTCCATTCATTGGTTTTCAGTTGTCCTCAGACTATGAGGAAGAACTGAGGCTTCAGCAAACCTGCCAAGGCTGGAGGAGCAAACGACAGTAAGACCTGTGCAGCAAACACCTACACAAAACAAGTTCAGTCTCAGCGATGCCCCCTTCCCAACCACTCCACACACATCCAAGCCCTTCATCTGCTCTTTCTTTGCTCTTGAACTTTCTTCAAAGTTCATTCCATCAAGTTTCCCCTTGTTAGGTAGTCCCTAAGATGTTTCGGTCCACTGGCTCTAGCTGGCTATGCTTCTTATCTGGGCTTTATTTATACACCCTTCACCCGTGCTGCTTTGTAGAAGACTGTTGATCTCTGTCCTTAGCTTTCCAGAGAGCCTAAAAGAACCCTTCGCACTTTGGGGGGGGGGGGGGCTGCCTTACTTCTGGAAGGCAGAAGGGGGAAAGAGGAAATGGAGTAACAGGGAAATCAGTAGCAACTGGAATATGAGCAAATCAGAAGTCCACCTCACTTAACGATGAGCCTTAAGCATCCACAGTGGATTCCTGCCCTTCAGAGGAATCAGGCACATGGAGGAGACATGCTTATAGAGGGAGAAATGGCATTCATTTATACACAGATGTTTATAATTACAAACAGAAACCAAGATTTTTTGTTTTCTCCCAATATTGTCATGTAATACCTTTCACTGCAGCTATTTTAAAAAATACCTAGTTTCCCTCAGAGAGGACTATTCACATACATCTACTAATGAAACCACCTCACCTCACCACCCCCAAACTCTGGTCCTTCGCTTACAATGTAAACTGCCCTCTCTAGCTGCACACACTGTGGAGTTTCTTGACATTAAACACACACACATTTATTATGTCACATTATATGTTACCGTGAATGTAGATGTTAATGGCTTTAAATTAGAAGGGAGAAGATTTAGATTAGACATTAGGAAGAAATTCTTCATGATGAGGGTGGTGAGGCACCGGCATAAGATGTCCAGGGAAGCTGTGGCTGCCCCATCCCTGGAGGTGTTCAAGGGCAGGTTGGACGGGGCTTTGAGCAGCCTGAGCCAGTGGGACTGCACTGGACTGTCTCTCTCCTTGGGACTGCAGTTCCCAAGCTCCTGGTCTTGGAGGACTGGCACTACTTCACAGCAGGGAGGTCTTCGGGCTGTAGTGATTGATGTTGAGTTTCCAGCAGGGCTGGTTAAGAAAGGAATTCCTTTTTCTTCTCTTGAATTACCCATCACGGCAAGGATATACAGACCTGCTATATCACCTAGACAGCGATGTGCAGGGCTGTGCAGTGCCACACAACTATGCTCGAACTCGGACACCTTTCATCATATGAACTGCTGCCTTGTGGCCCTGCCAGAGCTCATGATTGATGTGCTAATGGTATCCTTCATCCAGTACTCTAACTCCTTCTGGCATCCAGGCATCGCACTGAATTGGGATGTGAAGATCCAGAACTTCAAGGCACATTTATTGCACACTTAATTAAGTCCTTTTCAATTAATAGCAGACATCTGTGTTGTAAATAAACCTGACTAGAATAAATGGGATTATATGTGCAGAGAAATTTGTCCTGGACTTGTTCTAACACCTTCAAGCCGACAAATTTTAGGCACCAAATAAAATAATTAGGCCCGCTGCTACTGCGAGGTTTTTGGTTCAGAGTGCTTGAATGTGATACTGTCACAATAAAAAACTTGTGATATTTTTATCTAATCTTTGTGGCAAAGGACATGATAAAAACTTTGAGTACTTTCCTCTGTAGGATTAACATTATATTCCATTTCATCTCAGGCATATATCTACCCTTTTGAGCTTAAGCTGTGATTTTATAGTTTTATTTGTTGTAATGTTTAAAGGAAGACAATAAAAGAAAATATCAGAGGAAAACAGGCTGCCAATACTTCAAATTAGAACCAGGGGTACAATGTTAAGCTGAGTGAAGAAATGCAGCAGGTTTAAACTCTTTATTCTTTGTCTTTCGGGCTACTGATTTTGAATGTTCTCCAAGCTGCGCACACTCCTCTAGAATCTCCTCTGTTTAAGACATTTGTCCTCAGAAAGAAGTCTGCCTTTTAAAGATAAATAGGGATAGCTCATACAGAATGAATGTCATTTGACTGATTTATTTAAACCCACAGAACTTCTTGCTCCATCAATATTTTCTTTTTGCTTACATGACATCAAACACAACAAACGCAGTGGTGGACCTGAAAGTGGAACTGGGAGAACCTGCAGGGCAGGACCAGACGCACGAGCAAAGAGAGAACAGCGAGGTCTGGGAGGCAATGAAAGGCTTGCAGCAGCCCAAGCAACCATAAACACCCCGAGCTAGAGTTTCAGGCTCATGTGAAACATCAACCCAACATGGTGAAGGTTTTTGCAGCCACGAGAGTGTGAGTGAAGCAACATAAGAAAAGCAGCAAGATAAAACCTAGGAGAGTAAAGCTCAAAGAGGAGCAATGCTGAGAAAAGGTAAGAGCTAAACATTAACTGAGAAAGGGCTTGGAGCCCTGAGTACAGACGCAGTTTAGTTTGATCTTCCTTGAGCTCAGAAAAACGGAACTTGTACATTTTACACAGAAAATTAAAATTGCATCAAAGAAATTTCTGACTTAATCATCAATGCTTCTTAATAGGAGCATCCTTAAACTGGTTCGGTGCCCAAGTCATAAAGAGAAATTATGGCAATCTATTAGAAAGAAAATGGTCTGTCTGAATGCAGATTAGGAATGGGAAATACGTTAACACATAGTAAAAATAAAATGATCAGCAAGAAAAAGGAAAAAAAAATGGCTTGGATTTCACTCCCCGAGGCTGACTGCTCCATTTCCTATAGTTTGAGTATTCAAGAACTTTCTGGTAATTCCCAATTTGTTACTGTTCATGCTTGTCTTGTCCCTGTTACGGTCGTTACATTTATTTTTATAGATGCTTTTATCCAAAGCACACGTTGTCAATGGCTTTCTTTCCTTATCTTCAGTGCTTTCAGTTACATTATGTAGCATGGTACCTGGCAATTCCAAAGCAAATGTATCTTGGATGGTAGATTACAAATGAAAAATGAATGCTCTGGGACATCTTAATAGCTTATTTCCACTCATGCTTCCTTGCCAACGTGCCTCTGTGTGTCTTACACATGTATCCAAATAGATAAAAGCATCAGTCAGTATATTAACTAAATTTATTTCTTCTTTGGGTGCTGATAGCAAGGAAATAATAAAAAATGCTGAATGCTCTTTATTGAACAGCAAAACTTAAATGGCAGTGATCAAAAGTTGCCTTACATATACCAGAAAGTATTTGATTTTAATCAGTCAGGAAGGAAACGGTAAAACCAATGAATATACTCTGATCTTCAGAAAGACATTCTCCAGGGGAAGGAGACGGTGTTCTGCTTCTCAAAGGTTAACAGCCTTATAGTGCCCTTTTTGGTAACCTGATCACCGATTTGTAGGTAGTTGCTTTCCTTCTCTGCTCCCACATGGAAGAATAAAGCTGTGCTTCTGCAGATTTGAAGTCACTGGAAGTTTTGAGGTTGAATTAAGTGTGGGAAGGACTTTGGTCAAGTCAGTCACTTGTGTTCAGTGAGGGAATAAACAAGTCCTGGAAGCACTGCTGTCCTGGCCACTAATACACAAGTACCACAAACAGGAGCCAGGGTAGACGAAAGAAAACTAATCCCCTTCCTGGCCATGGGAACCTGCAAGTTGGTCCATGGAAGAAGAGCAAGACTGTCTTCAGCAGCAGCCAAAGCTGAGCCTGCCGTGCAGTCGGGTGCCAGCAAACTGTCGGAGCACAGCGCTCTGTGCCAGCTGTTCATGGCTCATGATGCAGCCAGTGCCGTGAGCTACCGCATCACCCAGATCCTTTCCCACAGCATATTGCCAAGTGTGTGCCATGAAAATTTGATACAAATACAGTGACCTGAGAGTTGACAAGGACCTCAGGAAGTCACTTGATCTCCGTACAACCATTCGGTGCTCCAGCACTACCAGGCTAAGCTCTAGGGAATCACTGACAAGTTATTTACTCCTTGTAGCTGTATAAGTTTAGGCCTGAGCCATTTGCGTAAACATTTGTAATGATCAATTACAAGCTTAACTGATCAGTTCTGATTTGCCTCTGATGCACTCTCCTAGTTTCCAAAGCACAGTGTAAAGAACTAAAAGAAGATATTTTTGCAAGGTCTTCTTTTGCTAGGAAAGCCAATGCTTTCCTCTTCACTGTATTCACATCTAATACCAGAGCTGCAATACACAGTCCTGGAGAACAATATTGTCTCAAAGTCTTTATTTCTTGAGTGATTTAAGTAATTTGGACCAAGATGAACACAGGGCGTTTGTGCTTTGTGTACTGCAATGTTAATGTGTATATGAAAAAAGTCATCCTTGAAATGCCATCAGTAGTTGATTTCTTTCTGCTACAAATTCCTTTGCTCCCATGACCCATTTACTGTAATACAGATTTTTTTAAACCCTGCTCTGGAATTTTGGGGATTGTAATCAATGGATTAAATGAAAAGTTTTCTCCCTGTTCATTTAAGGAATCTGTCTTTAGATTTGATATTTCTCACCTTCTATTTTCTATTGAGAGGTTTAGACATACTGAGAAATGAAGAAACAGTTAAAATAAGACTTGGGAACTCAGTTCTGAGCTCTGACAGCCCAGCCGCACGATGCTAGGCAAGACTTCGAGAACACTTTGCTAAATTCTCATGAAATGTCATTTTTGAAGGAATACTTGTGAAAAATTGGAAATTGACTTCACAATACTGAGCTTACAGGTGGTACCTATTATTTTAGATTTCAGAGTGCAGTCACAACAGATGAAATCTCTGAAGCTCTGGCAAAATAAAGGCTCTACTTTTGTTCCTTTCCTTCCACATTTTCTTGAAGTCATAGATTGGATTTAGATTAAAACACACCGTAACATAACTGTGGAAAAGTAAGGCAGTAAAACTCCAGAGTAATTCGCTGCAGGCCCATTTCTTCTTGAGTGAAGGTAAGCGTAAGTTTGGCAGGAAAAGCAAGTTAGATAGTAATAATCTAATTTAGAACCCAAAATGTATATTAAATTATCCCTGGTTTGGCATGAACTTGAGGCCAGTTCCAAAAGGTTCCTGCTGCCAGGGTTTCTAGTTGACCAGTAATGTTGAAATGCATCCAGCGTGCTTCTTTGGTCTTATGGCTGTTGTCCAGTCAACCAGCTGGAACCTAATTGCTCTTTTTTCCCAGTTTCCCATGTGACATTGTTGATAGCGAACATCTCATTTAAAGCTCATTGTGACAAAGTGTTTCAAACATTACCAGTACATTCTTGCTCCTGGATGCACTTTAAATAAAATCAGCAAGGCTCCCCAGATATTGTCTCGTATTTCTCTGGGATACCAAAGCCAGACCATAAAAATAATGAAAGGAAAAATTATGAGAGTAGAACCAACTTCCTGTCCGGAAAGAATAAATCACCGCCTGTGCCTCTTTCTTGTAACTGACCCAGCACTCAGGTCTAAAGAGCAAAGCCTGAAAGCCTGTTCCCAGGAAAGACTTGACCATCTCCTAATTACACGTGCAAGAAGTGGGTGATAGCTTCATTAGGAGCTTGTAACTGAAACGTCTGCCCATGGGACTGGGGTAATTTCCTAGCTCTCACTTTCCAATGCTGATTTCTGGGAAGAGAGACTAGTCCTTGAGTGCTTTTTGTTGTGATGTGAACTTTCCTTATTTGAATGCTCCCTGATGTCTGTTACCTTGGGAAAAGACTATTTTCCTTTCCCGTCTCCAGACACACAGCCTCACAGCAGTCAGGATTCAGCTGTGCCCTACAGTCTGTCTCTGGCTGGGTCAGTAAGGGTGGTCCTTCAGGTGCTCTTTCCTCAGGGGACACGGTGTTTTCTCACATTTGTCCTCAGTCAAAAGAATATATTCCATTTTTTTTTTTTTTTTACCCTTTCTATTACTAAACACAACAGTGCATATTTTATGTTGATTTCAAAGCTCTGGTTGCCTTGCTCTTTCTGTGTAAACCACATCAATCTCTCTTCCAAATCTGTAAAAGCTTGTTGCTGTGTGTTGTTGAACTGTACCATCTTGATTTGGTAGTATTTTTACGGAGGGGTTTGCAACAGTATGGTCTGTTCTGGCTGGACTAAACTGACTGGATCTAGTTATCGAACCCTGTGAGCGTGTAAATGCTGGGAAGGAAGTAGTTTGCTTCTATGAATTGCAACAATATTTCCTGAGTGTCAGCCTAACACCAGTTTGCAGTGGTCCATTGTCTTTTGTCTTTCACAGATGTAGCAAATACTCTGAGCTAGATACTGTTATACACTCAAAATCTTGTGATCTAGTTCATGTAATATTTCGATTAACTGTTTTGACTGCTGCGGGAAAGGTAAGAATAGTCTGAAAGGAGAGCCTGGAAACTTTTCAAGCTGCTCTTTTCTCTTGCCCTGGTCCCATACAGACATTATACTGAGCTGCTGTGACCTTTCTGCAGTTAAGCCACAGCACTGCAGAGCTCTACAAGGCTGAGCAGTCATTACTCCTCCCCATCTAACTGAAGCAAACTGAGCCTGCAGCCAATACACAGCAGAGAATTTATTGACTGTCTCTGGAATTAGGCAATTCTGTTAATTGTCTTCATTTTCCAGACTGTCATTCTTTTCCTGAACCACTAGTGGCACAGCTATTTGTGTGCCAGCATGATCTGTCTGGGAAAAAAAAAAAAGCTAAAATTGAACAGCAAATGAATGAAAGGCAAGGACAAACACCTCTCAAAGACAATTGCATTCAACTCCTGGGGGCCCTTACAAATCCCTCGTCAGCTTCCACAGCTATTTTCCCCCACTGTGACTTTGGTTTGAGGAATCTCTGTTAAACAACAAGACATTCCTAAACAATGCCAGCATGAGTGAAAAGATTTCTTTCCTTTTTCATTATTTACCTCCCAGTGCTCCTTAGCTGTACCAAACTCCCAAGCAAAGAGTTCTTGTCTTTTTTTTTATTTCCAAGGGGCAAAATGATTGCTGTGGCTCTGCTTTTCCTATCTATGAAAGTGCATTATAGAGCATTGGTGGGACATAAAGAAGAAAAATATATGCTTTGTTCATTCACTCAGTTTTTTCCCCCCTTTTCTTTGCAGACTGGGTACTAATCCTTGTACCATCTTCCACAATGGACATATGGTTTGATCTTGGGACATGTTTTAAGTAAATGTAGCAGGAGTAATAATTGCCAGTGTTGTCTACATAGAGTTTCTAGACAAGAAAGTCACCCAATATTTTTAATACACCAAATTCATGATACTCAGTACACACATTATGTCTTATTTACATGCCATTTATCCATACTTACGTGAAGACTGTAGTATGACAAACACATTCAAAAAAATTATCTTTCTGCTTCAGTATTTCTTTGTTCAGAAAAAAATAGTAACTTCCAGACACAGGATTTATTGTATTGTAAGGTGATTCTAGCACAGCTGCGATCCTACAAAAATACAGTGCTAGAGTATAGTACATACTTTGAAAAAAACTCTGATGTCTGGGGGCGAACAGTCTTCTGGCAGTTTTGGGATACCGTCCAGCATTTTCAGATTTGGCAAACTGGAAAATACACTTAAAGAGAGACAAAAGAACAATATAAATTGAGAGAAATAATCTTGGGAAATGTTGAGAACAAAGCAGACACTTATAAAAAACAAGTGGATTCAAACATACCCAAAATATATTTGTATTGTTGGAAATCTTGATTTGTCATTTGTTGCAGAATTCATCTGATAAAGAGCTAATGAAATCTTTTCAGGTTTCACTCTGTTGCACAAGTTTTATATCCTCAACTCAGTAAAGCACTGCAAGTATCTACATTTTTAATACAGTAGAACCAAACTAGTTGTCTAATACAAAAGAGAGGAGATGCTGTTATCCCAGGCTGAATTTCCTAGACTGCTGAAAAGAAAAGACTCGGACTGCAAGAAGTGCAACGCAACTTCTACCCTTCTGCAACAGATAAACTGGACTCTCTGTAAACCTCTTTGCATTTCCCTTTCTCCAAAAGAAAAGAAGTCTCTGTTTTGTGGGCACGATGCCAAACTGAAACGAAAGGCTTTATCTCGTAGCACACTGTTCCTTTTAAACTATCACTTTCTCTGACCTTCGTCAGGCGGACTGCTGTTTTCTTCTTCAAAAGAATTTGATGGAGCTGTAGCCCCTCCATAAGCATCACTCAGGTGTTAACGCACACACTATGGAATTTGTGCCTGTGTCTTTTGAGGTGAGTGCAGACTCCAGTGCTCAATCCCAGCGTGTAACTCAGGGCTATATCTCTACTTGAAAAGGATTCATTCTGCCTTCTAACACTGGCAGTGAAAGTCACACCAGAGTAATACTAATATTTAATTGCCTTAAAAACTGATGGGGTTGGAAGCAAAAACATAATTAGTAACTGTTAAAAAGTGCTTTTCAGCTTTTGTTCTCCTGGATCTTTTGATAGGCAAATAAAAAGTGAGATCCAGCATTAAAAATCACTTTTTAACTTTCACTCTGATAATTGCCTATCTACCTTCACACAGCACAAGCATCACCATCACACTGTGAAAGGAAAGCCTACTAGACTGAAGGAGAATAAGGTACTGGATACTCTGAAAGGTTTTCATTAAATATTTTCTTTTCAAATTCTCCTTTCCCCCCCCTCCCCTCAGGAACAGATGACTTCTTAGATACATGCTGCAAGGGTTATCTGAAAAATATCAACAATGCCTTCTGTAGATACTGACATGACTCTGTGTTTGTAGTGGGGAAAAACACGCAACCACGTGGATTTCTGAATAGGGGGCGTGAGTGTCAAAACATGCATGAGACTTAGAATTAATTATCTTTCCCCGAATTCTCTGCTTAATCTTGGATTTGAATAGGCTCTATTAAGCCTATACTACACTGCACTACCTGCAACATAGACCTACAGTGAGTGGGGTGTTCAAGGCAGTGTAATTTCCACAGTGCTGCTGCAGAGAGAGGAAAAATCCAGAAAAATCAAATGAAGGTAACTTAGTTTTCTCTTGCTTTAGTTTCCATCCTTCAACACATCCTTCTGACTCCATCTCTGACATGTAATTTAGACTCCCTTCAGAATACATGAGGGATGCAATGAGACTGAAGAGAGTTTGAGTAATAGGTAGTTTCTATTAATAAAAGAGAATCAAATTTATCTGCTCTGCTCGCTGTCTCTAAACTTGATCCATAGACTTGGTTCACTTCAAGAACTGCCAGTCATGGGATTAGAAAGCCTCCTAGGCAGTTTCTGAATATTTTGTGGGTATTATCAGAAACTGGCTCACCAGCCCACGTTTCTGGAGCACTTATTATAGTTGAGACTATGGGAAAATAAAAAGATAGCTCAGGAGAGCTTGTTGTATTTGAGGTCCTATTCCTTTTGAGCTCAATCACAAACATTTACTTGTATTCATCAACTTTTGTTGGCCATAAAATGGTAAGACTTACAGTTGTCTGTATCTTTCTTGAAACTCACAGGGATTCCTCTTGAGTATAAGTGATTCAAGTGGAGAATGTCTGAAGTCTGATATTCCACTTAGTGTCATAATGTTATTTTCAGCAAGTGATAAGTGCTGAATCTGAGGTATCTTTGGCAGCTGTTTGAAGGATGTAAAGTGGTTTTTATTGACATTTAGTTCTCTGCATCTGTAAAGTATAAAGCATATGACATCACTGATCACATCTGTATTGTTATATACCTGTAAGCCAACACAGGGATGGCTCTTCATGTAGTCAAATTCATGGCAACTTAGGGCTTCCAATGGGAGATACAAGAATTTGATTCCTTGAGACCTGCCTTCACACGAGTTTTACATTTGTGCTGTTTTCACTTAACCATGGACTGCAAGATCAGATCCTTACATTTTACACTCTTTGTTTTCTTTATATTGTACAATGGATACACCATTATTCCTGTTGTCAATACTACAACTTTCCATATCCCTAGATATTCAACAACATAGTAGCAACAGATTGATTGCAAAAATGTAGTTGTCATGGCCACACTTGGCCCCCTCTGCTTGTCTTATGTTCTCTACATATAGGTTCCTTCAGTGTTCAAGAACTTTCTCTTCCAGCACAAATATCACTAAGTTTGGTAACACTTATTAATTATTCACCATGAAAAACAGGGACATAATCTGATCTCATAATTTTTGGATGGTACAAACTCAGATTAGCAACTTAGTGATGGATCCTCAAATAATGCTCCCCAAGATATCATATTTTGGCAGTTTTCATGAGTCTTCTCCAGCTATTACTTCAGTAAATAATAATTTTGATTTCTATGATATTGTGCAAGAATAGAAATAGGGCATTTTGTCTACCTTGGCAACCTTATGGCACTTAGGTCTGTCAAAGAATTGTCCATCAACCAAAGTTTTTCCACCCGAATTAATCTTTGAAGAATTCTTTTGAAGTTTTCCATCTGGTAAAGATCTCCTAGATCCTGAAATGAAAGGTTCAACTCCTAGGAAAAAAAGGGAAATACATTTTTTTTCTTGCTTTCTAATAACTATATCATTAAATCTTTTCAATGTCAGAATTATTTAAAAGGTGAATCTATTTTATTATTCTGCTTTTATAACAACTAGTAGTGCCAATTGCCAAATTCACCTTAGAATCACAGTGATGCACTGCATAATTCTTTGAAAGAATGTGACTCTTACTGTCCAGCCCCTCCTTCCTCTTTGAGTGGGGATGCAGTGTGTGTGCTCTGGGAGGAGAAAGCAGGACTAAGTGATCGCGGCTTATTAGTTTTGCTTCTAAAGTCATCCGGAAAAAACACGCTGTGCTGCAGGCAGATATCAACATTCCCCAGACTGGATTGTATCTCATGGGGACAGGTGTGATCCAGAGTACTGGATCTCAGTGTTAGATGAAGTTACTACCTGGTTTCCTCCTTGACCTTAGGGAGGTCATAACCTACCGCTGATCAGAACCAGCAATAACGTAGTACCTCCAGCCAAAAGAACTGCTCAGGCTGCTACGAGGAGAGAGTGAAAGAGCTGACATGAAACTATGCTATTATCCAGCCATTCGTTTATTACTGGTTTTTGAGGAAAGCACTAAGAGGACAAAAAATGTCAAAAGTTCTTACATGCCCGAGCACAAATGAAGTCCTATCACCACACAGGAGTTTACTCTTTTGGGTCACAACCCAAATAACAATATATTCCAGTCTTTCTTCCAGCTTGTTAAAACCTTTTGTTTTACAATGTCATGGTGCCAACTGGAGGTTTAAACCCACTAACTGCAATGAGGAGCCAGTGCATTATTATTTGTCTTATTTACTACTGCAGTACAAAATGTTAATGAGAAAGTTTTACAGCACAGTTTTCCCAGTTCTCTTGTAGTTTCTTTTGCCACTTCTCTGTATCAGTTACTTGTTTTCTTTTTTTCAAAGTATGTTCTTCTCCTCTGAAAAATAGCTCTTCTTCTGAAGGCCCTGGTCAGAAAAAAAGATTTACAGTAGTGGATATGATATGGAACCGGCACTTAGTTACTTGCTCAAAGATTATATATATGGCTGATGGCTGGGAAGATATCTGAAATGAAGAAAGATTATATAATATTATAGGCGCGTAGGTTTCCAGGCTTCTAAGAAGTAAGTTAATGTGAAGATTTGTCTATACCGTTTCTACATATTCTTTCACGTGTTATGAGTTTATATAAAGGTTATGTACTTAAACTTCAATATCCTGAGAAAGGGATATGTTTGTAGCTTTCAGACTACTGATGAAAACTAGGACAGGGATCAGCAGCCGTACTCAAAACCTCATTTGTATTAAGAATAACACATGCCGAACACTTAAAGTTTTAAGGTCTACTGAAATGCTTAGAGCTATGGACATCTTCAAATTCCCAATTGAAGCAAAGGCAGTGTGGATTTTTTCCACTGTTTAGTCCCAAACATGCAAACACTAGATTTTAAAATCCTCCTTTCATTGTTTACTCTGGAGTGTGTCTATAAACTGTAATTGGGCCAATTCAGTTTTAAAATCAAATACATACGCCTGTGTTTACAGGACTGGATTTCACTCTCATCTTCTTGTTTGGCATATGACTACTGCATTCTGAACAGTATTTAAATGCTAATGAACTTTTGAGAGAAGTAATTTACATCATGTTAATACTAAAAAATTTCAAATTACAGTTTTGGCTTTTGTTTCCCATTTTAAAAAAAACAAAGGGTATTTTCGTAGTGATTTAAAAAAGTAAATATATACAATATGGGATGAAACACTGCCCTTTTTCAAAACAATGGCAAACTCCATGATTTAAATTCATAATATTTAAGCAGATACTGTTTGAGTAAATAGACTTAAGACTTAAATGTGTATATGTCTTTTTGATCTTTACCTTCTCTCACTCGGGGACAATGAAGATGATTCCCTCGAACATCATGTTTTTCTATGTCACACCAGCCAAGATATTTGAAGGAATCAGAAGGAAGCTTAAAAAAAGCAAAAAGATGCAGTCAAGGTTTTAAGGTTTTGTTTTTTTTTTTTTTTTTTTGTATTTCTGGCCTCATTACAGCAGAAATAATATTCATACATGTTTACAATGACTTCCGCCTTAACACCATCTGGCGAACAGCAAAATGATGTATGGAAGTGAGAATACAATGGCATATAATTGTTAATGCATATGCATGTAAACACATTTCTGGAAAAGTTTACATACAATATATCATAAATGCAACTGAGGCATTAAATCTAAACACAGAAAACCTGCCACTGCAGCCAAGAATACAAGGGTTCTTCCTATTTCGCTTTTCCACTAAAACACGTTCTATAATTTCCAGCGCATCAATCTTCCACAAGGGAGTGAGGAAGAAAGTCTCTACTGCGCCTGTAGCGTGTGGAGTCAGTGTGATTTTGTCATGTCCAAGAGACACAGCACCATGATTGCCTACAGTGGTGGAACCTCTCAGTGCAACACAGCTTGGTTAATTGCTCAGAATTCCAGCATTTCTTTCATTGGAAACCACCACAGTGGAGTTGAGGGAGGAGGAGAGATGGAGCATGCAGCTTTGACTCACCCTCTGTGGGTAGGGCTGAGCTACACACATATCCTCAAGCTGGTAAATGCTATGGTGATCCACAGTTTAAGACAGTTTATCACAGCCCTTTCTGGTTTACTTCTGTAAATTGGCTCAAATATTGGAGAAAGATACTCTCACAGAATATCTGTACTGTTAACTTTCATAGCACTCCTGGTTGCGACATTTTATAGCAAATGTACACAGCCTCTTCAGGACTGGTAATCTAAACTTGCCCATTGCATTCAGTTCTGTGCATAGTGTTCAAAGGCTTCTCAGGCCACTTGGTCACTTGCCACTGCTGACACCACATCACATAATCATATTTATATACCCTGACCTGGCTTTAGAAGATAAAAGGAGGCAAAACATAATCTGTTTCAAAGCTGAGGAAGAGATTTCAGCTTTAGTTACTCTTTGTCAATGCCTCTCTTCTGTAAACTCATAATGAGACTGGTAAACCAAACACTTACTGGGAAAGGTAATCCAGAATCAGAGTTCTGCCTGATGAATCCTCTGTTTTGTGCTAAAACTGGTGGAACACCATGAGTATTGCTTAGGAAGGAGCAGCAGGATGCACAGGATTCACAGAATTTTTGATTGCTTCTAGTCAGACCTGAGGAACTAGAAAGGAGATATTAAAGCAGTGATCGATCCTGCTCGGAGAAATGCAAACTATTTTATAACAACAGAAAGTACAGAGTAGCAAGGGGTAGGACTGACCACCACACAAAAGCCACACGGTCCTGGGGTCAAACCATAGGTAGGGCAATCCTTTCGAGTCCCTTAACGGGACCTCTCACTACTTACACACAACCAGGCTGTCACAGACGTCCAAACATTAGAAAAAGGAACTGGCAGGCAGTTTGTTAGAAAAACCTCAGTCTTGGACAGGATTGGAACTTGTTCAATAGCATGATATGTCCCCTTCTATCCTGTATAGCCCTGCTTACATGGATTCAGGTTGTATGAAAAGATACCTCAATTGCGTATTTATTTTAATTCCTTAAGTATGTTTAGTAGAATACCAAGAATCCAGAAAAGAGTTGAACATTTTTTCAATAGAGTCTTGAAGTCATGAGCTTGTGTGCTTTGCTAGTTCGTTGCCTAAGAACAGCTTCAAAAGTACATTTCATATACCACAAAAGATGCAATTTCTCCAATTGTTCTTCAGAGAGATTGAATGATTTGCAGAATGGCAGCTGTAATTTAGAAATTTACCACGGATTACGTCAAAAAAATAATTTTAACTTAGTGCAAACAGCATTATAATTTGACTTTTACTGTACAAGCTCAGTGAGAGCTTGCCAGAAAGTATCAGCAGTCAGTAAGCATCATTAAAACAGTTATAGCTGGGAACAGAGATGGAGAATAAAATGCAGCTTTAAAAAGGTCTAGTGAGAATAGTAATGAAAGTTTCACATTGAGTGTAACAGACAAGCTAAATAGAACATCAGTTAAAACTTACAATTAGAGATTATTGGCAAATAATCATGACGAGACACGTTCTGTTGACCTTACTAAGAAGTTTTTGGCATTTTAAACATCATCAAACCCAAATATTACAGCTTTCCTGGCGTTTGTAAGTGCCTACAGATTGCAAAGAACAGTACTGACATATGGAACTACTACTCCTCTCACACTTTATGGTGTTTTATTTAATGGGATCAAACCAGCCACAATAAACCATAGGTGACTTAAAGTAAGCTGAGCAAGCTCAGCATTTCTGAAAATAACAGCTATTTATTTAGGCATTTTCAGAGGTCATCATGAGGCAGACCAGCAGGCATTCAGACACACAGCAGCTCTGTGATAAAACAGGATTTACATTTGGTCCATTTTAACAAATACAAAAAATAAAGTGAGAAAAAAAGTGCTAGGAACCCTTGCTTAGCTCTATCTTGGCATTTATTTTGCTTCTGCTTTCTTGTATGTTAAATGAGGTTGTACCTGAGAAATATGTAAAAGTTTTTTTATATTTCAGAAAAAGATCTGTTACTTTTCTCAATTTTGGACACGATTTGTTTGGGTATATTCAAATGACTATTTGAAGACTTGTGAAAACCTACCCTCCTTTCAGCTAGATACTACCTCCTCTGCTGAGACATGAATATACACTCCTAGTCCCTTGAAGTCTGGGATAAAACACTTTAGCTTGAACCATTTAACAGGACACCTATTCTGATATTTTGTCAGAAATACACTCAGAAATTCTGTATCAGTGTTAGAAAATTTCAGAATTAAATAATTCAGAAATTAAATATTCAGAATTCAGAATTAAATAATTCAGAATTAAATACATTAAATAAATATTCAGAATTAAATAATTCAGATTCAGAAATAAAGTTTCAGAATCAATACGTGATAGATAAGACTTCTCTAATCAGGTGGGTAGTGAGTGGAAAGAGTAACAGAAGGAAGAATTTTTCATCTCAAGACTGCCTGAGTTTAAAAAGCACCAGCTGGACCTTATCATCTATGTCACAGAAGATTTTTCTGAAGGAGTGAGTGCAAGACTGCTTTTCTCTCCCATGCTTTGTTTTCCCTACTATATGCTGCAATTGATGCAAAAGAAATGATAATGAAGGAGGCAGGATGCAATTGCAAACAATTACAGATCACACAATACATGAAAGTAACAACATTTTCTGCCTTGATTGTAAGGCCCTTCGGCTGGATATGAATCTCCAATGACACCTCTGGGAGCAGCACACTAGATTATGTCAAGCATTAGGGGGAAAAAAATTAGATTCATGATGTCTGTCCAGGCTGAGTCATTTCCTCTCACTTTGCCTGCAGTTAGAAATTGGTGGTTATCATAAATCACAGACTTAAATTCTTATGAGAGAGGAATTAATTTCACTAATGGAAACCCTCTGTGGCAATAGCATTTCTCCAATCTCTCAGTTCTTGGGGTGGGGGAAGTATTTGTGATGTCTTTTAAGCAGAGATACTTGACTATATTTTAAGAATCTTATAAAAGAGGATTGGAAAGAAAACTTAAAATGGTAAGGGGGAAAAATCTTGTGTGCGACCAACTTCTAATTCCTGAGCCTGGCCCTCAGTCTAGTTATTTGTATGTTGGCTACAGCTTTGCCACTGATATCAAATCCACATACAGATTTTCAGAATATTCAAGCCAACGCTAGACATCCAGAACATCCATCTGGTTAAAGTATCATTTCTCCCACCTTTCTGGAGTTGCCAGCCTGTAAAGCCAGGCTTAGGAAACCTTCTTGGCTCCCTCCACCACGTACATTCCCCCAGTGTATTATTTTCATTCCTCCAGTGTATTATTTTAGATAATTGGCCGTTAAGAGAAGACTATCAGTCAAAAGACTCCGTTCTGCCGATATAACTGGCAGCCTCAATAAACACATGTTTTAGACTCTACAGAACAAGTTCAGCTTTGCCTCACGGAAAATGGCAAAAAGCTCAGCAGATGAGTAAAGATAAAGAAGGTTATAAGAAAACATTTGCAACTGTGATTTGAAAGGTTTTTGTCTCAATGTTTGAAACGCTTTTGGGGGCTGTTCTAGGCTCCAGCAGTCATATCCCCAGTGGCTTTTCATGAATCAGCAGCCTCAAGCAGGCTTAGCTTTCACTGAACCACGGCTGCTCTCCCTGCAGATCTGAAATGCCCTTGATAAAAGACTTGGGAACAAGTAGTGGGGCTATTTATACCACCTCATCGCATTACTCAGAGTCAGAATTCCTATGGTGCTCACTACAGCTTCACATCCCACTGAATCACAGAACATATATGATGCAAAGGCCCATGTCCCCGTGCAGCTGACCTCAGTGGAAGAAGCCTGGTCAGATTGCTATTGGAAAGCAAAGTGTTTCAAGCTCTTTCAGTCCTGCTACTCTGGAAGGGAAATACAAGGATCATTTTAAAATCATCTTCAAGAAAAATTAAAATACAAACCCAACCAAATAAACTAACAAAAGGGTGATAAATCCTCCCAGAGTCAGGAGTTCATCTATCTAGGTCAGAGCTGCTGTTTTTGCATAGATTCTAAGAGAGCTGGTCATGGATCTGTTCAAACCACCTGCACAAATAACTGTTTGCTTGCATGATACAAGCACCCAGTTATTTACGTTGTCTCAGTTGATTGCACATGCCAGAGCTGATCAACAGAAATAAACTGCAGGATTAAGTTAGAAACGCAGTTTGTATCGGTATTTAAAAGACAGCAAAATCAGAATTCAGGCTGTGCTTTGCTTTAAATGCACAAAATTTACTGCCAAGTAGAGGCTGCTGTTCACATGCAAACAGTTATTATGAGAACTCTCTGAACTTAGGATAGTAGAGGGCTTGGACTTAGTGTTTCCATGCTCTATTACCTTTCAATTATTTTTATAGGAGTTTTATGAGACATCGTGCAACATTATGAAGCAGTTCTTCTGAGCACAATTTAGTGACAAACACACCTGTAAGTTATAGTTACAATGCATCCTTGCTGTTAGGTGTATCATAAAATTGCCCCCCACAAAGACATAATTAACATTCTTAGGTCTTATCACCATAACTATACATTCCTAGTATATCAACTAACATTCCATGTAGCTCTCCACGGATCTAACTTGCAACAACAGAAATCCCACGTCTCAACTGGTGTGCCTTTCACACATTTTTACAACAAATCATATATTTTTGTTGAGACATCTTTTGTCTTTCAGTAATCAGCCAATGACACTAAGAAAAAGCCCATTTTTCTTCCTGTTTTCACTGCACAACAATCTCCATCAGCAATACAGGTTGGTACATTTTAAAAAGACACTCAATACTGTAACACTATCTTTGTTGTCAAAGCATGTCAAGCCAGCTGTGCGATGACTACAGTTACATCTCTTCTTTCACCCTCCTACCTTTCAGACATGTCTTGCTGTTGCATAAAATCCTCGCATCTTGCATAAGGCTACTTGTCTACAGTCAAAGATTATCTTCCCATCTTTGCCCCTGCATAGAGAGGTAGTTCTACATCCTCTGCAGAGAGGTAACCTGCAAGGATCCTGGCTGGGGCTGTATAGATTCACTGTCTCCAAGGAAACACTGTCACCTCGCAACACAGTCACGTTAGAAGCTATTGTTACCAATCTCTTAAGCACATCAAACAAATTCCCTTGCTGATCTAGCTGGTATCAATGAACTGTCTCCCCAGAAGCTGGCTAAAGATAGGTTGGTGATACCTGTAGCAAGATATGTGATCGTCCAGATGAATCTCTGGTGTGCTCACTCCACTAACTTCAGTTTCCTGAATTGCTTTCACAGCTTTGCCCACCTGAAGTTTATCTTTTCTTTGCTTAGAAGATCTCCTGCTTCATTAATGGCTGTTAAATGGCTTATTAATTTACCCAAGAACTTAATAGGCACTTAAAGAATCTCATATTTTATGTAATGTTCATGAAAGTTCTTTGTGAGCATCTCTCGTCACTCTGTTGAATGTCCTTGCCTCATTTGAACATGCTCAGCCGTTTTACAAACAATTTTCCAGGCTTCCCTCTTCAAGGTTGCATCTGAGAATGAACGCAACAGACTTTTCTTGGTGTGAGATGACAGGTCAGTCTTGTACCTATTTTTCATATTGTATTATTTTTAAAAATTTAAAGCCACAGATTCTGAGAAGCTATTCCCTTTAAAATGTGTTTGATATAACGTTTGTTTGGTTCTCCCCGGCAAAGTGTGGACACTGGCAGTGTGCCACTGATGGAACTGCAGCAGCCCAATATTGTTACGGGCATTGGCTAGTCCCTGCGGGAGTTTACAGATGGCTTTTAAACTAACAGTAGTTCCAAGAACCACATTTCATTTCTATGCTGTGGAAGGTTCTAACACAGCAGTCAGTCATGTCTTACTGATCTGCATCTCCCACATTGCAGGCACGGTTCCTTTTTCACTTGAGCTCATAGGCTCCAAACTGAAAGGAGAGGAGATGAACAGATTAAGATCAGCCTGGAGAAAAGTACAGAGTAAACCCCTCCGCTCAGGAACATTCAACTGGAAATACCATGTAGTCACAAACCTTTATGGTTCAGCCTTCCTAACTTCCCATTTCTTTACAGGAAAATTATTCCTTATCCTTCCATTCCTTCAGAGTTCTCTTTTGTCTTCTTGGTCAATATAAAGTCTGTTCATCATAAAATCTTTCTGTATAGAAATTCTTCTGTCAAACCCTATTGTGCCAGTAAAGTGCAGAATAATATTCCAGCTCCTGCGCAAAGTTATTTTGTAGTTCCAAATGTTGACTTGTCAGATCATTACTTGAAATTTAACGAAGTAATCATTCCATACAGGTTTCAGTAAGGCTTTAGGTAGTACCAACTGAATTTAGTACAGAGTGGGCAGAGGATAGGGTATTAAGAGTTTCATCAGGTCACTTCAGAGTATCTTTTCTCTACCTGCTAAGAAGAAAATTTAATATTTCCTTCTAAATAAAACAAGACTGTAACTTGGCGCCTTTCTACTTACTATTCTTTGTCTCTATATAAAATGAAAAGTTTTAGTCCACATCACAGCCTAATACGCTTCAGATCTTCTATGGCAAATGCATTCCTCATAACAAAAATTATCTATGTGCTGTTTCAGTGAAATGACATGTTTTAAATGGCCTTTCCATTACAAGCACCTTTTTTTCAGATCTTTACAACCTGCTACAAAAATGTGTTTCCACCAAGAAATTCAGCATCCTTGCAAGAAAGAAACAGTTCTCCCCACTTTAACCAATTTTGACCAGTAATTCTGTCTCTGAAATGGCTGAGTGGGGCAAATAGAGGGTAGGCATCAGTCTCAACCACGTCTCTCTCATCTGTGTTTGACTGATTGGATGCCTCCCTGAATGTCCTACTGATACAGCTGATGGACTCCTGAAATACAGATGAACTGGGCAGAATTCATCTCATCCTGAGATCTGATTAATGTCAGAAACAATTCAAATTATAATATGACTGCTGTAGGCCACTAGAGGCTCTATTGTTCTGGGCACCATAGAAAGCTAGAAAAATAGAGTTAGCCCCTGAGAGTTTGTAGTCTAATTGAACAGAGCAGACAGACAAAGAGTAGGAGAAAGGAAATAATATTATCCCTCCTCTTCTTATACAGAAATAACTGAAATGCTCCGACCATGAAATCCTGGTGCTGTGGTAGTCAACAGCGAAAACCGTGTTAATGTGAATAGGGTTAGCATTCACACAGGACTCATAGAAACTGACTCCATTAAGATCAGACTAGATGAACTATCTGGCTTTAAAGCCTATGTATTTAAATGGCTGAGTTTTTCTGATCTGACATTGTCAATCATCTTTAAAGAATACTTAAATGACACTTCTCTATTATAACTTTTCTGATTCACGGATACAGCATCTTGTATAAATCAGCTTGTCGATGTAATGTCATGTTCTCATGCAAAATTCTTACTTTGCTTAGTGTTAGCTTGATAGTTATTGGTGATATCAAACCATTAGGTTGATAGCACCAGTAAAATCAGATCTAAAAACTCAATGACATTATAGCTACAGGAGAAAGTTAATTTCTATATTGATCTTACTTGCTTTGATTATATGTGGGAATCCACATTGGATAATTCAGTTAGAAAGAGAGAGAATGTCTTTGAATATTTAATTAGTATAATCCACATATACTCATAGGAAGCACTAGAAAAGGAACACAATGTTAAACACATATATGCTCATCTGTGCTTCAGCAGATAAGCAGGCATACTCGCATAAACTAACCGGGTATTTCACTGAGTTACCTAGGCAACAAATTTCTTTTTGTCCTGCCCATTCAGGATTCCAGTAAACTATCTGATTCCCACTGGTAGAACTTGGAGAGCATTCACAGGGAAAAGCCAAGTACAGCAGAATAAAGCCTTGGATAAAAGAAGAGCAGAGTTAGTGAAACATTTCATCAGGGTTACCAGACAAAAAAGGAATCAAACAACTAGCCAAATAAATAATTGAAGTGAAAAATATATATATGTCTGGTTTTCTACGGTGCAATAAACCCACAAATTTCAAGAGGGTTGGAGTGGCTGTAACCAAGCAACAAATACTGAAACTTGGTCCTCTCTTCTGGAAAAACAATAGGCTTGCAAGTCATAATGACAATATGTGGCACTGAAGATTGAGTCTTTCCATTGATTTTATGGTCTTAGGATCAAGCCATAAAAAGCATTATTTATGGAATGAAGAATGGTGATTTTATTTAGTTTAGGAGAGATTTATTTCAGTATCAAATCTGACTTTTCTGATAAAATGTAGGTCAACAGTTTCTGGATGAAGTAGACTTTTGCTGACACTGAAGAAAGATCATGCATAAGTAATGTTTTGAGATTTCCTTTCTCAAAAGTTTCTTTTAAAAAAATAATGGACATAACTTGCCTTCTCTTGCATTTGGCAACTCATCTGTGGGTGTATGAAAGGGAAAACAGGATTGTAACCCAAGCGAAGTCAGTGGCATGCTGACTGATGTGCAATAATGACTTCTCCCATTACATGTCTCACTGAGATGAGATAGATTTCCTTTTTTTACATTAAAACATGGCTTTTTATACTGAACAAAATTATTGCATCCCTAGTCTATGGACACACATAAACTTATCCTTCACCTTTTAGCCCTTAAGTGTAGTGCCATTGAATTCAACTAGGAGCAGAACCAAACTTATGTGTGAATAGTGAAAAAAACCCAAAAAGTATTTGCCAGATACCTGTTGGATTTTTCAGAAGAGATTGAACTGATCAGTCTTTTACAGAGGTCATGGTTTACAACTCATTGAAACTGATAGGCAAATCGCCATCCATTTTAATGAGCTTTCAGTCAGTCTTGACTTGTCCAAATGATATTTCTGTCTCATTTTCACAATTTGAAACAACTTTTCCAAAGCTGCTGAAACAAGTAAGATCAGACATTTGATGTCACTCAAAAACTCTTGATGTGAGAGTCTCAATTACCTCCATCCACATCTTTATTATGAATCTCAGGTTTCATCTTTTCGTATGTTAATTATTAATAATTCCTGATGGGATACAACATTCATTAAGTGCTTCCTAATTTACTGAAGATAAGTTTCATCAGGCAATTTTCATCATACAAAAATCATTCTGAATTCGTTTTGATAAGCAGTTTCCTGTTCCAGTCTTGCATGCTTCCTTTTGCACCGTCATTTGAAGCAGCATCTCTGGTATTCTCTTATCTAGCTTCCATCAAGCCAAGGTACTTCCATAAATTTTTGTATTTATTTATGTAACTGCTGCCAACTGCTGAAGAGTAATGTTTAATTTTTTTTTTTTTTTGTTGAGAATTGATTACTTGAATTATATTGAAAAAAATGTTTCATTTAATCCATCAAACTCCTGCCTTCCTGAAACTCGGATCTTGCAAATATGGGAATACTTAGGAGTCACAAGAGCAATCCTCTATTAAACTGGTCTTACGAAGTTGTCATGTGTTAGATATTTAAGATAAATAGGCATAATCTCTTTAAGAATGGAACGGGAAAACTAGTCATAATATATTTGACTCATTCAGTCTGCTATTATCAATACCAGCAGTTCTCAGTTTTTTTTATACTGGGCAGCCATTCCTCTTGTCTGAAATACTTTGCACGTTTCTCTCCCTTTCTCCCTAGTATCTTCCTGCCACGTGTACATTGGTTTCATTCATATACTGAAATATGGTTAGATGTACGCATATAAAATAGACCAAACTCCACCTACGCAGCAAATCGCACATTACACGCACATTTACAGATAGGCATATTTGTATGTGTATACATATTTGTGTCTGTATGTGTGCGTACACGTGTGCATTTTAACATACACATGCATATATATAACTAATGTGCATAGACAGGAAGGAGGACAGAGTGTAAGTATTCTTATACAGATTAAAATTTCATGGAAGACCACTGAACTTCAGTACAAAGTGCTTTAAAACGTATCTATTCTTCAAAGATCAATCCATTCCTACTTTTGTTTCAATCTTACAATATGTTTTACTGAACTACAGTTTTGGTTAAAGTTACTCCAGCGCTGGGCCAAGATGGGAAATACAACCCAGCTCTACATATGCTAAGAAAGGAGTGAAAGAAGAGGAGAGCTTGCAAAAGCAATACAGTTAAATGACAAACATAATTCAGTTGTTTAAAATTCAGAGACACCTGTCCCTGTCTCAACCAAAGAAGGAACTGAGAGCTATGAACATGTATTTAGAGGCAGAGCTTGTTCCTGACAACTCAGAATTTTTTTAGCCCTATTCTTTCCCCAAGTCTTATTGCCAAAAAAAAAAGTAGTTCAAATGAATCTTTGTTATTCACTGTCTGCAAGGATAATGAAGAACTTAGCAGCTGAAAACAGAAAGTTGGGTCTCCTATGACCACAAGGAAGACAGAAACATTATGAGAACCATCTATTTTTATTGAAGGTGTTTTGTTTGTTTTGCTTTTGTCAGAAAACCCAAATAATTTGCTCCCAATTGCTTTCAGTTTGAAAAAATGGCAGCCTTGTGTGACAAGGAAGGAGAAACAGCCTTGTTTCTCTCCAGTGCTGCTTTTGCAGGAAGGAGACAGACACACCGTAGCTGTCCACAATTCCTGCATTTAAAGCGAAAAACTAGCCTCTCCTGCCAAAAGAAATTAAATTTAATGAAAATGTGTTTCTGGTCAAGGTCAGAGACTGCATTTGCTGTATCACTGTATATGTGTCCTGACGGCTACCCAACGTTCTCCTTTCAGCTGTTCTTGGGATATTGAAGAAACCTTGGGACTGATCTTCTGTTGCTTTGTTCCTTGGCTAAGTATTTTTACCTGCTGCTAAGCAGGTGTGAGTGCTGGCTTCTCCAAATGGGGAATTTCTGAGGAACAGGTATTTTGCATTCACAAGGCACAGATATAAGTATCTATTATAAATCGGGTCTATTGACTTCAGTAGAGAAGGCATTCTTGACTCATAGACATTCAAAAGACAAGAAGACAATAAGCTATCTCCAGCTGGATGATGCCCTGCCCCTTACTCTACACAAGACCATCTTTCTGCCTGAGTTCTCGTACTGTAGGACACCAAATCTGTTGATGGGACTTCTCAGAGCATGTGTTTGTAATCACTGATAAGGGAGTGCACTATCAATATGCAGTAGTCTTTCCTGCCAGCTGATTAGTTTCAATCAGGGTCCAGTCAAAGCAATCCACTGGCTTGATATAGAATGACTTCATCCAGTGCATCTCTCTGCTTTTAATTCTTTCATCCAAAACCCCCTCTGAAAACAAATCTATATTTTTTTCATAGTTTTGCTTCCTCCCCAGCCTTCACATATTTGCTTTAACAGGGATGAGGTGACAGAAGCAGCACCTTTTCTTTAAGGCAGAAAAAAGATTAAAAAACATATCATTCAGATCCATCCTCCTCTTTGGACTTGAAAGAGGCCAAGTCCACTGCTGGCCTAACAAGGGGTTATGAAGGTGCTCTTAAACTGCTTTATGTCACTCTGTTCTCCAGTCACAGATGCATCAGGCCACTGAACCAGTCTCAAACATAAACTAAACCCATTTTTCAGCTGCTCCACTTTGTCTTGCTCTGCCAGCTCCTGCTGTATTCCAGCAGTTGGGAAATAAAAGTTTTCTTTTCTCCTTGACTTGCACTAGAGGAAGCAGGAAATATGATGTGCTGTTGTTGCTTCTTCAGGCAAACAAATCTTACTAAAAAACTAAGTGACCAGATGTAATTCTCTTCATTAAGGTAGTGTAATATTTCTACTGATACTTTTACTTTAATGTGCTCTTTCAGACCTCATAGTTTTTGCAGTTGAGTCATGAAAGATCAGCAGCTGAACTTCAGTAGTATTCCTTCTCATTTTGCATGCTGCCTTTGCTGTTTTGTAGAGCTACTGAATACAAAATGAAGCTGCAAGACTGTGTTTGCTCTACAGCTAGCAAGGCATGAAGTACTTCTTTCTACAGCTGTGGAGTACATTCAGAATATTCATAACAGTGTCACAGGAGATGGGATTTAGTGTGTGACACATAGTCTGCTATTGTGTGACACCAGATGATTAATGCTCACAGCAAAACACAGGCTGGTTTAAATAAACAAAATTAAATCTCTTTTTATGGTTACAGAATTCATGTGTTACATGTCTGAGGGAATATCAGCTGCTGCTCCCAAATGCTTCATGTTTGTTGGCTTGTTTTTAAATGCTGTGATTGTTCACTGGATTTTCCTACCACTTAAATCCATTGATGCTTTGGCCCAACAAAGTGAGTCAGGGATTTGGACAGTAGTTTGGGACATAGTGGGTAGTTGCACACCAGTCTCCGTCTCATTTTATGACCAGCAATGTACAGTATCATATTGTTTCCATTTTCAGTTTTAGAAAGACATCATGAGAGTTTAAAAGCCACTTCCAGACTAGCAGGATTCTTCCTTTCCTGCCCCAAGGGCATGAGACCAACTTTATTTCTCCATCACACAGCATGAGGGTTAATGTCCCTCCTCCAGCAATGTTATTTTCTTTGGAATGAGTCACTTGGGCAACAGCCAAATGGGCAGACCTGAGACCAGTTCTGAGTCCAGCGTGTGCCCTGGCAGTGCTCCAGCTGCATGCAAACCCGTACTATTCTAACCACCATCCTGCATCTTCCCCTCCATGGGAAAGAAGCGCAGGCATGCAGAGCAGCTGACTGTAGCACACGCCGATCAGGTCCTTTGTCTGGTGACCACAGGCACAGAGGTTGAAGGGAAGCTAGAAGGAATACCAGCCTCACAGCAGAGGCAAAGCTACGATTTCTCTTTGGATCTCAGGTCTTGGATGACAAGCAGGTCAAACAGCAGTTTCCCACACAACAGCCTTGTCCCATATGAAGCAAAATTTTCACCTGCAAGCTTCTGAGATAGACAACAGAATCACAGAATAGTTTGGGTTGGAAGGGACCCTAAAAATTGTCTATTTCCAACCCCCCCTGCCATGGGCAGGAACACGGCCCACTGGCTCAGGCTGCCCAAGCCCCATCCGCCCTGGCCTGGAACACCTCCAGGGATGGGGCAGCCACAGCTTCCCTGGACAACCTGGGCCAGGGCCTCACCACTCTCATAGTGAAGAAATTCCTCCTTATTTCTAGTCTAAATCTGCCCCTCTCCAGTTTATACCCATTGCCCCAGTCCTATCACTGCATGCCTTTGTAAAAAAGCAAAGAAGCAAAAACATTGACTTTATACTCCTCTACCAACTGTGTTGAGGAAAACTGAGTCCTACCAGCTGTGTCTGTGCAGGTTTAGAGAGTATTACAGCAGCATAAGTCACCAGCAGTATTATTGCCATACTTTACATTGCATGAGACACAAAAGCACAACACTATCATAGACCCTCCCACTTAGTTTATTAAGAGACTGCGTCTACCACACGTCTGTGCTGAATGTGAACACACCTGCAAAGCGAATAATCTCCAAGCTCAATTTAAAGAAAAGGTTTTGTACAGAAAATCTAAAAAATAAACAGGGCTATACAGCACTGAGAGATATAAATGTAAAACATGTTTGCCACTTGAAAACCTTTGTCTGTGGAGTTGTCTGGATGCATTTTCTGCGGAAACAGCAAAGCCTTCGATCTGCCTTTTTCTTGAATACTGTTCAGATTATCGTACTTACAATGAAGGGTGGAAAATGGGCTGCCAGATGGTTAATGGCCCTTCAGAAAATAGCCTTCTATGGTGCTTTTTGGAAGTCACTTGTCATGGAACTATCAAAATATAATCTCTTGTCATTCATAGAAGGAAGCATAATTTAAGCAGGTGTTATCAAGGATAAGAGAGCCTGAATTAACTTGTCTTACAGTTACTTCTTAGCGCATTGCTGGTAAATCTGCTGGCAACCTGCTCTGTCTAGAAAATACATGCACGGTAATACATAACACTTGTTCCATAGGCATACACATACTACACTTGGAATGACATTGGAAAATAAATGAACTAAAAGTACCCAAGGTTACCCTGTTCCAACTTGCACCCTAGGAAAACGTAGCAGTAAGACTAGTACTGAAATAGCTTGACAACTGGCAAATAATTTGTTCAAAAAATCTAAAGCAAACTTAGAAACTGTAGCACAATATCTCCATTATCATTTTGTTTAGAGCAAGGAGAAAATTCTGTAGAAGAAAAATCAATGGAGACACATGTAAAACTGGCAGCAGCAACATTAAGACTGGCCTCTTTTACCTCTCTGTGGGTGTCACTGAGGGCTTTAATAGCAGCTTAGCTGATGAAGACACATCCTTGGTTCAGAGTTGGCAGGAGAGTTTTATACAGTCCTGTTCCTGGAAAACAACAGACTGTCACTACATTCTGGTCATTCCAAGCTGCAGCCTGACCCAATGAGAACATCTCGCAGGAGAGCCAATGAATTTTAAGACCAGTATTTCTCTCGTAATAACCTTGAGAAATGTTATTAATTTCTGTATCAAACTATGCCAGCTTTCTGCCTGCTACCTTTAGGAATATACCATTTACAAAGGGTACTGACAATTACAAAAGCCTTATACAAACAGGCTTTTTGTATCAGACTGTTGGTTACTGGTGAGATTTGACGTTGCGCATACCATGATCCTTACAGGTCTCAGGACAAGACAGACTTCTTGATGTCTCCAATTGTTCCATATATTTTGACAGATTTCTTTCATTCTGCTCAGGCAATACCATCATACAGTAACCACTTGCAAGCATTCCAGCACTGTAAGTTGGTTTATTTTAAACACGACCCTTAACAGTTACGTGTAAATAGAATGAAATGTTGAACTGTGATTGAGCCTAAACTCTTTCGGTAGTGTTAGAATACTCGAAGGAGCAGTTGAAGCCCATCTAAACAAACCATTCTTAAAGAAAAAACAGGATTTTTCCATGGCTAATTCCAGTCCCTTAACGAGCACAACAAAAGACATGGTTTATACACAATCCAGATTTCTTTTCTTCCCCTTATTTAAAAGCACTTCTACACTAATATAGAGTAATTTTTTGTAGGTTTCCCTCAGTTTGTATAAAAGATGACTCTTCCACAGGGAAGAAAAGATGTGTGTTTAGGACAGTCAGATAGCAAAACAATTTGTTACCAGTAAAGCATGGGTTGTACCAGACACATCATTCATATTGTGATTCAGAGTGGCTGAAAAGATAACAACTTGGGCAATGGGCTAAATTCCCCAGCTTCAGGAACAATTTCCATCTATTTCTTCAGTCAAGTCCTAGTAGACCTAGAATTTTATGACCACTATCTGCCAGACTAGTTTCCAGAACACAGTGCTGCAAACACATCATTAAAAAAAACCTTTCAGGCTATCTGAGCACAGCTGAAAGTGGAGAATGCCATGAAGACCGCGGCATACCATAGGTTTTTGGGGGTTTTTTTTTGGGAACAGCTGCCATGTGCCTGGTTTGAAGTTGCATCTATCTAAGAATTACTACCTGCCTGACTTCCAGGCACAGTCATTAACAGTTTGATGACTGCATTTGTAAGGTGTTTTGAAAGAGTCTGAATTTTCTAAAATAGCTTTTAACTAGTGCTATGAAATGAAATGCATTCATGTGGATGTTGTTTTAAGAGCAGTCCCATATAAAGAGAACGTCACTTGAGAAGCCCTGGTTGTTGGAAGTAACAGATATATAGAGTTGTTCATGAGTTTTACAGTACCGTCTATGTTTGTGCATGGTGAATGCTTTCTCACGTGTAAATTTGTTTTACAGCCCTTAACCAATGCCAGCTGGAAACCAAAACCAAGCCACTGAACCTATTAACAAAGGTCCTGAGTAAGCATGCAGAGTCTTTCTTCATTCTGTCTGGACCCCTGTAACTACTGCAGCTTGATCCAAACCCCTTGGGGACTGCAGACAGTTTCATAAGCTAAATTAACCTACAATTTCTCAGCAACTGTGTCAGCAGATGCAGAGTAGACGACAAGGGAAGTCAGCTCACTTCTTGCTGGTATTATCTGAGTTGCTAAGGTTCTTTCCCCTTCTCCCTGGCAGTGGGTTTTGGGGGTAAATGATGCATCACTTCAATCCGTGTATGTAAGGCAGGAGGGGGGAAATAAAGTGGATGGATTTTAGCAAGATCCACACACACTCGAGACCCAGGATATTCAGCTTTCCAACACTCCCATAGGACCACTGTCAATGAGAAATACTTCTCAGCTTCTTAGGATAGAGTGACATCTTGTGGTTTCTTCTTTTGTCCATGATTGAAAAAAAAAATTAGCCACAAAAGCTTTGACTATTTGTTTTGTTTTGTTTCTGGTATAACACCAAAGTCTTATCTGTTTGAGGAATATCATGCACTCGATTCAGAGAAACTGATACAACAGTTTACTTTGCCATGGATACGGCTTGTGGAAGGATAGGGAAAATCAGTGTTTGGAAGAGCCAGAAAAAGAGTAATTCATACAACGTGACAATTTTTTTTTGGATGCAGTCCTAATCTAGAAAAACTGTTTGGTGCTCAAGATCATGTAACAGAGGGATCTTAATAGTTATATAAGTCAGTCTCCAGACGCAGCACTACTATTAAAAGGATCCGTAGGGAAAGGACTCCTTCCAACTACAGCTCTGAAACACAGTTCCACCTGTACTCCAGTACATGTATGCAAGAAAGAGAGAAGATGACAGCATTAGGCAACTGCATCTCATGCTTAAATTCCATTTGCATCACAGAAGGATCTCAAGTACAGCATCACGTCATGGTTCACTTACACAGCACAACTATAGAAGTTTCAGTAATTTATTTTCTGATATAGTCTCCAACACAAATTACAATTTTTAAATTTTTTTCCAATACTACACACCTAAACTCACACATGAGCCACTGCTGACAAATTCCCCTTACAAAAAAGAATCCAAACAAAAAGATAAAGTTATTTCACTAGTTTTGCCTTGAAAAAGCAACAGCATCTTTGAAAAGAACATTATACAAAATCTAAATTAAAACCCACAACAGAATAGTATTTATATACCTCAATAAATTGGTAACAACACTTAAGATATTATCACTACTGAAATACAGTATTGTTTGAGAGCTGTTCTTACTGTGGTCTACAACTAATACCTTTGCATTATTTTGTAATAAATTAATCCATATTGTTGAAAACCAGAGAAGTCTCCAATTTTCAAGAAACACGAAATGGCTATTTTGCACCTGTAAGCACTAGGAGAGCAGCAAATGAAGCAACTAATGTTTGCATTTCTGCTTCTGCTGGCTTTCCTATATACCCATTTAGGCAGTTCTTTGAGTAAGATTTGGAATATGCTATTCTGCACCATTCCACTTACACTTATGCTCAGTTGAACTGCTAGGGAAGCCTGTGCACTTGTCTGATATCCTCTATAAATACTTCTGACTGGCAGCTGTCCTTCCATAATACAACTTTAGTTCAAATCTATCTGCACTCCTCTTGGTACAAAGCTTCTATGCTGCAAGGAACTAACACAAAGAAAAAACAAAATTGGTCAGGAAGAATTTTTGATGGACTGAAAATTGAAGGTTGTCACGTGCTTTCTCATGTCTTTCCAACTTGGAGTGAACACCTCAAAAATTAGCCTGATAAAATGTAACAGCTTAAAAATCAGGCTCTCATAAGGTTAAAACCACAAGAGATCCTTAGCGTACAGGTCACTTTTACAGACATTAGGTGATGTTCATAAAATCATTTAAAGATGAAGAACCAGCCCTTGCGTAATCCCATGTCAAAGGCACTGGTTATACCTGCAGTGAGGCTAGTTGGATTTCTTGGTAGAATTAGCCCCTGCTCCTTCTTAGAAGCACTCCCTCTTTTTCCACTCCCAAGCAGAACATTTTTAGCTATACAGAACTAAAATTAGTCTTTTCTAAATTTTAATACAAAAATTCTTTCACCCAGTCCAGACTATAATACACTAATGGTTCCAACAACAGCAATACACTTTGGAGCTCCATTTTTCTTCTGTGCTACAAAACTCAACAATTCAAGGAGGAAGGGCTAGAAATGTGTTCAAATGCCCTTTCTCCAAGGGAGCATAGCCAGCCTCCATGGAGAACATTCATCACCTCACTGTCTGACCTGCATGACTCACACCAGCAGTATATAAAAAAAAAGTGAACGTGTCAAAATTTGAAAGTTCTCCTTGCATGAATAACTTTGTGAGCAATATATATGTTGCTCTGAAGTGAACATATGCCAGAAAAGCCTATACCTAAAGTTCAGCCAATATGCATTTGTTACCATAGAATTCAAAAGACAAAACTCCTTTTGACTGAGAAGAAACCCACTTATTATCAAAAGTTTGTATTTATGATCTGTTTCAAAGGAGCTCATCCCTTCTTTTCTCCTATTCTCTCTTACCTTTTCAATAACTTCTCTTCTCTTTATATTTTGCCAGCGAGGAAGGAAATAATTATATGCCTCTCTGGTGAGAACTGATACTTCTCCTCTGGCAAATGGAAACAGCAACTGATTCCTCTGCTAATATTTACTTGTGGTATGTGCCACTCTCCTGTCAGTATGTTCGCAACAAAAAGCTGGGGAATAAAAAGGATTATGTTGTTCTTTATACTTTTATTTATGAATAAAACATTTTTAGACACTTAAAATTAAAGGTGGGTTTTTTTTTTTTTTTTTTTACTTTGTGAAACATCATTCTAGATCCCTGAAGTGAGATACTGCAAAGCTTAGGTTAAATGAGAACAACTACTTTGCGGGAGAAAAATATGTCCACACAAATGACATTAATATTCAACTATTTTACTTCAGTCACATACATAGCTATTCTACACTGAGTAGTCTCAAATACTCATGCGGTCAAATTTTATTGGCATCAACAGTTATGGAAGGTGAATTGCAGAGTCACATGCAGGAGCATTCATAAAAGCAACATTTTAGAATCACATGTGGGAGAGTTCACGAAGTCTACCACAGTTATCTTTTAGAATAAAATCCACTAGGCTTAATTTGTTCCATTAACTTTGATGAGACAGAGTACTGCAGTCTGTTTGCTACTTTAAAAGAAGAGATAACATTTTCCAGATGTAGCTCTTCAACTCTATAAATTATCATCAAGGTTTGCCATTTGCATTATTCAGAGCAGCACACATTCTGCTCCTGTCTCATTGATCAAGTCAATCTTTGGACTGTAAAAAACTATGAATAATGGATTTGCAGTTTTTTGCTTTACAATTCACTAGAACAAGAAACAGTTGTTGACACGTACACAATTTTATTTTAAGGACACAGCAATCACAATGACAGAAATAGAACCATTACTTCAGTACCATAAGCTTTCCTCTGCAAACTGACTTGCACAGTTAGATCTGAGTGCATTTTAAACAATAACTTGGGGGAAAACACAGCAAACTTCAAATATATTAACTTCAAACTTTATGTGCTTATCTCCTCTTTTTGGTAGCTGGTGGCAGTTAAAGCTCTTCAAAGTCATGGCCACTTGTATTCATTGCTTCAGGGTGCATTACCCTTCCCATGAATAACACCATACCTGTGGAAAATGTGCAAAGGGAGGAAGGGAAGATGTCAGAACCCAAAGGAAAACTTGAGAGGTTATAAGATGACAAATACTGATAATAACTTCTAGGTATGTGTTGCACAATTTTTATAGGAACATACGACTCTGTGAACTTAGTAGCCATGAAAGGCAATGGATCAACAGCCTCACAGAATCTTTCCCATTTTATACATTTCTACGTAACCTGTTCAAACATAGTTATCAATCATAAACACACTATTTTTGAGAAGAAGGGTAACTAACCATCATAGAGGTTTTTTTAAAAGATTTTGAGCCTTAGATTTTGAGATCAGTATCAATCTTTCAGGCTTTAACTATTGTTGTTGTCAATTCCTCTTTCTATTTGCAACAAAGCCTGTGTAACATTAAAAACGGCCCCAAAACTACCAACCACTATGCTGTTCTATTTTAAACTCTTCTTTTTGGGGAGATTTTTGTATATTCAGTAGCGAAAAGGGCAGATAACATCCTCTAGATAAATGTTTGCCTAACTATATGTCTATAACAGTAAGGATACTTGACTTAGTTTTGGTAAAAAAAAACCCCTGAGTTGGTATCACACCTTGCACACAAGTGACTCTACCCAGCTAGACAGTAAGCATTACTGCTCTCTGAATGGTTTAATAAACACTGATAGCTACGATAGTATCAACACCTCAAATACAATAAAAAACTCCCATCAAACTGAACCTACCAGAGTTTGCTTGTAGAACATGTAAGATACCACAACACACAGACCCATACAATAATCTGTGAGTGCACAGTAAGGTTTTGTCACATTCACATCATAAATTAGAAATATGAAACTAAGGAATTAATTAATCATTGCCCATTTTGCTAGTGCTGTTCTCATCCTTTGCCTGCCACAGAACACTTCAAGAGCACAACAGAATTATTCATAGCTGTAATATCTGTCCATTATGCAAATCATTTGCTACCAGGAACATATCTCACTGGCCATACTACAGCCAAACTCTTATGGAAAGTAATGATTATGGATATTCAGGGCAGTAACACTGTGTTCTCTGAAGAAAAATAGTGAATTTTCCTTCCCCAGGGTTTTTAATCACGTAATTACGAACATTTTTCAGAATTATGTCAGATTTTGCTGTCCTACTTGGAGAAACATTAAGGGGACATAAAAAGCTCGAGTCTTTCAAAATTAGGTATTTTAAGAAAAATTAAGGAAAAATCACAATGCCAGCTCATTGATCAAAACATGCAATTTCGTATACCAACATTCTGTGAAAAATGTGGAGGAGTCTGCAATGTTCTCACCTGTTCTTCTATTTCTGACCAGAAAGAAAAAGGGATGATCAACTATAACTTGGGGATACAGCACAGCCATTCTGCTAATGGCAATCATCCCTGAAGGAAAAAGAACACAGACAACTTGTTAAATATCACTGTACATTCTCCTGCTCTTCAAAGATACTTGTGAAGCTCATGAGCAGACGCTGAAGTCCCACACTTCCAACACCGTCACCAAGAAATAGCATGAAAAATCTAACTGAAAGTGAAGGAGACCTATGGAGTAATTGCAGGCTTATTTCTGCTTTAAGAATGATTAACAATGGAGAGTGACAATCTCCCAGGCTGAGGGAGCGGTTTATAAGTTTTAAGATCTGTAGTCTTAAGAGGAGTTATGACTCCCGCTCACTTGCAAAAAGAAAACGCATTAAGTTAGACAGCACTGCTGACCCATTTTAAACAGCTCCAAGCCTGCAGTTGATAGTAAAAGGCAACCCTTAATAACTATGGAATATTCAACAACTAAATGGGCTGATCTTGCAGCTTTTAGCTTGACTCTTTAAATAATGCAGAGGCTGAAAGTAAAATTATCTGGGAATCAGGCAGAATTTGACTGGTTTTTATTTTTATTTGTATCAGCACGGATTTCCCCAGGACATTAATATTTCCTGGTGTTTCATTTACTTTCACTGCACTGTTAATAAAGACTCGTGCATGCAGTAATCTCTGCCTATATTAACGTTACAAGTCAACCCAGTTACGGATATTCATGACCAGGGAAGGTATTCCTTTTACCTCAAAACCTGGTAAAATTAAAGGTAATTAGGCATCACCTAAAGATACATATTGGCCATTAATGTAACTTATTTTCAGGAAAAGCAGGTGATAGCGGAGTAAAACAACCATCTGGTCTCCTGGCATTAATAAGAGCCAGCAATAGTTTTGCATTTATAACTTCTCACCTTGCACCTCTGTATATAAGCTTATTAAAATGCAATTGCAACAACTCTCAACTTCTAACAATTCTGGATCGAATGTCTCTGAACATCTCAATGAGCAGATCAAAAATTACAAATGATTAAGTTCCATAAAGAAAACAAACTGTAGTACCCTTCAGACAATCAGAAGCAAAATAAGGTTTTCCACAAAATGCTCAAAAATCCTTTTTAGCACTATATATTTTAAAAAAACACTAACACTTTTCATTTCCAGAATTCTCTTCCAAAAAGCAGTGTACTTGCTATGCTGTGTCTCCATGCTACAAGCTGTTTAGCTTTCCTGGCTGTACAGCAAGTAGTTTTTTTTAAAAAAAATAATTAATGCAGAATAACCAGACATTTGATTTAATTCTGCTTTTCAGTCAGGTACCTGAGGCAGCAGCAGCTTCTGATCCTTCCTCATTAACTTCTAGAAATGCCTTGTGAAATGCCTTTGCAAGGTAAAGTTCTTTGTTATCTGGAGAAGAAAAAGAAACATACTTCAAGTGGCTCAACAGCAATATTGATTGAAGTAT
Source organism: Cuculus canorus (assembly GCF_017976375.1). Lineage (NCBI taxonomy): Eukaryota > Metazoa > Chordata > Aves > Cuculiformes > Cuculidae > Cuculus > Cuculus canorus. Next base: position 21,479,374 of record NC_071409.1, read on the forward strand.
TTAAAGAGAACCCCAAACACTGTCAAAAAAACCAACAATATTATCCACCTTCTGTAACAAGCAGGGAAGGGTAACAGCCTTTGTGCATAGCAGCTGCATTAAAACACCTTCTGCCAATACCTTTAACAGCACCATTTACTTCACTTAAATTTGTAGTGCTCTCCTACACTACAAGTATTAAAATTGCTTGGCACTGGCTAAAGCACCAGTATACCAGAGTAAAAGATAGTCTTGGAGTGCAAGATTTTAAATGCAACCATTAGGAAAAAGGATTATGATATCATATGCCAAATATTTACAAATAAATAATTTTATTTCCTCATTAAGTGCGGTACAGACTTCCTCCAGGAAAACTTGGCGTTTTCTTTCTTCTTGACATCATATTTAAAAGAAGCCAAAGATAAATATCTAGTGCAAAACCCATCATGGAACTAGGGTTTTCCAGTCTTATTTGTTTTCCATTCTTCTTTGCCTGTATTTAAATTTCGGTCCAAGACTACTTCAACTTAAGTCAGTGAATGTTCCATTGCTTTTCTTTAGTGGCAAAATGATCAGACCTATTGAACACTCAGCACCTTATAGGAAGCAAGACATACAACACCATTTAACCTGCTTGACACAGTTTCATCACAAAAATATAACAAGGATTAGAGATACACTTATTATACCTGCCTAGTGTGGTGGTGCTTATGGTACGCTGAGGTATGTTTCTGATCAGAACACTTAGCATCTCAGAAGATTGCTCTCCATTTGATGAGCTTATAGACCTTAATTCAGACAGCATAAGCGTTACTAACATTTACCATCAGGTATAATAGTAAGCCTACTTGTAAATGTATTCAGGATCTGAGTATTAAAAAACCGAGTATTTTGTGACAGGAATACAAGTGCCACTGTAGATGAGACCAGTATGCCCAGTTAGTCTAGCACACTGCTCCAGCTATAGCATTATTGGTGCTTCAGTACAAGATACAAGAAGCCTTACAGATGAAAACTACAGCACAACCTAGAAAAGAAAAAGATCCTCTCACTCAGCATGTGCCTTACATCCTAAACCAAGTTTCTAATCCACAGAATATATGCAATGATAATATTCACTGTAGTACAGATAGGTTTGATATCTCTGAAGCATTTTGTTTTTTAAATCCTATCGATCTCGTGACCTCAAGAAACACCCAGCAAGTATCTCTGTGGTTAAGTTTTCCATAAGAGAAATGCTTTCTATTTGGCTTCAATTTGCTGCCTTTCACTTCATTGGATATCTTTGTCCTTGGATGGTGAAAGAGCAATTCCACATGCCAATTTACTTTCTCTAGACTCTTTATATTGCCAGTATCACACTTCCCTCATTCACCTCTCCCTGAAGTGAATGAATCTATTTTCCATATGGAAGCACAGCGTTGTTACCTTGCATTCAGGCACTCTTCTCTTTGCTCTGTTTTATGATTGTCAAGTCACTGAATGCAATACTTCAATCTTACACATATCTTGTCACTATTACACATCTTCCCTTTACAGCTTTCAGCGTGGATAAGGTAGGGCTTACCTGAGTATCTACTAGCATGTCATTTTTCTCTAGTAGTTTCTCTGAATTTGGATTTTCATACTAACCAACATGATTTGATTGTTGCATCTTGGAAAAGTCCCATGGAGATTTGGTATCAAAGTTGAAGTTTCCTGCAGGCCCCTCACCTAGATACCCATTAACGTGGGGGAGTAATCTGAGGCTTACTTCTAATGTACATGACTCGGCTAGCATCACATGTAATTTGTCATTATACTTCATATGCTTGCAAACTCCTACTCATAGCTGCCAACTGGTTGCTCTGCAAGTCTCCTTTTAAAAAAGCATGCAGGCTTATTGCCGCTTTTAGGATGTCCCAGGAGAATTATACCTGCCTCAGTCAAGACATTGAACAACTATTTACTGGACTAGTGCTCCTCTAACTACTTTGTATTGTGAAAGCAAGTCATTAAGATCACTTTGCTGAAATGCAGCTCACCTTGGGGTTAAAAGCAGTTGCCATTTAAGGCACTACACAATAGTAAGAAAGATTAGTATAATTTGAAAGGGCAGGATAATTTTAGTTTTGAAATTATTTCGAGGATAAGTCCTAACTGGGATTAAAATACTCCAGTAGCAAGCTGGAGCTTCCTTGCTGTGTAAATTACAAAATCCGAATATCAGAAGCTGTTTCAAGATTATTTTGAACACCTGATAGAATCAGAGATGGAAGTAAAACCTGTCAGTGTCTTTTACTGAAAGTGAGAGCTAGAATATATGCAACTAGATAGCCAAATAGGAATGTCCCCCTACTCACTTGCGTTAATTGACAAATAATTTAATTTCTGCAAAGGAGTAACATTTCAAATGTGCACCCAGATTAATACATTCTCTTTGGTTGCTCACCATACAGACATCTCAGAAGGTGAAGCTGTTATCTATTTCCATTTTTCAGACTGAGTGCAAAAAGCAAAAAAAAAAAAAAATCCTAATATTGAAAAATAAGTCTGCAATCCTGCAATTTGATTTATAGCCATTAAACCCACATAGAATTTCACTGAACTCAACAATCTGCGCCTGCATCCGATTACAGGATTAGGGCCATTGTTGAAATTGCAGGTTTTCCTTGGCCATAATCTAAAAGTGAGAGCACCAGGAGAGAGGGAAGAGAGTCTTCTTAAATGTAACAGAATTTCTCAAAAATCTCCTTAGACCTTTTATGATTTGTATCTTCCAAAATTAAAAGTGCCCAGAAAAACATTTTGTTCAAACAGATGCATTTCAGGCTTCACAAAGTGTAAAATATTCCAGAGGTCTGGCAGTGAGATGTATGAAACTAACTTCACCCTCCCCAATACCTGCCACACTATTCAGGTATTTCCAAAAGCAAGCTTTCAACATTTTCCTTCATGAATTTTTTTCCCCTTCTTCCTATCTCCTCATTTTTCATCCGGAAAATTAGAAACAGGAAACATATTCTGTATTTTAATTACTTCAAGTTTCATCTCCATAGCAGCAAGAGCAGGTTTTTTATTAAAGACATCAGTTAAAAAAACCCCATTTTCTTATCCTTATTTTATCAATGACCTTTTCACCACCTGGTGGGCACAGGGCCTTTTAAGTTAAAAGCAAAAATCTTACAGTAGAATTCATTAATTCTCTGCATACACTGCTGTAAATAACTTAATAAAGAAGTTAGTCTTTAAATGGCACAGGAGTTCATTCAGACATACAAAGCACGGTACAGTACATTTTACAGTACAACTTCATAAAACTTCAAACAAGTCATTAGTAATACGGATTAAAACACAAGCTAGTTCCAATCTTTCTGCTAACCTCTCGACCACAGAATTAGTCACCAATATATTGGTGAATTTTCCATTCTCCTTAGTACTTTTCCCCAAGTAAACAGTTTTCTACACACAGACCAAAAGTTATTAGAAAATTTACTTTTTTAGGGGGTGAGGGAGAAATTGAAGGTGTTTTTCTTCAGAAAAATATTATTTTTTAAAAGATGGATTTTTCATTTATTCAGACTCTTTTCACATTAGCTAACTATCCAATTTCAGTGGAGAAGTGAAAGCAGCAAAACAATGGAATAAGCTACAAAATACACTACAAACAATATTTTAAACTCAGCAAAATGAAAAAGATAAGAAAATTGCAAACATTTCTGCAGCAGATTTTAGAGGAAGGTTCACCTTCTTTACCGGTATTATGAATAAGCCACACAGGTGTGATTGCTTCCAGAAACAGACAATTAAGAACGGTTATCTCCCATCAGTAAGGATCTATCTGGCTGATTAAGCAGTAACCCACAGAGCAGAAACACATACAGGGAGCTGCATATCAGCATAAATTACGAGAACAATGGCAATCTCATACCGGCATATGCTTCTAAACAGAGAACAATTGGATTTGCCAAAATTCAGGTCTAGCCAGACCATGCTAAATACACTGCTTGCCTGGCTCTTCTTTTATGCAAAACCAAAACAACTTCTCAGGCAAAGATGCCTCAACTACCTTTTGTGCCACTTCAATACCTTTTAGGAGGTAGTGAAAACATAAATAACTCATTTCCACCTGAATTTCTAAATATATTGGATATTATGAATTCTGAAAATGAAGTGTTGGCAACATATTGAAATAGATAAGCCGCTCGTGACTAAATTGCTTTTATCTTGGAACTCTTGCTTTCCTGTGGTGCTTCTATACAGCAGGTATCTGGGGAGATGGCTAATGGTACAACAGCTTAATGTTCTTAATGCAGTGAACAAATAGCCTCTGGAGGGAAAAGATGACAACCCGCTTCTGGTGCGGATCCCATTTGCCATCAAGGCACTGAAGCCATATATTGCAGTAAGGTGGATCTGCCTCTTGCACAGAGAGTTCTCTAAGTTTCGATTAAGATCCAATTCTGAAATTCTCAGACTGAACTTTGCCAGGTCAAAAATCCACCCCACCCTCCTCCAGTGGACTTCTCCCCTGCCCCAACTGCTCCTACAGTGAGCCCACTCTTGCATTATGCAAAAATCTCAAGGGATTAAGAAACTGCTAGCAGGGTTTTTTCCCCCATATAACTACTTTGAAGAGTTTGCTGGGTGTGAATCTTTAGGTGATTTCAGTGCTTCCTCACATGGAGTGAGAGATACCACAAGAACTCTTACCAGACATTGCCGTGAGGTCAGCACTACTGCTGAACACCTCTGTAATTCCGAGACCTCTCCAGATTTCTTTCAGATCAATTTCCTGTTCTACTGCAAACCTGGAGAACATAATAGAAAATTACAAAAAGCCCAGAATGTAAGCAGTACTTGTAATTAGAAGGTCAAAATTTCTAGGTAAAGACAATTGAAATGCCCAGGCAAATAACATAAAATAGGAGATTCAGCACTGGCACTATACTTTAGTGACACCTTCTACAGAAATGCTTACAAACAAATTAGTTTACTTTTACAGGTGTATTTTTTTTTCCTAATGCATGAGCAATCACAAATATGCTAATGGAATGTACAGTCCCTGACTATAAAACTTCAGTGCAAAATGATGCAGCAGCTAATGTAAATGCTTGCTTTTTATACAAAAGGTTTACCATAAAAACTGAATTTAATCATAGACATACTAGAATAGATTATCAAAAAGGCAAAGGACAGCATAAACTTCAGACAGCGGTTGACAAAGGAGGTGTAGGAAAGAAAGATACTCCGTTTTTATTCAGACAGTATAAGCAAAGACAAGCAGTTATGAACGTGAATATAAAGCATTTCTGACTCAGCTTCTAATTACTCCGGTGGCAAAGTTTTAATTGGGTTTTGATTGTGAGTAAAGAACAGGGAAAACAAGCAGTTGTTAGAGCAAATGCACATGAGTACAACCTGGCAGGATTTCAGAGTGAGCTTGCAAAGCCATGTTCTAGGCTACATTACTATGCTGGAAGGATAAAATGAGATTAATCCTGAGGGCAAGATTTTGGGCAAAAGCTTGTTCCGTTTACAAAGACCTCTTTTCAAACATTACAAAAGTTATGCCTGGTGTCAGTGAGACAAAAAAGACTCAAGTCCTTTAAGCATGGGCAGAAACAGGCTGGACAGCTGGAAAAAGAAAGAAATATCAGAAAAGTAAGAATGGCAGCCCCAACCAGAAAACAGCAGAAATCTACACACAAACACAACAGACTAAATGTCTGTAATGGGTGAGTTATGTAGAGTTATGTAATGGGTTCTCTGTAGAATGACCAAACAAATTATCAGTGATTTAAATCACTGACAGTAACTGGTCATGACCGTAAGACACAAAATACATAGCCCATAAGGTGGTGGTGTCATTTCTCCAGCAAGCCATTGAGTCAGAAAACTCTGCAATTACACTGCAGTCTTTAGTGAAGGGTCTGACCTGTGCTAGAATCAACCATAGAATAAAATTCGCTTCTGTGCAATTTCTCATAATAATTCTTTTTTAGGACTAAACTTCCCTGACTACATAGAGGGACACATTCCTTTCAGAAGAAAGTATAGGCCAGAACTGTGAGTGGAGAACAGCTGATGAAGAGCTGAGAGGTATGATACCCTGGCAGGTGCAAGCCCTGGCAGCTTGAAAAGGAATAGTCTGAATATTGAAAAACAACTGGACAAGAGTCAAGCGGATCTTCCTCACTTACAACACTTACACAGAATGAGAAAAATCCAATACACAATTTACATTCATAATGAACTTAGAACTTACATAAAAAGCCAAAAATCTATGATGGAATAGATATTAGTCATTACCTATGCAAGTTAAAACAAGATCTGGAGATAGCTCAGGGTCAATAAATCACTGCTGGCACCGCAAGTGCACATGAACTCCAGGATACACCTGGATAAGACACAAGAAGTAATTCTTGTGATTTTATTGTTTTGGCACAAAAGAATCAGAAGAGACCAACAAAGATTTATGTATTGGAGGAAGCTTATGGTGTTCTGGCATATTCTGCATCAGTCAGCGTAGCAGTATTTAAAAAAAAAAAAAAAAAAATGGCATTCTCTTAATGAATGAGATGCAGATACACAGAGGAGAGGACCCTGAAACAGCACTGCAGGAAATGTAAATGCGTGCCAATAGCATTCTTCAAGGGGAATCATCACTCGCTCTCCTCTTTAAACTGTGGACACTCACACTGGTCACAAACTGAAGGCAGGGAGCTCAGCTGCACAGTTTCAGCTCTACGCTGACTGATAAATCCATAAGTTGCTCAATCATTCAGATTTCCCACTGGTTTACAAGCTTCAAACCTAAAGACTAGTTTTAGATCTATTTAGAGGCTTCTGTAACAACCCTAAGAAAGGTGAATTAAGACTCGATTCCTGATGCCAGAGTCAACAAGAGCCAAGCAAAAGAGAGGTTTTGTCTGTGCACACTGAACAAATCCAGAAATATTTCCTTCTGTGTTTAAACTACAGTATAACATTCCAAAAACCAAATCCAACTCTAACTACCTTAAAAACATGCAGAAAAGGCAAATTACTGTTAAAAGGCATTTTATTACAAATTTAGAATGTTGAATTTCCCTTTTTTGGCTTTTATTTCACCACAATTAGTATTAAATGTATCCAGCTTTCAAGATAATTTAGCTATAAAGTAGCAATGTCAAACCAAAGAATAATCAGGATAGGACATTAGCAAGAGAAGTATGAACGAAAAGCAAAATTTGAGGTCACAAATAAGAAAATTAACTACAAAAAAGCATTTTTCCATCTGCAGAGATTCACTGTAAGATAAAGAAGGAAATCTGGTGGGTTTCAGTCTCTGGACCACGAGACAGAAAACACACTTATCTGCTAATCGATGAACTGTGACCCAGAAAGGAAGCACGACAAAAGATGCTTTTGCACGCTAATCAAGGAAGATGTTTCGGAGATGTTTTTGAAAACCAAATCAAAACCAACCAGTAAAGCCCCAGCTGAATATTCATCCAAAAAAAGGAATATGCAAACAAGTCAATTGGTTACATTGCTAAAGAATACCTACATGAGCAATAGTAGCCCCCACTAAGTTAATGGATTATGGCTAAATCCCTGACTGAAACCCTTACAAAGGCAAATACTGAACAGGTGGATGGTCTCTACCACATCTCTGTGAGCGAGTTCCTGCTTTTTATGACAAAAAGTAGATTGAAAATATCACATCAGCTGTACAAATACCAATCCACCCCTTTACAAAAATAAAGCTAATTACTTCCCTTCTTCCCTTTCAGTTTTGTCATCTGGTAAAAACCCACTCTAAACCTCTATTCAAAATAGCATCTCCCCTCCTTTCCTCACATGCTGCGAAGAGCAGCGTGGGTTACAGATAAGCTATTATTAATGATATTTCAAATATTTTAGCTGACATCAAAACTACCCTCTTTTGAAAAATAAAAGGGCTATTTTACACTTTGAAATATAATTTCAGGCTATGCAAACTGACATAAACATTCAGGATGAGTTATCTTCCAGTCATATTTGGATTTCTTTGCATTCCTTATAGACAGTGATGTAGGCATTCAAAATCAAAGCTGACAACCTAGAACACAGAAGAGACATTCAATCTCATTTCCCAAGTCAGGCATTTGCTGTACCTCGAGACTTTAGAAATGCCAAGCTACACGATACTAGCCCTGACACATAGTTATTTGCAGTGCTTGTTGCGTATAATAAAGATGGTTGCATTTTCTCCTACAATCTTTTAGGTGCTTTTGATATTAAAACTACCATGAAAAATCAATTTCAATACTTCAGCATCAGAAGTCATAGAACAGATGCAACTGAGAGCATTAAATACCACAAAGGGAAGACCAAGAAAGCTCAGACACTGCAAAGTTGAGGTTATTTTCACCTTAGGACCAGAACAGACTAGTCTGTTGAGTCAAAAGGAGAGCTTCTGCACTTAAGTAGTTCTAGAAGATTCACCAACACACATTTTCAGATATGTGCACCTACAGACCACCTCAGAAAACACTGGAAGATCCTAATATGGGGCAATGACTGCCTACCAGCTGTTAGCCAAAGTCAAGGAGAAGCAAAGATGTGATTTAGGTCTTTATTTATTTTCACACCATTAGTTTGCAAAGTCACTCCACTTCCTACATGTAGAATGCAGTCCAAATAGCTGAATAAAAATACTTGCTTTGATTTTCACTGTCTCTGAATCTCTCCCACGTGAAATGAAGAAAAAGGAGGAGATGTTTAGGAAGTATAATTAGGTTAAGAAAGTAAAAAACAGTTCTCTGGAGTTTAGCAGAGAATGATAGTGTTTTCAGGTAATTTAAAACTTACACAAGCATTAGACTAAAATGATGCATTCACGTCATCAACAGTCTCTTTAGTTATGCATCTGAACCTTCAGGTTCTGGACAGAACATTAGTTTTAACATAGCACACCGGGCCACCTTTCTTCTGTTTTAGAGACTTTAAAGACAGAAAAAAAAAAAAAGATCGTTTCATCTCATATGATGTTGTGCAACCCTTACAAAATGTTGAAGTTTTCATGAAGGATTAGATGTTCAAGATCCATAGAATCAAAGATTAGGGTACACTGTCTAGTTATACAACACAAGTGAACTACAGTTCTAATAACACTATGTTCTGCAGAACAGAAAGCAAACAGATGAATGAGGAATGGCTCCATTGCTTGAGCTCAACAATATTCTTGCTGGGAGGACAGGCCCTCAGAGGCTGAATCACTATTTTAACCAAGCAAGCCACTTAAAATATAAAGCAGCCGGCTGATATGGACTCCACCATTTTGGTCAGAAAAAAACAAACAAAAAAACTCCATGCAGCTGACCTGACCAGGTGAAGCAAGACGGGCTATGGGTCTTTCTTCGGCAAGGTCCTTCTATCCAGGGCTCAACATGGGCTGCAGAAATTGACTACTAGTGTGTTTTCAGTGGAACAGTTCTATGCCTCTTCCATGACTGTATCTCAAGAACAACCAGCACTGGCATATTTCTCATGAAAAAAGGACTCAAGAGAGCATATTAAAATGAGAATGTAATTTTTCTCTTTCAGGTTTGTGCTTTTTTTTGGAGAAAACAACATTCAGCTAAAGAAACTTGTAATTTCAACACTGTCTAAGAAATTCTAAAGATATTTTAAATGTACAAAAAAGGAAAAAGGTCATTATAGAAAGCCAGGCATACTGGAACGATCCTTAAGAGATCTGTAGACTGTAGCAATGTTATTAGGTGCTAGTTCCTCTGATGCTCTTCAAATAATTTATGTTAGAGAGACAGCTTTGTAAATTAGATTCATGGTCTATTTCACTTCTATGCAAAAAGTGGATTAATATGTTGATCACTTTAGTCTGGGTTAAGCTGGAAACAATGATTTGAAAATGAAAATGAGAAAGTATAATTTAACAATTCTGCACAAATCTCTCTTTTGCTATTAAGAGGAATAATACACCATTCCATTTGCACACAGATAATGCAGACAGAAATTTGGCTAGTCATTCAGGTCCTATTACAAATGTACAAGTTTAAAAAATGTTCACTTTATAATTGGATAGCATCTTTCAGGATATAAAATTTTAATTTTATTCCACTGCAGCTTTCAATTTCTCAGTGGACAGAGCCTGCCGGCCACACTTCATAACATGCCTTTATGAGTCAGAACATTAAATATTTATGAAGTGTTTACTTAGAGCATTGATAAAATCCTGCAGATTACCTCTGAATTCTCAATGGAAATCCAACACCTTGGGAGCATGCAATTAATCTTTGGAATTTTTGTAAGGAAACTGCAGTTTTACCCTATGGAATTTCAAGCTCATAACAGTTATCTCCTATCATCTAAGAATATTGAAGGTGAACAGCACGTGGTTGTACCTGTTTTACCTTTCTATAGCCTTAATTCACAAATTTTTACCAAGATATTTTAGGCTGTTAGATAAGAGTGACAGGCATGACAACTAGCTGGAGGATGGAATAAATACAAACATTATACACCCACACAAAACCGAAGTCTCAAACTCCTGTCTGAGAACTTGGCTACAGAGAATCTTCCGAGTCTCTGATTTTGGTTAGAAGCAAACAAAACCCAATTAATTCACGTCAAACATGTTTTCAATAACATTCATGTATTTAACTTCAGAAATCTAAGCTTCTTAAATTTGTAAGCCAGTTTTTCACAGATTCCCTATATAATCAATGGAGAGAGATTTCCGAGTATCTCATACTCTAGAAATTCTTTGAGAGAAGATGCCCAACTTCAGCACCTGATGCACAGGCACTGAAATGCTCTGGTTATAAAAGGAAAGCTTAAGAGATGGAAGAATCCTTGTATTCTACTTCTCATTAACTTCTAGGTAAGATTTTCCCAAGCCTGCAGGAGAAATAGTCTAGGAGAAATATCCCTCTCCTGCATCTCAGTGGACTGTTATTACCAAAGACCCTGGGGCATGAAGCCCCAATAGAAAAAAAACCCACCACCCAACAAAAAACCAACCCACAAATCAAGGACTAGCATACAATAGGTTCAGTTTCTATAAAACCTGCAATGCAGCTCTTTGCAGCTCTCCCTGCTTCTTCAGAAGAAATACTACTTATAAAAGAAAAACTCTGGGGCAGAGAAAAACAGCTCCAAAATACGGCTGTTTCCTCCCTTCCCACTCTGACTCAATGTATAACAGCTTTAAAGAGATGTGGAATTCCATCTTGATTTGGAATCAGGGCACTCTGACAGCACCAGTCCATCTCAACCTTATTTATCCTGGCTAGACCCTTTTTACTGTGCTCAGCTGCAGTTAGCTTCTGGAAAGCGGTCTTTGCTTTGGAAAGGACACTGATAAGGTAAACCGCAGGGACTCTTGCCCTGCTTTTTACAGGTGAAATATAACAAACTCAAATCTCCATGTCACCTCAAAACAAAGAGCTATTTTAATAATTAAAAAGAATTCACTGTAGTTTATTTTTTCTGCTGCCATGCACCTGCTGCACAGTGCCACAGAAGTAGAATAAGGAGAAGTGATCCACATCAAACTTGTGCCATATTGTTATATAAGCACTTCAATGAAATCATGAGTCACTTGAAGGACATCAAGATCCAACTATATATAATGAGTAGCTTTCAGCAGTAAAAAAGTCTGTTACTAAGTCAAGTGCAGGGCATGTATGAAAAATATCTGAAGGTAGATGAAACAGGATTCTAGAAAAGGTAACCGAATAGTGTATGTGAGCAAATATGCCACTGAGCACACACAACTTATGTCTACACATCAACTGAGAGAAGTTTCCCCCCTTCTGGTACTAATGCCTTGTTATTCTATTGCTCCTCTAAGGAAAAAGACAAAAGACAAATTGACCAGAATTACTTCTCAACATTCAACCATTTGTATCTACCCAGACATAGGCCATTAGAACTTTTAAAATTAGCAACACAGAAATCTAATTAGGATTGAAATGAAACATTTTAGCTTTTGTTAATTCAGACTTGCAACATTTCTCCAGTATAAATAGAACTTATCCATAGTGAGTTCTGCAATACTCTGAACATTCCCCCAAGGCTTCTTGCCAAAGCAACCTTCACCTGGGTGCTACATAATGGTAGACTTAATCAAGATGTTCAAGTTTTACCTACTCTGCTAGTCTGATCAATTTGAATGCACTTTCCCTTTCTATTGACATGGGAGCACATTCTCACCTTGGTAAATACACTTCGACTTTTTGCTTCTTTACAGAATTAGCCCATTCATTAATCAATGAGGCTTTGACCAGCGGTTCCAATGTCACCAGTGGAACTTCCTGTCTGGAAAGAACGATCATCATACTAATCTCATCTCCCTTGTATGGTATTTCCAGGACTTGATAGATACCACCTGCTTCATTGGAGCCATCACTGAACTCTCCTACAAAAGAAAAGCAACAACAAAAAAAGCTATTAGAAGTATTTTCTTTCTTTTCTGGAGATAGGGGAAAAATAGGTTAGTACTTGACAGTACTTACTACATATTGGAGATGAAATTGACCCTCTTTATTTGATTCTGTATAAAATTTATATCGGTTTCTTCATTGTAGGATTTGAGTTTTATATCTGCTTTCTTTAAAAGATAAGCTTATGTAATCACACAGTTTGTAGATAATCATACTTCTGAACCTACTATCTACCTTTCACTGGTTAGACAGAAGGAGTCTATAAGTTGTAAAGACTGCAAAGACTTTCATGGAAATGGGCAGAGGAGTTTTTTTTTTTTCCAGGAGAGATACTTTGTCAATTATGAGACTGACCCTGCTAGACACTGCAGGTCACACGTGGAGTTCAAACTTCCGACAACAGTGATCATTAGTTCTGCTCTTCCAAAAAAACCCTACCTTACCTTTATATGGATATTACAAAAGTAATGAGCAAACATCATTCATTTTAATATTTGGCACAGCACCAAGAAAAATATTTTGGTGAGAAACAGGACCAGAACAATAATTGTAAACAGCTTAGATATAATGGATAAACGTTCTGAAATCCACCACATGGCATCAAAGGTACCTAAAAAAGTAAATGTGGCTATCTAGTTATAATACACGAAAACATTATGAAAAGACATCAAAATCAGTCCCTTTGCTGGACAAACACCACATTTAAAATTATTGATGAAGAACAGACAACTACTGCAACAAACTTACGAAGGTCAGACTTACTAGTGTTAAACTGCTAAAACGCCAACTCACCATAGTAAAACTCTCCCTGCTGGTACATCATTGGAATCTGCACTTCACTTTCATCATCTTTAGTGAAAGAAAAAGTTCTTGTATTTTCAGGTCTGAATTGTGATTTCCAGTTGCCTTTAAAGTAGACTGCATTGATGAGCGCCAAATGAGTTAGAGCACCAAAATCGCTTGAAGACACAAAATCTTTGATCATATCTAAGAAGAAAACTAACTGTCAGTCTGCATATCAAATTGAGCATTAAATCAAAACTTAAAATAGTTTGAAAAATGCAAGAAAATAAAAAGCTATGCTAACATGTAATTTCCAATTCAGATACTCCATTAAATCTCAAATTAAACTGCCAGTGTTTTGTAAACCTAAATCACAGTGTAGGTGCCTAAACCCTTCAATCATGTATATGTTAGTCAACTATTTCTAGATCACTACATAAATACACCTCGCAATGAAACCAAATGGAAAAGGGGTCACCTGAGGAATATTTACACTGGTGCTATAATACAGTTCAGCATCATCATCTTAAGGTCAGAGTGTCTATAATCTTTGGCTCCAATCCAAAGAAGCACTTAAATGGGTGCTTAACTTAAAGTGTGTAAGTATACCCACTGGAACTTCACCTGGGCCAATTCTGAAGGAAGCATTCAGTTTCAGTCATGTCCTACTGATTTCTAAGTAAGTACTAATCATACCACCCCCAACCCCCCCGAAATTCACAGCGTTTGTTCCACTGACATTAGCTCTTGAAAAGCAAAAGAGAAAAACCATCTAGCATCTGCTCTATTCATGGGAGGTATATCAGCTGAGCACGGCAGCTGCTTTGCTCCTACTCCTCAGTAAATCATTTACATCAGAAAACAGTCTGTTACCTGCTTTAGCTCATCTCAAATGGCTTCCTTTTCAGCGAAATAATTTTGAGTTTGTTAAATTTGGTGCACTGACCAGATTTGTCACTATTCTTAAAGAATTACAGCCTACTTCAGATAGTTTTCTTGCTCACTTCTATTTTTATCTGACATTGCAATGCAAGGTGTTAGAATAAACACATTCCTCAGTCTGATTATTGCTTCTTAATCCATGGTTTAAAATACAGACTAATTCTGTTCTCTGGAGCATATGACACAGACTAACTGGTGTGAAATTTGTGTATTGTAGGGTAATATTTCTTCTGGATTGTTGTTTGTACTTCATTTTATCTAGAACTTTCTTAGAAATGAGATGTGACCCATACTACCATATGCACTCTCTGTGACTAGAAAAGAGAGAAGGAACAACTAAGAAGGAATACACTTCCAGTTTTCCCATTTCTATTTGATATATCATACTCCTTTATATTTTTAAGCCACATCTTGTTAATACACTAATGTAACATTAAGAATTTTTCCGGCCAGAGAAACCTTGGCAGTTATTTTTTCTGCTCTGAGCCTCCCATCACGTTTAACATGCCAGAACTGGAAACCTGCCTGTCTTCTAACCCTTTCCTAAGGAGAAAATGAGCCTCCTCTGTCAGAGCTGGCAGGCAGGAGAGAACAAGATCTAGCGGTCAGAGACTAGGCTGAGGGACTGTTACTATCGCAACCCAACACTGAGAGACCCATAGCTGCCTTTGTTAGCTCTGCACAGCTCTTTCCAGGGCACTGGCTGTGAGCTCGGCCAGCATGTGTGGCAGGTGGTAAGCAGGAAAGCTTGCAGCTCTTTCTAAAAGAAAGAGAATTATACTTTTCAGTCATTCAGACACCATGTTTCTCTGAAAACATTCTGCAATCTGCTGTATCATTTACACTCTCTCTACCTCTGTAACCCGAGATAAAGGGCAGAATTTATTATAATAGCTGCCATTTTCCCTTGGAAAAACCAGATAATTTCCAAAACTTAATAAAAGCATTATATAAGCTGTTCTTCCACTATGGTGGCACACTTTTCCATAAAGCATCACGGATTTTTAAAAGCTCAGTCAAACTATATGGTGATGTGTTAATTCCTTACAGGGGATTCCGATACCTTCAAATTTTCAATGGTACAACTGATGACAGAGCCAGGCCCCTGTTGAATTACTCTTAAAATATCAACCTCCAGAGAGTGCCAGATGAACTAGAATGAGATTATGCTCTGACCCCTAAAACGGGGTACTGACTTCACTC
The DNA here is from genome assembly GCF_017976375.1 of Cuculus canorus. Taxonomy (NCBI): domain Eukaryota; kingdom Metazoa; phylum Chordata; class Aves; order Cuculiformes; family Cuculidae; genus Cuculus; species Cuculus canorus. Next base: position 21,494,694 of record NC_071409.1, read on the forward strand.
CCATACCTTGAGACTCTGCATGTATTCAGAAAGTATCACACCTCTGGGATTCACCAAGCAGAGCAAGCCCTACATCATGCTGATCTGGATATGAATATTTACATCAGTTATCTTTTGCTATTCCCACCGAAAATTTTTGTTGTGAAACTCTGTTGACAGTCTTCCTAAAATCAACTACTCTCTCAACACGCTACCTAGCTTCCCCACACTGGAAAAGATTAAATCACAGGACCTGATTTTATGGTTCAAAATTTTCTTTTTCAAATTTGAATTCCATAGTATTCTATTTCTCAGTACCTTGTAAACATGAGTTGCTCAAACAACTAGTGATCACAGAATCATTTAGGTTGGAAAAAACCTTTAAGATCATCGAATCCAACCCTTAAACTGACACTGCAAAGTCTGCCACCAAACCATGCCCCCAAGTGCCACATCTACATGTCTTTTAAATACCTCCACGGATGGCAATTCCACCACTTCCCTGGGCAGCCTGTTCCAGCGCTTGACAACCCTTTTGGTGAAATAATATTTCCTAATATCCAGCCTAAATCTTCCCTGGTGCAACCTGAGGCCATTTCCTCTTGTCCTATTGGGTGTTCCTTGGGAGCAGAGTACAACAGCTGCCTCGCTACACATCCAATGCATATGCCAATAACCGCTTTGTGTAGATAATGTTTCTGCAGTTAGCAATACTTATCTATTTTTTTGTAATTTAATACCAAAATTAGTATTAAAGTACTATTAAAATGCCAATCATTAAAACTTTCTCCTTCAATAAATGTTACAGGTTCTGTAAGATCACAAGAAAGGGGAAGTAATATTCAGGTAGATACTCCTAATGATTAGCAATGGCTAATATTTCTTAAGACAGATCATTCCTGCACAAGAAAAAATATAGTTTCACAAAGTGCTGACACTAGAATTCTTTTTATGGGAAGAGGTACTTTAGTTTCAAATGGAACAGATAAAAACCAATGCAATAATTCAACAACACTATCTAACTTTGGAAACACAAACACTTATTGAAGGAAGTATTTAAAAGAATCACGTGGACTTACTATTTGTATGATTTTCCACCCACTTATTGATGTGGGTAGCTACAGCTGCACTTTGGCTGAAGTCTACATTCTCAACTTCAGCTTTAAAGTATTTTTTCACCAACTGCAGAAATTTGTCACTGATATGAAATCCATTCTGTACATAGAGGGAGTTTGCAATATTCAGCACATAATGACTTTCTTCAGTAGTTGCCATATCAGAAAAGTCCTTCAAGATGGTAAACTCTTCACCTGAGGAAACAAAATCAGATTAAATGTTTCAGAAAAGAAAGTTATTCCATGTTTTTTCTGCTGGAAATTCACAAAAACATTTTAGGGAAAAAAAAGTCTTTTTTTTTTTTTTAATAAACTTGTTTCTAAACCTTCTCAAATCTTCAGATCTGAAAGAACAATCTACAAAGTAGAATATATTATTTAAAGCTTATTTTTCTATTACCTAATAATCAGCATTATTAATGAGACATTTGAATCCCGTGGCAGACAGCTATCAATGGTAATCCTTTCAACACTCAAAGAGCAATTAAATGCTTGTAAGTCACACTTTTACATTTTGCCATCACAAATCCTTAACAGAAATTTCATTATGTCCTAAAAGCCAGCTGTTTAAGGAAAAATGAACTTCAAGTTTTAAAGCTAAGGACTTCCTCGTAGACTTCTCTCTGCAGAAAACCAGCTCTGGGATTTCCCAGGATTATACATGGGGTAGTACAGAATCATTTGCCTGGGTAATGAGGAATCCTGGGTAGGATTACAATAGCCTGCTTTAAGATAGGAAGCTTGTACTGTTGCATCATCTACCTGAAGCTGAAATTTTTAATTAAAAAAACCAACAAAAAACAACTTTAAAATTTAATGCAATGATATATTCCAAGCAGAAATCATTGGAATACTTTCACTGAACAGCAGTTATATGCAAGAACAGCGAATGGTCCAGCTCAAGTCAACTGCATAGCTTCTTCAATTATAGCTAAGGGATAATTTAACGATGTTTTAGAAACAAACAGTAGAACTAAAAATGTGCCATAGTCTCCACAGAACGGGATCATCTGTCAAACACAGCTTGAACTCTGTATTTAGAAATTCCTCACCATGATCCTTTCACAGGAGACTTGAAGGCCCATACGTTATGCAAATAAGAAGTTTCATTCAGGTTTCAAACCAATTACTTTGACATCAGAATTCATAGAAATCACTTCTTCAAAGTAATTTTTTGTCAGTTACTCATGCCCTCCATTTACAGTCATATTACAGTTGCTTGCAGTAACACTGTGCTTGCGGTCCCCAGCACAGCACTACATCCAGATGCATGACCGAACTCATCCTGTACTACCAACAGGTGTGGTAGCATTGCTCTCTGCTATAGAAGTGAATCCCATTTCCCAGAAAGGGTGGTGGAATACGTGGTATATTGTGCTCAAACAGCCATGATGCTTTTATTTCCTTAATTAGCTGGTATATTGAGATTATGCAATGCAGACACAACATTAGCAACATAGAATTAAAGGACCTATCTGCCTACCTGAAGATTTTATCTACAAGAATCACAAGTTGTGCCAACATAGGAGACATTTCCAGTTAAATTACTAAGATTTTCATACTTTCTTTAAAGTTATTGTTAAAACTACTGCTTTCTTTTTCAGGTTTCATTATAATCCCTAAAAAGGATATTCCTGAAACTTTTTTTATAACTTTAACAGCAAAGGCAAGTTTATTTTCCAGATGGACACGAAGATCAACAGGTAGTTGCAATTGCCTAAGATTCAGGTGCACAAGCCAGGGTTGCCCATTAGCATCTCTCAGCTCATGCAGAACCCACTGAAGTATGCTTCAATGTGGTCAGCCCATCAAACAGGATGCGAAGAAGCCTACTGGATGTGACCAGGCCACTTCCATCATTGTTCAGGCATTGCCATTTGTTTCTTTAAGACAAAAAGACCCATGGTAAAACATGACTAAAAGGCCTTACCAGTGTTTAAGCTGTCAAAACCTAAAGAACGTCGAATTTCTTTCAAAGTGGTTCCATGAGCTCCAAGCTCTACCATTCCCATGGCCAGTACAATGCTTAGAGGAGAGAAAAGAATATTCTCATCTTCTCTTGTAGCTCGTAGCTGATTGTAGACATTCACAGAAATCTCAGCAATGGTTTCATCGGGAAGATTTGTCTTGAAGGCATTGCTTTGCAAAACCAGCAAAGACAACAGTCCAAGGAAATACATGTCTTGAGATTTTAAGATCTGCAAGAAAATTTTAGAGTAAATAAGTTAATCTTATTTAAGTAATAAAAGATTCAACTTCAGGAAAAAAGAGCAGTAAAATTCTAATCTTAAATCTGTGTGGAAAAAAAACCCTAGTTACAGAGTTAAATTACTTGGAGAAGAAATTAATATATATAAGTTCAAACTGAATCACAGAATCACAGAATCACACAAGGTTGGAAAGGACCCATTGGATCATCGAGTCCAACCGTTCCTAACACTCCCTAAACCATGTCCCTAAGTACTTCATCCACCCGTTCCTTAAACACCTCCAGGGAAGGCGACTCGACCACCTCCCTGGGCAGCCTGTTCCAGTACCCAATGACTCTTACTGTGAAGAATTTTTTTCTGATATCCAACCTGAACCTCCCCTGACGGAGCTTCAGGCCATTCCCTCTAGTCCTGTCCCCTGTCACTTGGGAGAAGAGGCCAGCTCCCTCCTCTCCACAACCTCCTTTCAGATAGTTGTAGAGAGTAATAAGGTCTCCCCTCAGCCTCCTCTTCTCAAGGCTAAACAACCCCAGCTCTCTCAGCCGCTCCTCATAAGACTTGTTCTCCAGCCCCCTCACCAGCTTTGTTGCTCTTCTCTGGACACGCTCCAGAGCCTCAACATCCCTCTTGTGGTGAGGGGCCCAGAACTGAACACAGTATTCGAGGTGCGGTCTCACCAGTGCCGAGTACAGAGGGAGAATAACCTCCCTGGACCTGCTGGTGACCCCATTTCTGATACAAGCCAAGATGCCATTGGCCTTCTTGGCCACCTGGGCACACTGCTGGCTCATGTTCAGTCGGCTGTCAACCAGCACCCCCAGGTCCTTCTCTTCTGTGCAGCTCTCCAGCCATTCTTCCCCCAGTCTGTAGCGCTGCATAGGGTTGTTGTGCCCCAAGTGCAGGAGAAGTAATGATCTATTTAAAAGAACCTCAAACCTACTTCGTTATGTGACTATGCTTTTGAAATTCTTCAGCAACAGATTTAACAAAACACAGCTTCTATAGCAAAAAGACCTCTAAGACATAGCAACGCCTTTCTTAATTTCACTTTTTACTTTTGCTGTTGTCATTGTTAAGCAGCACTGATCTGGAAACAGTATCTGAATTATCTCTGTACTTTTTCACCAAGGAGATCTATAAATCCACATTTCTTTCATTTGACTTTCCAGTAAAGTGCAATTTATTCATCTAAGTCACTTCAAGCCCCAAACTGGTAAAACTATTTCAAGCGCTGTAAGAACTTGCTGACACCTGTCACAAAGGAAATTTTCCCTGATGTGTTTTGTAGCCGAGCAACATGGCAAGCAGCCAAAAATTCTTAAATATCTTAGTTACCAAACGAAACCCTTTTTGTTAGTAAATAACGGTGAAAAGTTAGGTAGTTATGCTAGCAAAGAGACAATACCTGCTCAGAGATCTTTAGAGGATTAAGTTATTGAACACTCCAGTGAGAGAGATCTAAAAGGGGAATCAAGAAAGTAAACTAAATAGAAAACAGGGTTAGCATTAATGCTTTTGCCTAATTAATCCTCCATCTCAGTTTGGCTCATCGCACAACTACTGACATTATTAAAATTCCAGCTCCTTAGACAGTGTATGTATGTTGGCGTCCTATTTTTTTCTTTTAAACATCATGCGACCTTGGCATCTGACCCACCGCTGCCAAGTGTCTTGGGTTAGAAACACAAAGCCAGAGCTTGCATTTCAGCTCCTTTTCTAAAACTGTCCCTTAAAATATCTCTAACACATAACAAAGCAAAGATTCCTGAAGCAGCAGGTGAGAGAGTACAAGACTAAAAGATTTAGTCCAGAAGTGTTTACACGTTGTGCCAGTCTGCAGGGCTTGTCAGCATGGAACAAATTCGTGTGAATGGGCTATTCTGTTGCTCGACTGCAATCAGTTTGCATGCAGCCAGCCCGAGTCCCTCTGCCTTCTGCTCCCAGGCTCTCCTGTGCCTGCAGTTGCCATAGGTTTCTACATATCTGACACAGAGACCCTTAGGAAGCTTCATCCAACATTTATATCATGTAATTAATCTTCAAAAGATTATGTAGTGTTATCTAATTAACTCACACAATGCTGAATGATACATAATTTAAGCATTATTTCTCACATTTTACAGCTGAGAAAATAAAAAAAAGGAACAGGTAGACACCTTGGCAGCAACCAATGCAGTCACTAGTTAGATTCCTCCTGTCCTCTAGCCCCAGATCAGCCTTTTGTTTATTTTTTTTACCGAGAAAATTAAGTAGATGAACCAATGCAACACTCATATATGCTTCAGGGGAAAAGGACAGGCCCTTAGTGTGGCACAGGAGCTACAGCCTTATTTCTCCTCTCCACCGCATCTTTCTGATGACTGCTTCCCTCTGTGTAGGAAATATGCCCCTTCTCTCAATTTCTAATACACCCTCCTCTATGCTGGCATCACTTCATCTCTCTGAACCACCAGATCAATATTCCTCTGATTCTCAGTAAAATACCAAAAATCTCTACTGAAGGCTCTTGTTCTATTTAGGAACTACACAGAATAAGCCATATAAGCTTAAAGCATCAGCTTCATATTGTGTTTTACTTGAAGACTACATATGTCAGCACACTTCGTAAAGTATCCAGCACTCCACTGCTGCCCAGTGGAAAACACCTCAGTCTGAGCCATGACCATCACAATTTACTTCATAAAGATAATCTTTATATTTTCCAAAATATTATCCACGTACTAAAAATTTCCCCAATAACTGCTTTTCTTAATAGCAGTTAGGGGTTTTTTTTAGGCTGTCCATTTATTAATTATTAATGATATTAAGGTTTGTTATAAAATAATTACTGTATTTCTGTTTTCTTTGTGATTCTGTGCATTCTAGATTTCTTGCTCTTAAAAAAAGAAAGAGCACGCATCTCTCCTAACGTTACATAATGCAAAGCTTCATTCAGCACATCACTGCGACAGACTCAGCCCAGGTATCAGTCTCTCATCCTAAAAGGTGTATAAAGCGAGAAAGGCTTATAAACTTATAAAGAGCTCTGCAGCAGAGTCAAAAACAGTACTCAAAACAAGAGATAAGCAGAAGTTCATCTCTCCTTTGTTGAGGATGGACCTAGAGCATCATCCTGGGTTTTTCACTGGCCCGTGAATCTGTGTTACTCGCCACAGATGCAGTTATACAGACAGAGAAGTCTTCCTCTGCCCTGTTATCAAGAACTGTTTAGGCTCATTTTGAGACCCGAACAGGGTTACAACAGATAATCTTCAATTTTAAAAAGGAAACTTCCCCAGCTTTTTATAACTGCACAGGCAGCTATTCAGCACTCCAACACCGATCTTTGTCATATGTGCTATTGCCAGACAGACTTAAGTAATTGCAGGTGGGAAGAACGGGGGAAATTTATACATCTTAATGAAGTACTTAACATGTAGGTTAGATTATTTGAATCTAAAAATGCAAAATTATATACAAATCAAATATTTTTTCCTGACCACTCCAAAAAAGCTCCTTGTGTGAAATAATCAAGTAATATTATTTTTAATTATTTAGTTGGACAGAAAATAAACTACGTAAAGGTGGACAAACAAGATTTATACTGAAATGCTCTTACAAGATCAAGTACCAACATTAAACTTATTTTAAAATAAATGCTTGAATCCTGTTGATGGCAATGCAAGAGGTTAAGCTGTGCAGAATTAAATTTTCCAGCAGGAATGAACTAAACCAAAACAGTTTAGATTTCCCCTTGCTTCCCCTCCCACATCACTTTTAGCTTAGAAGTTCCCCATACACACGTCCAGGGAAAAGGAAGGGAGCAGGGAGGAGGGAGTGAACACCCAGGTGACTGGCAGAGGATGTAAGCAACTCTCTTTTGTTGGCAGAGCTCTCAAGATATTTGTAAAAATACTTTTACGTAATGTACAAATAAGAGTATAATGTAAGGGAAGATATTTTAAAGCACACTGAAGATCTGTGGGAGATGGGCAGTGGGGAGTAGGCTGTAAAACAGAACAGCCATCCGCTCAATCATTGCCAGCCAAGAAAATAGTCTAATCCTATCCATCTAATCTGAGACATCTGGGGTAAATTCTTCAGTTCAGTTCTTCCTGCACCTCTGGTATAAGCGTACAATGTTCTACTGACAACTGGGAATCCAGCTCTTAATTATCATTCTAGTCATAACAGTTACTGCTTCTCTGATTCTGCCTTCCTTTAGGCTATATTACTTTTGGTTTTATGCTTCCTCATGCCTCTTCATGCAGCAGGTCTTGATCCAATGAACAGCTGAGCACTTATTACAGTGCAGCACGTTCTCAGTATCTCTTCAGGAAGAGTCGAGGGCATTCTGTTTTGTTTCCACACCGATACAGAGACTATTTCAAAAATTGAAATAGTACCCTATTCACAAACGTACTTTAAGTGAAAGAAATGAAGCTGAACATTAGGTAATGTATGTCCAGGATGCTAAACAATTCCCACAAGTATCATCAGACTTCTTAGTCAGTTCTTTTAGAGTCTTCCTCAGTCATCAGCAGTGCAGTCTGTCATTGCTGTTCTGCATCAGTGAAATCTAGTTAAATAATACTGCATCAGCTGAAAAGGCATCAAAATCCACATTGAACAATGTTTTAAAAAAAAAATTAAGAACCATCAGTTTCAAATGTTACTGTGTGCATTTTGCATTTAGTGGCTACCTACATAAATGAAAAAAGCTTTTAAAACTATTTTCATTCTTCAATCACACAGATAGTAAGCCCAAAGACATGATTTTCTTGTTTGAGAGCCAGTCTCAGACAGAATCTAAGGTTTGTTTTATTTTGTCTTAACTGATACATGAACATCACTCTTTCTTATCAGGCGATCAAAGAATCAGTGCAAACAAACACTCTCCTTACAACAGCCTACCCCTGAAAAACAACTGTGTATCACAAATCACCACTTGCTACAGCAGTTTGTCAGAGTATTTGTTTTGTTCTTGCTTGCAACTATTCTCAGGGAAAAAAACCCAGCAATAGAACAATGCAGTATTACTTAAAAAAATCAGAACCATCTGTAACTACAGATGAGAGATTATTGCACAGCTATACCTGTCTGAAGATCCTCTCTGATTTTTCTTATTTTTCGTCACTTCTCTCACATATTACTTAACAAAAAAGAGATTACAGATATATGTCACAGAATTGCAGAATAGAAGGAGATTCCATACCCTCCCCCAGCAGCCTGTTCCAGTGTTCTGTCATCCTCACACTACAGAAGTTTTTCTTGATGTTCAGGTGGAACTTCCTGTGTCCCATTGCCCCTTGTCCTGTCACTGGGCACCATTAAGAACACTCTAGCCTCATGCTCTTGACATCCACCCCTTAGATATAAATATGGACAAGGTCTCCTTTCAGTCTTCTCCTTTCTAGGCTAAACAGACTGAGCTCACTCATCCTCTCCTCATAAAAGAGACACTCCAGACCCTTGATCATCTTCATGGTCTCCGTGCACTCTCTCCAGTAGTTCCTTATCTTTCCTGAGCAGAACAGCATTCTAGATGTGGCCTCACTAGAGCAGAATAGAGGGGGAAGAGAACCTCCCTCAACCTGCATGCTATGTCCATCATTAGTTACTTGCATTGAAGTCATGGCTAGTTCAAACCCTGGGAAATCTTTCCATTCAAAATTTCAGATATCTTTTGTAAAGATTTCATCAGTTCCAATATTCACCGTGCCACATTCCCCAAGAGGTCACAACCAGCTCAGTGTAAAGGTAATATTCCTGTTTGTTCACCCTGTGGCTAGCACAGGTGTAATCTGTGCAGGAGCTGAAGGAACACTAGTTTTAATAATATTTGAAGAAAAAGATTCCTAGGCTAGCATACAGGACTGATTAACCATAGCTCTTGCCTTTCCCCAAGCATAAGGCTGGAATGACTAAGAGGAAGTGGAACAACGCCTCCTCACACCCACAAACTCTGAACTATTCAGCTTGTTACATATGCTTTTCAGAAAAATGCAAAAGGGGCAAGTATCCTCTGTAAGCCAAGATATTTTGAGAGGTATCATAACAACAAACTCAAACTGAGTCCACAGACAAGAAGCACCATGAATTTTGAAACAGTACAAATTGGACTCAATGTAGGAAGGTGCCAAAAATTCAATTAAGTGTTGAATTCTTTTACCCTGTGCATGCCAGACAGGTTGCAAAAAGGGGGTTATAATTCCCTTGTCTTTTACACCTTTGCACACTGTGGGTTTTATAAAGAAACTCATTCACGGCTTTAAAAACCTACAAGATATAACTGCAAGATATCACCTTAGCTCATCAGCACACCAAGCCCAAGCTAGGAATAGTTGCCATAAAGATAACTCTTGGCTACACACACACACCAAAGGTGCGGAAAGCACAAACGAGAAAGACCGATGACTCCAGTGTATAAAAGAAAAGCTTGGGGAGAAAAGCAAGTACCGTAACAGGACTGATAACATGCTCTCTCATCAAGAAGAGCACCTGCAGGAACAGACAGAAGTCTGGCAGAATAATTTTATAAAGTGAGATTAAATTACCTAGGGAGCAAGCCCTGCTGGTCAAAGAGAAAACACTGCTGTCTGTCCATTTAGGTGGGAGCTGGGTGCATCTTCCTTGCCCTAGAACCTAACCACAACCGTATTGTGCTTGTGACAGACAAATTTTGAAAGGGTAGAGAAGTTTGGTGAACTTCAGTCCCTCCTGCTTTGTCAGTTTGTAAACATGACAATTGCTACAGGCATCTTTACTCTAGATGATCTCTTGGCAATACTATCAAACACCACAATATCAAAGAGAGTGGGACTGTCTAATAATAACAATAATTTTGAAAATCAGCACAACTCTCCCCCCCAAAATAATTCCCATGACCACCAGTTGAGCAGGAGACACACGGAGCAGTTAACAAGATCATTAGCTCTTCACCAGGACAAGGTGGTGGTTGTCATGGCTACCTGAAGGATGTGCAAAGAAGGTACAACACCACCATAAGGAAGAACTAACTGCTGGGCTATTTAGGCTTGCATTGGGCATACTGCCCTACAATACCAGGGTGATGCAGCTGCCACCACAAATCTCAAGGTTTTTACAAACCCTCTTGATCAGTTTGTACTGCAGAACAATCAACGTAAGAATAGCTCTTTCAGTTCTTTCTGCTTTGTCCAGGAATCCAACCTTTCTGATTTTTATTTAAAGACTGGGCAAAAATTGTATCTCCAGCTAGTATTACTGGAGCAAAAGTGTCCTCACACTTGGAACATCATGGTTTTAGAAAAGCAAGGTAGCAGTTCCTCCTATCAGCTGCTTTCTCTGTTCATTGTCCTCTTCCTCCCAATCATTCAGCTGCTCTCTTCCTCCAGCACAGGGAAAGACAGAGTGTACTGTAAAGCAAAGCTATAACCTGAGTTGACATAACCTGAAAAAATAATTTCTTTTACATAACAAGTAAAACCAGGCAGATATACAGGCGAGTGCAGTGCAAAGCATAACTACTGTAATCAGGCCTCTAAATGCAAAAAAACTACATTCCACTAAGTGGTGCAAGGGTCTCCTTACACAGTCCACTAGGGCATGTTCACATGTGGAGCTGAGATACAGGAGCACCTGCCTGAAGGTGATGGGAGGTAAACGGCAGTAACAATTCTCAGAGCAACAGTGACGCATTTTATGACACATTATTGCTTATAGCCAGAAGAATATACCCAGGGAAATGGGAGAATAACTACTCGTTTATAAAATGTTTTAAGTTACAGACATCATGGACAATACAAGCACTACATGAAGGTACCTCCAAAGTACTTTGGTTATTAGAAGTAGTTTGGCTGTTGGAAGTGGTGACAATAACGTGAAATCATACATGTTATTTGATACCTGGCAGGCACATAAATGCTGGCTAGCTATAGTATACATTACTTCTAGCCAGCACGTCAATTCCTTCATATTAGGGTATATATTTACCTTTTCTGTGTTGCAAAAAAGGTTTATCTTTAGCTTATGTGAGCATATGACTTTGTCAAATAGAGATTCTGTAGATACATCTAGAATCATTAAGCTTGTCTGAATCTGTTTGTTGACATGCAACAACATCCATACTTCTATCTGCATAAACATTAGTAACAAAGTTATGGGACTTTATCACCATCTGTCGATTATGGAGTCACTGCCTTCTGGAGCAGGAAACCTTGAGGTTAATTCCATTAGAAAGCAGCACAATAATAATACAGAAAATACCGGGGTATTTAAACCTCTCCTATATAGTGACTAAGACACAAATAAGAGTCATTCTATAAGAAGTGCGCACCATCCTAAAACCTTGCTCTCCAACACACATCAAGGCACACCCCCCAGAATTCTTTATTTTCATTTTTTAAATGACCCCATAATACCAGCAGCTTCTAGCAAACCCAAAAGGAAGCAAAAGGGTACACTTCCATATTGACAATTCTACCACTAAACCCCAAATGTTTTTAAACTTTCATGGAGGTTGGCACTGAGTCACCAACCTGCTGAGGCAATTAGGCGAGCCAAAGTTGTCTTAATTGAGCTTCCTCAAGTATAATCCCTCCGCTCCAATTAAAAAATAAAAAGAGATGCTGAGAAACCATGTCCAAAATACTTAAATTAGAATAGCCTAAAGGAAACATCTAAATCCATGTCTAGACAATTAAGAAGAGGTGGTCTTATTTAAAATACTACTACTACAAGGCTTGCAGTTGTGAGGACCCATGTAAAATTTCTCCATTTGTTTCTTCTGTCTAGAAGAAATTTTTTTTAGAAATTCTTCAGCACATTGCTTTTATTTGTGACAGCTACAATGTGCCCCACAAACTAAGAGCTATAAATAAGAAAATACAAAGTGAACAAGCTTTGTGAAGAGAAAAAATTGAAGTATTAGAGAATCTGGGGATTCTAAAGGCTCAGAATTGGGGGTGTTGACATGACCATTCTGAGAAAGTCAAAGCCTGACAGGGGGGAGCTTCAAGGTTAGAGATTGAAATACCATACAGGAGCTGCTTTCAAGAGATCAAAAGCCAAGAGTCTACCTGTCAAGTTCCGCAGAAGTAGCTTAATCAGGCATAGATTGATTTTTTACATGTATTTATGTTTCAGTGTGGGTCGTCAGTCCTGTATGGCACTCTGAATGAAGTCACTTTCATGCATCTTGGTCTTGTGGTAAAGACATTGATTCGATTTTACTAAGGAAGGAAGGACAATGCCTAGACACAAGAGCTGAAGTAGGGCATTAGAGGCTCTCTACAACCATTTTTGACACCTTCTACTTCTGGCAATTTTTTTCTTTTGAATCAACAGGCCAACACAATAGCCCACTTGCAGTGCAACCATCTAGGGAAGATCCTGGAACAAGACCACAGCATTTTTTTTTCTGCCTCAGACCCCCTTTGTGTGGTTTGGGAAAGGAAGGGAAGGGGGAGGAAGGGTATGATCCGATTCTGTAGTAGTCATTTTCTATCAGAAGCAGCCAAGATGGCACAATGCAATCAATTATTTTAGATACAAGAACAACTTCTTGCTTGCTCTTGCATGTACTGCAAATTCCCTTACTTACAATAAGTCACATTTCCGTTATTTTACTGTGAAATTCAGTTGATCAGCAAGCTCCCAGAAGCAAGCTAAGGACTATAATTTAATTAAAAGGGCAGTAGCTAAGTTTCACCATATGCAACTGCCAGATGCAATCACTGCAGTTTAGGTCTAAAGGCGATGTTACTGCATGTACTGGAGTGTAGTTTTATAAGTGATGAAAGCTGTCACTTATGTCACAGACATTGCTGTAATGCATTATGATATTACAGTTTCAGCAGAACCAAGAAATATTAATAATATATTTTGTGAAAGCATTTAAAATGTTGTATTTCAAACTCATTCACTGTAAGTGCTATGCACTTGTCCTTGCAACTCCATATTCATGCATAGTCACTTGAGATAGGTTACATTAAACTATATACTTCACCTGGCATTACTCAAGCTCCAACAGCTGATTTTAAACCTTCAAAAGTTGAAGAACTGAAGGACGCAACTAATTAAGGATAAAAAAAACCCCATAAATGGAGCCTTTCACTATTCAGTGATTCATAGGAATACCGCATCAAAAGTACCTTAAAATTATATCTCTCTGGAGGAGACTTGCTGAATGCATTTCAAAAGCCAAACAACTCAGGAAAATTTTTAAAGGTTTTTAAAAAATGCGGTGAAGAATAACACTCTTTAAATCACCCAAAAATAACTAAATAGTACAGGTATATTAGCTGTGAAATGGTGTTTCAGAAGTTAAAAGCAGAAGTTAATTCTTCAACACAACATTCACCTTCCTTCACAAGGGCTTCAGAAGAAAACAGATCAAGCAGTGGATATAGCTATGTCAAGGAGATGAGGAAAGTTAATTAAAAAGTATCAGGATTTCAGAAAAGAAGTCTATCACTTCATAAGCTGAATGCAAATGTGACATACAAAACAGCTTGCCTTCCTACAAAACAATATCGGCTTCAGACTTGCAATCAACATTGGGCTCCCTTTATATTTAAGTAATGCTTCCACTGCCAAGAGATAACATTCTCTGATGTTAGCACTACTTAGATCAAAATTAGTCCCTTACAGTACAGTAATAAGGTACACAGATTGCTTTAGAAAAGAAAAATAACAATTAACCCTACTATTAAAAGTAGATGTTATACCTTGATCAATTACGTTCATCAACTCATCATTACAAGGACTGTTACTTATTGTCTGTGGACATTGCTTCAGCCTGTCCGAGCCTGTAAAGCTGGTCTTACACAAAAGCATCTGAGAGAAAAGTGTGACAAGCAAGACTCACTCAAAGGATGTTTAGTTCCGAGCCAGCAAAATGGAGTCCATGAATAAGTATGTTTCACCAAAATCAATAATTGAGATAAAAATTTAGCACTACTATGTAAGCTTCACCACTTCAAAATATTTCTAAGATAACATCTGTTACAAAATAAAGACTTTTTTTCCCCTAAAAGCTACAGAACAATCTGGATGCAAAATTCAGCTAGTAGCAGGATTTTTCACTCTATTTCACACAGTGGAAAACTCCAAATAAGGCATATGATAAGAATTTCTTTTTTGATCACTCATCTTCCCAAAGGAGCAAGAAGCATGGAAAGACCACGTGGAGAAGAAAATTAAACTTCTCCTTCCTTCTGCCCTAAGGCCAATTCCAATTCTTGCCTCTTAGGCTTCAGCATCATTGCTATCTCCTCTGCTAGTAGCTTTCATATATTTTCAAATATTTTCATTTGTCTCTCTTATCTCCATAAATTCTTCAACTCCAATTTTATATTGCTTCCACTTGAGAGCAGCTCTGCAAATATCTTAAAAAAAAGGAAAGCAACTAGGGCATCTGCCAGACTACAGACACGATTACGACACCAACACAGGCAACTGATCACACACAATCTGGACCGGAGGAAGAACCAGCTAGTGCACCATAGTGGACAGAAACGTCATGAGCATCCTCACTTTTTTCTCCACACCATCATGCAAATCTTTCCCCCCTCTTGCTTCTTCGTAAACATCCAGGAATGTACCAGCTTAAGGTGAACAAAAAAAAAAAAGTGAGGAAGGAGTAGTAGCCTCATACTCTTCAAGCTGGATGAGTTGGCAGGGTACAAAGACAAGAAGCAAATTCAGTGCCCTGCATGTGTTGCTGAAATTGTTCAGAGAGAATATTTGCAACAGCAGCAGTTTCAAGGGATAAATGGGAAAGTTGGAAATGGAAAGAAAGAGAGATAAAAAACAATCCCTGCTGTGCAGGTATTTTACCCATAAGAGACCATACAAAAGAGCCAAAGAAATACAGCTTCTTCAGTTAGAGGTGAAAACCAAAGCTCATCATACTTTGGGGGAGGGGGAAGAAGAAAATATTCATACTTTTGTTCCCATAGTTTTGTTTATTCTGGCCTTGGAGACCTATAGCCATTGATGTATCACTTCTGGCTCACCACAGTCAAACTAGCTCAGTTGAGTGCCCAGGATTCACGCTGTGCCTGGAAGGTAGAATCAAGCCTTGGAGTGCACTTCTGTGGATCACTGTTCAGGCCTCATTGGTTTGTGTTTATGAGAACTGGTACTGTTCCAAGTATCCTCTCGATGATGAGCCATTTAAACAACACATGCAGGGAGCTGAATTTGTCTTAATCTTCCTTACTCTCCCACACAGAGAAGTGTGTATCATGTGATAACTGATTCTAAATGCTAAAGGAATTCATACGAACAAGAGCAATCATGAAGCACCGCAGATACAGCCCACTTCTGTTGTTCACTGGCTCGCATCTAGACAATCTCCCTGTCGCTATAAACACATTCACGGTGTGTTTTACAAAGAATGTTTGCAGGTTTTTTTCGTTGGTTGGGTCTGTTTTTTTGTGGGTTTGGTTTTGGGGTTGAGATTTTTCAATGCTTTTTATAATTCAAAATCTCCAATACCTTACAAAAATTAATCAAGTCATTTCCAACACACAGAATGAAAAACAAGGGTTGAAGCGTCATTGCCTCCTCCTCCTCAAAACAGACTCCCTGTTTTCCAGGAAATCTTCAGTTTTCCCTTTATTACTTCCTATAGCAAGTTAATATTAATTCTGCCTTTTGTTAGAGGACCTGTAATACTAGTCCCATTTTTTTGAATTATATGTATGATTCATGCGCGTCTAATATTTTACATTGGTGGGTAATATACACTTTCTTATTAAAAATTAGGTTAATCTTTTTAATTAGCGTGGCTTTGAAAACTAAGTAGGCTAACCTGAATACTTGTGCTGCTTGTATACAAGATCCCCATTTTCGAGCTTTCCACAAGTTATCCAATCATTATGTCTAAATTAAGTTGTTAAGTAGGCAAGGTGGACAGCTGTACCTCGAAGCAAGGAATTTAGGCCCAGTTTCTAGCATCCAGTTCCATTAACACAGCCACAGCAGAAAAGATATTTTAATTTCCAACTAATATATCTGAGAAGCAAACTCACAAGTCAACAACCAACAGGAATGTGTTGCCTCATACAGACCTCCTGGAGTTGGTGCAGCTGTATGAGAAGTGCCGCCCAAAGCACACACATTTTAGTTATTCACCACAGAACAGTTATTCCATTGAATCCAAATACACCCCAGTGTGCAAATAGGCAAAAGCACAAAGAATCTGTTAATCCTTGAAGAAGCACACAGAGATGAACTGTAAACCTTGTGGAAACTATACCTCAACCACCTGTTGCATCATCAGATAAAGTTTATCTCTGTGATACATGAGATACTGTTTAAAATCACGGCCAGCCCAAGAGGAAAAAAAACCAGCAACAGTGGCAGAATTTAAAGGGAAACATTACTTGCAGTATGAAATTATCCATCCAAATTTTTTTTAAGCTTATTTCTTCCTTGTTTAAAGTCACCCAAACTAGAAGATAACACTCAGAAATTTGTTGTTTTAAGTAGTACACTGCCTGTGTACAGGTGGAAGCAGCTCAACTGTCCAATCCTGTCTGATATTCAATGGCACAGGTTTCCGCATGGCTTAAAGAGCAAACAGGAGTCAGCCAAAACATTGGCTTCATGCTTGTTTTCACATAATACAGGCAAGCCAATTGCAGCAAACATCAAGTCTTAAGCAAGGGACATGTCTCATCTAGCTCCCAATGTCCACACAAAATAAGCCTATTAATAATGAACTAAAAATTCATCAGATATTTTTTCCCCAATATTAAATTAAAAACTTAGACTTTAAACATCTTGGTCTTCACTGCACAGAGTTGTAGTATTTGCATGCTTACTGTAGGCTACTAAATACAATATTAATGATGTCAGACATCACCACACACTTGCCTCGGTATGACTTAAATTTATGTTTCTACATAGCCAGAAATTAATAGCCTAACATTTGCTTTCCCATGATTCATGGAGTTTCAGGAGTTGTTACGATGTACTAGGAGGGGCAATGAGAGGCCTAGTAAAATAATGGATTAAAAAACCTCTCAGTACTGCAAGACTTTAAAACATACTTATCACCACTGTAATTACAAGCCTGAACGGTCACAGCTGATCCCTAACCTCAAACATTGCATTACACTCCCAGTCAGTGAGCCCGCATTAGGAAAAAAATCTGTGCTGTGCCCTTATAAACAAACATATCCTCGTACCTGTTTTAAAGGTTCTACTAGTTTAACCTGTTTATACAGAAAAGAGTCAGACCATGACTTTACAAAATTACAGCAGTAACTACCCCAAATCCTTGTTGTTCATATTTTCATAGGTCTCACCACCGTCTTTTTGCTGCATTCTTTCAGGACGGGAACTACAACCATACTCACCTGCTATTTGACATCAGTAACTCATTGCTCCCGCTAACAGTTGCTGAGATTACATTATCCAGGAAGGCATACTAGAAATTTTTCCCTGTAATGTCCCAATGAAACTGTGGGTGTCTCAGACCGTGTACTTGGTTTATGACATCGCTAATCAAGGAGATCAAGCTGGTAACTGTGAAATAAAAGTATCACCTTTTAAAAACCAGAAGTATTTTCTATATTTAAGCAATCTTCTCCTAAGCTTGACTGTGACACCCGTCCAGCTGTGATTCTTTAAGGTAGGTGCTTATTTTTCAGTTGGACTAACAATGACGCCAGCTGATGTGGCCAAGTATGAAAGTAACGTGGATTTAAAAGCTCAAATTTCATCAGTTTAGGGATGTTTTATTCCAGTCTCTATCTTCAATATCAATCCTGAAGGGAGAAGAAAAAAAAACAATACACTATTCTGATTATGTGCACTTAGTGGAATGGATGAGACAAGTCTCAAATTGTAGTACCAAAATGTCAGGCTAGACTTTAATAATATCACTTTGCTGGCAAAGACAATGAAGCTCTGGAATAGGTTGCCTGGGGAGATCTTTAGATCTACCCATATCCACTAGATCCCTTTAAGAAGGCTGGGCAAGCATGTAAGGAATCAAGAGACTGTTGACTGTGACTCAGGAAAATTTCGTGTGCTTAGCCACTCAACCCATAGGAGCAAAAAAATTAACTACACAACCAAATTGTATATAACGTCCCAAGGCCAAGACACTACACATCCACAGAAAGTATTAATAAACATGGTTTATCTCACTTTATAAAAGCAGTAATTACCATTTTGACTAACTAAAGCTATCAGCAACATGATGATTCTCACTGAAGAAATGGAACCACAATGGCAAAGCCTATTTGAATTTAGCTCAAATGGCTGTTTATTGTGAACATGTTCTCTTTTTATTCCTATATATAATGTCAAAATTCAAGATTGGATTTCTGAGCACACCAGGGCTCAGCTGACAACAAAGAGGAGCAGTGAAATACATGAGACAACAAGCCTCTATGTTGATGCCTAAACAGAAATATAATAAATATTTCAGCATAAAAAAAAGAATACAAAAAACATGTCTTGTTGTTTTCGGAAACCTTACATCTTAAAAGACCGTATGTAGAAAAGGTCCACTTCGCACTTCAGTTACCCAACACATGAAAAGTACTTAAGAAGAGTCCCCATGGAACAAAAACACTCGAGTACTATGTACTTCTAATCCAAGACCCACCAAAGTCAATTGAAAGCCTTCAATTCTATCGTATTTTGCATATATGAAATCTGTGTGTGCATGCATTAAAAGCCTTTCATAAGCCTGTAAAATTCTTTTTTTGTAATGAAAACCGAAACGCCTATTTGAGGAGGGGTACATAACCTTTGTGCAACTGCAATACAATGTACAAAGTTGAAAAGACTCAAACTGAAGACAAACACCTTTGGTTGCTGAGACAGGACAAATTCAGAGATAGAAGAGACATTTTGGTTTCAAAGATGGGACCAACAATAAAAGAAATAAAATAATGCTTAAACTACCTTGATCTGTAATAATACAAAAACTGTTGCCAATTGTTTTTCTTACCTCAGTAACCTGACACCTTTGTTACAGGTTACTGATATTCTGCTCCCAAGCTGCTACTGAAATACCACCAAGCGGTCAGCTCCCATACAGATACTGACCTAGCTGCTTCTTTCTCATTTTGAAGACACACAAAATAATTGTAAATTGCTATGCATCACTGTAGACTACCAACCCCTAAAATTTCAATTATGAGTGAAAGTGAAGAGATTCCTACAAAGGAAAGAAAAATGGTAACATCTCTTGCCATACAGACATGATGGTTACAGCATAATCTAACATATAAATGAACTTTATGAATTGTGTGCTACATTATCTTTAAGTCTTCCAAATAAATATATATATCATCAGCCTTTGATATGCTTAGTTTGATTCAGAAACACACTATCAACTCAACAGATAATCACTTCCAACATATCAGAACATAGGAGGGTCTAAATACCAGCTTATATAGTGTGTATTAGTGCTTGCAATCCCTGTTTGCATTACCAGATACAATACTGCTATGATTTTTGAGAGGCATTTTTATCACTTAAAGGCTACTGTCAATATTGAGCCAACAGTGTGCTCGGGCAGCCAAGAGGGCTAACTATGTCCTGGGTTGCATCAAGCACTCCATTACCAGCCAATCAAGGGAGGCAATTGTCCTGCTCTACTTCCACACTGGTACGGCCCCACCTTGAGCACTGCATGCAGTTTGGGGCACTACAGCATAAAAAGAGATATCAAGATACTAGAGATTGTCCAGAAGAGGGTCATAAAGTTGGTGAAGGGTTTAGAGGGGAAGCCGTATGAGGAGTAGCTGAGGTCACTTGGTCTGTGCAGCCTGGAAAAGAAGAGACTGAGTGGAGACCTCATCATACTTCACTGCTTCCTCACAAGCGGAGGAGCAAGCACTGATCCCTTCTCTGGTGAGCAATGACAGGATCCAAGAAAATAGCAGGAAGATGTGTCACGGGAGTATTAGGTTGGATTTAGGAAAGGCTCTTTACTCAGGGGGTGGTGGAACATTGGAATAGGTTCCCCAGGGAAGTAGTCATGGTGCCAAGCCTGACAATATTCAAGAAGCATTTGACAATGCCCTCGGACACATGGTGTGAAGACTGGGATTGTCCTATACAGGGACAAGAGCTGGACTCAACGATCCTTGTGGGTCCCTTCTAGCTCAGGACATCCTATGATGCTATATCACTGTGCCAGGACACTTTACTAGAGACTTCCATAACTTAACCAGCGGGTTCATCCAGTATATGCACAAAAGATTAGTCAAGGGTTAAGTTTTAATAGTTTTTTAGAATAAAAATATTTAAATTTCTACTCAAAAACATGATGACATTCCCACAGAAACAGTTAATCTCAGGTGAATTTGTCTGAGAGGCTATAACCCAACACCACTGAGGTCCGTATTCTAAAACAAATTAAAAAATGTACCAACAAGAAAAATAAGTGATTTCCCTAAGCATTTCCATAGCTTGCATAAAGACATCAATTACCATAGCTTGTCTTCTAAATTAATGATTCACAGTGATGGATTATTCATGCAAGTCGGCCAGCTGAACATTATATGTTGACTCTGGGGAGAAAGTATAGCATATCTTAATTAACTATATTTTTGTATAAGCCAGAATACAGTCAGAAAAAAATTATTTCTCTATCCAGGTAAAATGTAAGAAAATAAAGTGAGTGGTATTCAAAAACGAAAAATATGTAAAATGAAAAAATCTGCAGTAGTCTCCATAATCCGTATTTAAAGTGAACTAACAAGAGCAATTTGCCTCAAGTGAGCTCTGTGAAGTCATTCCAAATTGCTATTTTGTTGAATGAACTGACTTCAGACCTACTACATTTAAGCATGAAAAAAAGATGTTCTATATTTTCATGTTATATACACTGTTCCCTCTCTATACACAGCCTTGCAAGACTTCAGTGATGGCACAATTTCTTGTTTCAAAAGGATATAAAGTATTTTCACAGCCTTGACTGAAATTCAACTCAATATTGAATTTTTCTAGGAGTGAATATTATCTCAAATATTTTCTAAATGAATGCTGTATTCTAACAGCCTCCTTGAACGTATATGACATCTAAGCATTCTGTAAGTCCATTGACGATAGTTATTTCTTTCATCTATACCTCTACAATTCAAACAATATGTAGGATTTGCAATTGTTAGCTTTCGAAGTGTTATTCAATCATTGTATTTAAAGATTTAAAAAATAAAAATGGGAGGTCTATGATAAATGTTACCATTTACCCTTAGAGTAAGTAAAATGAATGATCTAATATCTCTCAAAATCTATACCAAGCAGCTCTAGGACAGGAAACACCTCCATGCCAGATAAATGATATGACTATCTATCGCTTATACAGCTTATACAGAAATATATTAAGGTTGTTAAAATTATTAATTGCATTCAAATAGACCTTTAGCTTTTAACATACTAATACTCAAATGTCTCACACTCATTACTGGATTTTATTTTATGAACAGGCAGAGTCTGTTTGCATTTTATGCTGGAGAAACACAGGTTAAGTATAGATTAAATCACTTGTCCATTACCAAATAATCTAAAAACAAGTAAGCGTTTTTAGTTATTCCTTTATAGCTATCCTATCCATTGCTGTTACTTTCTCTGCGCTTCCAGGATAATCCTAGAGCCTTTGAAAGCAAAAATTTAATTTTGTCCTTGCTCTCTTGGTGCTTCAGCAATATTTCTGGGGATACTTCTAAAGCTCTGCAATTCTTAAGTAATTAAGTCATAACTCAAAGATAAGATAGTTACATGGATAAGGATTAGGCGAGGATGGTGAATATCAGTTCAATTAGTCTCTACCAATCCTGAAATGACTAATAGTGGGAACGCACATTATCATACATCTGCCTCCACAGGGCTATCACTACAGGTAAAGAAGATATTGTATCAGACCTAGTTCCTTGCAACAATTTTTATATGCAGATTTAAACTTTTGTTGCTTTCGTCTCCTTTCAAATATAAGATATACCAGTGTGCTTGCTGAGAAATATTTATTTTCATTGTGACTGAGTGAAATCTTGTCCTTTTCAAGCTAAAGGGTATTTTGCTGTCAATTCATGTATGAAAAACTGGTATCAGTTACATCAAATTCACAAGTGTACTGTGTTTTGATATTGTGTATGCATTTCCCTTCCTCATATTCGTATACGAAAAATTACCAATGGCACTTTTTCACTTCATGCCTATCACTCCCTCAGAATAAATCTACTTACAGTCCATTTGTTTCTTACTCACTTTCATAGACACCTTCCCTATATGCTCTGCTGCTCCGTATCTCCCAAAATTAGACATTTACGTCTGCTTGTTTTTCTGATATTTGTTTTTCTTGGTATGCCCTCATATATCTAATATCCTGCTTTCTTTACTATTTCAACACATGCGTGGTATGAGAGCAGATGGAATGTGTCAGCTACAGATTACGCCAAGTAGCTTCTGTGCAAGCGGAGACTCCAAAAGCCCTAAAATCCACACAAGGTTTTGCGGTACCATGACCTTTTCTACGCCTCAGAGATGTCGGGGAGGACTAATCAAAGGCACTCTCATCCAGGAAACTGAGAATAAGCACAGCTGTAGCATGCATTGCACCAAGGGAGGTGAAGATTGGCTATTAGGAAAAATCTCTTTACTAAATGTGTGGTGAAGGACTGGACAGGATGTCCAGGGAAGTGGTGGAGATGAAGCCACCATCCCTAGAGGTGTTCCAAAACCACGTATGTGCGGCACTTTGGGACATGGTTTAGTAGACATGGTGGACGGTTGGACTTGACCATCTTAGAGGTCTTTTCCAACCTCAATGATTCTATGCCACGAGTACACAGATGACAGTGCATTACGAAGCAGCATTCAGGCATGCATGGCACACAGGACATCAGAACCTGTGTCCAGGAAGGAGAAGAACACCTACAGCTCCTAAGCACAACAAACATTGGTTTTGGCTGCTTAGTCTATCAGATACCATCCTTCTATTAAGAATGCTACCTCCTGTCTTGCTGAATCCTCCTTACATACCTGACCCACCTGAGCTTGTCAAACGAGGAGCAGGGGGAGACACAGGAAGAAGCTATTCATCAGTCATTCTCGTCTCTAGCTTAAAAAAAAAAAAAAAAAAAAAAAAAAAAGCTTTTTTTAAAAAAACCACACTTCTGAACAAGCTTTCGTGATGGTGGGATATTTCACAGACTCCTGTTATCTTCCGTTTCCACTAGCAGTAACAAAACTACTCCTGCTTACTCTTAAAAACCAGAGCCACAGCTGGTACTCCTCCCAGTTCCGCTTCCTTCTGGCATTTTCAGATGGCAGAAGGTGGTGGGCAACGCTCCTTGGAGATTAAAAGCAGCAAAGGCTGTCTGCATGAGCACAGGGCAGAGGCCATGCTGGGGAGATCTCCACAGTCAGGCTTGGGCATTCAGCCAGACCCATAAAGCAGGAGGCGGATGAGGAGAGGAGGGCCAGTTCTGATGCAGAGGAATGACCGAAGGCAAAGGCAAAACACCCCTTTCAGACTTTCACTATCAGTTACAGACTACACGCAATCCTGATCTGTGACACTAAAGTCAACATTACTGCATGATGAAAAGGAAGATCATAGCAACCCAAGACCAAAGCAGTGTTGAACTGAGAGTTCCGCTCTGCACCTCCCACATTTACAGCATAAGCACTAGATGGATGTTCTTTCCAACAGCTTGCCTTCTCACAAGAGATTCTCAGACACTGCAGTCCTTTTCCCAGCTCCTCATTTTGCAGACCTCCACTAATAGCTTCCTTGGATAGAGAGAACTGGAATAACAGATGTATCCACGGGTTCTAGTTAACTGCAAGAGTCACACGACAAGATAAAAAAAAAAGAAAATTGTATATAGCCCATGTAGTTCTGAAAGATCATCTTAATTTGCACGCTAGACTCTGGAGGTGTAGCCAGCACATTAAACTAAAGTCCTCTTCTGTCATCTTCAACTCACGCATCGTCTTTGTCAAATATTATCTAAACTTTTCTTTTAGGAGTGTGGAGTCAGCTTTGGTTTTTTATGTTTTTTAATAAAAACCAAAACACCTGCTGTCTGTAACATTACAGTGAATAAACAATGTTGCTTTAATAAAGATAATTTTATTCACCATATGTAAGTGCACATGCTTTTAAAGGCAAAATAGAATTACTACAGTGTTTTAAAAGTCCATATCCAGTTTTATAAGAGACCAGTTTATTCCTCTTTAGTGCTTGTAAGAATCATTAGACATCTTTCAACTCCCACTAATTACTTTGTTTTTGGCAGACTTTACTGTTTCTTCCTCCTGCTTTTTTGAATAAATCTGAAATTAACAAGTCAATAAACTGACATATTTACAGTAAAAATAACTTGGCTTCCCTCTCCTCCTCCCACTTCTCATATTTCTCTTTGCAGATGAAAAGGTTATCGTTCACCTACAGGCTTTACATACAATTACAGTAATTTGGGTAGGAAACTAGGGATTTTTCCTTAACATCAACAGGATCTTGAGTGGAAGACCTGATATTACAGTAAGCGTAAGCTGTTCATGTTGTCTTAGGTTTTGATTAATAT
This sequence comes from Cuculus canorus, assembly GCF_017976375.1. Lineage (NCBI taxonomy): Eukaryota > Metazoa > Chordata > Aves > Cuculiformes > Cuculidae > Cuculus > Cuculus canorus. The sequence goes on from NC_071409.1 coordinate 21,519,525, forward strand.
CTTTAAATAATTTAGAAACTGGAGCAAACATTTTTTTTTTTTTTTTAAAAAAAAAGATAGCTGAGAAAGAAAACATCAGTTGCTTCAGCGCACTCAGATTTCTATGTGAAGTACACAATCATTAAATGCTCCAGGAATTGTTTTAATTTAAAGGTGAAAGGAAAAGCATTTGAAAAGGGCAGTTTTAGTGTACCAATTAAAAAAAGATGTGCTAAATCTCTAAACCTATTTTCTTTCTGACTACAGCTTACCTAACTGAGATGCATGGGGAGCACCAGGGCAGCGAACGTTATCTCAGACATAGAAACAGTTACTGAAAAACGACATTTTGCTGTATTGCAAAGGCAGGAGGCAGCCTCCAGTGGCTCAGTGATGGTGAGGAGTTCAGACAGGCTGTCTTTAGCAAAGCACCCCTGTTCCTAACATTACCTTGACATGACAAGGTCAGTTAAAAAAAAAAAAAAAAATCACATTAAAGAGTACATATCCAAGTTCTCCAGCTTACTCCAAACTTCTACAGGAGAATCAAGGGCTGGAATGGCATCACCGCTGAAAAAGGACCAGATGCAAAGTCCAACTAATGAGCAAGTTTTGGGGCATACTATCTTATTGCAAAGGCAATTAAAGTGTATGCTTTCCTGTGGTGTCAGAGCAAAATTCTCGGAATTCAGTCAGAATTCCAAAAGCAAAACAAAGCCTTAAATAAGTTTTTCAAAGAAGTTCGAAAGGAAATGACAGTTCTCCCTTCTCAGATGGGGAAGTCCCCCAAACTCACTGCACAGACAGAAATAGATGAAAACAAAAGAGCAAAGGAACTGAAGTCTTCCCAAGGTTAGGAGACATCATTCCTAGCTAAGGAGGGTTTGGTTTAGTACATTTAAGAAATCCCACTACATGTGTACCCCCATGGTACAGTTTCAGTTTCAATACCGACAAAACTTATCTTTCTAGAAGAAGCCAATTGTGCATTAGCCCCGTCAAGCCATCACAGGTTTACAATTGTCAGGCATACAGAGCGGATTAAAAATAGTTTACATTGCTAAGCAATTATTTGTTAGATGTTATGGTCATGGTGAAAGACTGCAGGGCTGCGCTACACAAAGAAGTAGAATGGTATCTTCTGATTAATGCACTAGTTACCTGGTTACAACTGGACACAACCACATTGCTTTAACTTCCTCTTTCTAGCCAGGATATTACTTGCCATTAGTGATTCCTCCTTAATGAATAGTCTCAAGGTCTAAAAAGAATATTTCTCCAAAATGATCATAATATTTAAACATTTAACTAAACAAGAAATCCTTTTCGTGCAGGAGGTCAAAGCTTATTAACCCAAAAGCCAGACATATATTTAACTCATTAGCTTGTGTCAATAAGGAATTCTCTCTTTTTCCCATCTCAGCTGCTTTGCAATGACTCTACAAGACCAACAAGGATGCAAATAACTTGCATAGCTTTTATCACATTAGCCACAGCCTGCAGTTTTCACAATCATTAGCTTTGAAGTATATTAAACAAAGCAGAACATGACCTTACAGTTGATATTTTAATCATACCACAAAAGAACAATTCTTTATCATACACGCTTTATTAAGGCCAAAGCAGATGCTCTTTGGAAGTACTCAGAACATAAACAGGTAGGAAAGAACCCTACTGCTGCACAGGGAAGGGAAGCCAGGTACTGACCACACCACATGGAGGGTTTGCTGCTTTTAAATGCAGAGTCAGCAGACAATGTCTGACATCCACCTCTGATTTTGGCTGTACTGAGGGACCAGCAAGAAGCTGAATGCATGCATGTGCACAAGACTAAGAAAAAAGAACTTGAAGCTTTTAGTTTTAAACCAATACAATGTAGTGTAGCTTTACTTATTGGCAAAATGCACACACTATTTTATATGCATCTATGTTTAATACAATACGTAATTACTTCATTAGAAATCAAATTTTGTTAACTTCAAGAGTTACTACAACAATGTGGTGTTCCCAGTCACACGCTCCTAGAGTTCCACCACACTTCACATACACTCTCTTTCGTATGAGAAGAGATAAGGGGAAGTAACAAAAGGCCCAAGTTTTAAGAATGAGCACAGAAAGATACCAGCAAGGATGTAAGCCAGGCACTCAACAGCTCAGAGAGACATTAATCCCAGGCCATTCCTGAATCAACCCGAGCTAGCAGTGCTGCAGCTAACGCATTCAGTAGGGTACAGGATACTGTGTGCTTTCAGCAATGAGTATGAAAGTAACGAGCAACAACTTCATGAATTCTTCCACCTACACATGAGCAAACAATTCACTGGAAATAGTAGATGGGGAGACAACGCCAAAACAAATTTAAAAACGCAAACTCTATGTGAAACTCGACACAAGAATGTGAATACATAGGATAGACAGTCTTGTCAAGATAAACTGTGGAACTCCTAACTGCATTTAGCAGCAAATGACACTGCCACAAGCCTTCACCTTGTATTACTCTAAGTTACCCTGTGTAATTCTGTAGGCAAACCATACCTTAAAGACAAAGCCAACAACCACTCTCCCTCTCACCTCCTTAACAATTATTCCTCATAACAGTCAACCAAGCCACAACAATTCTGAAAAATATAACACATGTAAATATAGGAAAATGAGAAACTAGACAAAGACCTCACTGCTATTAAAAAACACAATCTGGAAAAGTACACCAAATTGATGGAGGAGGACAGCATATTCTATTTTAAGTGTTAGCAGCAGTAGGATTGCCACTTTGTAGCTTTATTTCAAGACATACCAATTTCACTGAAAGTGTAAAACACTGTAGAAAGGCATTTGGCTCAGTCTTGGTAAACATCTCTCGCCTCAGCAGAACACCACCATTTTCCATCAGACTTAAGTACTGATCACATAAAAAATGATGAGATAATATCGGGGAATCTGAGATAGCAGGTGATTAATCATACACAATTCATACACACGAGTTTTTAGTAGTCCTTTAATTACAAGATGCATATATGAGAGAACATACAAAGATCCGATTAAAACAAAAGGTGGCGTGGGAAGGAGAAAATTCTGTACACCTAATGAAACATATCCAGCAAAGAGCTTTTTTCTCACATTCCCTGGTGTTCTTGCTCACCTACATGAAGGAGATGGGGATCGGTAACATAAAGGATGCGAGCACAGGATCCATCTGTCCCACAGATGGACATCATCTTCCCACTTTGCCACCGCACTACTGGAGCAACTTAATGCCAATATCTGACAATTTAATACTTTATGTGCTCACTCACACGTTTGCACTGGAGTTCACGTGCCTTGTCAGCACCAGGTAATGCTCATCAGTAGTTAAGGAAAAAAAAATAAAATCAAGTTTTCACACCGATGCATGAGCAATGCAAAAGCAAATATAAATCCAAAACTGAATAGCGCTTCAGAGTTAATTTTAAATATAAAAAGTATTCCGTAACACAATTAAACAAGTTTACTTAATTTTGTTTTAATAGCCGAGAGACGAAATACCCGCGATACGCAGAGTCTGCAGAGCGCGGAGCAAACCGGAGAAAACTAAGTGCCAGACACAAGCGGAGCCCCTCGAAAAGGGCTGCAGCAGCGCAAAGGGCACCGGGGGGGAGGAAAAGGGGGTTCAGCCCCCCGGACCCCGCTCCCGGCACCGCGGGAGGGAAGGGGGCTCAGCCCCCCCGGACCCCGCTGCCGGCACCGCGGGAGGGAAGGGGGCTCAGCCCCGCGGCCGCAGCGCTCCCAGCCGCGGCTCCGAACGCGGTGTCGGGGCTGTGGGAGCCGCTGCCTCCCACCCGTTGCCGGTGGGCGCGAGACACGGGCGATCGGGAATTTGAAGGTGTTCGGCTATCCCCTCTTCAGTTCCGCTACCGGCGAGGAAGCGCCCCGGCTCCAAACAAGTCGCTCCCGTCCCCACCCGCCCCTTCCCTCGACGAGCGCACCCTCCTCTCCTTCCCCTCCACCCCGACCGGCGCAGCCCCCTCCCCTTTCCTTTTCCCCCTTCCCCAACAGCCGCAGCCCCTTCCCTTTCTCTTTCCCTTTCTCCTCTCTCCCTACGGGCGCAGCCTCTTCCCCTTTTCTTTTCCCTTTCCCATTTCCCCTTCCCCGATAGGCGCAGCCCCTTCCCTTTCTCTTTCCCTCTTCCCCGACGGGAGCAACCCCTTCCCCTTTCCTCATTTTCTCCCTTTTCCCTACCTTTTGCATTCTCCTCCCCACGGGCGCATCCCCTTTCCCCCTCTTCCCCTTCCCCGACGGGCGCATCCCATTTCCCCTTTTCCCTGTCCTTTTTCCCCTTCCCCGACGGGCGCATCCCATTTCCCCTTTTCCCTGTCCTTTTTCCCCTTCCCCGACGGGCGCATCCCATTTCCCCTTTTCCCTGTCCTTTTTCCCCTTCCCCGACGGGCGCATCCCATTTCCCCTTTTCCCTGTCCTTTTTCCCCTTCCCCGATACGCGCAGCCCCATCTCCTCTCCCTTTCCCCCTCTCCCCCTTCCCCGCCGGGTGCAGCCCCTCTCCTCAGGGGCGCTCCTGGGGCGCCACGGCAGCCCCCACGCTCCCGCTCCCGCTCCCCGCATACACGTACCGTGACCGGAGCGCTGGAAACCTTCGCCCCGCTCCGGGATCAGCGCGGAGCCCCGCCCAGCAGCGCCACAGTGACCCGCCTCAGCCTCGCTCCGCCGCGGGTGTGCGGCTGCCCCCGCCTCGCGCGCCCGGCTAGTCCCGCCGCCCCGCCCCGCGCCCCCATTGGCAGCTCGCGCCCCCTCCTCCCCGCCTATCCCAGCCCCCGCGCCGCGCGGCATTGTGGGAATTGTAGTCGAGGGGGGCCGGACTACAAACTCCAGGAGCCCGCGCGGCTGCCGGTGAGTTCCGGGCAACGCCTGGTGTGTGCTAACAGCGGCGGTCGCTTCCTCCTCGCAGGCGCTTCCGGCGGGGCGGCGGAGCCCACTGGAGACCGGGGGCAGGTGAGGTGCCGTGCCCTGCCGCCGCCCTTCTCCTCTCGGCGCGTGCCCGCGGAGGGGCGACCGCGTTTAGAGAGGGTGCGGGCGGGAAGGGGTAGCTAGTGTTTTTGCGTAGGGCCTGGCTCGCCCTTTGGGGCTGCGCCGCGTTAGAAGCGTAAAACTCCTTCCAGCATCGGGGCCCGGCGGTAGGTCCCGCCTCAGGTGAGCGCGGCCTCAGGCCTCGCCGCGCGGGGCGGGCGGGGGTCACCCCTCCCCACCCTCGCTGGAGGGGGGGACCGGCCCTGCTGGGCGTGTGACCCGTTTCCTTTCGCCTCATGGTGGGGGGTTGTCCTGCTCCCTGCCCTTCGCGCGGAGACACGGGTCGTTTGAGGCCCTCCCCGCTTGGGGTTGGGGGCGCCCCGGCTGGAGGCCTCAACCCTGGGCGAGGGTGATGGGAGCTGCCTGGGGAGGGAGGGGAGGGCGATGGGAGCTGCCCGGTTCCGGAGGCCTCCCGCAGGCCCGGCTGTACGCGTTATTTTTAGCTCGGCCCGAGGTGGGAGCGGAGCTGTCAGGTGGCCGCCAGCAGCGCCTGTCAGGCGAGTGGAGAGCCGGGCATCTCGGCGCCTTCCTGGCCGCCGCGGAAAGCGGTGTGCCGGGCAGGGACAGTGCGGAGCCTGAGCTGTGCCACTGGGGGAGGCTTTGAGTCCCTTTTCGCTGCTCGCCTAACTGGTGAGTTTGTGGTGTCTTTCCTGTAGCTTACACATGCCTAGACACAGGTTGATGGCTGAAAGCTTGGGCCTGGTTTGTGCTATTCTTATCAGAGGACCTAATTGCCCTCTGGTGTTTGTGGATTTGTCAGAATGTGTTTATGTGCTTGAAACTGTGTCTTACCTGTTGGTGTTTGCTAGAATAATAGCTCTACTTTCACACACTTAAAAAGATCTTGAAAGAGAAGCAGGGACAAGTTTTGATTATGTGTGCTAAGAACTGTGACCTGTTTCAGTTATACCATAAAATAATTCTAATGTTGTCAACTAGTGCAGTTGGCTATTCAGGCACAGAAGCTGGGTGTATTAGGACAGACTAAATCAATTCCATTTTGAAGTTCAGTATTGCAAAAGAATGTGAACTGAGTGTAAGCCTGACTTCAGAGTAGACTTGGATTTTGGTTTTTTTTTTCTTTTAAGTTGATGCCATTCTAAAAACAGACATCTTGGGTTTATTGCAAGTTCATGTGACTTCTGAATTAGTCATACAGATTGTTCTTACAATAATAAAATGCATAAGTGGCTATGCTTTGTCAGAGTGAACTCAACTGTAAGTGGCTATTATGTGTGTGTGGAGATGCTTGAAAACTGTCTGTCCTAGCAAGAGGCGTTTAAAGATACTTTTAAAACATCAATGCTCTTTTCTGATGACATTCCTTTTAACTCTTTAGTGAAACTGCTAGGTGTAAGAGTTAGAGGGATATGGAATCAGTACAATAGAGTACCATTTTAAAAATCTCTTTGCTGTTTTTACTGATTTTAAAATACAGAGTTGGTTAACATAGGAGTTGATTTGTATGCCTGTTCCAATGAATTCAACCGTACTGTCGCAATATTACCTCAGCTTCAAAAAGAAGGTAGTTATATATCTTCAGCACAGAGCTTTTATGCTTGGTACCATATAGTCTGATTTATAGAATGGGAAATAATTACAGTCTATACTTCAAATACGGTGCTGGCAGGTAAGTTACAATCTGACAAGGAAAAGGAGCGTGGGGTTTTGATTTCTTATAAGTGACCCTTAATAAGGGGAATCTGGCTAGCCAAGCTGTGTGTGGGATGTACATTTAGTTAAAAGAGCATACTCTGCAATTTTTTGTTTCTTCTGTAAAATTTGCAACTCTAATTAGTAAATTACCTAAACTATCTCCTCCCATGCATGTTGGTTTTACAAACAGGAACCAATTCTTTACCACTGAATTCGGGATAGAGTTCATGCTACTAGTTCCTTTTCCCCATCTTTCTTCCTCAACTTAAATTAGTTTTCCTAGTAACTCAGGAGTTCAGGTCAGGTTAAAGGTAAAACCTGCTTTTGTATTCTCACTGCAAAAAGTGACGCAGAACTTCTTGTCAGTAAGGATAGCCTTTTCTAGAAGGAATAGGACTGTAGTTTTTGCCTGAAACTGTCCATTGAAATAATCATTCTGGTAGATCACTGCCTCAGGCCTTGTTCCTCTTTAGTACCTGTCTAAAAAAGAGTATTAATGTCTAGGTGGCTGAAGTGTTTCCATATCTATAGTAGATAGAGCCTGGAGAAGGGAATAGAGACAGCATCAGTGTATAGGTAGATCTACTGAAGACTGAAATCCTGCCAACTGATGCTAGTGGTTTTGTTTTAAAACTCTTCAAAAGCTGTAGTCACGAGGCTCTGCTCTTTTCTCTTTAAACACTGTTTCAAAAGGTACTGTTAAGCACTTTTATTTTTGTGGATACCTTGCTTGTTTTCACACTGGCCAATGGGCAGATGTGGATTTGGGGAAGATCACTTACACTCTCTGATGTTTATATTTTTATTAAGTAGCTCTTCAGTTCTGCTACTTGATTTTTAGTGCGTGACCCAAAGTCTGTCAGTAAATGACACAGATTAGAGAAAGCAGATTATCACCTTAGATACTGACAGCAGTAGTTGTACATTTTGCGAAGTGTGGCTTTTTTTCCTGTTTACCCTTTTTGACTTACAGGAAGTTTATCTTAATGTAGGGTATTTTTCTGATACACTTTAGTTGAACGATTTAAAATGTCAGTGGATGGATATGGGGGAATAGGTCTTTCAGAGAACGCTTCCAAATTTGTTCCTTATCTAAAATGGACCAGTTCTCTTGACGTATGCTGAATAGCTGGGATAATATATTAGTGTTAGGAGTTAAAGGTTAGGATATAAAATTTGTACTGATAGTGAAAGTGTATTTGCCATGTTAGTATAGAATGCCCTATACTATTTTATCTCTTGGCATACAGCTTGATGTGTTCAATGGCTTAAGTTTAAGCAGCAGTATTGTGTTAGCTGGCACCTTAGCACAGTTCTTAAATTTAGATTCTCTTTAAATTCTCTGTGTCATTCTGTACATTCTCTCTGTCATTCTGTACATTCTCTCTGATGCTTGATTTCATCTGATTATGTAGCATGAAGAATGACTTCTAGTTACATGTATACAGATTTGAACCTGTGGAATCATTGTAACAAAGAAGATCGGGCTTACCTGCAGGTTAAAATTTGGCAGTCTGTCTATTTCAGACAGCATATCCTACTATATTCTTGCTGTCTTCCCCTCAGACCAATTAACAAGTTTGCCAGCTAAGTTTTTGCATCTTACAGCAATTTGCCAGGATTTTCTAAACTGTGTGGCTACGTTATGCTGTTCTAGTGCATGGCCTTCTCATGGAATCTTATTCCTTTTTGGTTTTTTTTTTTGAGAAGGTAAAAAAACAATTGGCAGGTGAAACTGGAGTAAACTCATCTCAAATAAGACTTCTTTAAGATTGTAGTGAACTGAAGCTCTTAGAAGACAGTGCTGCCATAAAACTTTGCAGCTATGTAAATGGCGGCTTTGGAATTCATACCAGAAAAAACGCTGAAAGTTCCTCGTTGCTGCATGAGAATCTACTTTGAACTTGGGCTTTTGTCAGGCCATTCTGAAGGCCAGTGGGCTCTCTAATAATGTACCTAATTAATGGGACAGAAACTTCACTTTTCATGGGAATTTGGTCCATAAACAGGATCGATACTTTCTTCAAAGGTATTTGTGTGTGGTTTAGTGCAACTAAATGCAAATAAATGTGGGATGTTTTTGTGAAGAGTTTTATCCCTGCTATTTGACACTAGCAAAGACTGTGATGCATCCAGATTGTGTCTGAAGATGTGAAGAAGTTGATCTGTAGCTGCAAGGACAAATTGTGTGGCAATCTTAGCAGTCAGGTACTTGCATGACAGCGTGATGCTTCCTAGTGTTGTATCCTCTGGCAAATGAGAAGATTTCTGGAATACTGAACCAGTGTGATATATTGTATATATTTCTTATGATGGCAACAAAAGTATTTGATGTTCTTATCTATTTGTGGTGTGCATGTGTATTTAAATCCACCTCTTCTCTTCAGTCGCAACACTTGTATCCTTTGTGTTAGTATAAATCCAAGGACTTGTAGTTTGTTTGAAGAGTGTCAGTGTCTGGTAAAGAGGTAATAGATGGTACATAATTGTTTTTATATGGGGGGTTTAACTGTGCTGTGGATTAGTAACAATAGCTTATGACTGTTCAGGAGAAAATGAGTTCTTCGTTGTAGTCCACAGTGTAATAGCTTTTCATCATCATAAAAATCCATCATTTGAGTTAGTATTTCCTTTTCTTTGTGGATACTGCTAACCCATAAAAACAAAGTAATTATATCTAATGGTTATTTTGTCCTTTTTTGCCCTTCTTCCTATGATCAAAAAATCTTTTTGGTAGACTAGAACTGTGTTCAATGACCTGATTTAACTGTTTTAAAAACTTATTTTGTTGAGGATACAGTACTCTAGATAAAAAGTTGCAGTAAATTAATCCATGAATACTGTCTTCAGTGGTGCTTGCTAATGTAGTATCTTGCAAGAGTATATATTTTTACTGAATCTTCAGAGACACAGAATTATCAGAAAAACAAACAGCTCTCTGTCCACGCTGCCCTTTACATGTGAGATTCTTTAGTGCAGGGAATATGCATGTATAACAAATGGGACAGCGTCTGCTTTCACTTGTGAGTGAAAACTTGTTCAGACAAGTTCCCTCTCCCCCATGTGAGTAGACTTTGCATTAATTTATGTAGCTCTGAATCAAGTTTTTAAAGATATTGAACTTTCTGAGGAATGACAAATATTTGCATCTTCCATGTTCTTGACAGCTGTGAAATGCCTGTCGTAGATGATAAAAACGTCAGAGTCATGTTTTTTTGCAATTCCACTCATGTGGACATATCTCATCCATACAGACCCCTTCTTGAAGTCTCAGGATTTTGTAGTGTAGCTGTAGGAATCTGGTCATATGTGTCATGTTGAAAGGCTGGAATAGTGAGGGAAGCAAGATGAGATGTTGCACTGAGTAGTCCATGTCAAAAGACGTCTATAAAGAGCTGTTGCTTCTTACTGTAGTCATGTTTAATTTTTCTTCAAACCATGTTTTAAGTGTTGGCTGTTTCTGTAGTGTGACAACTTCTTCACTTGTTTTTTTCATTTTGGGGTATATTCATGCTGCCTAATCTTATACTTGGATGAGACATGCACAGTACTTGTAGTCATTAGGGTTCTCTGTGCTTAAAATAATCAATAACAAATTTCACTCGTATGATTTTAGTTAAACTACTATATACCTGCCCTGGGCAAAAAAGAATATCTGTTCTATATAAACAGCCTGAAGATTTTTAGCCAGTACAGAGTGTAACGAGGAATATAGCATGAAAAAAAAATCTTGGCACTTTTTAGCCTGTTCAGACTACAGGAAACTCACATTGATTACAGTAGTAGCTTCTACTGTTTCCTAAAAATTTTACTTTAATGTCTTACTAAAATATCAATAAAAGCAGTACAAAACCACACAAATGCCTAATTTCTGAAGCTTGTTAGGAGGAAAAAAACCCTCTTTTGGTGCATTAAATTCTCTAAGTGAATCTAAAAATTAAAACTGTTAATCTCTTTCTGTGAATCTTTATTTCTAACTTAGACTTCAGGTCTTTAAACTGAACTATTTTATAGAAAATATTTTAAAAGAATCTTATGAACAGAAAATATAGCAGGCTATAACAAAGACTTCTTATGAACTGTAGAGTGAGCTTTTTTGTTTTCCACGTAATTTCTGTGTCTGAGCAATGATCACTCCATGTTGGATAAGATGAGCTGGACTGGGTGGAGAGCTTCCAAAATCTGGGTTCAGTTACTGGAACAATAATTTTCCATTGAGTTAACATAGTTAGGGACACACCCGGAGCGGAAACATGACTTAAGACTTTTGCTTGTATAAAAACAAAGATGTAGTATTTGGAATTTGAATGGGTAGAAAGTACGACTTATCTCCAGCAGAATCACAGCTTGATGCATGTGTGAAAGCGTGGCGTATTTATAGGTGGTTTTACTGTTAATTGTCACAATATATCTGTATGAGTTTGGGGCTTGCAGAGTGTAATGCTTTCCAAGCCTTTTATATATATGAGTTGATAGGAGTCTTATGCTCCAGCTTACAAGTGTTGGCAAGATTTTTGTAATACATATCAAATAAATCATGTCTTTCTAGAAAAGATTAATTCTATAAGTACTTGAAGTAAGACATATTTGGTAGTACCTTGCTCTCTAAAGTATCTGTTCACTTACTAGATTTCGGTTAGTATTTCCAAGTTATGTGAAGTAGTCCTTCCATGTTTACTCAAGTCATGTCATAAGTAATTAGTAAAGGACCAGTGTTGTTCTGTGCCTTTTCATTTGTAGAACCTGCCAGTCATGAGTATTCATAATTGTGTTTGTGTTTTTGTTTTTCTCTCGCACAACCTAAGGACAATATATTTTTCAAGTACTTCAAGTATTCTTGCACAACGAGGAAAAAGAAGAAACATTTCAGTGAATGAGGAGTTTTTTGCTTCTATAGTGTTTTCCTTGAGAAGTGGGTCTTTGAATGAGGATGACAATGGAAGAGATGAAGAATGAAGCAGAGACCACTTCTATGGTTTCCATGCCCCTCTATGCTGTTATGTACCCTGTCTTTAATGAGGTAAGCTGCATTTTGCTTTACAATGTAACAATCCCTGTTATATTGGGAAGTATGATCACAGTAACAGGTTGCTCATCTTGACTGGGAAAGCTTTGTGTCTAACATAGTCTTTTTTCTATGCATTGTTTTACCCTTCTTTCCGTGAATACAGTTTCATGCTTGTCAGACTGGTAATTGACTTGGGCCTGATCTCTTTTCTTACCGTTTGCAGAGGAGTTTCGTGAAACTTCTAAGTCCTGCATTCTGTGGCAGGAAGAAATGTACAACTGAATATGCACCTGTAAACAGCTTGATCCATTTTAATTTTGCTGCTATTGGCTACAATTGAATAGGATATTTGTTTTTCTTTTAGTATTAGAGATGATCAGGAGGTTCTCAAAAGCTTCTGTCACACTTCTCCTGTTAGCTGGATAAATGCAAAATACGTGACATATTTGGTTTTAATGTTTTTATTCGAGTGGGAATCTTTTCTTTGGGATCAAATTTTATAGTATCTCCCCCTCAACTTCTTGAGACCAGTAGCTGGAATGCTTCTGTCAGTTCCCTTATTCATTATGCTGTATAAGGCAACGTGTGAGTACTTGGTTTGTTCTGCTAACATTAGAATTGCTAATAACTCTAAACTTTTATTGCAGCTAGAAAGAGTAAATCTATCTGCGGCGCAGACACTGAGAGCAGCTTTCATTAAGGTGAGAAGTAACGTATTGCAGAATGATTATTTAAAAGGTAAATTGTAAATACTGAAACTAAAAAATCAGCTGTCTTATTTCCTTGTGTCTTTGTTTGAAGACTACATCCTTGATCCAGTGTCTAAAAATGACAAAATAAAGTGGACAGTAGCGTAGACTGTCAGTTTGAGATGTCTGCAAATTTTCAGTAGAAATCTGAATTATACAAGTGTATTGAGCCATTTAAAACAAACAGAATTTTGTCATGTCCCTGTAGTACAAAGGCTTACATGAGGAATTGGTCAGTGAAGGTAGTAAACTTAATCTAAGTGTGACAAGATTATGTAGAATAGGTGCTCATGAGAAATAGGCACGTAACAGATTTTGAAACTGTTTTACCAAGTGAAGTGTAATGGGATTATTTTGTGGATGAGGTATAAGTTCACTGCTTGTATCCTCATCCAACAGTGAATGGAATGAAGATTCTTTTATCTCTTCTATTATGTTCCTAAAGAATGAAAATACAGATATTCCTTTATTATTGAAGTGGTGATCTTTTGAAATTCCTTGAATAAAAATGATTGTAGTCATGACATATGTTAACATGTGAGCTGTACAACTAAGTAATACTTCCCTGTTTACACACTTAGGACTGTCTATGTAGACTTAAATTTAAGTCTCAACTAGAGCTCATACAAGTTAAATGTTTTTACAACTAGTGGTAAGGAGTGAAGCTGATAATGCAAATACTGAGATATGGGTGGAAATGATAGTGCTAGATAAAAACCCACACATCCTCATTCAACACAGCATTATTTTCTCATAGCAGCACAGGTAGTAGGAATACCTCCAGTGTTAGTTTAGCTTGCGTTTATTTAGGTATGTCATCAATCAAAAGGGTTTTTTTCTGAAAAAAGCAATTTCAAGTTGATGTTTGAGCGTATGATATGATTCATAAGAGGCACATTTATAAAATGTCATTTGGAGGATGGGGGAGTAGCACCTGTGTTTGAGTGAATTAAATCCCAATGGATACAATGTCTTTGTCTCAAAGCTTAGTGTTTATGGAAATAGAATATAGAATTTCACAAAGAAGTTTCTTATTCAAATCGAAATGAGCGGAAAGGCTTATTGGAAAAATTGTTTGTACAGAACTGATCCAAGAAAAATGGATATTAGAGTGGAAGAATGGTTTTCAATGTAATCTTGGTAGTTTAAAGCCTTTAGACTTTTAAAGTTTCTGACAATCTCCTGCAGTATGTGAAGCAAATTGTATGAAATCTGCCTTTGTGATTGCAATATTCAGATCTTGCATATTTAAGAACGATAAAGATTTTTTTTTTTGCTATACAGGCTGAAAAAGAAAATCCAGGTCTTACACAGGACATCATTATGAAAATTTTGGAGAAAAAAAGTGTGGATGTGAACTTCACAGAGTCTCTTCTGCGTATGGCAGCTGATGATGTAGAAGGTAATATCTTTTATGTTGAATAAGTGTATTTTTCATTAGACTTAATTAGGAACATGCATTTCTCTATACCTATTTTCAGAAGAGGTTATTTGTTTCTTGATAGATTATTTTTTATGTTTATTTTCAGTGTGGCAGAAGAATATTTGTGTTTTCTGAATACCTCTTTGGAAGAAATTAAATTTCCTTAAGAAACATGCTTGGCCAATAAGAGAAAGAAACAAAATTAATTTTTAGAACTGTTTATGGGGGTGCATCGTTCACCTTTTGCACTACTAACAAAAAAGAAAAAAGCGTCTGTGGACCATAGTATTCAGATTCCTTTCCATGGCTTGAAATTAAAAGCAGTAGTTATACTGTCAGAAAGGGGAGTACACAGTAGGCTTTATTTTAACACTGCATTAGTGTAGTGTCTTCAGTGTCTCACGTAAAGTAAGATGGGGTCTCTTTCCAACTTGCGATGATAGAGGTTATTATTATTGCACTGTGTTTATGTAGAGCATATTCACTGCAATTTTCTGGTCATGGCTATTTTTGTTGCTGTTCACCGCCAAATGTAACATGGCAACACTGCTGTGTTTTATGAAGTAGTGTTTTTAGCTGTCACTAGATACTCAAGGGGAAACTAATGGTAATTTTCTAATATATTCTTCTTGTCAGAGTATATGATTGAAAGACCAGAACCAGAATTCCAAGATCTTAATGAAAAGGCACGAGCACTTAAACAGATTCTTAGTAAGATTCCTGATGAGATCAATGACAGAGTGAGGTTTCTTCAGACAATCAAGTAAGTACCGTATTATGTATTTTTCTGCAGATTGAGGGGTCCTGCTTTGTATTTAAATCTGAATGCTCAAATGCTATAGGAGATGCTATCAACACTGTGTTCCCATTGGAAAGGAGCCTGATCCTTACAAGTGAGCGGGCAGTGTTGAGGGTATTTAATGAGTGTTCCATGTTACTTGATCAGACTCAACTTTGTTTTCTAGCTTAAATTCCTGTGTCACTGGTCTAGCTCTTTGCGTGTGGTCTTGCTATATCCTTTCTGATACTTGTTCTGTAGAGATCGTTTTAAAAAGTTTTTAACTACTAGTAAGGGATTAAATTCCAACATTTGAATAGGATAACTTAAGGATCTTACAACTATCTTTTTATTGCCAAATAGGGACATCGCAAGTGCAATAAAGGAGCTTCTTGACACAGTAAATAACGTCTTCAAGAAATACCAGTACCAGAACCGGCGGGTACGTGCAATAATTCATTTTATGCTGTGTTTTTAATAGTATAAGGGGAAGAACTTCCTTTTCATCAGAGGATGAATAGGAGAGCTTAACTGGTCCATGACACAACAGTTTAACAAAAGGATTGGTGTATGGTGGGTAGGTCTCAGCAGCTCTATGGGAAGAGGGCAATTTCTCTGTGTGTCTGTTAGAAAAAAAATCAAGATTCTGACTGTAAGAAACAATATGTGCATTAAGACTCTGCTCCTGTTTTTTTTTGTTTCTTAGGCACTTGAGCACCAAAAGAAAGAGTTTGTAAAATACTCCAAAAGTTTCAGTGATACTCTGAAAACCTATTTTAAAGATGGAAAGTAAGTATGTTTTTGTGCTAACATTTTACATAATGTAAGGTCTTGTTGAACAATAGGGGAAAATAGGACAAGCTTTTGGGCATAAGCTACCTTCTTCAGGACTTGCCGAATTTTTTTCCTCTCCAGTGTCCTCAGACCGTGATAGCTGCTTTAAAATGCATTTATTCCTTTTGTAATGCTTTTAAGAAAAAATAAATCTGGTAAATGCACCACCATACAACACCCATGTGCAGTATTAGCTTTGAGTTTGGATATGTTTCATGGCCTTGTGTGGTTTTTTTCAGTATATACAAGGACAAAAAAAACTTATGAATGCTTTATTGAAAAAAGTAGTCAACTTATTTGAAATATAATTTGCAAATATTAAACATCTGTGCAGTGTTTTCTTCATAATTCCTTATAGTGTTTTGCAGTATTTGGCATTACTCAGCTGATTAATCTTTTCATATTTGAACATTTTGGCCTTCAAACTGAGGCTTTTTTCAGGTCACTGTACTTGTTTATTTCACTGAAGTAATAAAAATGTGAAAAGGGTTGCATGTGTTGTGCATGTACCCCAACCACACTGAATAAGACAGGCTTTGTTTAGCTGTATGTGAAGCCACTGTGCTATGTATTGTGGGCATAAGCTTTAAGTGCCTTAAGTATTGCAAAAAATGCCAGGTGAGGCATGTATTTCATATCCTTGTGGAATCAGAAGTAGTTTAAATCTGAACTGCATGTTAAATAAGATGCTTTCTGGTGGGAGCAGGGTAATGGCACTAAGCTGAAGTCAAGTTTACAGGCATCATGACTGAGCTGAAAAACTCAGTGATCCTCCACTGCTTTCTTAACAAAAAGTTACCTAAAATAGTATTTCACTTCCATGTGTGTGTGCTTAGTATTTCTTGAGGAAAGAGTTTAAAATTCTGAAATTACTGGGGTAGTAAATGTTCAGTTCTGAAAAGAACAGGAACTTAATGATCATCTGCTCCGCACGTTTTCTTAGTTAGCTAAAACCCCAGAACTAAATGATTGGTATGTTAGTCATGATTGAGAGCCCAAGTCTTTAAGTTCCTGTCAATAAACATAGTCTTTATAGGATTCACTATGTAAATAAGTCTATTTGTTTGCCAGCAATAAGTTTCAGGTAGATCACGATATGGTAAAACATCAAGATGCTTCCAGTTTGCAGAGCCTAGATGGCAAGATATTTAGTTGTCTAAACTTAATCCTGTATTTATTGAATAACGTGTTTCTAAAAATGTCTTAAGCAATATCTTTCTCTTTTAACAGGGCAATAAATGTGTTCATAAGTGCCAACCGACTAATTCATCAAACCAACTTGATACTCCAGACCTTCAAAACTGTGGCCTGAAAACTGTATATGTTGAGAGTTGTACTTTTCAATGGTGGATAGGGTACCTTTATATGTAAATTTTAAAGTTTTGACTGTATAAATTATAAGCCCCTCTTGAGGGGCCTAATGCAGGATTTTGAATGGGATTATTGCCATCTTACACCATATTTTTGTAAAACATTGTAGCTTAATCATAATCTCACGATGAAGATTTTGCATCACTTTTTGCTATTATCATTCTTTTCAGAATTATAAGCCAAAAGAATTTACGCCTTAATGTGTCATTATGTAACATTCCTTATAAGAATTGTAAATATTTGGTGTTCTGTTTCTGACATTTTAACTTGAAAGCGGAAAACTGCAGAATTATGTATTTAACAATATTGGTGGCAAATATTCAATAAATAGTTTACATCTGTTAGATTGTCTTTTTGTATGTGAATAACAATGCATAACTCATCTTTCTAGAACTGCAGAACATTCATTAAATGGAAAGATTAAAACTACTTGGGTGCTTAAAGCTACTGGCAATTCAAATCAGTATATAATGAGGGTTTTTCCTTAAAGCTGAGATTTTTGTCTGTGGTCTAATAGTAGACCGGAATAATTCTATTAAAATGTCTTTGGCAAAATAATAAAGAAACCTAGAAGTGAGGTGTGCTTTTGTTTTTGATAGGAACTAAATCCCACTTCTCTACAGCTCTGTTGATGGTGAGTTAACAGTTTTTTACTCTTAGACTACTCTGAAGTTTTGAGCAGAGGGTTGCTTTGAATATATGCAGCTGACTATGCAGTAAAGGGTGAATTTAACATATAACTGGGTTTTACATTGCTACCATTTTGGGAGAGAGACTAGAACTCTTCACGTAGCACTAGTGATGTCTATACTATGCATGCCAGTAAGGCAACTTTTTCAGGGATTGAAGTCATGAGACCTCGGTTGACAAAATTTATCTGGGTAGATGGTTAAGAACTGCTGGTGGACAGATTGAAACTTTATCTTTGTGATTTCATCGTAATATTTCACAGTAAGTTCTGATGGATATCTTGCATGCCCCTTTGAAATGCACCTTGAGTTTATTTTTGAAATAGAATTGTTATAGAATAAGGAGAAGTCTTTGATATATTTGCATGGCCATAACTAGTAAGTTTAGGAAAGAATGCAGTTTATAAAACTGCACAGGCTGTTGAAGGAACATCACTTCAAAGTGAAAGAGCAAAATTGCTACAGATCTATTCCTTCTTTAGGTATAATTGATGAAGAAGAGGTACAGCCAGACTTTTCTTGTGTACTGACCTGGTGCTCTGTTACTCACATGGGGCAAGTGCCTTATCCAGAGTTCAATAGCTGGGTCTTCAAATTTGGTATTCTGCTTAAGTGATGTAAAAGGGGAAAATAATATCTTCAGCCCTCCAAAATAGCACCGGATGTTCTGCTGTATGTCTGTGCATGGAAATGTTTCCTTGATGGAAGCACGGACTATAGTCAAATATAACAGTGGGAAGGAGAGTGTTAAGTAAAAGTGAGATCTTGGTAGTATTGATTGTGAATTTCTTGGTTACAGAAGCTTTAAATGGGACATGGCCCTTAAAGCTTGCTGTTCAGGCTGTTTTCTCTTGACTGGCTTTTTGTGTTTATGAGCAAGTCGAGGGATGCATCTACAGTTTGTAGTTAAAACTTTGTTAGTTATTAAAGCTTGGCATGCTAAACTGTAATTTCTTGAAAAGTGGTAGAAGAGAAGCAATGTTAGCAGTCACAAAGGAGGCATCCTGACTAATTTAAAGTAATATTTAATTTGCATCTTTTGAGTACTGTAAGTAAAAAGGTTGAGAAGTCTTTTTTGCAGATGATGTTAACTTAAGTTGTAGTACCAAGGGACTTAATGAAAACTAATTAGTTAGAAAGGGATAGGCACCCAGAGTTTGTGATGCTTCATTTAATTTGAAAAGTGTGTTTTGGTACTGAGGAGGCTGCACCAGTGGCTGTAAGGAGAGACATGAAAGCTTGGGTTATAGTTTGTGAATTGGATTTAATTCCAGTAAAATTCTGAGGTTTTTTTTCTATTTTCTTGGATTGAGAACTACAGTAGGTAGTGTGGAAAGTCCTTATTAGTTGAATGATATCATGTTTATGTTTGCAGAGGATGTGGAAAAAAAAAAAAAAGAATTCACCCAAAACTGACTTGGTTCCCAAAGGAGATGCTGTATTATGTCCTGCTAATTGATTCCTTGAAGTTAAAATCAAAGAGGCTATCAATAAATGAACTATTCCTGTTCATTTCTTTCTACAGCCTATATTGGGTAAAAGGTACTAAGTATAGAGCTAAGCTTCAGGTAGTCTGGCCAATGTGTTTTGGGTTTTCTGTAACCTTACTGTGATCTTTTTGTTACACTTTAAAAGTAATGGAAAATTATTCATTGTAATCAATGTCTGGCAATGGGAAAACTTGAAAACTTATGTCTTCAGGTCACACTTTTCTGTTGTATGCAGTGAATTCATATCTAGTGGTCTTAAAAATGTTATTTTCCACTGAGTATGAGCTGGGGCATATGTCTGTTAATTTGTATTGCTGTTTTGCACTTTACTATTCGAGTTACCTGAGTAGCCAACAGTAAGTTTCTCTTAAGGATTTCTAATACAGCAGTTAGTGTTGCAAAATGCTATTAGAAGATTTCTGCTGTGAATGTGGGTTATAATTGATATGCTAATGTTAACATACAGAAAACCAATCTAATAAACAAAATAAAACTTTGTATATTTGTTAATGAAGCAAAGAAATGTCTTAATCAATTGTTTTGATCTTTCTCAGCCTATAAAAAATGAAGAAAAGCTTAGATTGACTTCTTTTGTGTTAGAAGCTTCTTGTTTTAATACTGAAAGTTTTGTTTAAAAGTCTGTAAGATGTGCAAGGTGCCTAGCTCAGTATAAGCTTTATCTTGAGTTGAGATAAAGTGTTAAGTATGAAATTTCATGGTGTTCTGGTGTCAGAACTTCTATTTATCCAGGCAGTAAGATGAAATAGTATCAGGCTTCATTAGGCATTATCTTTTCATATAATTTTACCGAGATTACCGCTGATGTGTTCCTTCTTAACATTCTTTTTGGATCTCTCACTGCATGTCAAGGGAGGATTTGCCTTGTTCATTCTGCATCTCTGATTTATCTGATCTCTTCATTTTACAAAGAGACTGCATGCTTCTCTGAATTGGGTGTGGAGTGAAATGATTATCTCAACAAGCTTTCCACAAATCTTAAGTTTTAGATCATTCCATTATGAAGAGGAGATAAAATAAATGTAACAATGTGTGAGATATCAACAACCACATTATCAGTTACCTTTGGAGGCAGGTGCAGGCTGTTCCGCTTGACAATATTGCTTTGCAATGTGCAGTCTGGGTTATCTTCCCACGGGACTGACCATTGCCCTCTGAAAAAGGTTTTGCAGGCAGTTTTCACTTGTGAGCTGTGGGAGCTCTGCTAGCGTTGCATTATGATTCAGCGTGTTCGGCCACTTTGTCATTTTTGACTCCGCTGTTTTGATTTCCCTCATACTCTTCTAGGCAGACGTTGCTCTTGAGACAAGTAGGAAATGTGCTTCATGAATGGAACCACTTCCTAGCAGCAGCCTTAGCACTAAAAATTGGGACTGAAAAGATGTTCCTGGGTCATCGTTTGGTTTCCTGTTGCAGAAATTGAAAAGTACTGTATAATGGTCATAAATCTATTTTAAAACTAGCTGCTTTGTCCTTGTTCCTCTTGGGAGATGTCATTTTAAAACAGTCCGAAAGAAAAAAAAAAATCACCTTCAAATATTGAAGTTTAATATGCTGCATAAATTTAATTTATGATGGAGAATTCACTAACCTTGTCCACAGACAGCTGTTCTTTCTCCTTCTTCCCTTGGTCTTGGGATAAATTGTGTACCATCTTGGGCTTCACTTTTTAAATATACAGAATCCCAGGTTTCTGGTCCTTTAAAAAGAGCAGAGATATAGGCAACAGTAAGTTTGCTCTTTTGAGGCTGAAATAAGATTTTCTTTCCTTGTGCTTGTAATAAAAACTTGAATTTTGCAACAAAGTCATTGGAGATTGTGTATGGGTGGTGAAGCAGGAGGGTTTGGCTCATCTAGAGATTTTCCTGGAGGTGATGCCTGTTAACTTCTCTGTCCTTCTTTCCTGCCTCATAGCTTGGCTGTTGTAGACATAATGCTTGATTTCTGAGAAAGCAAAATGCTTTTGACTAGGTACAATGCATAGCAATTGTCTTGCTGGATGGCAGAAGCATCTGCTCCTTAACTTCATTTGTCTCATTTCCTCCTTCCCTGTCACTCTGTGGCTGCTGTAACAGCTCAGGAAGCAGAACATGCATGCTGCAGGGTCTGTAGGCAACACACTGTTGTACCAAAGTACTCAAGGAGTGTGGAGAAGAAAAGCTCTTCACTGGACATTTACACCAGGATTGATTCCTGGGTGGTCATGTGTGATTCTCTAATTTAGCATATGTTGCAGATCGTCTTCACGGGTATTTTTGCAAGATCTGTGCAAGTACATGGCTTTTTCAATGCCCAGTGTAAGGATGAGGAGTGCAGCTTGGTGACATCTGAGGGGCAAGAATTGCTTGTGCCTGCATTGCACTCGAAAAGCTCAAACTGCGGTAATGATAGCTGGACACTATCAGAGGATACGATTATAGGATAAAGGGTTTAATCTCTTCCCCTTTTCTGCCACCTTGCCGTGCTTCTTGTGACACGTCAAACTGTGTTAAGATTACTAAGACTTTTCCTGGCAGCATATGCAGTGAGAGTCTGCAATTCAGGAGCACATCATTACAGATAATGTGCATCGCTGGCCCAAGATTAGTTTGGTCAGAAAACTTCAGTGAAAAGTTTGTCTTTTATTACACTTTGTTGTTGCTGTTCCTTTGGAATTTGTTTCTTGCTATTCAGAATTCACAGGTGTTTCCTTTTTTAACAAGTGACTGTAGATGGAAGCTCAATTATTTTTCTAGGGACTGTCAGGAACTGTGGCCCTTGTGAGCTCCAAGAGGAAAGGAAGCAAAATGCTAAGTATTGTGGTGAGTGTTAAGCTCTTTTTACTCTAAAGACCAAAGTGTTCCTACTTACTAAGTGTATTCAAGAAACAAGTGGAATTACAGCACTAAGACAGACATTATCAGTGACAAGGTAAACAAAATAGATTTTCAGTTGCTGGTTTTGAATGGACATTCAATCTGCTGCATAAACGTTGGTGCATTTTCGCGTGGTATCATGGTCAAAGGGTCCATCGTACCTGATGGATATAATGATTTTAGAAAATACTTTGTACTATTTCACTAAACTAAAAAGTTTAAAATCCTATATCTAAATAAAGTTATGTCTTTGACATTTTATTATTTCCTAATTGTAACTACTAGACTTTTCACGGTAGGTAATTGCTTTTTTCCCCAAAGCTGACTTAGTCTCCAGGGACCGGGAATGGATGAAATGGAAGCCTGAGAGCCTCAAGTTTTAAAATAAAGAGAATCAAGTATGAGCTACAAGTATAATTCACTTAAATTCCCTTTTTGCTGCTGGGTATCTAATCTCTGATACAGCCACAGTGAAAAATGCTGTGGCGGAATCTGAAAGCAGACTGAGTTATAACCTTTAAGAAAATGCAGGACACTTTCACGGTAAGTGAATTTTCTAATTAAAATGTTAATTGGAAAGATTTTGCCTTGCTTATCAAGGAAAATGTAGTATCCATTTTTCTCTGTTGTTTGCATAGCCATGTGGCATTAATAATTTTGTGTGGTTTTCTACATCTGCTTAATGAGTGACAGAGTTTTCTTAAGTGGTTTGGAATGGGAGAGCAGAAATTCCTGTCAAGGATGTAATGCGGCAAGGATAATAAATATGGTCTGTGAAGGTTAAGATGCAAAACTCAGTCCTGCTTGTAAACTTCTGAACCTCGACAATCTCTGCAGTAGCTATCTCTAAGTACAGTTCCTACACATGTGACACTACAGCTGTAGACAAGTCGTGATCATTTAAGCTAACACTGGTATTTAGGGATCCATGCTGCTATGAGTCTTGTCAAAGACAAATTTAACACAGCTTCCTCTGAAGCCTCACAAAGAGCCTTGGTTGCTGCAGATGATGGGGGGGGATCCTATCTATATCTATCTGATAAGGGGCGAAGGGAAATATAATTAGAGCAGAGTTTTACTTGCATTTTTACATAGTTTTAAATATCAAGACCAAAGCAAACATTTAACAATAAAACCTCGTGCAAGTCGATATTTTTTGTGATAAATACCTGAGTGAAAACTGAGATGTTCGTTTCAAGGAGAAAATAAATATCCACATTACCAAGACACAAAAGCTAAGTGGTTTTTTTTTTCCCTTCCAGTGTAAGAAGAGACCTGTATATCATGAAATACAAGCAATAACAACTGCTGACGATGCCAAAGTAAGTGAAGCTCAACCTGTTGACCTCTTTCTATGTGGGGCTTTTTTTCATGAACATGCAATATCGCTTCTGCAATTCTCTGCCAGTATAGGGAAGCACCTACACTAGCAGAGTAATGCGTAAGGAAAATACAGCTGAAGTGCAAAAAAGTCCTGCTGTAATCATGTCTGTTAGACACAAATTAAACAGTGAGGCTGATGCACTGGAATAATTAGAGATCAAACCTGCCATTTGGCCAATTCTCATTTACTGAGGTGTCAAGCGTGATGCGTAACCATGTACCAGTGCTGCTTCTGCAAGGATGCTGAGCCCAGAGGAACACACACAATGTTCTCATGCTGCCTTTACCAGAGGAGGAAACCATCAGCCTACCCCAAACTGGGCTGGTGTTGCTTTGTTTATCCAGTTCTTGAAACAGTCACTGAGCAGCTGCGGTGTCTGCCTCCATGTTGCATATACTGCAGTTCTAAAATGTTAGAAGAATCAGGTGCAAACCTTCCTGCCTGTTTATTTAGTGATTTTGGTACAAAATCACTCTCTCTTTCTACAGGCCACAAACATGCCTGTTAGTATAAGCTCCTGGGTTCGAAGCAAGCACCTGTGGTCACCGGGCTGTGGGCAGGTGGACTAGAGAGTCTACTTGGATCCCTGCTCTGCCCAAAGCCCTCCTGTGCAATGCAACAACCTTAGCTCAGGGGCCTCACTTTTAGCGCAGCCTTTTCATTTGTTTCCAGCCTTTTCTGCTCCTGTAGCCTTTGAGGCTGTTTAAAATGGATGGAGTTCGTTTGTACAAGGTACACCTACACGCTGCCATTTATTTTCATAGCAGCAGTCACTGGGCTTCATTTTGTGTGTTCAGACTGCAAGCTCCAATTTCAGTTCTCTTCCAAGGTATTAGTCACTGTCCTTCGTACCTAACTTAAGGAACAAGTGGAAAAGTTCATCATCAAAAATGCCTAAAGTAAATGGATTTTACTAGGGGAATGGTCCAGCTGCAAACTACTCTTGCTTCTGTTCATCTCTAGATTGGCTGTCTCTCTGAATCAACTACCTGGAACTACATTTTAGGAGCTGGCAGCTTTGTGGGTTTTCTGACTTTATAAAAGCTGATTCAAAACCTATACCTTCTTCTACCTGTCCCTCGCAGGCAAAACTTCTCATCACTTCTATATTTCCAAAAAGCTATTTGAAGAACAATGTGGTAGAAACGAATTAAAAGCTTGGCCTTTACTTTGTTTTCTTGACCTCTGAAAACTGTCCAAAGTGGTGAGTGTTAGTCTTGTGGGATTTTGGGGGTGGGCAGGGGATGATAACGACAAGTTAATTATACCTTTAAATAACGTCTAAAGAGGTTTTCATTTGAATTAATGAATGCATGGCTACTCACCACAGTAGAAGCTGGATAAGATTTTTGGTTGTATATCTGGTTATTTGGATGACATTGCATCTCTTCTAATTGCCTTTTACTGTACTGTTAGAGCCTAACTGCACAATATACACTCTGTAGGCTAAAGTGTATTGGCACTGTGTGATGTGTGGGGATTTTACATGTTTTGGGTGGTTATGTTTAGGATCAATTGCTAGACTGTTGCTGCTTTGCTGAAATCTCTCTCCTTCCCGTGAAGCAGAGGAGTTGTAAAAGCTGCTGCGTATCTCAGATTTTTGCAGCTGAATTAGCAACAGAAACCAAAGAGAAAATTTTGCATAGATTTTATCCCTGAGCTATTAGAGTTCAAAAAGCCAACACACAATCTACGTTTCTGAAAGGTGATATATCTAAAATTCTTTGTTGTTAGTCTCTGCAGTGAAAGGCTGATTTTCTGCTGACACATCGCAGTGAAAGAACTTGAAGTTAGGCAAAAGAATCATACTGTCAGGAATGGAACTTGAAAACTAGAAGGACAGTGTTTGAAATTCTGTGGCCAAGTATTGAAATAAAGATTGGAATTTCCTTATAAAAAGCACGACACTGGAACATTATTCCTGAGAGCTGCCTTTCAGTATTTTAAGATTTCCACATGTGGCAGAATAGGAAGCCTATTTCTGTAGAAAATTATTGGTGTGTAGGCAAATCTACACCGGTGTTGGCATGACTGTAACTCCTGCTATTTCTTCCTCACTACCTCACAATAACTGCTTCCTAGTTTATGGAACATACCAACACTACATTGTTATGCCTGTAGTTAATAAAGCTGTGTCTTTGTTTTGTAAATGCTATATAATTGCATATCCAAAGTATATCATTTTTTTCCCATGTGTAGACTATCACTCAACAGATAACTATAAGTTGAAAAGGAAAATAAAATCCAGTAGCATTTGCAGGTACAGAGAGGATTCATTTTCCTTTTTCCACGGATCACTGTTGTTAGAGGGATAGTTAGCTTATTGTGGAAAAATCCCTCCTTTGTGCTACAATATTCAATACCCACGTCGGAATTGCTATCAGTGTGGCACTTAGAAAATAAATATAAACCCCCATTAATATCTCTAAAACACCTACTGAATGACAAATCCCTGTTCTTAACTCTTCTCAAAGACAAAAATCAAACATCTTTTTTTTTCACACTGACAGCACATTTGTGGCACCGCAAGATTTATTTCCCTTTTTAAGTGGATTAAGTCATATCTTACAATGCTCATGACACAACTGGAAATGTCTGCTATGAATTGCCAGCCAACATCCCCGTGACCTAGTGGGCAGCTTGAATTTGTACCTGTTCTGGTATGATGAAGTAATAGCTGGATTGGAGCCTGGAAGAACAGAGACACAGGACCATGTGTACTTAGCTGATACTAGACTTGTGCATGCATTTGTTTTGTTCTTATCTTTCTGCTGTATATCTGGCATAAGTGATCCTGGTTTTGTGAGAGCAGTGGTTCAGTTGTTTTGTCTCTAGTTTCAGTGTGGTTTTGACACCAGAGCAAAGACCGGCAGAGAACAAGAATGGCCTTGTCTTAAACGGTGGCTGTAGTTCCATCAGTCCTGACGTTTGTCTGACCCAATCAATGTGCTCGATTTTTTCCGTGCCTCAATTCCCTGTTCATTATTTAAGGAGTACACACAATGGAGCCCTGATCTCGGCTATATTACTGTAATAATAATAAAATTTCTCAAGCATAAAGGAAAGATTTGCAAGCCAATGAGTGCAACATTTTAGAGTGCTACATAGTCTTTAGCATGAGAAGCTCATCTTAATATGAGCAAAGGCAAATTGCTTACAGTATGGGAACACTCAAGAGCTGGGCGATATCCTTTAAATATTTTAGAATGGAGATAAAATAAATATCATTCAGCTAAAGTTCTCAGGTAGCTTTGTGCGTGGATTTTATTGCCAGAAGAAAATCAGAGAAGCAAATACTGGGGGAAGAGTAGTCATAATTTGCAGAAAATGGTTGCCTGAAAGGTGAAAGTGTTTTCTATCCCATTAAAATGTCTACTGCATGTTTTCTTCCTGAAGCAGGAAAATTCAAACATATCCTAAATTGCTCATTCCCCATGGTGCCGGATGGAATTGATCTATGGTTCCCTGCAGCTGCGCACTGCTCTGTGAGCTGTGATGTTGTTTGGACATCTTACAGCCACCCATTGCTACTGCCCACATGCCCTTTATCTCTTGGCTTCAGGAGGTGCCATCTGCAAGTATCCTAACATGCATCTTCCTACAAGACAATGCTGACATAGATGTCATCTTCATTCCAGATGCAAGGGGCTTCTAGGGCTGCTGTATAATGTGCTAGCTCCCTTATCCTGAAGAGAGGGATGGGTACCAAAAGGGGTTTTTACCCACCCTCCCTATATGTTTAAATAGGTTTTATTTATGTCATAGATATCATTTCTGAGCTTCATTGTTTTTTTCTAAAGATCGAGAGCTTGATCAAAATGCCATCTTTAGCATCTTTTCTTTTTTTAAGACGACAGTAGAAGCTCTTCATCTTTATGAAAAATTTTTCTTAGGTAGTCTCTATTTCAAACTTATTCTGGAAACAGAAAAACAGCGTTTTTTTTAATTTACTGTAATACTGAAAGCTGTCAGTTCAGAGTGGGGTCTTGTTACACTTCATTTTGTGCTGAGATGCAAGACAAATTAGAGGTGAAAGAGCTTGGAGTTCAAAACAGTATGACTCACAGAATCGGAAAGGGAAGAGTTTTGCCAAAAATCATTGACACAATGTAAGTAGAAGGTAGGTTTCTTTTGTCCAAACTATTGAATTATGTTTTTGTAGACCAACCTCTTGCCCTTTGGGCAAGGGCAAAAAGTACTGTTGTTTGATTTCAGTGATAAAGACTGTTAGGACAGAATGTTACAGAAAAATAATTTAAAAATAAAATAACTTGCTGTATCACTTTTAATATAAATAACTTTTAAAAAATCCCTTGATGTAAGGTGATGACGATGGAGAACGGACTAACCTTTGACTTCAAGCTGTAGCGTGGTCATGTACTCTGCCTCTTCCTAATCCTTGGTTAGCATTACATGCAGATACCAGGGTGAAAGCAGCGGAGAGCAGGGCAAACTGGCTTTGTTAAAATAATCTTTAGCTTCAGAGCCTATTCACAGTAGATGACAAATTCTGCTGCTCAAATTCTATTAAAAATTTCATTTAAAAATTACGTTTCGTAATTAAGACAAGTTGACTGAAGATGTATGGAGTGGAGGAAGGAAAACATCAGAGGAAGATGGTGGTGTCAGAAGGGCCAGAAGAAAATGGTTTTACATTTAGCATCCCTGAAGGTTGGACTTGCGGCCCCAACACTGAAGATGCAAATACTGTCTTTGTGGTTAAATACGTGCTACAATATGCCAAGTTCTTTGTGTGCTTTTGCTTAATCAAGGTTTAAATACTTGTGTCTGTTGAGAATGAAAAAAGGAACTGATGCTTATCTTGGGAAATCGTTGCTCTAATACTTTCTAGATATCGTATGCATGCAGTAACTAACTTACTGGTTTTTTTTTTTTCTCTTTACTAGAGAATAATGCTTCTAAGCAGCCTGTCCACCTATAGCCCTGAAGACAACATTTTGAGAGTCCTGTTGTGGAAGAGAGAAAGGCTTTTTTTCATATCTTAGTGAGTCTAGGCCAGATTGCTTTGACGCAGAACATCTCAGGAGTATCTCTTGATTGAAAAATGATTGTGGTCACTAGTGTATGAGCCACGAGAAAGCATTCCGTGATTATTCTTCTGAAACAGAGTAGATGAAGCATTACCAACCCTTTTAGAGTCAGGGAAGTATTTTATAATTATAATGGACAATGGTAAGGTGACATGGAAAAGTAGATGTATGATTCCGGCCACCTCTCTTCACAGAATTTGTCTCAAATGGAAATGAGACCAGAGAAGTGCAGCTGAGAAGATAAGCAAACTGATAAATCTTTTTGTGAAGGAGGGTTAAGGGTTTGGCTCGTTCAAAATCTAATCAAGGTCAGAAGAGAGATGAATCTCTCCTTAAACATTTGGGATAGGTAGTTGGAGAATGGTTTCAGCTAGACGCTGATGTGATTGTATTAATTACTGTGACTGTATGATCAGTTGGGTTAGTACTAAAAGTGGGGCTTCCTCCTTATTTGAGGAAGAAGTTGTTTATTATTTGGAACACCTTAGAGCAAAAAGAACCCTAATGGCTTTAGGATGGAATTTGACTTCTTGGAAGGCATTGTGTAACCAAGCGAGAGGGTTTCTGGGGACAGGAAATTACATAAAGTCTATAAATACCTGAGGCTTATCTATACGTAAGGGAGGAGGGTTAAAGGTTGTCGGGTTACTGCTATCCACACAAATACTTGAGCTGTACGCATCACAAGCTTTTACTGGTCAGTGGTTGGGGCCTGGAATTCACTTCTCCCCTTCCTTGAATAGTCCAGTTTCCTTTTTTATTTATTTTTGGTGTACACGTGTGTGACAGAGGGTATATTCAAGCTTTTCTGACTTTCTCATTGAATACTGTGGCTGCAGCCTGCTAGAGATAGTGCTGGTGGTTCTGTTGGTGTAAATGCTTAAGCACCTGCATAGTAAAAACTCATTGTGTATGTGATGTACCACAGGGGTGTAGGGGAACGGTAATTCCCTTTATCGTTCTATAGAGCTCTTTATAAATTATAAATTGCTTGGAAGGAGGTTGTGACCTGGAATGTGTGATGATATATTGAATAGATATGCTGCAGCTCCATTCTTGTGTAAAGCTAAGTGAGCTTCTTCGACCACAAAATTGTTTTGGAATAGGAAGTGCCACTTTGGAGTGATTGAAACAACCTATAAAAATGGTCAAAGTTTATACTTAACTTTAGGTGAATAAGAGTGTATACAGGGGAATATTATTTTTTAACAAAATTAAGATTGAGATTATGTAGCTGAACACTTGCAAAAGAAAATTTTGCTCTTTAAAAAAAATACATTTAGAAATTTAATTTTTAGGCATCGACAAAAAAAAATCTGAATTAAAACATTTCTAGCAGAAAAAAACTTGGCATTCAGCTTGAAGGCTTTTTGTACAACATGGTGAGAAAAATGATTTTGTTTTGTTTCCTTTTGACTTCAGGTTTCAGCCACCAAGCTGGAACACGAGTTACTCTATCTCTTACTGTCTCCCACGTGAAAAGATTTTGTTGATTACTTAGCACCTTAGAAAATCAGGTTATATTTACATTTCCTAAAGTAGAGATCCTCATTCTCATGAGTGAAGTAAGTTATTCTTCAAATATATAATTTGCAGTCCATAGTACCATGATGTTAATGTAGAATACTGACTAGCAGAAATAGCAATAAGAAAGTATTAGTAGAATTGATATTAGAATTAGTTGTGATTTTTTTCACAAATATTAATAAGCTGAATTTCACTTTATTTCTTATTTGTATTTAACATAAAAATGAGAGCCAGCATTTGCTAGTATAGATAGTAAATCTGAACACTTTTGTGTCAGCTTCAG
Organism: Cuculus canorus; assembly: GCF_017976375.1. NCBI lineage: Eukaryota > Metazoa > Chordata > Aves > Cuculiformes > Cuculidae > Cuculus > Cuculus canorus. The sequence continues at coordinate 21,549,676 of NC_071409.1, forward strand.
AGCTCTCCCTATATATTCAAAGACAGGCTATTAAGATTTATTATTTGAATGTGTTTTATTTTGTTACAAATGTGTTATTTCAATCAAGATATTTTGGGATCTTTAAAAACTTGTCTTTAAAGAATCTTTAAAATCTCTGAATAAAGCTGGTTTGGCTCCTTGGTAAACACAGTTTTAGATTTGTGAACAACAGAAAACATACTGTAGTTATTTTCTTGCCCTTTTAGAGTCTCCAGGGGGAAAGGGGTCAACTGACAAGAGATTAGAGCAGATGCTGCTACCGCTTGGTAGCAATAGTAACCAGTAACTGATTCATGGAAGTTTCTGTATAATCCATTTTATTAGAGGGACAGGTAAATTATTGAATGCATTATTTTTCCTTTGTGGTGGCTCTTCTGTGGCTGTTGGTTTTGTAAGTAAACAGATTTGCTTCTTTAACCCAAATTCCAGTCTTTACAGAAAAGACTACTGGAGTGCTTGTGCAGAAGCACCGCTACATACGAGCTTTGAGATAGAGCTTGTGATCACTATGAAGTCATGCTAACATTTTGAGATACTAAGGTTATAATTTGATTAAAAAATACATAATAGTTTTTAATTAATTTTAAAATGAAAAAAAATCTTATTGAGTAAATGAGAAGGCAGGCTTTTCATTCTTCTTCTCAGAATCTTTCACAGAACATATCTGGGTTTTTGTAAACCTAGGGGATTTTTTTTTTGTAAGGCTTTCTAGGTAGAGGGAGGTTGTGATGGCATTCATATATATTTTACAGTAATAAATGGGGTGGAAAAAATTTAGTCAGGTGAAAGGACAGTACTGACCCAAGAACATATATAAATTGGCCTGGAATGATTTAGGTATGCAATTATCATTAGGGCAGCTAGTTTTTGCACAGCTGTCCAGTGGGAACCTTAAGAAGAAAATGCAAACTATCAAACAAGAAAATGTCCAGTTGGCATTACTGCATTTAAATGAGAGATTATTAAACTTCTGTAAAGACTTCATAATACACTGCTCACAGCATCAGAGCTTTCGACCCACTGGCTGAGGAAGTTTGTTCTAGTACTGTACCTGTGTGTGACCTGAATGAAATGCAAAAGAAGGAAGGAAATATATTGCTGTATCATAAGATGATGGAAATTGCAGGAGGAAAAATTCCCTCTCATGTCATTTAGTCCATTCCCTTGGCAGCACAGAACATGAATTCAGTCTCGCTGTTAGAGCTTTTTCTAATATTCAGGATAAATTACCCTCATCCTTGCTGCATACCATTCGTCACATTCATAATCATTGTACTACACTAAATAGATTTTTTTCTATTTATGTTGGCTGCCTTCATTGACTCTCATGCTTAGTCACCCCCTTATTTGTCACACACCCAAGTTATACGTGTTTAGGTCTTTCAATCTCTCCTAAGAAAACCCTCTTTTGTCTTATTAAGGAAAATAGCCACAGCAGTAATACTAAAATGTGAAGAACTGCCTCCCTATAAGAAGGGATCTCCATGCTGCAGTTGGTGAAACTACTTTGAGAAAAGTCCTGATTTGAAATTTGAAGGTTGATGCAACATTGTCTTTTTTCCCCCTTCCTCGAGTTAGATCTCTTTGTCAGGTGCAAGTTACTGTCTTCACTACTCTAGAATCATCAAATCATAGAACAGTTTGGGTTGGAAGGATCTTAATAATCATCTAGTTCCAATCCCCCTGCCATGGGCAGGGATATCCCACTGGCTCAGGCTGCCCAAGTCCCATCCAACCTGGCCTTGAACACCCCAGGGATGGGGCAGCCACAGCTTCCCTGGGCAACCTGGGCCAGGGCCTCACCACTCTCATGGTGAAGAAATTCTTCCTTATGTCTTGCCTAAATCTGCCCCTCTCCAGTTTTTACCCATTTGCCCTAGTTTCATTGTTCAGCCCGTTCCTCTAAGAAGAAGGCTGTAAATTTTTTTTTCTTGAATGATCAAATTATCTTTCCCCTCAGAATATCACATTATTGCAAAAGCAGTTATAATTGCTGGAGTATGTGCAGATTCAACTAATTATTTAGGATGTAAGAATTCTTTCATTTTGCTTCACACAAGATAACGTAGGGGGACAGATCCCTGTGCAATGAAACTCCCAAACCATGGAGGTTGTGATGCTGTGTACCTGCCAGGAGGCTCCTTGGAGAACATTTTGCTGAGTATCTGGGTACTGCCTAAAAATTATTTCTCCAAAAGGGATAAGACATTGTCAGACAGCTGAAAAACAAATGCTGTGCTTGTAAAAACAGATCTAGCATTGCAGTTTTCAGAGCAATATCTGACTTTTCCCCTTTTGTGCACTACCATAAAGAAATGTCTTCCATCTCACACTGCTCCTTTTCCCTGGTTTTCTCCTCTATGAAGTTTTTAATTTGCTGCATAGTTTGATGTTATGGAAATTACTTTAACATTACCTTTTAGTCAGACATTCTCTGAGGAGCATGACTTACAATAGAATTTAGTTAGAAATGAGTTTATGTCTCTGTAACAAACTGCAAATTACCAAGCTTGTGAAGCACAACTTTTCATAAATGCCACTTACAACCTTGCAGATTCGAGTCCTCCGGCAAGAGTCAGGCTTTTAAACTTCATCATTTGTCTTTCCATACAAAATGCAGAGCCAAAATTAAGAATGCATTTGGGTTTTAACTAGAAAAAATAACATGGGGATTTCTTGGGTCGTTTGATCCTGTCATCATCACACTGTAGAGTACCTATGTATTTGTGGAAGAATTATTCCTGTATACTGTAAACATCAGATGCTTTGCTGAGTGAAGAATAACTGGCCCATGAGCATGGACAAAATTGAGGTAATTTATGAGAAACTACATCAGAACTGTGTTTAGAAAGAAGCGGCAGTGGTTTAGAAGTAGTGGTTCCAGATCAGTTATCAGCATTCACTCTTTCTATATGGCTCCTAGCTATATAATCCACATATAGCGTATAGCAGGGCAGCGTGTTTCACCACAGTTCTTGGGCCATTCTGAAACAGAGAATCTCCTACAACTTTTAGCCTATAGGGTCAATGCCACTGAAGACCTTGCAGGATTAAATGCATGTGAGCAGTCTTGAACTGAAGCATGAGCACTGGGGATTTTGCCGGATCCTGCATCTCTGGGACTTATTCAAGCTAAAGGAAATTCATTCTAATGTGAAGAACAGCTTTAATGGTCTTGGTATCAGCCTGCAGGTGAAGTTTAATATCTTTCTTAATTACGTGCCTGGTTCTGTACGGATCAATTTCTTATTTTTTTCCCATAGTTGCATATAATTCTTCATTAAATGCCTTTATTTCAAGTGCAACCGGTGTTATTAATACATTAGCGCTGTTGGAGAGAGAGAGAGAGAGAGAGAGTCTAATTTACAACTATGTGTTTCAGTACTACCCAAGGAGTTTATGCTCTTGCTTTCTACTTTCATCTTAATTATTATGCTAAAAATTTTCAAGTTAATTCTCTCTGCTAATTCACCATGATTTATTATGGTGGCTGTGACTGTGTATTGTACCAATATTTCTTTTACCTATGTGTGTATTACCCATCAGAGTGAATTATCGCATCAGTTAAGTGTTCAAAAGACAAATCAGCTTGCAAGAAGAGAAGATTTGGTTTGGCAAATAAGTTTGGTGAGATTTTAGGTAATCCAATACGGAATTAAAATAAGAAAATATTATCTATGATTCCACTGTAATAAATATTTAGATTATAAAAAAGATATCAAGGTTGTCGTCACTCATATCTGATAGTTCATTAAGTAAAATTTGTCTTTTCTGGATGGCAGAAAGGGATCCAGGGAAAATGCGTGGTGAGCCCTTCTGGAAGGAGCCCGAGTGTCGATTACTTGTCTGCATTTAGTTATTGATTACTTGCAGCTATATGTTTCTAGGAATGTTGCAAAGAATGGATCCCTTGTCATCCCTGCAGAATGGGCAATTTCCTGTGATGTGTAGCAGTTATTGCCATAGGCTTATTAAAAGCTCTTTACAACGTACCAAGTAAATATTGGTTTAGAAATCGCCTATTCATTTATCTGCACAATAGACCATGATATTTCTGTCTGTGTTGCTAGTCTCTTGCATCAGTCCCTGTACAATTCCACAGGAGAGTTTTACTGTATCGCTCCCTAACTGACCTTGTTGGTTGCAGAACTCAGATATAAGATTTCCAGGTCTTTGGAGATTCTTGCAAAATATAGGTCTGCCAGTGCTGATGTTTCCACTTTTCTCTAATAACTCTAACTTCTTTCTGTGTGCAAGAAATTTTATGCATAATGGCTTAGCTTCTTCTCATTTGCCTGATTATGAAACAAATACGTTTCAATGCAGACACATCAAATGAGAAAGGCATGAACTGTGGAAAAGAAAATGAGTGTGATTCATTAGCGGAGACGTTGCGTTGAGATCAGAAACAGGACCGGTGCCCTTTACCTACTTCGTGACCTTGGATAAAGCACCTCTTTGCTTTTTTTCTCACCCTTTGAACGTGCAGTACATAAGCTTGTCTAGACAAAGATTGTGTCTTAAGAATAGATGACTAGAAGGGCTAATGGGGATCGTTGAGCTGATTCCCTTGCAATCGCAGGCAACTGCACTAAGTGGTTTTTTTCAGGTGTCCCTGCTGTCCTGCCTCACAGCCACGTACATCAGAAGTCACAAACATCTCTGCAGCTCCATACAGCAAATGTAATATCTTCTGCAAAGAAATGCAAAAGCCACAAAATACAATGTGCCAGAGTAGGAACAGGATCTCACTGGAATGTATTGTGTAATCATGCAATAATAGGGCCCTACTTATTGATACAGAAGAAATAATAATGGGAAATGGAGGTTGGCACCTCTTTATAAAGCAAACCAAAATGTGTTTAGTGGTAAATGAGGAAAATAGTAAGCAAGGCAAACCTTCTGCAGTGTGAGCTGTTGGTTTCTGAATCCTGTTCTGAAGCAAAAACTGCAGATAATTGGTGATTTCTCTATTATGTTCACAGGTGTTGAGGATCTGGGGCATTCAGCATCAGCTGTGTATCCAGAAGACTGCTGGCTTGTTCCCAGAGATCTGAAATCCCATTATTCTCTCTGTTTTAATGAAGCTCAGAGATGCCCCTTTATTTCAGTTAATAATGAACTGATGTTACTGGAAATGAAGCAGGAAATGAGTAGAAGGGTCAGAGGCAGTGAGAAAACTTAATTGTGTGCTTTGCAATTCGATCTTGAAGCAGTTAAAGGAAAAAGGCAAACTGACCCTTTTGCGTTCCCCTGGACAAAAGCTTGAAGGTGTGTTCTTGCGAGACGTTTCAGAGAGTTCAGAGAAACAACTCTTTGCATAGGAAATTATCTCATGCTGATGTAGCCTTACTGGGATGCTTTGTGACACTCCCTGGAGAGACATATGAGTAGTCTGCTTCTCCCAAATTTTAGTAGAACTGGCACACTAGCTGAAGTTCTGCAGCCTTTCATTTTTGAAAGAGGTTTAGTTTCTGACAAAGGTTGTGTGTTTCAAAGAAATACAAAATCTTCGTGTGTCTGGTGCTTCAGTGAAATGACCATCATAGAAATCAAACTCCTAATCTGAGACATTTGAGGGTTATTTCTGAGGAAAGCTAGATTTCATGTGGCTGACACCTGCAAATGAACTTGGTTATAAAATTCCTTTTATTGCCACCTTTCTGTGTCACCGAGGTTAATTCTGAAATATGCATGAAATCTAATTATTGCAGACCCATTTCTGCTAGCACGTTTTACACAAGTGGCTCACAGTGGCAGACCTGGGTGTATTCACACTAAAATGATTCGGTTAAATGTAATACCACTTGGTATGCAGCATGAGTGTTGTTTGTCTTCACAGTACTTTAATGATGCACTGCAGTCTTTCGTATGGAAGCACTACCTGCATCTCAATGAAGAGTCAGGGTTGCTATAGAGGGAAACGCCTCTGATAATGTTTTCTAGAGCTCAGCCCAAACAGTGTCTCTTATCTACTGCTTGAGATGCAAACCTTAGAGCATATTGTGTTCTGATACAAGGTATTATGACTTTTTTTTTATCACTTTGTCTGGTGCAAATGAATGTTGATAACATAGGAGCACTGCTACAATCTGATTACAAAGAAAAAGAGAGAGGAAAAAAAACCAACACAACAAAACCCCAGACCAAAGAAAAACAGCCAGTGATCTAGTTTGCTGTCGAAGCCATCCATCTGTGCCCACCTGCCTGAAAGCACAATTCAGAATCCTCTCCCTCTGGACTGAGTGCTTTCAGGTTAGAGAAATGAAAGTTTCTTAAAGCTTTAAGAGCAATTAAGATTATTTTAAACTCTGTTTACAAGAAGCTACTTTGCTGTTTTCTTAATTGGGACATTAATGCAACCTCTTCATAGGAGCCTGTACAATTTGCAGTTGTCCCTTTGCAATTTTTTTTGGACTTGGTGCTGAAACAGCTTTTAGAATCTTTGGAGCTTATACTGGTAAATTGTAGGCTGAATTCTTTTTCCTAAACAGCTTTTTGTGCACTTTAAATCTATCATGATATTCAAGCATAGCTTGTATTTGGATTGGGCTTTAAAGGAGAGATCAGTATTTGAGAGTTTTCCTGTCTCGGGAAGCAGAATCAAAATGCCGCTTGCCAGCATGTAAGTGGAAAATTGCTTGTCTCTAGCTCAGTATCGATGCATCCATAACAGAAAAACAGCGGTGTAGGCTTAGAGCCAGATGAGGGAACAGCAACCTTCTGCAAGATCCTCCAGAAACACGTGTATGGACTAAGGGAGCAGATAAGGAGATATAGGACTTGGTTTTGCTGTTGGGATAAATGGGCTACTGAAGGGAACCATTTTCAGCTATGGCAGGAAAGCCTAACTCTTTGCAGTGGCTGAAGAAGCTACAGAAAAATCTGATTCTTTAGCCCTGCCATCCTACCTGGCTTTCAGTAAGGACTGTTGTATTTTGCCAGTGCAAATCCTCTCCTATTTATAATTGACTTAGAGTTCTTCCTTCATTATTCCTAATAAAACATATTTATGCATTTATTGTCAGAGTAGCAGAAGTTCCCTGGGCAATGGGCCAATTCCTGTATGGTTTCTGTTTAAGACTTCAAAGCAATTTGGAATATTAAGTATAAAATTAATTTTGTTGTTAATAAAGTTTTACTCAGCAAGAGGAACATATTTTTTTCAAGGTATACATACCTTGAAAGTTCAATTTCAAGTTTAGGTCTTGAAATTGACGGCTCTATGAGCCACAAAATCAGAATCAAAAGGAGCGGATGACTAATTCCCTTAAGACAGGAAGAACACTGGCTGTTTTATTTTAGGGAGAAAAACATCTATAAGGATTTTTCTGGTAGTAGTATTCGAAAATGAGATGTATGTCTTATTTGGATATTAAGTTTGTTCTCGTGTAACACTGAAAAGCTAAATACCCAAAGCACAGACAGTAATTTGTGATACAAAATGCTGCCGAGAGGGCAATACCCAAAGAGCACCACTGAGAAGCTCCTGACTTGGAGACCTGTGTCAGGTCTTCATCTTAGTTTCTTTAGGCTATACACTTCTTTCGGCCTCTTGCTGCATATTTCTCATGCTTACAACAGGAGTAGTGGATAAGTTGCATTTGGTGAAGGGGAGAAAGGGTAGTTTTTCCTTCAGGTTTCTAAAATATTGCTATATAAAAGTTCATGGAAAAAAAATCTGGCACTGGCCAACTAGAAACACCTACTGCTGAGACAGGCTGGGCTTTCTATCAAGAGTATTACATTGTGAAATTAAGCCTAAGTTTAAAATTTAAAAAGAAAAACAACAAACAATCCTGTTATAAGTTGGGGAAAATGGTAGTTATTGATTGTTAGATGTCTTTTTGCTTGCTGTGTACCATTTATCCAGCTTTCTTATTTGTTCACACAACATTTCATGTAACTACTGGAGAGGCTCCGAGGAACAAGGTAAGGTATTGCTGTGTGGTGATTTGGGAAAAAAAAATGCTTTAATGCCACGGCTAATCCTGGCTGCAATGAACATCATGGTTTTACCAGGAAATCTTGCATTTTAAGTTGATTTTTCTAAAATCAAACATTTCTTTAAGAAAGCTTGTAATAAAATAATACTTATGCAAAAGAGAACAGAATCGTCTCCAAAAAGCTTAAAATACAAGCCTGGTAGTCTATTTAGAGGCGTATAAATGGATGTGATCTAGATTACAGATTTAATTCCCTCAGATAATTAGGGTGGTATATGTCTAGATTTAAACCTCATTTCTTGGCCGGTGGATTGTGGTTTTTTATTACCAAAGCTAGTTTTGCCTTTTAGTATCTGTAGTCATGCTTGGATGTGAAGATAAGTACATCTAGGGCAAGTACCTGTGAAACGGTGGTTTTGGGGCTCTAAAGATACATCTTCCCTTACACTGATGTATTGCCCTTTGATATTCCCTGCCCTGTGATTTATTGTCCTCTCTGCTATTTAATCTTCTATTCATTCAATTTTAGATGCTGATTTTCTCAAACTGGTCAGTGTCAGTGTTCCAGTGAGTACATATAGTGAGTTTGACACGTTCAACATTATCTATTGAATAGATACAGAATTGTAAAATATAAGATTCATTTCTTATCACACTGGGACACGCGGAGGGCCAGCCATTGGTTCCATTTCCACCAGCACGTCTTGCAAAAAACAAGTTATTCAGTTAAGATACTGTCTGCCTGACTTAAAACCAAGATTTAACTATGCAGCTATACACTGAAAATTGTTTGCAATTAATAATAATACCTGTTTTTAAAGAAATTGTTTAAAGGATGAAAAAAACCCTCTTTTAACCTCTCATCCAGAAAAGTGTTTTTTGCAAAAGCTAGGAAGTGAAGCATAGAATTTAATGCTAAATTTAATGCTACCTTCACCATCCCAAGTGATCATATCCTGAGCTGCTCCCACACTGACCATGGGCAAGATTGAATAAGCAGAAACAACAGTCTGCTAACTTTGTGAAATCCTTGTTAGGTCAAATAAGTCTTGTATTTTTCTGCTTTGTTAATCAAATCTTACAGGAACAATAACAAAATTTCATTCTTTAGTTTCTAGAAGTTATGTGGAGCCGTAACAGTAACTGCTTAGTCCTAAACTGTTTTCCTCACCTTTCTGACTTTCTCTCATATTGTGTTACAACTGCATTTTCTGTGTCTGTTATGCCTTTTATCTGACAATCGTGACATAGTCAGCAGCAGCGGAGCTTATATTTCTTGGTGTCAGTTCTTTTCATTTTTTTTCTTCTACTTCTTTATCACTGGATATGAACTACTCTCTCACACTCCTTGTTTAAATTACCTCAGGTGAGCTGATCATAAGCCTCTGCCTACCAGACGCTAACTACAGAGGAGATGTGGGGTCTGAGGAAGCAGCCCTGTGCCATTAAAAGTTGTTCTAACACGTTAAAGAGTTGGGGTAATATAGTCTACATTAATTCCTCGAATAATTTATTCTAAACCAATGTTCTCCTAAAAGAAAAAAAAAAAAAGCTTTTTAATAAAAGATTTTTAAAAAGATTTCTAGTCTAACTAGATTTTTCTTCCTGCAATTTCAGGTCTCCAATGCTTGCCTGTCCTCCTGTGGTCAGGGACAACAGGTGATTCCCTTCTCGCAGTTCAACAGCCTTTAGGTAGCTGGGGATTGTTATTGTACCTTTACTCAGTCCCCTCTCTGCTAAAATAATCACATACTTATGCCTTTTTGCTCTCCTTGATCCCCATCTTCTCTAGATATCTGTCTGGCACTGTACTGGTTTTGCAGTGGAAGGATTACCAGATCTAATATTTCACAGTCTTGCAGATGTGTAGTATATCATTAGCTGCCTGGTTTTGTAAGAGAATATCAGCTGCAATAATAACGACTTCTAATTCTTTCTCCACTGGCAGATAGTACCTCCCAAACCCATGTCACGGGATCTTATCCATCATCCAGTTGGCAAATGAAGTCACCAAAGAGAGCCAGACCTCTGCCCGCCTGCTGACACGCAGTGACGTAGCGTGCCCTCACCCTTTGGTGGTAAATCACGATGACTATCCACCTGCTTTGCTTCTCTCCTGTAATAGTTTCATCTTGACAGCTAATTAGGAGAGTGTCTGCCTAATACTAAGATTCATGAAATTAACTGCTTCTTTCTACTATGTTACTGTGAGAGGAGATGAGATACGCATTGTTCTGGATGAGTGAGTGATGGCCACTGCTCACCTCTTGCTGCCCTTTGCTGCTTACCAGTAGTGTGCTTAGGTTATTCCTGATCATGTTTTTTTTCTGGGTCAGAAGTAATGCTGTCTGGTTTTACTTTTGTCATCTATTTTCTCGCTGTTCTAGAAGATGTGGAGAACAATTGCCTTTTAAAGTTTCCTGCTATTGTGCTTTTTTTTTTTTTACTCATGATTCCTCAATAGGGATTGTTAAGATTTTGAGGTTCACTGGTTGGACTTTGAAAACACCCGTCTTGTCTGATTATGATCTGAGCTAATTCAGGGAGAGCTTTTGCCCTTCTGTCACTGGTGTTACCCTCCTGCTTGACAACTTTAATAATGTTAATTAAATAATGCATTGAACACTTTGGCTTTCTTGGCATTGCTAAAACTATACTCTCTAATGAACCAACATTTTTTCTTGGCTTTTTTTTCTCTTATTCCTCTAATTATCTTTGACACATGGAAGTTGCTTTTCACTGTAGTGTACCTTGAGTATATATATTTTTTATTTTTTAAGTTTTCTTTTAACTTCTATCCTTTCTTTCTTTGTGTGATTGTACTGATCAGTGCTCTTGATTCTGCTAGTTGGTCATAAAGCACTGTATATATATATATATATAAAAATATAAATGCATGTAGGTATAAAACCTTCTGAAATCAGTGATACTGGTGAGTCATGATAGCTCCCATGATCTGTTTTTCCCTTTAAGTTTTCCAGTATATTTTTGAGAAAGTGCATGATTTCTTAGTATACAAGATATCTTTTTTCACCATTCCTTTCCCTTCTGAACAACCTGTACCCTTTCAGTATACTTTAATAATCAGCAGAGAGCTTAGAATGTGTAAGAAAATACCAGCATTCATGTTGAAAGGAAATTTGCTTATCATCAGAGTTTAGTTATTGCTCTGCTTGAGAGGTATTTAAGGGCAAAAGCAATCTTTGTAATTTGGTAACTGTGAAGGTTATTGCTTCTCAAATAGGTTTAAGTAATTATGTAAGACCTGAAAGGCAGCTTCGCATTGTCTCATTTCAATGAAATTTTTGATAAGTATACAAGAAAATATTTCTGATAGTTTTCACTAGTTGTTGCTAGAACAGATTAGTATTATATTTACGTCCTTAAGTGTTAAGATCAAACATTAGTTTATGTGATAAGGTTTCTCCAGTTTAGTTGTATACATCGACTGCAGAGCCCAGGAGATGTATTCTTAGGTTTGTATTGCATTAACAATAAATACAACTTTTAAAGTTGTCTTCTAAAAATTCAGAGAAATAGTGAGAAAGTTTTATGAAAAGGATTTGGAAGGTGTTACGCATTTGTTTCCAGGAAAAATTCTTGCGTTATCTTTGCAAAGGATGGTGCACTGTGCACGTCTTACATGTGAGATGAAAATAACACTGGGTGAGTATGAAGAATCTTTACACAAATGATGTCTCAGTCGTGAGGTGATGTGTAGAAGGCTCACTATGATGCCTCTTCAGTACCGAGTGCCTGACAGAGTTATTTTATAAACACAGGGCTATAACCTTGATAGTGCAATTAGAAATTGCCCTTTCTGATGCATCACAAGATGATTTCTTCACTTGGATTGAAGTAAGGTGATCAGATGTGGCTCTAATGTAAGTTTACAGTAAACAATGGTAGGAGTTTGTTGTCTTTGAGCAAGTTCATGTCCACTGACCAAAACACAGAAAAGAAACAATCAGAGTGGATTTTAAACGAAATTTCTCCTGACTTGTAAATCTGATCTTAACCAATGAATTCTGAAGTGGAGCTGCAGTCTCCTTGAATTTCACTTTCCAGGGCTGGTGATTGATTACTCAAGGTTTCGGTTATCTGAGAGAAATAAGAAAGATCTACCTAACCACCAAACAGCTTCTGTTAGACATTTCCTGAATTGTAATTGGCGTGTGGCTGTATTTGTGGTGATGCCCTACTTCACCCCTGCTGATGATTCCAAAGGGGGAAGTCTTCCTGGGAGCTTTAATAGTGTGAGATCAGAAAAGCTTTTAATGAATTGAGAAGGGGAGGAGAGGGAATAAAAATCAATGCCAACTGCTCTATGATTTGCATTTCAGATTTTAGTATTTCCTAAGTTCAGTGCACGCATGTATGAGATTATTATAATGAAGATGTATATAGCAAGACTTTATATTTCGTCACAGTTTCTGCTTTTCCCGAGGTAATTAGCTCAAACACAGGATCTACTGTTATCTTATTGCTGACTGACAGTGAGGAGAAAATCAAACTGCTTACTGGTTGTCATGGGGATGCTGAGTTCTAGCACTGTGGCGCTGGATGCAAGTGAGATGAGACTTTTAACCGGGAACACAAGTAGAACTGTAAAGGTTTAGTAAAGCCCATTCTTCTCCTTTAGCCTTTCAACGTATTGGCTTTTTTAAACAGTTTTACCCAAATAAACAAAAACCTCAAACCAATAGCATATTGTTTTCCACTGCCTGCTAAGAGAGATGTTGAAGCCATAATGCTGTTGGGAAAAAGGAGTTTGATTTCATTGATGGTCTAAATCCCTAGATATACACACTAATCATGACATATAATCCTTACTTAGAGGACTTTGCAATCTATGGTAGAAATTCTGCTTTTCTTACTCAATTATTTCCACTCAGCTAAATGAGAGAGGCCGTATCAGAAACCATACAAGGATCTGACTGCAATGGATTTTCCTGCCCGTTAGCGCAGCTTTCTAGCAGTCCCTAGAAAGCCCTCATGGTGCTTTGCCCTATGTAGTATGAGACACTTGAAAACCAAAGCAGGACATTTAGTTGGAGCACTCATCAGTTAGAGAGATGTGTCTTCAACTACTACATTTGTCACTGCAAGATCAAGATTTTGAAGTGGAAGCTGTGTTGGTTAAGGTCATAACCTGCTACTTTCTAAACTGGCAGTGCGTATTCAAAGTTGGCGTGTTAAAAGGCAATAACTAGTAAACAGGTTTATAATGTTCTCAAACATTGGTTCATGTTGTAAACCATCATATGAGCTAAGAAGACTTTAGTTTTGAGGCTTGGCATGTACACTCTAGGTGAAAATACCAGCTTCCCAAAGAACTGACCAGCTTAAAGCACTGTTGATTTTTAACCTGAATGCACGCTGAACTCTTTCTAACTTTCTGACCAACTGGCGTCTTCAGAGTGGAGTGGCTCTGACCAATCCGATTTCATTTACTAGCTCTATATTATATATATTAGCAGATGCTAGCAGAAAATCCATATGCAGAGAGTTCACAGTGCTGCAGAGCAAAGGGTGGTAGTGGAAAGAGTGCTAGCTTAATAAAAGTAATGCACAAACTCAGCAGCTTGGCTGGCCGAGGAATCAGTCTTGTGGTTCCCAGCATGGTGCTTTCTCACTAGACCATGCTGTTGCTTAACTGTTCTGGCGATGCCTTAGAAAGTAAAGTCACTAGGTTTGGTTTCAAAACCGTTGTACATCTGGCTTATCCTGAGGACTAGTAAAGAGGACTGACTTTAAGTCTACCACAAACTCACTGAAAGCTGGGTGTAGGCTGTGTAGCTGTAGGAAATTCAACAGTCTAAATTGAATATACCGGTTCAAAGTATTTCTGGTATCTGATCATACCTCACAGGCAGAAACTTTTCATTATAATAGCAAATTCTTTTAAAAATATTTCATTCTTGCTCCCTTGATCTCTGTCTTGTAACAAAGATCAAACTTGTACCCTTATATCTTCCCCATTTTGCAGAATGCTGATTCTGAAGTTAATGTGAATTAAACTCTTGGCTTGGTCTAATAAGTGCTCTTAGCAGAAGATTACTTCAGAGAAGTGGGAAGCCCTAATATACAGTAATAATAATAATAATATGCATTTCCTGGAAAAGAGGCTTCTCTTAATGCTACATTAGGACTTGTCTAAATAAAAAAGTTCTGTCTTAGATCCTTAGGTCTATTAGGTCGTCTACATATTATACCTGTCTTCCATTTTGACTTTGAAAAAGTAGCATTACAATACCATAGCCCTATTTTAAATAGCTATAATAAGAAAAAAGCAGATGCAATGGCAGTGCTCTTAAAACAATAAATGAGAGGAAGTCCAAATTTTAAGTACGTTCAGAGTATTAAATTAGTATCCTGAAGCTGAGGTCAAATGTTTCCAGCAAGGGAATTCCCTATTTCATTTTTACTGTCTTGAAATTTGATGACAAAGACTCCTTGAATCTCATTTACATAAAACAAATGTATGCAACACCTTTGAAATAGATTCCTGCCAAGAAATATGCATAGTTGGAATACCAATAGATGAAAGGCATTTCAGCTTTGACATCAAATACATCTTATTTGAAATTACTGTCAATATAAATTATCACTGCACTAATTATATTACATTTAAAATAAGATGTACTACTAATGTTTTCCTGTACTGCATCTTTTGGAAAGCTATTTTGATTTGTAGAAGCCAGACAGTAAATTAATGAATATTAGCCTAGGAAAAGCACATATTGGTGTGCAGCAATGTACAAACAAATATTTCATTGGGTTTTAGCACAGTGTTGGGCTAGTGCAGGGAAAACTCAGATATACATAGAAAAAAAATGATTGCATACAATGTGTGTTCGAGCACAGATGAGCATTGATTGTGGAGGGGGCGTATCAGTGACCTGAATTTTCCCTCAGTCCTTAGTCTACTCGATGGAGATGGGTAGGGACCTCTAAAGCCCTGTGAGCAGTGGCTGAGCAAACAACGCGGTATTAAGCTGGAGGGGCATCTACAGCTCTCCGATAGGTACGTGTCCTCTGTTCCTTATCTATGACACTGCTTAGGCATTAGAGTACTAATTACTATACCACTGCTTAGCAATCTACGTAACACATGCTGAATCTGAAATGCCCCGGTGCATTAGTTTTATTGCCCATGAAACAGATGCCTCTGTGTAAGAGCAGTAAGTCTGCCATGTTTTGGAGACATCAGAATTGCTAAATATGCATAGGATTACCTGAAAAACAGAGGAGTTTCCTTCAAAGCACTGAATTGTGCAGACAGATGCAATGGGAATTTGGATAACATTTACTTCTATCGTGTTGTTGGCTCATATCCTGCCTCTGATACAAGCTTCTTTTACTGTCTTACTTCGTGACCCGCAACATTGAATTTAACGTTTCTTCTGCCCATTAAATGAAGGATGCTGTCAGTGGTCCTTTCTTCTGTGTCTCAATGGAAAAAAAAAATCTGTAATGGGAAATATGTGACTTAGTTATAGTAGTATTTGACTTAGTAATTCCTAGCACCTATTTTTTTTTAGCTTGTATCATATTTGGTTTTGCTATATACCTTTATTGCTTTATTGGCTCTGAAATTATTGGAACATTTTCCTGCTTTACCTATACTAAGGTGTTTTTTCCTGGAGGTTTGATTTCACTGCCATTGTAAACTTAGTGCTGGAAAGGACAAAGCAGTTGACATATCCCATATTCTCGTACTAAAGAGAACAAAACCGGTACATGTTGAGACAGGTACCATACATGTTATAAGAAAAAAGCAGGAAAAGATATATTGTTGAAATGTATTGTTTGCTTTATTTTTTTTAAGATAAAAATCTATCAAAGTCTAATTTTCTCAAAGCTTAGTAACTCACTCACTGGCTGGTTGGCAACTTGGTTCAGGAAGAAGATTTAGGTCTGGCTGCACAGCACTTAATATTGCTTTAAAAGCTGCAGCACAGTTGAAGTTCCTCACCATACCTCTTGCAAACCAAGGTACCAGTTCTGCACAGCAAATCCTGTTTCAAACCATCAGTCTGTCCATATTCAGACTACTGTAAGATTGGTGTTTATAGAATCATAGAATAGTTTGGGTTGGAAGGGACCTTAAAGATCATCCAATTCCAAAGCCCCCTGCAATGGGCAGGGACATCCCACTGGCTCAGGCTGCCCAAGGCCCCATCCAACCTGGCCTTGAACACCTCCAGGGATGGGGCACCCACAACCTCCCCGGGAAACCCGTTCCAGTGTACACAGAGTTGCTGCAATATTGGCTTTCTAATGTTTTGTTCTCTTGGATTCATAGTAAGGGAGAAAGTGCACTTCAAAATTGTTTAGGATCTTCAAAGAAATGAAATTATAAAAAGCACTTCCCTGCTGCATTTTTTTATACCAGTATTATGAAAAATACTGAGATATAATTTGCAAACATTTCATTTGTGAACTTAGAATTTCAAAGAATATGGATGTTGCTTTATCTGAAAAGATGACACACACAGCATACACATACACTGTGAGATGGGGAATGAAAAGGGATAAATTGCTTTTGTGTCTTTGTCTACTTTGAAACTTTCAAAACAAATATCTTTTTGTGCTTTTTAGGATAAATCTCAGCAAGGAAAATAACCCGGTTATAGCCCAAAGAATGCTCGATACAATGTATTGGCAAAGCACTGGAAAATGGGGAAAAATACCTTTTAGTGCCAAGGGTGCGTGCTGCCCCTATATATGTTTTATATTGTGTATTTATGTATTACGGCTTTTATGTAACACATCCCAGCTTCAAGGTGGGAACATACTGTCACTGTTCACACATGCCTGCAAAGTAATGGTGGCTCATAAGTAGCTAAAATTCCCTTTGAATCCATGATGTTTGCAATGGATTGAGAATAATATTCATTATTAGCTTGTTTTCAATTGTCACCTGGGTCTAAACTTCATCTCACCCAACATCAATCATCTAAACGCCTTGATTTTTTTTTTTCTTGACTTTTCTTTTTTTGTCTCCAGCAAATGTAAGTTTTGTGTCCAACCAGCACAGGCAGTGTTCTCGGCTTGCTTACGTGGGTGAGGTGAACTGCTCTCTGACCATAGTGGAAGACCTGGGAGCTGGTTTATATGCAGTCAAAATACAGGTGACTATAAACAACATGAATTAGCTGTGAGCACACTTTCTGGATCCATTCGAGTACCGAGTTCCTGCCTGAGCTTTGTGAAGCCAGTCAGTCCTCCTGGGCTTTATGGTGCACTACAAGGCCAACGTCCCAGGTGATGTTGAACAACTCATCTGTGTTCTTGCATAGGCACTTAAGGCTCTAATAAGAGGGATGGAGTTTGTTTTCATTTCTACAGTGTCCTTTTAATGAGGTTTCTTTTTTTTCCAATTGTAGATATGGCTTTAATTCTTCTAAATAATGTTAAGTTTTATTTGGCATGGAGAGAAGGAAGTCAATCTACAGACAATAAAACATTGCTGTACTATGCAAAACATTGTTGCAGGCAGACTAAATTCTATTTGTAATCTGCTCATTAGACTGAAGGCCTCTATTTTGGTGAAGATCAGTCTATTTTTCTTCCTACTAGGTTTTTGAGCCTATCATTTATTGGCTGGGATCACTTGACTGCCTTGCCTTTTCCTAAAATTTCTCTTCCTAAAATAAAAAAAAAATAAGATTTACTGATTGTTTCTACCTCCTATTTCTACCTTGCAATCTTATTAAATTACCATAGGTACAAACTCAGTTATCTGTTCCCAAATTTTCACTTTGCTATGTCCACCTGTATGCTGTATAATCTTGATATGGTTATCCCCTGGGGAGATATAAATTTTGCTGTCTGGTTCATTTTGTCTCTTTCCAATCAATTGATAAACGAATGGAAATCATTTTATCAGTGAAAAGCTTACTGGAAATTTCCTTAACTTCCATACAATTCTGCGTAAAAACTGAAATCTTTCTAAGCACTGATAAGCATTGATCATTGGATAATCATCGATACCACTTCTTCAGGTGGTAAAATCCACAGACCCATCTTGTAGACCTCAATATCATTTGAGGTAAGGACCTACTGTACTTTGTTGGTAACAGATGCTATGACATACTCATACGATTATATTTCTATTTGGGTCATTCTTAGCCATGCTATTAGCAATATCGCTGGTATGTCTGCCGATAAGAACACATATCCCATTAGTCTGGTACTGCTACAAGGTGAGTGCAATGTTCAGTGCTGGTGGGGAAAGAGTATTTGTAGCAGTTACCGGTTAATCCTTTGATTTGTGAGCAGACAGCAGTTCAAAATTCAGCTCAACCTATTAGAAATAATAATCATGTTTAAGACAATGCTGATAAAACGCTTCTGTGTAGTAGTAAGGCGTGACTAGATTAATTTGTTTGTGACTGGTTTATTTGTGCCTCTTTTATGAGGGTAATTACTGCCTTCCACCTGAACCATGTGAAGCAATTTTCTGTTAATGCTGAAGGAGGTGCGGGGTGGGGGGGAGGTCGCTATCAGTATCGTATCCTCCATCCTGCATTTTACTGCCATGTACTCTAGTTAAAGATAGCGGGATGTTTATTGCCTCATAGATCAGCTAGGAATGTGCCGTTGTTATCACACGAAGTGGGTTCTATCTTTGCGTGGGAGAGCTGAGGCACCAGCTGATGGCCAAGGTGTATGACCTGCCAGACATGACCAAATTGGATCATTTTAAGAGTCAAGGACCCATGTGTGTTTATATTGAGTTTGTGTACTGTGGGCAATCTTGTCTCAAAAACAACCATTGTTTTTCCCCAGACGTGTGTAGGGACGTGTGTGATTTACAGTGGAAGGGCTGAAAAGGCAGTTGGGTTCCGATCATCATACAGGCATCAAAATAATATTCTCCGTGTAGCAAACATTGCATGAAAGTACAATGCACACACAAAGAAATTGAAAAAAATATCAAATGTAGTGCTATATGTAATCTTTACTCCTCATTGGTTTCATTTTGAATCAGTATAGTTTTAGCTGTTTAAATAGCTCTCTGGCTTAGACGATGCGTGTTCCTTAGCAGCTATCTCTGTATAGATATAGCTGTAAATTTATCTCTGCTACGGATAGCAGGTAAGGCATCTCAGCCATTAATTTAGATGCTTTTTGATATTGGAGACTGCAAATTTGATTTTTGCTATTAGAATTGGCAAAAACAAGCACTGAAAGAAGACACAAGCCAAAGCCTCATGTCTTGACTTTAAGAAGGCAGGACTGAAAGCCCCTGAGAATGTACTGCCTAATAGGGGCAGTGAGAAATGCTTCCCTCCTGCCCATCCTCCCATCTCAAAGACTGAAGGAATCAATCCAGGGAGGAGACTAGTTCAAAGTCTACAAGCAAAAAGCACTGAGCATTTTCAAGATGGTCCCAAACGTACAGATTGTAATGTAAAGCTTTGCATTCATGCCACAACTCTCCATTGCCCTTAGATGACACACATCAGTCTTCTTCTGAGATGAGAACCTGAAATCAACACCCTTCCCTTCCAAGGATAGAGGTTAAGCAGTAAAGGAGTGGGAGTTGCTAGCGATATACAGAACACCAAAGAACTTAAGATGCATTTCTTACTTCCTTAGAAAATCCTTACTAATATTTCAATAGTCTGATCTTTATAAAAAGCACTTTTTTTCCCCTTTTCAGTGACCAGCGTTGCACACAAGGCAAGTTCTGTAAACCTTTTTAAGGTGAACTTTCATATAACACATGTATGTATAGGTTTGGTGAGATTTTCTTTTTCCTGTAAGTTTGGCCGATTCATTTAAAGTTAGTGTTATTTAGTCCAGGGAGTTATGGTGGAAAAATTGGAATAGCAGTATGGACAATGCCTACCTTGAACTTCGCTTCAATCCTACGAAGCTTCTGTGATCCAAATTAATTGGAAAAGCAACTTATCAGAGGGATTTTGTTGAGAGCTGGAGGTGACATGTATCTCCGTGTGCATATAGCATCCCGGGTGCTAACTGCGTGGAGACGGGGGGCGGGGGATTATTTGTAACTTTATCCTGTCTGAGTGACAAAAAGCAGCCTTGAAGTGGTGCTCACTCTGTTCACCTCCACACTTCCAATATATTCTCAAGGCCATTGCTTCTGTCTAGTGGCACAGACCTACATCAGCATTTTGATATTATTACCTTCAGCAAGGAGCATTCCCTTAATTTCTGCCTTGTTTAGTTCTAGACCACAAATAACACTAACTGCTCATGAAACTGAGTCTTTCAGAGCCCTACCCTGGAGGCTACTCAAAACCTGAAAATTTCATTGGTTTGACAGTCTTTACAGACTAATATCTAATATATAGTAATCATCATGCCAGTTGGAAATCCGTTATTATGGCCCACTCTACATTGTTGCGCAGTACATAAGAAATAATTTTGAGTACTCCATTGAAGGAAGTGTGCTGAGAGTGTTTGTCAAGCCTTTTTCTCCACATGATTGTTATTCTGGTTCTCTCTCTCCAACTCCCCGGTTCGTATGATGGGAAAATAAATACAGATATTTATGCCCGTTTCCAGGAATGCAGTTGTCTCAGCACATAGAGCACCCAGGAGGGCTATAAGAAATAAATTAGTGATCTATTGCTTGTATATGCCAGCTAGGATGCATATCTGACTGCCTCGAAGGAGCTAAATATTTTAGATGAGGAAGGTTTACAATACTGTGAATGTCACTGATATGTCAAAGGAACAATAAGCTTATTGAGCTTTTAAGGGTCTATTCTTCGGTCTGCTGCTGGTATCCTGAGTAAGCTGGTGTAGAGTTATTGCTAATGCTGCTGGGAAGCTGGTTGTTGCAGGCTTGGTCTCAGTGGAAACGGAGCCTGCTGACAATCCTCCAGTCCTACAGACCCTGTCCAGAAGTCGTGAAACAAATATTTAGGGGATATAAATTATCCCTCTCTGCTGATCTAAAAGGAGTAGGGACAGCTTATGTTAGCTGAGGATCTGGCCCTGTAATTAGGCAACACTTTTGCTGTTCAGACAGCTGCTTGTGTGTAGACAACTCATTGATGTAGTGGCTGGGATGTGCAAATGAGGTAGAGACTGTGTTTTGTGCTCATTAAAGAAGGCACCAGAAATCTCATATGGCCACCATCTGCCGCCTTGTTTGTTGAGTTTGATCATTAGTCAATGAATGGTTCTACTGAAAGTCGGTGATTAATCTCCGGGATATGATTCTCTTTATCATGATGAAGGGTGACAGAATTTAGCTCGTTATAATAAAATGTACGAATGTGCAAATTCTTTTCAAAAGGGATTGGGATTCATAAAGCAGTTAAGTACAAAAATGGGAAAATTAGCTGTGAGGTTTTTTGATGCCTATTTACAAACACAAACTCCTTGATAAAAGCTGGGGATATCTCTTGTAGATATTCCGTGAGTAAAACAGCAATGGGTTGTGCTTAAAGAAGGACTTCTAGAAGGCACACAATGTCTACGGGCAATTTTAATGACTGACACCGATTCCAGCAAGCTCTTATGAGGCTTTTGTTTCTAGACAGTAGAAGGAATATTTCCCGGACAGGGGTTTTAAAGTATTTTCTGTACTCTGGCTTGGCTCAATTTGTCTATAATGAATAAAATTGGTTTTAGGGAAAAGTGGGGTTATGAATGGCTTCGATTTTTTAAGCATGTAACAATCTTTAATTTTCTCTTCCTAAAAAAAAAAGCAAGTTCAATTGGAGACCTTGGAGTTTTTAATTGCATGTTAGACTAGTTTTTCAAAAAACAAAGCATGAAGTCTTATTATGGTTACTTTTCACTTTTTATGGGAAATGATTTAATCATAACTGGTACTGACAGGGAATTTAAATAGTCTTAACCCAATCTGGCAACAAGGGTGGAATTATAATATGTAGAGATTTATAGACCATGAAATCACTCTAAATTCAATGAGGTTGCACAGGATATACATCATGGCACATTTTAGTTTTGTACTGTTAACTTCAGCTGTTTTCTCTCTTGAGAATGCAAAAAAACATACTCTGTATTTGCTGGGCATTCTCCAAATCTGCGTCATATTTCTCCAAAACAATTATTAAGCTCTGGAAATATTTACTATGTTTGAAGAAATCTGTTCATAAGGCTAATGATTTTTTTTTCTATTGCATCTATTTGCTGTTTCACCTATTACTTTCACTCCTATAAAGAAAACTGTTTACACAGAGATTTACTTTGGATTACAATATTCATGAATAGCAAATAAAGGTTAAATTTCTGAAAGAGCATTTTTTGTGCTGTAGCTCTTTTGCATTTCGCATTGCTCAGGGAACTGAATGCATCTAGCAACCAACTCGCAACATGTATTTCATGAGGATTAAATTTATTTGCAGATCTGTGCCATTCGATATTTGCAAAGTGACTGGAACAAGGAACCCATGTACAACAGAGGCTCCTTCTATGTGGAATTGCTCAGTCTGCCCATTTGGGCATCTTTGTGTTTTAGGAGGAGTGTGGAGCAAACTATTTCCTGTGGAAGCTTTGTGATACCCTGGGGAGGCAGCTGATGGCAGGGTGTGATGCTCACGCTGGAGCTGGATCCATAGTCTTGGCTACTGATGAAGCGAGTCGGTATCTCCTAATGGGTCCAGCAGATGAAAGTATCGAATATAAAAGCAGAGTGCAAGGAAACCAGTGCACTTCATTTTTTTGTTCTCTAATTCAACAGGACAAGTGCAAAGAAATTGGGTTTTACTTGTGGTGCTTTTTTTAATCCTTCTTTTTTAGCAAAAGAAAAAGTAGAGCAAAGTTGAAACTTCAGGTCTAAGCTATTGAGTCGAGTCCACAGGAGCCCTTTAACTGACTAAGGAGTGTTCAACCAGGCAGCTAAATAAAACCACTTCCCCGTCCCACTCATCAAAAAGGGATTAGCAGGAGACTTTTCCTTATCAGTCCTCCAGGATTATGACCAGTAAGCAATGGTCCTTGGGTAGCTTCCAGACTTCTCCTATCTGTATTCAGGTACCTGAGTATTTTCTTTCAGACAGCTGCCTGGGTCCTGGTGAGAAGGTACCCAGCCCGCTCTTTCTGTTCTAGCTCGTTCTGTGGAAGGCTGGAGTATCTTGGGAACATTTTTCCTTCTTTAGAAAGTACTTGGGTAGAAACATGAAATACAAATAAAAAGTAGCTGTGGTACAGTAGTTATTCTGACTTCCAAAAACAACACCTCTAAGAACTGCCACGGCAGAAATAAATACGATAGCTCTAAGAATGTCTCAAAGGAAGTGCGTGCTTGCTTTCTTTTTTTCCTTTTGGGAAAAGGATGACAACTGATATATTTGTATATAGGAGAGTCTGCCTATTTTATTTGAAGACTACAAGAAATTATTCAAGCTTCAAGCAACTCTTTGCTCCATACTTTTTGGGAAAAGAAATCAGCAATTTGAAGAACTTCTTGCCTTTAACAAGAAGAGTGTTGTGAAACACGAGTGCAAAAAAAGAGGCTGATGAGGATGAACACGCAAAGAAAAGCAACTCCTTTTCTTGGAGACGAATCTCCTAATTTTGATGTGGAGGATAAACAGTAATTTTACTTTCAGGTAAATTATATAAGGTGGGTTTATGCAGTGGTGTGCTTTGACCTATTATGTCAAAATTGGATAAAAAGCCAAAAAGCATAGGACATCTCTGACTTATTTTTTTAGAGGATGTTGGAAGATTTCAAGTTAAAATAAAGCACTGACTTTGGCTCCAATTTGACCTATTTCTTTGTTAACCTAACAGAAATTATTTTTTAAGTAAATTCATGTACTTTCTCAAGTTTTTCATGCTTTGCATTCCCATTTCTCTAGTCAGCAACATGGATTTGTGCATATGCAAGGAGCAAATGGAATTTCCTGGCATGACCTCAATATGAGGTGCTGGGTGCATCTTGTCTTTGTGCTAGGAAGTGTCTCCTTCAAAAGGAAAGGTAATGGTATAGCGCGGTGCCTGTTTGCTAATACAGGGTACATAGGTTTATTATTACATTTATGGACTCTGTTTTCTCAAAGGTGACGTGTGTTTTGTTAGATGCTATTGCAGAAGATAATATTTAGTCCTGATGAAAATATGATGTATTAATCTTTATTGCTTTGGTACGTTTTTGGGCATTCTATTCTTCAATAACTTTCTGTAGCATGGGCTATACAAAATAAAAGCAGAGTAAAATGTAATTATACTAGAATATTTCCTTGCATTACATTTCCTGAACATAAAATCTTGAAACACTTACAGTATGGAAATACTTTTTTGTTTGCCTTTACAAATTTAATGTTTATTTGTTAGAGACTGAACAGCAGATTAAAAGAACACTGATTTTTAATATACATTAAATCTAGACTCTAATTTCAGAGCATTCCCCCTGGATTTCACTTTACAAAGCAGTTAGAAATCAAGTCTGAAATGTGTCCAGCACCATAGTTTTTCATGTTCTGGTAGGAAAATAGGAAATTACTAAATAAGTGCTATTTTGTGAGGTCTGTATTTTTCTAAGATATTGCCATTTTTTGCCTCTTCTCAACCAGGGTAGTGAACCTGGAGCGGTGCCAGCCACTTCTCCTGACTTCCAGCCCAAGTGATGCTTTGGTGGACCGCTTTGGAGAGGGGATGGCAGAGGTTTTTTTCTCTTACTTTTAGAAGTATCTAAGGATAAACAGATCAAGTTGTTCTGCTTTTGGTACATTTTTATACGGATATGAAAAAGAGTCTGGCTTTTGGGTGTTCTTGTAAATATTTTACTAGAAAGAGCCTCGTGAGGGATTCTCTCTTTTGTTAGAGCCAGATTCCACAGAAACAGTGCTTTTAGTAAAAATTGCTTTGGGAACACATCAACATGTCCTAGTTTCCAAATCTGCAGTGACGTGAGGCATTTCTGAGAGTATGGGTTTTTTTTGGAGACGTTTATGATAATGAATAAACCTCGAGACCAGTTACTAATTTTTACATAATTAAAACTTCATTAAAAAAAGATGATCAGGAACCTTATTATGTAAGCTGCCTTTCTGGCTCACTTGCTAAACATCCAGCTTGTATTTGCACCATGAGTGGGTTGTCACGTGTAGGATTCGCAAATCTCTATCTACCTGCTCTGAAGCCCTCCAAAATCATGAGGAAACTTTCTCTTAGAATTAAAAGGCTTTGATCTGACCATAAATTGCTACAACTCGTTCTGTCACTTATGCTTGCTGAAATAGAAACTGCATAAACTTGCAAATATGTTTGTCCCCCATCCGCTCATTCTATTGTGGAAACAGCGGCTGCTTCTGAAAGGGGAGGCCATCTCGGGGAAAGGATGGAGTACATGCTACCCTTTGATTTTTCTATTTATACTTTAGCCAACAAGCATTTCATTTTTCTGGGAAAAAAATCACAGAGGAAAGAAACTTTAATGCCGAAATGACACAAACCAGTGAAGTAGTAAACAACTGTTTTGACATAATTTCCCAAGTTACACGTATATCTGAGCACAGAATACTCTGGGGCTGCTTTTTATCTTTTTTTTGGGGTTTTTTTTTCAGGATGGATAAAACAAAAGAGTGAGAGCCTTCCTACTAGAGGATAGTTGTAGTTTCAAACCTCTTTCTTCAGCCAAGTGTATTTCTGAAAGCAGAGCAGTGAAGTGTTTTTGTGGCTGCTTAAAGCTTATTACTTAGCAGGCAGGCAGCGACAATTTTATTCTGCAGTCTTCCTTAAAGGTCTGCTTCATGCTGTGTGTGGATATATATGAAATATTTCCTTCTCCCAATGCCTTTTAAATACGGATGAATCTCACTGTTTCTAGCTAAGAAAAAGGCGACAGCACGTGGGGCATGTAAATGTAGACATTCACAAGCAAAAGGTGGATAACCGCTCCCTGGATCAATAGATACAGATTCCCCCTGTGTGCCTGACCTTGAGGGAGATGCTTGCATTCAGTTTGCTGTGGTTGGGGAGGCCATGAGTGATGTGACTGGCAGCCACGTACAGATTTATTTCAGCTGCACGATGGACATTTTGGCTTTTGATATAGGCCCAAGTGACTCTCTTAGCATCATTGTTTCAAATGACATCTAAATATTTCAGCAACAAATGAAACATAGCACCTGAATTATTCTCTGTATAGGCTTGTTCTCACAAAAGGAAGTAGTAATTAACACTTCTATTTATCTTCAAGAAGCTGGCCCAGTTTCCCATCACATACTGTACTAGGTGCATTAATCTCATTTAGGAAGGAACTCATCTAGAGCAGGAAGAATTTTGGGGTTTTTACCTGAAATAGAGATCGGATTTAGGAAAGAAAGGTAACTTTTTTTTCCCCCCTCTAAAAGACAGCAAAGAATTGTCTGTGTCTTAAGGAGCAAAGAATAATCATGTTCTTATCTTACACATCTGGTCAGAGGTTCTGAACACGTTTTGCCTGTAATTGTATTGTCTACCTGGTAGAGTAATATTATGAAGATTAGATAATTTAACTTATCATAGACGCAAAACTGCATTTGGTTTTTCAGTAAACCTGGATTTTTAAGGTGCATTTAAGTCATTGAATGTTGGAACCCTCAAGGAGATTGATGGGATGAATGGGTGTAACTTTGCTCTTCTCCCTGAGAAAGACTTTAGGGAAAAGACAGAGAAGTGGTGCACTGAAAATCCTAAGTCTTCCTAGTCTATTGGAAAATAAGAAGACCTTCATTATATTCTCATTACTCCAGCCCTCGGCACAGAAAGGCGAAAAATAAAGGTCACTAGCTTTTACCATCTGTGCTAAAATGAGATGAAGGTAATAGAGAACTCCAAGATTTATTGCTTAGCGGCTGATTCGAGGCTTCAAGTTAAGTAGTAAAACATATAATCCTATCTCAGCTTCTTACTTTGTAAGGGCATGTTCCATACCCACTGGATTTGATTGGAAAAATCAGAACTGTTTTCATCAGGCACTGGATCAGGCTTTACAGGTTAATTGAAAAAATGTGTCTGAAATACTGACTTCTGAATTTGTTTGGCCAAAGCAAAAGGATTTTAATTTGTGAACAATTTTTTATAAAAATACATCCAAGAATAGGAGAGGGAAATGATACTTGGATATCGCACTTGGATAATTTCTGCTGTATAATAAGATGAGATACTTCCCTCAGTCTGTTTGGAAAGCTTAAGTTTCATTCAACTGTCAAACGACTGAAGATGGGAGAATGAAAGCTGGGCAAGACACTGCTTCAGCTAATTTGAGAAATAATTTTCTCCTTAGTGTAGGAAAGTCGACAAGCCAGCAGCATCAGAGAACTCCTCCATCTCCCTGACCAGTGCTGAATGTGTAAATGCCTGGTGATAACTTAATTGCTCATTAAAATGGAATTTTTGATGAAACGGAACAAAGTTGGAAATGTTTTGAAAATAAACATAGTACTAAGAAGGAGGCTGGAAAAACTCAATTACTTCTGTGCTCTGTTTTTACCAAGTGCCTTCAGACACAACTTTCTGCTTTAGTGTTCCTATTAAACAAGCAAACAAAGTCCCAATAAAATGTTGGCAGTATCAGCCTCATTATAATAGATATTTGCTATGTAGGTGTTGTCTTGGTTCTGAGACATCTATCTACTCTTCAAGTCAAGCTGGCTCCTGGCAAGGTTTGTATAACTGCTTACTTTGATTCATTAAAGAAGTTGACTTGTGAATTCATTAGTGCCTTTGCATCCTCCACGAGGCTTTTTGATGGCTTTGCAATTTGCTTTCCAATTTATTCTTTAGAAAACCTCCTTTCAAAACGTAACAGCTAACAGTCTGGCTCTGGTATGAAGGGTATATGACACTTACCACGCACGTTACACAGTTCAATTGATCGCGGTTTGTAGATACAAATATCAGCTATTTGAAGGTCATTGTTTGGTGCTCTTCTGTGAGACACTATCAGCTTTCAGTGAGATGGATAGCGAAGGTCGATAGCTGAGCTCGTGGAAAGAAATGAGGTGAAAGAACCTGATTGTATTAGACACTTTGCCGCTGACTCAGCAAGGCCAAATGTGCAATCTTTGAATTAAATAGTTGAAGCTGAATTAATTGTCATATGAGCTTTAATTTTTTTTAATCCGGTGCCTGTTTTCATCTGACCAAGGGATGTTATTTCTCAGTAAGGTTTTCTTTAGCTGTCTCTCTCCACCCCCTGTCTCTTTCCCACCTCTTTCTGCTTTTCCTGTAAGAGGCAAGGTGTGAAATACTGTGCTCCTAATATAGACAATTCCAGTAATTCAGAACTTTTCTGCTGTTTTAGCTTTAACTATGCAAAAATTGTCCTTGTCAAGCAATAGAAGAATAAGTCTTGCGCTTTCCGCATCACTGTGAATTGCTTAGAATGAGAGATAAATGAGAGATAACATCATAAAAATAAGGTGGGCAGTGCAATTTTAAAAGCAAAACACAAATGAAGTGCAATTGCTGTGTGTGAATACCACCATTATCAAACCAAATTAAGCACAGCTTTTAGTAAACCTGTAGTTTATTTCTAAGTGGGCTTGGCTTATCCTTAACCACTATATAGAGGAAACAGTGGGATAATTACTAGAAATCCATTTTGTGCCACCGCATATTTTTAATGTATTCTGGACACAGTCCTGCCTCAAGCATGCTGATTACTGAGATTGTTCCTGCAATGGCTGTGTAGACTTAGGCACTGTAAACTGATTTGTTGTTTGAGGCTTTGAACCATCTCTCATTAGAGCCAAGAGCAGCACTGCTGCCTTTTGCATCAGGGTATCAGTATCAGATTCTTTTCACAGCTAACTTTAACAACAATTCCTAGTAAAAAATGTTCACGTTTAAGTGTGTCTTTAAATTGCTTTGTTTTATCTGAAATACACCAATTAAGTATTAAACTCTGCTAATGTATTCATTAGGTTGGTTTTGGGTTTTTTTTTTTGAGTTTAATTTACCTTTTAATTACCTGAAACCAGAAACACAGCATCTTTAAAATTCTAATCCTTTAAATCATTGTGAGTTTCATCCTAAGCTTACTGAAACCAACAGATAAACCCCTGTAGCTTTCCCAAGAGCAGAGTATCTGTAATTATAGCTGTAAGGTGAGATTTCATGGCTTGGACAAAAACTTGTCTTGACTTTTTTCTGCTTGGTTTCTTACTCTGCACAAAGCATTTAGTTTCCTGCCTAAGCAGTAATGAGCAGGGCTCAGTGAGTATTGTGCGTCTTTGATTTTATTTTTTCTTTAATGGGCTCTACACTTCACTTGTGAAGACTGAATTTTATTCCTGTACTGGATTCATAGCTTGTTAAATGCAAGTGAACTTTCAGCCTAAATGGTTGTAGCAATTCTGATCTTTGCAGCTCATCCGTGTTCTGATGAGCTCACGCTCATCAGGTTGTTAACAATGTACAAGGGTATGAAATTCTTCACAATTTAATTCCTCAAGAATTAAAAAAAGAAAGCAGAACAGCCTTACAGCCTACACTGCTCAAATGAGATACTATCAGGTGTCATAGTAACAGCTCAGAGATTATCATTTAATTCTATGAACTACTCTGACTTTAGTTGGAGGGATATATGCACGTGAGAAAAAAGTATCTTATCCTTAAGGACTGGAGGAATCCCTGAAGATCAGCCTGCTGTACATGTAAATAAATGGTTGCAGGGTAAATCTTCCCAGTCATGCAATTGTTCATGAGGTCTGTCTCTTATTTTTTAATTCTTCCAGCAGCCTGATTTTCACTATGTACCTCACCAAACATAAAACTGATTTTGATGTGGAATTCACTCCTGTTTTGTGGTCATTGAAGCTGTGTGTGATGAGAAGAGGCTGTTCCCAAAAGAAATTCATGATTGTGAATGAAAAGCAAGGCAACTTAGTGAGCAAGTATGCGGTGAAGGCAAGATAAAAAGAAATAAGAAGCCAGCAAAGCTGGAAGAAAAATAAACTTTCCCTTACAAAGGTAGGTGTATATAAAGAATGTCATACACAGATTGAAACTGCCTCTGCTACATGCTATTAGTTTTTACAATGTGCTACCTTTTTTCTTAGGGACAACATTCTCAGTTATTACTTGGGATCTTGTCCTTGTACAGCTCTGAGGTCTTAACTAGGATTCCATCTCTCTAGCTTGTCCCCTGTTTTCCATCAAAGTAACTGAAATCAATAAGGTTATTTTTATAGGGGGGGTGTCTCTGTTTTGAATCATTTTTCTGATGACACCCAGCAGAAGTTTCCAGGTATTGGGATGTTGTTGGAGTGTTTTAAAACTGAGAGTGATCAAATAAAATCTGATTTAAACCAAACAGTTTGAGTCCAGTGAAGTTATTTGTCAGTTATTTATCTTATTCCAATTTAATGTTTTCTGTGAGAGTTTTCTTTTCTAACCCTAAAAAGAGAAATGCAAGTGTGAGGCCAGAGAAGAATCGCATATGACAGGAATTTTCTTCCTAAGCGTGTGCTGTCTCAAAGATTTGATATTCATGAATTCAGATTAAATAAGAACTGACCCCAAACTTGATCTCAGCCTTCTATCAGACATTTCTTTGTATCTGTGAAGCCATATGCGAATGACAATTAGCAGCCGAGCTGGATGCTTGATTGGATTAGGTGGTGTCAAAACATTAATCGTTGCAATCATGGTTCTTTTTCCCTTGGACTGAAAAATGAAAAATATTTTATGTTTCTTTGGATATGAGCTCCCTTCCAAACTATTCTGACTCTGTTTTACTCTAATCTCCTTTTTGAATCTGAAGTACAAGAAATCTCTGTAGACAATTTTATGTCCTACATTTTATAGTTTAATACCTGTTCCAGATAAATTTTGGGAAAGTAATTGACTATTCAAGTCCTTGCCTAAACTGATGGAAATGTTTTAAGAAGTACTTTCTCTGAAAACTCAAACCTTAATTCTTTCTCTACTGGGAGCTTTGCTATTCCTTAAGGAGCAAGATCAGATTATGGGAAGTGAGCTGGTTTTCAACCTCAGATGCAGCTCCGGCTCAGGAAACATTGCTCTCTGCAGTATACAATTGACTGTTTGTCTTATCATTTCTACTGGAAAATATTTTCACACTAGAAAATGGACTTTATTCAAAAGCAATTTACATATCTTACTGAAACAATATTAGGATTTTGGCTCATCCTGAAGTTTAACTCGATCTGAAAAATATTCTGCTGTGGAACAATTTGCATGTGTAATTTTCCAGACCAAATTCTGCTAAGATTTGATATGTTAGTCGCGCTAGATTCAGTAGGGCTATTCAGGTTTACATATGCTTTTAAAAAAGTAAATCTCTAGTGCATAGCTGTTTACAAGGTCAAAATTTGTTTTACTCCCATATCGTGTAAACTTCAAAGCAAATAATATCTCCCATGAGAACATAGTTTCGTAATAACATGATAATGGATAATATCAAATGTGTTAAGTAATTCAGAGCCATTTTAGCACCTCATGTCATGGGTTTAAGAATCAGTGGACAACTTCCTGAAGTAAAGGGAGCTGAGGAGGGTTAAGTAATTAAACCAAAGACCTGAAGAATAGAACTTTGAATTTTCATTATTTTTTTTCCAGAACTGTATCTCATATCTTCTGTCTGACTTCTCTTATTTTGTCACAGCTCTCCTGTATTATTGTTGTAATGTCCTTGACTTTGGGACCTCAATTACACACCTGCTAGATTCCTGATGCTTTCTAAGTGGTGAAAAATTATCCTTGCTCTGAGAAAGTCTAATTCTAAGTTAGATAATTAAAATAATCAAATAGCTTAGTGAAATGGAACAAGCAGTTCTTACACATCAGTATGTAGGTAGGTTTGTAAAGGGTACGGCAAGGATCAAGAGGAGGATCTTAGTTGCAGGGTGGAAGCAGATAGGCTTTGTCTGACCACTGTATGGTTAGAGGGTGTGAAAAGGCAGAAAGATGATTATTATGAAGGGTGACAGGAAGATGTATCTGCCAGCACAGTGGGAGCAGAGGGTACTTTCCCTTTTGACTGCTTGATGTTCACACAAAGCATTTTCTTCGTCATATCAGTTAAACTTAATTTCAAACTTGAAGAGTTTCAAGCAGAGGCCAATTTCTAAAAAATTCGTCTACTGTAGCGATGCCCTTTCTTGCTTCCCAGAAATGGAAAGCAATTGTTGCACATCTGCCCCAGATCAGAGCTATGCAGGTCTGAGGTGCAAATGGGCAACAGCTTTGCTGTACCGGTGACTTAAGCTTAATTATTTTAGTCTTTTTGAAATTAAATCTCTGTACTCTTGAGCAAAGAAGATTCCTGCTTTCCCAACAGGTGTTTCACAACACCTGCTTCTAGTCTTAGGAGACGGTAATATATTGGACTTTAAACTAGTGTCACCATTATCTGATTTTTTTGTTGGTATTTTTTTTTTTCAGTCTCAGTAATTTCTAAAACATTATTTGTCTTTCCTTTAAAGCCTAAGCAAGCTTGAATTTAAAAAATGCAGTGTGAAAATGACTGTTTGTAAAAGGTCTGCTAATAATGGTTTTGGTATAGGTACGCCGCACACAGACTTCATAATAAATTAGAGTTGAAACGTGCTTGTGACGACTCCCATAAGTGACAACAGCCTTATCTCAAGCTCATCCAGATTAAAAGCTTTCTAGATGTTGTATAATATATTTCCAGCACTTTTAATGTCACGATATTTCTTTGGTTTAGACTGGATTGCTTTTAGGCTAAAGCTGTTTTGTTCACATACGCCTGTTCAGCTAGTGATGGATGGAGGAGTGTTTTTGCATTTGCACGGTGCGCCCTGGATAAAGGCTGGGCTGAATTGCAGCCCCTGTGCTGACTGAGGAGGATTACAGCAATCTCTCCTGATTTCCTTTTCTATAGGAAAAAAGAAAAGAGACGAGGGTCAGAGCAATTCCTCATGCAGCCACACAGGACAAGATAATCGCAAATGCTGTGTGATATATTGGTTTCAAACACAGAGTTCTGGACGCTGTTTCAAAGTGGTTGCAAGGTAAACAAAAATGTCAGGTTAATTGGAACAGAAGTGAATATTTCTTAAGGTCTCATCAACCCATTAAATAGAAACGTTGTTTCCTCCATTAATTTCTTACCAAAGGCAGACCCAATGGCCCAGCTAACACTGTTTGTCTCAAGGCACCAGCCTCGGTGTAAAGCTGGTTTATGCCTGTTGTGGGCCTTGGTGCATTAATCAAATTGTTTTTTCGTGATAAGCTTAGCTGTGTCCTTGTTCTAGTCTTTATTTTTCAAGGCAAACCTACTTTAAAAATTAACTCTGGGGAGGTGTGATACTGTTTTCCAGGTTGTTGTACATGTTAATCCTTTAAACGGCTTTTGGGAACAGTTAATGTATTAGTGATTGTTATCCACACGAGACAGTTTTGCAACAGCAGTTAGTGACAGCTATTAACACAAGGAGGCTAAATATTTTAAATTGTGTTTGTTATTGCCACTATCTAAATCCAGGTTACTTTTGCTTAAGCTTTCAGCAGCACAGCAGAGCGGTGAGCCTGGACATCATCTCTTTTCCCCTAACCCAGTAAGTTTGCTATGGATCTCAACAGAAACTGGTGTGGAAAACTTGACTGAATTATATATATTTATCTCTGATGCTTAACATGTTTGGGCACTGATCCAAAGCCCATTAAAATAAATGGGAAGAGTCCCGTTGGTTTCATTCCTTTTCAGATGATGCCTTTAGGACCGTGCAGGTAATAAACAGAAATATGGGTTTGGTGCAGAATTCTCGAAAGAGCTGAAGTGAGATGCTTTTAAAATCCCTGCCTTCAGCTCCCTAATGTGATTGAAGTTTGTACTCTAGCTTAACACATTAGATATATCCTATTTCTTTGTACGGTGCTTGTTCAGTGATAAATAAGATTCCCATAAAAGAAAATAAATATGCTGTGGCAGTTCTTTGAATGGAGGAAAAGGGTGTTGTGTGGGTGTTGGTGATCCTTTTGAAGTGTGTTTCTAAGTCAATATCTGAAACTAGTATTTCAAAAAGTAAGTTTGACTTACGTTTCTAAGCTTCAGTGAAAAAAATCTTATTCTTTAAATGTCACCTAAGGTCACATTTATACCGGTACCTTTGTGGAATTACCGTGTAATTCCACAGTTTTTGATAATACTTTCTGAATGTGTGCAACCTGTATGGAAAAGCTGAATTGATGTTTTTAAAAGCAGGAGAGTTTGTATCTCAAAACTTAGAAGTAAGTCTATTTTAATTACTTTTTATCATTTTAATACAATCTTAATATGTACAGTCACTGATTTCCACTTGAAATAAAAATTCTGCAGCGTATTTCATGCTGTTTTGAACCACTGATTCCTACCAGAGCCCTTTCTAGTCTCACCAAAATACTTACTAATATAAACGGGCATTTATCATGCATTCGCAAAACCTTGGTCGGTGATGCAATATTCATTCAGACAGGAGATAACTACATTTTGTTCCCCCACTATTAGAAATACTAAAACAGACAAGTTGTGTTAAATACTGTCTCTCTGACTGCTGCCAAGCGTCTTGCAGTGAGTCTCTGGCAGAAAGGTCTCTGTTCGTGCCGCCTATTGATACAACATGGCATGAGCAGAGCACGGGCAGTAGGTGGTCGCGACACTAAATGAATTTCATCTCCTGCAAAGGTTGTAAAAATGACAACATCATAAAAATAGAGTAAGATGACTGTGGAACTTAAGAGGGGAAAAATAGACTGTAATAAACTGCTGATTGACTGGAATAAAGCAGTTGAGCTGTAATGCTAGTGACATCAGTAGAGATACTTTGGAACTGCAGCTGGTTGAGGCTTAAAAAATAGAATTAGAATCAAATACATAAGCAATAAATTGAAGGTTTCAAAATATGAGTCCTCTCAATAATGACAGCCAAAGCACATAAGACATTTAAAAATTCACTTGTATCTCTGACATGCTACTCATGTTGAGAAGCAATCAGTTAAACACTTCATATTTTCAGCTCCTGGCATAAATTTATTAGAGAACCAAAGATCTCGTTGGAGCACTATCTTTAAATTGCTTTTTTTTAATGTTTTGGTTTGAAATTAGTTTTTTTTTTCAGTATTACCCTTTGAAGAAACTTGTAAGGTTAACAGAGAGATTTGCCATACTTATGCTGAGCTGTGTTTTAATTTTTCTGAGTAGTTCCTGAGCCTGTTCGTGATGTTAAGTGCATTTTAGGGGTGGAACGAATTTGGCCATAAATCACTGCACATGTCTGAGTTGCAAAAGGATAGATTAGGTCTTAATGCTGAAGGGGTGGCTTTATTTTATTTTCCACTCTACACAAGCAGGGTTGATAGAGGCTTCAGTTGCCATCAGATTATATTTATAGGAGGGCCCTGAGTGAGGGCAGGATGTGAATTGTTACCATGTCAGTCTTCCTGTCCTGCTGCTTGTCTTGTGGGTCAGATCTGGGCTACTTTTAGCTGGAGGTATGTTGGTATGCAGGCAGAGAGGGCATGAAAAAAAAGCAGGGGCGGGGGGGGGAGAAGAAAGAGGGGGGAAAAAAAGTGTGCTATCACATTCTTTTCACACACTGTTCAGCCTTCTTTTTCTTGCCCGTATCCGCAGGTAGTTTCTACCTGCTGTGGTTTGTCATTTTATGGCAAACCATCCTCTTTCGTGTGAATCTGACAAGAATGTTGCCAGTTTCCAAGGCATTTAATTTTCTTACCTATCACCTTTACAAAGATCGCACTAAGGGGCTATTTGGAAGCTGAGATGACTATTGATCTCTCTTAACTTTCTGTTTCATTAAAACAGACCTTCAGGCATAAAAGCAACATTCAGAACACTGCAACTCATTCACAAAGCAGTGTTGGTCACTGTACCACAAGTTTTGGGGATTATGGATGCATTTTGTGGATGGCTAACAGGACTATTACACAGCTGCTTTATGTTGTTCAAATGGAGATGATGCTAGCAATGTTTATTTGGGGGATAAGGAATTCTCCCCGCTCCAGCCTCTTTTATCTGTCACACCACCAAAAAAAAAAAAAAAACCCAAACAGATTTACATTTAATCTTGCCAATGTCCTCTACCTTCAAGAAGGATTCATTGTGAAAGAACAGTATTGCCATAGCAACGAGGAATTTTTTCAGATGACTAGAAAACTGGTGAATTTCCAAGACACAAAAGCTTGTTCAGAGCCCAGAAGTACCTGGATAGAAAACAAAACAGATGGTAAATTCTCTACAGCTTTTGCAGAATCATTTTTTTTTTGCCAGTTATTCTTCACTTTCCCCTATGTCCTAAACATTTGTTTTACCGTGCATTTGTGATCCGTGACAGATTCAGGACTTTTCTCGGTGGAACTGGAAGTCAGCACCACTGCAGCCTGTTCACAGGGGCTGCTAATCTGTAAAGTACAGGAAAGCCGCTATGCTGCTCTGTAAACATCAGTGATCTTCTTTAGATTCTCAGCCGTCAGAAGCATTTCTTAACACCATTATACAGAATGATGTTTTGTGAAGCTTAAGGAGTTGTGATATTGGGAACTCGCCATGAAAAAAAGTCCCTGTCTCGTAAATGACTTCTGAAGATGCATCTGGCTGTTCCTGCAATCTGAAATGTGACTCTTGGCAGGGAAACTTTTAATAGAAAGAGCTTTAAACTGAAGGATGGTGTGCTACTAACTTAAAAATAATAATCAGCTTCTCTAAAAGGACATGTACTGCCATCTTTCACAAGTTCTTGCCAGGAACACAAATAATTTTCACATTTGTCAATGCTTCTCCTCACACAAGCAAAGAAATCTTTTCCTCTGAGAGGAGTGACAGACATCTGTAGACAGACTCTGTGTGATGCCTGCTTTTAGATTTTAATTTTATTTAAAAAATAATGGTTGACACTACTGTAATTTTTTCGTAGGAAATGTTTGCAAATTTTGTTACATTCTTATGGGCCAATAACAATAATAATAAATCATTAAGTGCAGACTTTGGTCTGGTTAGGCTTATTCTCTTGAGTTCCACTGTCTGGGGGAGTGAAATAGTGTCAGCCCAGAGGCTGCTCATAAACAGCTTTAGTAAGAAAGAGTTCTCCATGACTGAGGTATCAATGTAGCATTTTTCCCAGAAAATGAGAACTGATATTTTAATATAAGTGGCATTCTCCATGTATATGAAACATTAATTATTGCCTTAATCACTTGCCAATTACTAGACATAACTTTTTTCACCTTTATTCTGGTCATTTTTCTGACAATCATGAGGACTATCGTATGTTGCAATAGCCATAAAAAAAGGAGCCCAGCTTAGTCTTAACACTTCTGTGTAATGTATAGCTGCAGCAGGGGTGGGAAAAAGTACAACAGTTCAGCTGATTTGAGACTGGTTTACTGAAATTCAGGAGGGAGAAGCAAGTTTTCAGTCAAGTTATAGATTGTTAGTATTTTACTTCTTTCCATTATTTTTTTGTTGGTTTTCACGACGTAAAAATTGAAGGATTAACATAAATAATGAGGATGTTCATGGTATCAAGCTCTCATCTTGTGTCTTATGATTTCATGGGGATTTTTCCATTGGTTTTCATTGGTTTCCATTGGCTAAGCAGAAGATCCGGTTCCTTCTAGACTCATTGCCACCCACCCCAGGAAGACAAGAACCCCTGCTTTGCACATACTGAGAGTCCTGCTTGCCTGACTTCTGAATATTGTAATCTGGGAGCAAAGAATGTGAATAGTGCTTCACTGCACAGCACCAGTAAACCCTGGGCTGCTGGGCCCTGCCAGTTGGCACTGCTTTTGTGTTACACCTTAAGAATGTTAATTTTGCCCTTAATTTCTGCTCTAGTTTTCTGGTCCTTAAGGCGCTAGTGAACTTGTTTTAATGCAGAAAAAGCAAGTTATTACATTTAGTAAGGATGCTAATAGGGAACTGGAGATAAATTGCCTTTATTTTTATGGTGGAGTTTGTATCAAATTTTCATTCTTAACCAGCAAGCACATTTTCAGCTGTAAACCACTGATTTTGAGCATATCTGTTGTCACTTAAATGGGCCATTTTAAGCCTTCCACTTGCCAAATGCCTGCAGGGAAAGTAATAACTACAATTAAAACAAAATATAGTTACAATATGCCCTCTGCATAAGTTTTAAAATGAAATGCCGCATCCTGAGTGGAACAAATTAAAACTTCCTGCTATTTCAATTACTATCCATAATCATTTGTGCTAGGTCTTTAAAGAAAATGCATATTAAACAACATCTATATGAAGACTGTGACAAATTTTCTTCCTTGTAATTGCTCAATTGTCTTTAACTTTTGATTTAACAAAGTATTTCTCTGAGCAGTGTCACTATTCTTTGCTGCAGGATGAACTGCACAAGAGTGATGAAACAGTGACCAGTGGTGGCAGATTACGGGTATAAACTGGAGAGGGGCAGATTTAGACTAAACATTAGGAAGAATTTCTTCACTATGAGAGTGGTGAGGCCCTGGCCCAGGTTGCCCAGGGAAGCTGTGGCTGCCCCATCCCTGGAGGTGTTCAAGGCCAGGTTGGATGGGCCTTGAGCAGCCTGAGCCAGTGGGAGGTGTCCCTGCCCATGGCAGGGGGTGGAACTGGGTGATCTTTAAGGTCCCTTCCAACCCAAACTGTTCTATGATTCTATTCTATGATTCTACAGTTCTGACTCTTGACTATACTTACAAGGGAGAAATACAGCATAGTCTTCGTGACCTAAAAGTGGATGTTGGGTAGCTGATTTTAAAAAAGGGAAAAATAAAAGTTATTTCTTCATTCAGTGCCAAGGTGACTTACTCTTATAAAAGAACAAATTGTAGACTCTAATTATTAGAATACAGCAAAAGTCTACTAGGTTATTTTCTTTATTGTATGAGATTTAAATGATTTAAAGCTACTCTTCCTCTCTCAGCAGTCCTTCTGTTAAGATACTTCACTGTTTCTGAATATAATTAAGCATTAAAACAAATATGTATACTGGAATATCTTTACAGAAAGAATCCTAGGTACTCACCCCAGCTTTCCTTGTTCTTCATCCAGAGTTCAAGGAAGACCCTTCGTACCACTGTAGTAGCATTTGACACTGCTGTATGGGGGAATTGTGATCACATTTCATTTCTTTATTTTGCTACTATGAGGCAGCATTTTTTGGACTTCATTACAGCATCATATGATGTCAATCAGCAAATGGATGCTGAGGGGCAGAAAGGAAATTTCCCACGCCCTTTCACACTGCGCTGTTTAACAGTATGCCTTTAACGAAAAAAAATTCTGTTGTTTTATGACCTGTGTTGGATCTAAAACGTGAAAACTAAGATGCTTCCTAAATTATGGGTTTGAATCAATGACAGATCGTTTGTAGGAGATGCAAATGAATGCCATAAAAAGAAGATAAATTCCTGGTTTTAATGATTTCACAATCGGTATTTTTATTGGAGTGCCTTCAGAAATGAATCATGGAGAGTCTCGCATAATGATAGGCATTTAGAGAACTATTTAGGTCTCTATGAAAGTAAGGAACTACATTAAGAATGCAAAATCAGTAATTGTACCTTAAGTAGTAGTTTGCTGCTGAACAAAAGCAGAATAAGCCCCAACATGTAGCACAAAAGCAGTCAAATTTACGTCAGCTTGAGAGATGTGCAATAGTAGTTTAGGTATATATTATACGTTTAGATTTTGCTTGTTGAAATAAATAGTAAAGGCAGGTAAGGTCAGCTTAATTGGTAAAGAAAATGGAATTGTTAATGTTCTGTGATGTTAGGTTTCACTGTGGTATTTTCTAATGCCAAAGATATTTAGTAGTTGATGAAAAAACAAAGTTCACAGTGGCAATTAGCTTTAAGTAGTTTTTCCTTTCTTTGAATGTGTAGATTCCATGCTTTTTTGGGGGGAAAGCTGAAAAATCCTGTTAGATCACAAAGTGGAAGAGATAGGTAATAATCACATAAAGATAGAAAGATGTAATTTTCTGAAATTAAAATCTAATTTTTAATGATTAAGTATTGGTTTTCAACATTAAATGTTAAAAAGATGAGAAAATTTGAATTTCAGAATAAAAATTCTGTTTCTCTAGCAGCTTGTTCTTTGCCCATTCAATAATTGTCTGTTCATCTCAGTGCAATTATCACAAAGATGTATTTGAAATCCATATTGATTAATTCACACACACTGTGAATTGATATCTAATTCTTTCTTTTGCCAGCTTGCTGGAATTGGAAGAAAATGTCTGATCTTGTTCCTCTGCAGGAATGATTTTTACATGAATTTTCTAACAGCAAGATCTTCACTTGTGTTTATTTGCAGGACTAATGTTTTAGACTGTAACTCTGACATATCAGCAGAGATGATTAATTTCTACTGCTATTTGGGACAACAAAGAAGGTCTGCTACAGTGGAGCTTTTTCCTCTCTTTTTTCTGCTCTTTTTACTTTTCTTACTCTAAAAGCTGTTTTGTGCTGTACATTTGTTGAACTTCTTTAAACACAACTTGAAACTTTTTCTTCTTTATTTGTGGTATTGTCAGCAATTCCCTGATAGATATTCCATCTTCTCTTTTCTCAGTAATGATCCAATAACTAGACTACAAAATTTATTCTATAAAGACAGCTCTGTTTATAGCCAAATATTAAACATATGCTAATTGCTTCATCTAAAATTCTGATTGGAGCTATGACCGAAGATGTAATTTTAATGCAGACACAGCTAGCAGCTACTCCTGTATTGTAGCAGCCACCTCCTTATGTAGTTATAAGATAGTAAATACTTTTTTTGTGGGCTCTACTAGGATTTTACTAGGAGAGAGGGCTCATTCGTAGGTTACCAGTGCTTAAACAATTACATTTAATTATGGCATTTTGTAAATAGTTTTCCATGAAAAGCACAGAAAGAAATCTAACTAGTAAAGATCTTTGGCATCTCTAGCAGTATTCAGGCAGAATTGAGATACCTAAGTCCAACATAATAATGTAAAACCACAGAAAACAGATCATTGCTATTGATACTAATGTTCCCTAAGCATCATAATTCAATTTCTGCTCGCTGTTCACAACTGCCTAACAGAACTGGGATCCAAAACCCATCTATTTTTGAAATTAAAAGGCTTACTCACTTATTCATTATCAAAGCAGGCACAATTAGTAAAAAAAATAACGGTGGTCACTTAAAATTTTCAGTCCAACAGTGACAGCTCAGAACAGAGGACAGAAATAAAGCGTAAAGGAGACTGGGAAAAATCCACTCACTAACAGGAGATCCAAGGATGTTCCTATCTGGATTGCTAATTATGGAAGGAGGGTCTGCTGGGAGGTCTAACATGTTCATTTGAGACCTCTGTGTTTGATGTGATCAAGGGACAAAATTTTCTGTATTTTTGGAGGAATACGGAGCAGACTATTTTAGAGGTGGGTATATTTACACTTGAAGTTCTTAAGAAGAGACCAAGAAAGAAATGCTTGCATAGAATGAAAGAATTTGCACAATCACTGTTTTAGAGCAGCTTCTTGAGATGCTTTCCTCTTCCATACATTGTGGACTGCATTTTGATAGCTCATCCAGAGATACAGATCGCTCTAGGAGCTACGTGCTTAAAAGCATAAGCATAACTGTTATTAAATTGTTGGAGGAGAGAAATCTTCTCAAAGTTTACATCTTGCGAAATTGTACAGACTAATAAAAGTAATTTCTCTGGACTTTCTGAATTCT
The DNA here is from genome assembly GCF_017976375.1 of Cuculus canorus. Lineage (NCBI taxonomy): Eukaryota > Metazoa > Chordata > Aves > Cuculiformes > Cuculidae > Cuculus > Cuculus canorus. The sequence continues at coordinate 21,591,286 of NC_071409.1, forward strand.
GAAGGCCTGCTGCTAACGGTTCAAGAATTACAGAACTAGAAAAGTTGCAAAGATCTTTTATAATGGAAAGTTTCCTAGCAACTTAAAGGAATCAAGAAGTTCTTTGTTAACATAACAAAGACTTCGAAGATGCACAAATCAGTTTTGCTCCATCACCTCTTCTGACCCACTAAGCACCGATTTCAATGTCAATGACTCCAGTAAGTCTCTCTGATCACGGTGCTTTCTGTACAGCTTGTTAAAAGTTATCCAGCAAGTTAGAAATGATCACAGTATGATATTTGTTTCTAAGAGCTGATATCTAAAGCCCAGGAAAATAAGAGTCTGAGCTTTGGCTATTTCTTATCGCAATATGCCATTGCAATGGTTTACCAAAGAAAAGATTTTAATACAAGAGGAGCAAACCATCCTTATCACATTTTGCACAGAGTTTACTAAATATCTAGGAGCTGAAACAAATGAATAGTAAAAGTCTAGCAAAATTTGGCAAGACTGCAGTCTTGCAAAGCCTAGCAAAAGTGCAAACTTCTGCTAGATGGTATTATTTTAATGATCACATTAAAAACCTTCTTCTCTAGAGAAGCATTTCTCTGTTTCCCCTACAAACGTGCTAAGAAAGCAATATTTCCTCATATTTGTAAGCAATTCCAGTGAAAGTTCTTTAAAAGATGATGTGTTGGCATTCTGGCTGTAAAATTTGACTGTGATCTGTATTCCTTTTTCTGTCTTCTACTTTCACTTTTATAGATATATGAAATAGTTGAACTATTTCTACTAGGGCTATGAGAAATAATTTAGTATTGCTTTAGAGCCAATCATTATTCACATATAAACTGCTCATTTGCTGTTTCTCATATCCAATTTTTTAAGAAAATATTGATGATGACATAGAAATACCTTGGCAAGGCTTTGAAAAAGCTTTACAAAGCTATTACAGAAATAAACTGCAAAAACTGTGCACTCAATAACTATGTCAAGTGAATGTCAATATATAAAGTTCAGTTGAGAATTCCTTAGTTTCAGTCTGTCTAGTAAGTTTATGCATGTTTTTGAAAACAAAAATAATCTTAGATGTATTATCACTCAATCTTGTTTTCTCTTGTTCCAGAACGCAGAGAAACTGAGACACTGCAGTTGTGAATGTTGAAGGAAAAGTTTATTAACCACTTCAAACATCCAGTCCAGCTTAGGTAAATGCTGCCTTAAAAAAGCTGAGACCTGTACGAGACTTACGTTAACAGCGAGAAAGGCAATAAGAGTCTTACAAATGGCTGTATGAAAAGCAACACCGAGAGGCGTGGGATATCAGGTAAGAAAAGTAGTGATGTCATTCTGAAGAAGCAAGGAATGGATGTAGGTGCATTTAGACTTGCAGCTGTATAACCCTGGGCATTAAAAAATGCGTTGTAGATCAGCAGTAACTGGGGAGAAGAAGAAATAAACCAAATTCAGCCTATCCTTCTGTAAAAACCCAACTGCCAGTTCCCTGTCTACACTGAAAAAATTGCTGTCTATCTGTTTGAATATAGTACTGGCATGGTAATCTTTAGGCTTGATGGCTACATCTTATGATGCACACACCTGGAAAAGCCATTGTTGGTATCAAATATGATAGCAAACACCTCTCTGCAATGGATATCACAGTGTCTATCTTGCCATCCTGCTCTTCACATCAATTCTCTACTGAAAAGCCTTGCAGAAAAGACCTTTCACATTCAAGCTCCTCCGAAGTTTGGGCATAAGAGATCAATTTCACTTATGATGGTGAAACTCTCGAGCAAAAAGGAAGGATGACGTTGGGCAGAGGTGGAAGTGTCATGGGGCTAATATGTCAAATGCCTTCAAGGCAACCCTGATCTCATCCTGTGAGCAGCTTCTTCCACGATAATTTCTGCATATGAACAAGAAGTTATGTTTTCTCTTTCCTGAAATCTGGGAAAAGGTGCCATTTCTATTTTTAATATTTTGAATACGCATGAATGCTTTAATGCTCTTTTATATGAAAAGCAAAGATTGTCTAACCACCTAGACAAGCAAATTATTAGACAAAGGAAAATGGTTGTGTTGTTTTTGGCTATGAAATAGCAACTAAACAGTCAAGTCTTTATAATTTCTTAAGCCATGTTAGTACATCTACAACTTAATTGTACAGACATCAGCAAAGGCTGCTATTTTACTTCTTCTGATCTTTTATGTTCTTTTATTTTCTTGGGCTTTGCCATGAAAGCTACTTTAATCTTAGTAGATAAGTCTTCAGGTTTTTTTTTTTTTTCCTCTTAAGACTTCAGGTCTCTTAGGTCTTTCCATTTCATCATGTTTAAATATTTTGGACAATTTGAAGCCCTATTTATAAATGGTTCTGATTAAGATTAGGCTTTAATAAGTGTTAATCTTTCCCTCCAACCAGGGAGATAAAGCCTGTCTTAAACATGAACGGCTTAACACAAGTTCATTTTTTTCATCCTTACAAAGTGAACAAATAAAACGCTATCCAGCAGCTGTATTCACTGTAAGCACTGAGAATAATCCTTTCCATTTATTAATGCAAAGTGCTTTTCTTTGTAGGTATCAGCCTGCTTTACCTTCAAATGTATAGGCTGCTGATTACAGAGCTGCCTGAAACTTTGTAATGGAACCTGAAACTCACCTGGTTTCACAATAAACCCGAAACTTTGATCCACTTTTTGATGCTTTGGATTGAATTTGGGGTGAAGCAGGGCCAATAAAAGCACTACTGTTTTTTCTTCAAGGCATTTGTAATCACAAATTAATTACCTACTCTTTGCACCACTCCTCAAGGTGAACAATATCTCTTTTTGTCAGGTAAAATCTGATGCCTTGATGTGTGCTTCTCCATGCAGTTTTGAGATCATTTCTGTATGTGTTTAGCTGAGCACAAGGTTGAGGCCAAGGTTTTTAATCAGACAAGGAGCTCTGGCTGAGCAAGGAAATCCCTATTTATGAAGAGTGCTAAAAAATTATTGAATGTGGCCATGTAGCCCTGGAGTTCTGGGAAGCGTGAAGGACAGTTTTGACAGTAAACCAAACATGTAATAGAGACTTTGATCTCAGGGTTTTTACTGACTGACAGGTTGAAAAGCTGGAGTATTTTATGCCACAGAGCATGATGTTCAGCTCAGTGACCACAAAGGTCATGTAAGCTCCTTGGATAACTGGCGTATTTCCACCACTGTCTTCCTTGAACGTGCAGCCTGCTTGGGTTTGTCTTCTCACCAGACTTAACCAGCCCTCTCCTATCAAGCAAAGGAGATTATGCTATTCAGGGGTTGGCCTGCATTTAAATAGCTTTAAGACTCCAAACCATCTTAAATGGGATCTGATGTGACTAAAAGCATAAGATGCTTCACAGCTGATTGATTGTTAGCTTTCATTCCATAGATGTATCTGCAAAAAAAAATGGTGGAGGAAGGGGGAAAACAAGTTTCTTGCTGTGTGACAAAATGCAGCAAATAATTGACAATGCCCAACTAACTCAGTCTCCTCTTGGAGACTAAAAACTTTGCTTTTATTGAAAGTGTGTTAGCAGTGAATGGTTGGGTAAGTAAAATAATGCTATTTCCATTTCTTGTCTGGTCATAAGAACAAACAATTCTAGAGCAAATTTGAAGTACATTTCCTGCAAATACTGGATTATGAGATTTTAAAACTGGCAAATGTTCATGAAAGTGGAATTTCAACTATGTTTGTGGAAAGTGAACAAACAGAGCTTGAGAAAAAACAAAATTATATTATCTGTTTCTTCTTCATTTTTCAGTACTAATTCACAGCACCCCAGCCTCAGAAAGCTTGAAATTTTGGGTCTGGGACCCCACCTTAACAGGAGGCAGTGTCTCCCTGCCAGTTTATCAGTCTCTGCTGTAGGTGTGTTGGTGCTACAGCCCCCCACAGAAAAAAGGAAGGATGGGGAGAGTGACTCTTCTGAAGAGGATCCTCCTCTCCTTCTCTGGCAGCTTTCACCGTCAATCAGCTTCTCCACACTGGCGCACAGTTGTACTTAGTGACTCATCTGCTCTGGGAATGGCAGGAGGCTGAGTGGAAGCAAAATTGGCCAAATCGAGCCTGAGGGCCACCAACACCGTGATGTTCATCTGTCTCAAAGGCTGAGCCTTACAGTATGGAAATGGGGCCAGGGAATGTGATACAGGTGGTTGACTTAGGAAGGCCCAAATGACTGATCTTCATGAACCTGTGAATTGCCCATGATGCAGTAAAAACTGCTTCCAATTATTCCATAACTGAATAGACAAAACCCACAAAGTTAGCAAATCTGTTTTCTCTTGTTGCCAAGAACAACATGAGAACAAAGGTAGATAATGGCAACAGCAACAGCCTTTAGAAACACTGAAGGTTTATAACTTATAGCACAACTCCACCAGATGGATTTTAGTTGAATTTCAGTTGTTTTTTTTCCTTATAAACTTTGTTTACTTTCAAGAAAAGTGTCTCTGGGAGAAATTAGGCATCCACTCCTTAATTTTGTATGATCTACATTTTTTGAAAGTTGATTGCAAAAATACAAAATTATGTTTAATTATGAAAATTAGATTTAAATAAAAGAAACAACAAATAGAACTTAACACCAAAGAAGACACATAAAATAGCTGAAACTTAAGAAAATATGGTGACATATAGTAAGCCAGCATCAAATTCTGCGTTACTTCATCCCTCATGTATGCATACCCAATGATTCAGACCTCATACAAAACAAGCTCTTTATACTTTTCCAGCTAACGTACTTGATCCAAAGCTTACAAAGTCAGCATGAATTTTGGAAGTTGAATGCCAGTTTTTCTGCAGAAAATTACCTTATGTATAAACTAAAAGGAAAGTCTGGCATTTTTCCCAGAGGAAACTTACTAATTAAAAGTAGGCTTGAGTATTGTAACAAAGATCTGGACGCAATTTATCTAGAATAATGTATTAGTTTTTCATTCTTTAAAGACAGCAGGTAATTATCCCATGTACAATGCCTTTCAGTAAAGCATTATTATTTAATGTGTAATATGAAGAACTGTATTTTTGTGGCTACTAACAACATGTTTTTCTACAGGAAAGAAGATGTTTAAATGCTACAAAACGATGCTTCAAATAAGGTCCAGAACAGACATCAGCTATTGCTAATGGCACAGTTACACTGTGGACACTGCTCTGCTCCAATCACAACAAAAACAGGGCAGAAGGATACAGACACCAGGCTTCAGGATGATAGACCCTCTTCTATATTCAGGTATTTGTTGTTTCGAAAGCCGAGGTTTGAGTAAACATCTTCTAAAAATATGTTTTTCCTGATGTTCATACTACTTTTCATTCTGAAGCACTTGCTTACTTCCAGGACAGCCTAAACTGGCTCCACTTTGCATGGTCTTTGAATTATTTTGTTAAAACAGATAATAATTTATTTCTGCCTTTTCACCAAAACATTTTTTGTCAAACAGAAAACAAGTCCAAATTTGTTTCAAAGGGGAGAGTACTAGAACATATTTTTAGATTGATACTCATTATGCAAACTATGATTCCTTCTCAAGATCAAAAAACACACGTGTTTCCGCAGTCTCTCAACACAAATTGCCTGTCAGGGTAAAATCTCTAAAACTGTACTGCAACCAGGATGATGATGGAAAATTACTGCCAGACAGATTATACAGTCAAGAAAAACTGTAAGTTATTTTGTGCCTCCTAGCTTGAATGCATATGGGACAAATGCAAATTTTCCAAATGAAATACATCTTAGAGCACATAAATTTCAAAGAGATAATAGTTTGCACTTATTAAAGCTTGGCTTGGATCATAAACAGAGTGCTTATTCTTGAAACACCAGCTTTTCTGTAAAGACTGTTTTTTCCCCCTGAAGGAGCATCGATTATAAATAATGGTCTAGCTGCCAAAATTGGAAGGTCTAGTCTTGAAGCAAATATACTGAAAAAATATGATTGATTAAAGAATTGTTGTCTTGTAATACACTGTAGGTATCCTTTGAGGGGAGATACATAAACACCTGGTCTGGAATAGCCAAGAAATGTTGCAGGGATCTACAACTGCACATAGCTACTGTGGGCACAGACAGAGCTTTTCTGAAAAATTAAATGTTACAAGGAAGCCCTATGGCTCTCTGGGTCCTAAGCACTAACTACAAGTTAGTGTTAGCAGTAGATAATGGCATTACTTGTATGTAAAGCCACGTGAAGCTGCCTTGCATCCAGCTAAGTTGATTTAGCTGCTTAAAGCACGACACTAAATCAGCAAGAAGAGTGTGTGTATATATATATATATTGGTTCCTCCAGAGATAAAGTTCTAGATAAATAATAAATTAGAATGAAAACATAGAAAAGCCCAGATACAGAAACAAAGAGAGGGATGTTTTGCTGTAGCTTTGCAAATAAAGGTTGAAAGGAGATGGGAAATGGGATGGGTGCTGGGGCAAGGACATAGCTTCCTTCTGCAGCACAGCTACGTGCACCTGGGTTCGCCTGCCGAGAGGGGATCCAAGCTGCCTCCAACTCCGCTGGCCTGGGTGGACTGTCCTTGATCAAGGGGAAAGCTGTGTTAAATACGGATTGAAGCAATTCCCATGTTTCCCATGCTTTTCCAGGTATCCCCTACTGCTTCTGCCAGGGGAGTACAGTTCACACCAGCATCACCTCATGCAGCAGTGTGACAACAGCAGCCACACGTTGTTGTAGAAAAGCCTTTCCACTTATTTTCTGGGGGGAGAGGGGAACATGACAACACCGTGAAAACTTCAAAGTGAGTAAAACAGTGCTGCAAATGCGTTATTGTATCTCAGGATCTTCGGAGACCCTCCCTGCTGCCCTGTGGGCTGGATGGTGGTGGAGGGTGCGTGGCAGCAGCAACACTGGGTCTGCTTGATGGGAAGGGGCCTTTGAGGGCCATTTATAGAACCCACACAAAGTATGTGATCCCTTCCCAAGTTAAATTCTGGTGGCACATCCACCTGTGCCAAGTCCGGTGTGACGACATCATGGTTAGTAATCATGATGAGTTCCACATGGTTTGCCATCAACGTCCACATTAAAACCAAGGTGTCTTTATTGGAACAAGATGAATTACAAATATAGCGGGAAAACAATTATGTGATACACATGATTTGCCAGCAAAGATGTGTCTGGTATCTACTGACGAAAACAGTGCTTTATTTGGCAGGTGTTTTGCGACCTTTTCTTGTTGGGAAAGAGAGATACCTCAAAATTTCCTGTATATCACGTTCCATGTGCTCCTGGGGGAAGCCAACAAATTTGACAGGTGAAGTATTTATTAATTCCCACATTTGTTCCTTCAGATGCTCATATTTTTTGACTTTTTCACCAGCCACTTCTTTTAGAGATGTTATTTTACTTTCATATCTATAACAATTGTGGCATCTCCTTTAACTATTATCAACTCTGGTTTATGTAGTTTGTTGTTACTGTCTCTTACAGATGGTTCTGCAAACACATCATCTTTCTTTTTGGCTTCGTTACTTAAGATCTCACAAATTTGGTTGCGTCTCTTCATTCTTGCGTCCTGTACCGCAGGACAATATACTGCTATGTGGACACAGGATTCTGTTTTGGCCAGGCAGTGCCTACAAGGTTTTACGTAGTCTGGATAAAATCTTGTGGGGTAAATATTTAAACGCAGGGAGTGAGGTACTCCCAGTGGAGGGGAATGGAGGGTCTTGCTCCTCTCCCAGCCCTGCTCCCCCCCTGCTGCACAGAGTGGTCTCTCCCACCCCATCGCCTCTAATGGACTCTTCCCCCCCGCCGCACGGAGTGGTCTCTCCCACCCCCATGGCCTCCTATGGACTCTTCCCGCCCCCGCCTCGGTGCGGTGTGGCCGCTGCCATGGGAACGGCGGGCAGCGATGCGGCTGCGAAGGGCCGGGAGGGCGTCTCGGGGCAGGTGGCCCCGAATTCTGCCCGGGAACGCTCTTGCTACGTGGCAACAACTGAGTTTGCATTTGTTCTCGGCGCTTTTCGCCTCCCCCCTGGCTGCCTGCTTTTGGGTTACGGTTCCAGGCGGTTTCCTTCTTCCCTGTCCTCCCAACCTCTCATGAGTCTCCTCGAAAAACAGCCGCTGGTAACTAAACAACAGCAAAACGACTGCTTTATCGCCAGGGTTCTTAACACCTTTCTTCTCTGCCCTTGTGCGTTGTCCTGTGTTTTCTAGAGTTGTTGCCAGGACCATTTGAAATCTGTGAGCCTGACTTGATGTAAGAAGCAGTTACGATTAGAAAAAGTGGAATATCTTTGATTTAAGTTAAAGTAGAGTTAAGTTTTGTCTAAGTAATTGTGTTTTTTCAGAGTTAGAACGTCCTTCTGACAGCATGTTTTCTTTCTCCAATATCGTGTTTTCTTTCGGGCAGTGGTGTTTCAACTGTTCACTCTTTGGAGATGATAACACCTTGTGTTCGGTCTGATCTGTGCCGAACAGATGTCTCCTCTTCTGTAATCACCTCTGTTTGCAGCCTTTCCCTATCCCTTCTAATGCAAGGACAGGCAGAGAGCTGGAGCCAGCTCCAAATTAGCAAAAGTTTTGACTGTTATTCATAATAATATTAATATTAGTCTTTGGAAAGTAATAGAATATGCATAAGATTTCTGGGAATATTTATACATATGCATGTAAGTGGGAAATACATTTTGTAACCAGCTTTTTGTCTCGACTGATGGAGATCACTCCCTCGTGTTGCCCAGGCCTGATTAAAGGAGGTTTGCTTTCTAAAACTGCAGAACAAGTCTCAGAGAGTTTATTTGCTGGCGTTTTTGGTATCAGGCTGAGAGAGTATCTGGGAGCGAATGCAGGTGGCCCTGAATTCTGCCCAGGAATGCTCTTGCTACATGGCCTTACAATTGAGTTTGCATTTGTTCTCTGCGCTTTTCATCTCTCCCTTACTGCTGTCTGGTTTTGGGTTACAGTTCCAGGTGGTTTCCTTCTTCCCTGTCCTTCCTACCTCTCATCAGTCTTCTCGAAAAACAGCCGCTGGTAACTAAACAACAGCAAAACAACTGCTTTAACCACCAGGGTTCTTAATACCTTTCTTCTCTGCTCTTGGGCATTGTCCTGTGTTTTCTAGAGCTGTCATCTGGACCATTTGAAATCTGCAAGCCTGACTTAGGAGAGACTAGAGTTTGATAGAAGCATTAAAGGCAAGTGCTGACTTTGATCTGTTTATCCACCTGTTCTTATCCCACCTGCTGCTGCATTTGTTCTGCTGCCTTCTGGGCAGTGCTGCTGCAGGAGCTCATGGGGCAACTCCTGTAGCTGCATAAAGTGGAAAATAATGTATTCATGTCATGAAACATACCTGATAATGTGAGGGATTTTTTTGAGTAAGCTGCTTAGAGAGACAGAGACTAGACTTCTAGAGTCTTTCGTGTTTTCAAGTTACTTAAAATATAGTTGCATTCATAGTTCTTGGTTAAACAATGAAGGTTCACAACTAGTAGAAATAATTGCTCACTTGTCAGAGTCATTGAGACAATACATTTTTCCAATGTGTGTCAAAATACAGGAAAATAATTTAGCGGAAGTATCATTTAGCTGTTTTAATGTGGTTTTCATGATCTTACTTTTACACATGTTGTATGGCATTAAACATAGAAATGGAAAATTTATTTAAAAATAGAAAGTGAAGTTTGAAGAGGTTGATGTCACATATATAGGGGCACGAAGAATACAAATTAATCCTTAGAGACTGAGATTGCAGCAGTATACCGCTGGATTTAGAGGCACTGTTAAGAACAGATTTACAAGGCAATCAAAGTTTGGTGGTTCAGGTTTTTGTTTTGTTTATTAAACTAATCAGTGAAATGATAAAAGGCATTGTTTGGAAGGACCAGAAGTCTTGGTATAATTAACGGAAAATGGGTGGGGAGAATGGTAGGCAAATTATTCATCACATTAAAAATTCTTCGAAGGAAATAGTTTGGTTTGAATTATTGGTTAGAGGATAGGAGTCAGTCTAGCGTGAAATCTGTGTTCATGGTTATGATAATAGGATGTAAGCTGTTACATATACAGTAGTATCCCTTCGGAGTTCATGGATTTATTGATGTGAGAAATCTGTTGGAATTTAGTCTGCTCTAGTTAAACTCCTGTATTTTGAAATAAACTTTAGCCATCTTCAGCTGTGTCTAAGTGACAAAGCTATCTTTAAATTGATTAGGAAGAAATCTGAGCTAAGCTGAGATATAGAGTATATGGGATTTGTGTTCATTTTGCTATGCAGACTTTAAAATTAAATGGAATTAAAATTTCATTTAGCAGAAATACCATTTTTTTTGCTTTATTCAGTTGCACTGTTTATCCATTAGCAGCACAGAGGAATCTGCTAGGATGATGAAATTTGGGTGCTAATGTGTGTGGAAGAGCAGGCAGAAAGGATATGGCTAATTAATGCTTGATTTATTTATGCTGATGAGTTGCTTTGCTCTGCCTCACTGGAAAATTGTCTTGCGTATCAGAAAGAGAAGAGGATTCATAGGTAAACAAGATGCACACAGAGAAAGGGAACTCTAGTCTTATTTAAATTACAACTCTGTTTTCAAGTACAGAGTTTGTTTCTGAGGGGTTTGGGTTTCCCATGTTAGTACTTGCCTTTGGTGGACTTCCCTGGCAGTCCTGACAGCCCACCTCACAGATACTTAAGGATGTCCTAGAAGCTATGGGTGCATATTTCCCAAATCGTGTATGTTTAACTTTGAATGTTACCATTCTTAAAAAATAGAATTATGTTCTAACAGCTGTTAACTGAATTCACGTATTTGAACTATTCAGGTTTTTGATCACTTTCGTCTCTCTGTACCCCTGTATAGTTCTATAGCTAGAACCTGATGCTTGTTTTCCCCCACCTAGTATTCCCAAAAGTTTGTAGATTGTTTTATCTGTGATATTATCACAAAGTTTAAGTTACCTCTTTAAATATTTGTTTCCAGTGCAATCTGTTAATGTTTATAAAAAATATCATTGATATGAGTTAACTACTCTCCCTCTTGAGCTTGGTAATGTGGCTTCAGTCATTTACCTCTGGTTTTACTACTAAGTAGTCTTTGGGATACATCAAAACCGGAGTGTTATCCCTGCCTCTCGAGATGCACCAGTCCTGCTAGTGCACATTCATCAACAGAAGAAACTGCTTCTATTCTAAGCTAATAGAATCTTTTTTTAATCTTAGAATGTGATAAAAGAATAATTGAGCCCTTGGGTTTTCTGGCAGAGTAAGAAACATGTTTTGTGTGCACATCTGAAATTTCTGTCAGCACTGCAATGTCACTGCTTTTAAGTTCTGTGGCACTGAGTGTTTTACCTGTTTGTAATGGGCCATTAACATGCATGTCCTGACGGATGGAGGTATTATTGGTATTATTTGGACACATTTTAACAGTATTATCATCATTTTTGGGTTTATGTTTTAGCAGGCAGCTGAGCTTTTGTTCTTGAGCTGTTATAGGTTTGATGTATTTGAAATACTAAGTTTCTCCACATCATTTTGGTTAGATCCTGCTTTCAGCTGGAATCTATTAGCCCACAGTCGAAGGACACTTTCCAAACGTCCTGTCAGCTGTAAGTTTCTGGACTATAAAGTATTTTTGTCTTTACTATATGCATTTCAGCAGCACAAGTAAATGTTCATCTTTGGCATTGTGCTTAGAATCAAGTATTGGCATGTTTTTTCCAGCAGCCTGCTTAGGCTGTGCTAGTTCTACAGCAAACATTCTAGCGGAGGGAGTGTACGGATGTTAAGCTTCAGTTTGGATTCCGTACTGTATGAACTTGCTTCTTGGAAGAGTATCTTACAACCCAGGGATAAGAATTGTCTTTAAAATTCCACTGTCTTGAAGGTTTGAGAATAGCAATAACTCTGCTCTGCAAGTTATCATGTTCTTTTGTATCAGTTTGTGAAAGACAGAAAACATTTATCTTTCTTTCCAAATCATTTGACATGGTTTGACTCCACAGCCACTGATACAGTCTTCTTCTCTGTGCTTTCCATATGTCTGGTTTAAGAAAGCTGTGTTTTATTTAATATTAAACTACTTTCATTGAACTTAAGGAATTGCCTGAATGAAACAGACAAGTAAACCTTTTCCCTGGTGTCATAAATATAATTTCAGTTATATGTAAATTAGATTTTCTCCAAGATTGTGTTGGCACTTCAGATAAACAAATTTTGCGCTCCAGTTCTTCCCTTCTATACACTAATATTTTTGTATTTGCTACTGGTTTTTACTCCTTTAATTTCAATTGAGTTCCTGTTTCAACAGGTTGCTCACTGTAGATCATTGAAATTCTTTTTTGTAGAAAAAATTATACTGGGAATCATGAACATTAAAGACCTTGTAATACTTCCAGACTCAAAATCTTTAACCTCAGTGAGATTCAAAGCAAAGTAAGTGCCTTTTATCTGACTGTGACAAAGATATTTTTTTCCATCATTTATAATATGTTTTAATGCAACGTTAAGTAGAAGAGCTTATTTGTGTAAGAGCAAGAAAAATCATGATGTGTTTATTTTCTATTATTTTCCCTAGGCTTTTATTCTTAAGCTTTTCGTTTCTTAAGATTTAATCTATTTTCTGAGTAAGTTATACGTCTCGTAATACTGTATATCTACCATATATACACTGTAAACAAATGATACTAAAGGATTCACTGGGATGATTTCTTTTAATATAATTAAGCAACATTTTTTTCTGAATACCAATGCAACTGTATCAGTTTTATGTTGGCCACTCTAAAGCTGATATTGCAGTAGCCGCATCACTGTTGGCATACCCCTATGTAATGAGATATTTTTGGGTACAGGGAGCTTGCAACCACCCTGGCCTAAATTTTGCAGAACTTTTCTCTGTCTTGCTGGAAGACAGAATAGTAACTTAATGATATTTTTTTCACCTTTTTTGTTTTTTTTTCTTGCAGCTTTAAACTTCTTCAGCTACTTTACTATCTTTCATGTAATTTCTAATGAATATTTTACTGCTTTTCCAGAACTGTCAGAGAACTGCAGTTGGAGAAAGTGAGGTTAGAAGCAGAAAACGGAGAGATGGAGAAGAAATTACGACAACTACAGTCAAAAATGAGCAGAGAAAAAGAAGAGAGAAAGTAGGTTAAATTTCTATTCAAAAGAAGGATTCCAATGAGATGCTCCCTCCACACCTCTCCCTGTCCCAGATGGGATCTCTTGCTGAGTTTGGAGTTCACAATAGTGTTTAATCTCCTCTTTCCAATCTTTCTTCCCAATGATGAACTTGCTACTCTATTGATTTCTTATTTTTAAGATCCCATCTGAAATGGGGTAATCCTTCAGTGGCAAAGAGCCCTTTTCCTCATTTATTCCCTCTTCTCCGTTTTTCCCCCATCTGGTTAGATTTGTCGCTTCAGTTTTAAAGCAGGAAACAGAAAGTGGTTTTTCTTGCACTGTTTTAGTCTTATGAAAGATGTGTCCAAACAGGACGCTGTTGCTTTGATCCGCTTTGCATGCATCTATGTAGCTTCTTAGAAAGACACTTTTGGTGTGATGGGAAAGGTGGTGTGGAAAATAAGGATGATGTAATGAAGCAGGTGTTAAGGTGGAAGTTTAAATCTCAGCTTTGTTACTGTCTCACTCTGCATGTTAACTAATGTCTGCAACATCTGCTTCTATTTCTCTGCATTTCTGCTCGACATTATCTTGCCACTGAACATAAAAGTGCCTTGGATACCTTGTGTCTTAGTATTGATAATGCTAAGGGTCTGCTGTTTTGTAGCTCAGCAAACATTTTCTTGAGCTGTTGAGGCAGTATTTTCCAGATAGTGCATGGCATTTTTTCCCCCATTATTGTTCTCATGCAGTTGTTGTTGTATTGTTCTCATGGCCTTGTACCTGCAAACCTTGGCAGTGGTGTTATGGTGAGTTCAAATGACAGGTGTCATTGGCATTTGCACCACTGGTGGGCAAACCATCCATCCTCCCTCCTACATGTTTTCCTTACTCCTTATTCTGTACACTGTACTTTATTTTGCAGTATGTTTGGTTTCCTGTAAAATACAGTAGATCAGTCATTTGAATACTTACTGCACATTGTGCAGTAGTGTATAATGCAGTGTGCTAGAGCAAATAATCACAGTTTAATCTCCCTTCATCTTCAGTTCTTACCCACTATCTTCCATGTTTGTCATAGTAGTCAATATCTATTCACTGAATTCTTAATTGTAGGTGTGTGTTATTAAAAGGTGCTACTTTTTAGCTGTGCTGGATGAATGCCCTATAGTAAATTGTGGCAACAAAGATTTATCCAAAGTGTACTTCTGTTACATTTTTATTGTTCCAAAACCAACCTTAGAGGATGGATGAGATTTTCTCACATTTAAAAACTCGGACCAATTTGATGGTCAAACAGAAGTACTTTCTTATACATCTGATGTTTTTACTACTATTAAAGTAGTAGTGAAGCAGATTTCAAATTGAAGGGAGGTGTTTGTGTTTGGGGAATTGATGATCTTGTTAACAGGTATTTCATTTGTGTGATGCTCTGTTCTTATTTAAAAACCTGAAGGAAAACTTTTATTTTTGCTTACAGAGTACGTAATTTTTAATTTTTTTCTTGCTCTTGGTTCATAGGAAATCACGTGCTTATCATTGGAAATCTGGACAGGCAGGACCAATGACCATTCAAGCCCAAGCTTTATCACAAAGCAAAAGAAACAATAATAAGGTAGCATGTTTGCAGGTAAAGCTATTTAAAACAAAACAAGATGTACAACATTTATGCCATGGATCATAGAAATTTTAAATATTGTAGAAATAAAAGGTTAACCACCTTCTGAGTAAAATTTCTGATTGTTTATTTTTCCATGCCAAGCATATTTTTCACTTTGAGCTAGAGGAACATCAAGTTCTGTTATTTTTTTTTAATTGCAGTAGATAGCAAACTGTCATTTCTTCTACAGATTTAATATTGTAAGAGTTTAGTTTGGTAGTGATGGAAGTAATTGGGAGCCTGCCTTTCAAATGTCTAATGTCCACTATGAATCTCATATACAAGGCTTCACATGTAGTTTTGAGTTTCTGGAGACCCATGCAAATTGGACTGAGTGGGACATAAAAAGAGGGACTTCTCTTACCATTTTTTTTTTCTGGAAGCCGTACAATGTATGCTAAGCTGAAATGAGAGCTGTTAATTAAGAGACACTATTTGAGACAGACTGAAATAAAGCTCCTATAACTCTGAAGAGAAAAACAGACAACGACAACTTCAGACTAAGCTGTCGGAGTTGCTATTTGAAATCTTTTGAAGCAGCAGCAGCTTGGTGCGAAGGTCTTCTCAGCCAATACACTCAATTTCAATAAAATTGCCTAGTTGCATGCATGTGAGTAGAAGAGAGGATCAGAATAGAAAGATTTTATTTAACTCACCTCTTTCTCTTTCCTTTTCTCTGAGACAAATAACTCATAGCTGTTCCTACTTCAAAGACTTCAGATTTCAGTGGTGATGGCTAAGGAGAAGCAGCACAGGGCAGAATTTTCAAAAGGCCAAAATTAAAATGCCTGCAGCTGCATAAGAGTGTGTGTGTTGGGGGAGTGAGGGTGCAATGTGGACTGTTTGCAGGGAAAAAAATGAGGAGGAAAAATGTTGAAAATTATTATTTACTGTGTTGCTAATTCATGGAAAGGTAAGGGCAAGAAGCAGAAGGAAAAAAAACCCACCGTCCTCTCCTCCCCAACAAACTATAGATACGTGCAGATTATGTGTGCAGTAGACTTCACTGGTTGACATTTAGGCTTAAGTCACTTGGTTATGAAAGTTCTGCTGGTCTGTGTTTGTGGAAGACACTTGCTACGTATCAGGCTGGGAAAACAAAGACAGGGTCATTTCATGAATGGGGAGGAAATCTGGTCACAGACTTATTGGCTGCCTTGAGCAATGCATACAGTTTGCTCTTTAAATACATGCTTAGTGATTTTCCTAGAAACAGTGACATTTTAATTCCATAAAAGTTACGCTTTTAATTTTCATTAGCACCTTATATATATATGTAAATGTATATATCTATATATGTAAATGTATATATATAATTAATATTCTTCCATATAGGTTTCTTCAGGAAAAGTGAAGTTGCAAATACTCAAAGAACAGATTCAAGGTAAAGGCATCTTTGTTAACTAAATAAAAACTTGCAAACTTTTGGCAGAGTACCTTATTGTTGGAGGTTGCTGCAGTTAACCCATGAAGAAATCAGAGACTGAAGTACTGGGTTTGCTGTTGGTTTTTTTTTTTTCCCAGTGAAAGAACCATTTGAGCATGAAAAAGCGAATGCTATAGCTCATGAAAAATCTGAAGCGAAGGGGATAGCATGTGGACTATGTGAAACTAAGAATGCGCTACTGGTAAGTAAATGGTTTAAAAGTTACATTATATCAACAGAATATAATGTGTACATACAGTAGCTGTGTGGCAGTGTATATACATATGTATATTATATAGTGTAATATACTGCAAAATGAATTACCTTGGGTTTGTCCAGGTAGTAAACTGTGTGTGGTCTGCACAGACAAGCTGTCAGACCTGGAATTTACTTCCAAGCTTCTCTACGAAAAGAAAAGATATATGGGGGGAAAAAAAAAAATACGGAAATACATATGTGCATGCCTAAAACACAGGTGCAGGCCTAAATATTACCTTAACTTTCTGTGTGTTAGCTTGTCTGTGCAACACAGTTGTATCATGGTAGTCTGTGGAAGTCGTCATATTAGCTGCTTCTGCACAAAGGATTCATTTTGATAGCAGTATTGCTACTTCTGAAATGTTAAGGTCAAGGAGCTCATTTGAACTTTTAGCCTTAGAATTTCTGGTCAAATAGTGTTTTGTACCTTATTTCTGCAGTTTGTTCTTCTAGGAAAAATAAGACTTCTTTAAGAGATGCTGTATCAACTATGAGACGTGCAGCAACTGAAAAGCAGCAAAAAATTACTGACATATTTGGATTAATTTGTGCCTACTTTATTTAAATTTCTTTCTGGAATTGAAATGATAGTACTAGTTTTGCTCATCTGTTTCCGAAGACATGTTGGTGGCATTCACTTTAATTCTAGGATTTCTCACTGTGGTAACTACTTAGTGTGTGTAAGATAAAAGGAGGTTTTATATGCTCATTGCCTTGAATGGCAAGGAAAGATTAAATGATTGTTATCGCAATTGTGTACCAGATCTTTAACAGGGAGTATCTTTAAACTGTATCCTATTAATTTGCCTAGTGTGTGAATGTGACTGAAGAAGACTGATCTCTTAACTAAAGAACGCTACCATACGATTAAAGTAAGATGTATGGTTGCAGGCAAGTAGTGCAAAATTGGGTGGTCCATGCATATTTTGTATATTTAAATACTTTGATAAGCACCAGGGCACGTTCTTGATTCTGACTGCTTTCTGAGCTCATGCTTGCTGGTGACGTTAGACTGGAAATCAGGATTATCAGGTATGTGGGGATTTATATTTAGCAGGGAGATTTTACTTTTTAGCAAGTGTAAATACGAAACCTAGTCTCCAGAATAGGATGCAGCCTCATCCTATTAGATTGTTAAAGTAACTTGTGCAAATACAGTAGTTCCATTGTTGAATAAAAACCCAACATCTTTATTCTAAAGTAGTGCCTCTCTTGGAAAGATTTCCCCTCCCGCTCGCAGTAAATGTCCTCAGGTATTTTTACTGCTTTTATGGCAAATTAAACCAGACAAGCTGCTAACACTCATAGAATCGTAGAATCACAGAATCACCAGGTTGGAAAAGACCTCTTGGATCATCGAATCCAACCATTCCTATCTGACACTAAACCATGTCTCTGAGCACCTCATCCACCCATCCCTTAAACACCTCCAGGGATGAGGACTCCCCGCCCTCCCTGGGCAGCCTCTGCCAGCCCCCCATGACCCTTTCTGTGAAAAATTTTTTGCTGATGTCCAGCCTGAACCTCCCCTGGCGGAGCTTGAGGCCATTCCCCCTTGGAATCATAGAATCACTAGGTTGGAAGGGACCCGCTGGATCATCAAGTCCAACCATTCCCTTGTCCTGTCACCTGGGAGAAGAGCCCAGCTCCCTCCTTTCCACAACCTCCTTTCAGGCAGTTGTAGAGAGCAATGAGGTCTCCCCTCATCCTCCTCTTCTCCAGGCTAAACACCACCAGGTCCCTCAGCCTCCTCCTAACCCTTGTTCTCCAGCCCCTTCTCCAGCCTCATTGCTCTTCTCTGGACACGCTCCAAACAAAAAGCACAGATTTTTTTTATTTATGTGGCTATTTTAAACGGTTCTCCTTAGAAATTTAAATTAAAAGAAAAAAAAAATCGATCTTCTGCTATAGGTTATAATTTTTGGATTTTAAATTTCTCTTACCGGGCGTCAGAGCGACCGGGATTTCGCTTCCTTTGACTGTTATATTTGATCCCCCCGTTTCCTTAGCGCTCCCTGCAGAATCGCTCTCCCGGCTGTCCGCCCCGTACATCCCTGTCCTTACCCCAGCCGGTACCTGGCGCTGCCCAACCGGCTCCCCGGGGACGCGCTGCTGCAGTTCCGAGCCGAGCCGCCAGGCGGCGCTGCGCCCCCGCGGGACCCACCCGGCCCCGCACCGCTGCTGCTGCCGCTCGCTCGCAGCTCGGAGTGTGAATTAGGGCAAGATGTGCTTCCCAGCGCTTCATCCCCGATCCAAGGGAGGCTTGTAGGTCAGGAATAGCGCTTGAGATCGGGACGACGTGGGTGGGTAACGCGGCGTTGCTTTAAAACCTGTTAGATAACAGAGGGGTTGCTGTCACACTGTCGCTTTCTTAGAATCATAGAACAGTTTGGGTTGGAAGGGATCTTAAAGATCATCCAGCTCCAACCCCTGCCATGGGCAGGGATATCCCACTGGCTCAGGCTGCCCAAGGCCCATCCAACCTGGCCTTGAACACCCCAGGGATGGGGCAGCCACAGCTTCCCTGGGCAACGTGTCCCGGTGCTTCACCACCCTCATGGTGAAGAAATTCCTCCTTATTTCTAGTCTAAATCTGCCCCTCTCCAGTTTATACCCATTCTCCCTGGTCCTATCCCCACAAGCCTTGATGAACAGCCCCTCCGCAGCTTTCTTGTAGCCTCTTCAGGTTCTGGAAGGTCACTATAAGGTCTCCTCAGAACCTTCTCTGAACAACCCCAACCCTCTCAGCCTGTCCTCGTAGAGAAGGTGCTCCAGCCCTCGCATCATCTTCGTAGCCTCCTCTCGACCCGTTCCAACAGCTCCATCTCCTTCTTACACTGAGGGTTCCAGAACTGGCCCCAATACTCCAGACAAAGTCTCACAAGAGAGGAACAGAGGGGCAGAATCCCCTCCCTCAACCTGCTGGCTGCGCTGCTTTTGGTGCAGCCACTGCTTCTTATTCAGTAGAAAGAGTTTTGGTTAAAAAGAGTTTTCATAGAAGCAAATAGCAAAACTATTTCATTGCAATGCTTATTGAAAAAAACCCCATCCTGCTGTCTTTTCTTGTGCCTTGATGGATTCTCTAGTTGTGCATGCCTCAGGAAATGAAGTGAAATAGAACCAGTGGTAGTGTTATGTGGTTGGAGATACATAAGAAATTGCTGGGTCAGGAGATTTTTACACAGGCTCTTTGGAATACTGCTATTGGTATAACATTTCAGACTTCCAAACTGTTGGATGTCAAGCAATTTAGAAAAAAAATAAGTTCTAAAAATGGCCAAAGGTGTTTGTTTATTAATCAGACCATTATATATCCTTGTGAGTACATTTAACAGTCTATGTTACTTGTAATTTAAATATAGTTGTAAGTTTGAAAATCTAAATTCCTACTTATAATTCTGTCTGCTCTTTCAGATGCCACTTTCAGCATTCTTGATTTTTTAATACTTGGATTCTACTCACAAAAGAATAAAATGCAATGAAAATAAAGAGTTGTACAGAGCAGTGGAGGCTTGCGTTGTGTGTGATTTTATTATTCAGCAGAGTACTATTCAGTTTCTATCATACAACTTGATGTCACATATCTATTATGAAATAATAAAAAATTTATAAGTTTTTAATTAGGGTAGTAAAGATTCATCCTCAAATTATTGTTTAACACTTAATTGTATAATACTGAAGTTTCTTGTGCTTTATATTTGTTTGTATTTTGTGAATGGGTTGTAAAAACTCTTTTTTTTCAAACAAATTGTAGCTGCATTTTGGATTTTATCTTTTGAATAAAACTACTCTTTTTGTTCTCCAATGTTATTCCAATTTTTATTTAGAAAAATGCCATGATCTGACTTTTAAAAATACTTTTCAGATATATGTTATTATGCTCTCTTTCCTTTTCCTTCATTCTTATGTTGATAATAACTACTTTATAGCTGGACTTAGTGAATCAAAGAAAAGTGGATGGGAACATTTTTATGAAACAAATGTTTGGATTTGTATATCATTTTCATGATAACAAAGAATCATAGTTATTTTAACATGAAACTGCAAGTTTATATAAACACAGAAAATGAAAATAGAGTTTTGATTAAGTGAAAGTTGATTTAACTATATCCATTCTACCATATAAGAGTTTCCTGAAGGTAAATTTTGCTTTTTGATGATGTCACTGGATATGTCATTCTGTTATCCCGCTAAAATTTATTTGATTATCTCATTCTTTCTTCCCAGAAGTATAGTCCTTTTAGAACGGTGGTATATTGTCAAAGCTATTGGTGTCATAAATATGCCCTTGTCAAAATAATCCTTACTTATAGTCTGTTAGTAGAAAGATTACATCATTTGATGGAAAAACTTCAAGAGAGAATTTAAGGCAGTTACTGAAGGATGCACCAACCTGTGAGTCACGAAAAGCCAGCGATAAATAATCTTTTTGGGATGATGTGCTATCCTGAGTTAGGCAGTAGATATGAAAGTTTTTCTGTGAGCTGTTTTGCATGGGTATAAAAATAATTCACCACACGCATCTAAATGCAGACTGCTTAGGGTTCCTTTTTTTTTAATATACTGTAGCAGATCTTTTAAACCTAGGACTGAAATCTGGGTGGTAGCACTAGTGAGATAAGAGTGATAAATCTTGACATTTATAATGTGTTATCTTTCAGGCCTTTTTCTTTTAAAGGGATAAGCCACTTATCTCATTTTTGGTGGTAAACAAACTGTATTGAGATGCCGGAGGTTTATTTGTAGGGATTAAAGGTCATACAGCAGTGCAGTGGAAGAATACAAGGATTTAAATGGAGAATCATGGAATGCTGTGATCATTCCATCTGTGTCAGGAGTATTCCAGTTTAGCTGTGATGATCCTCTCCACCTTCTCCTCCCTCCCTTTTACCCTCCTTGTCTTCCCTCTTTTCTTCAAACCTACTCTGAAACTAATCAGAAACTGCCTCTATTAATAAAGGGAGCTAACAAAAGAGTATAGGAAGCAGAGCGATGCAAAAAGTGTTTTTTTCTGTTTGGAATAGAAAACAGTAGCTGTAGTTCAGTATTTTCAAAGGGGGAAAGGATATTGCAGTCCAGCCGAGGTTATGTAATTCTAGATCTAGAACCTTAGCTGTCTGAGTGAGGAGGAAAGACTGTTTTTAAAGAAATTATGCAATAGGAAATTTCAAGGCAGTCACTCTAGATGTGAGAATCCAGAGAAGTGCTTTCCAGCTTTCTTGATGGGGCATATTGCTTCTGCCTCCTTCCTGCCCTCTTCCTGACTGCTGCTTTGGAAAGAGTAGTAGGTTGATTAGGCATCAAAGTAGGAGAAAAGTAGTGTCTGCATTCAGCTGCTGGAGAGTTTAACATGAAGGCAGAACAAATAAGCTTTGTAAGTGTTCTCTGAAATTAGTTTTGCAACTCTTTCTTAAATATTTTGAAACAATTGAGCAAAATATGAATGAAGCTGTTAGCGTTGTTTAAACAAATAATACAGCAGGGTGAATCTTTCAAATATTGATCTGCTGTTATATACCGTGTGCCAGGGTACCAAAAAGAACCATATATAATGCAGTTATGCCTGCTCAAAGAGACCAGGTGTGTCAAGCTACATCAATAAAATTATCTCATTCACAGGAATGTGACTTCTACTTTAACGTTAAGATTTTCTTTATGCGGTGGAAAAGAAATCATCACAATGTTTAGCTATGTATTTTTGAATGCATTTGCTGCAAGAAACAAAATGGGCCAAAGAGAAGGACAAGTACAGAGAGAAATGCCCCTCTTTCTCTAAGTGTGTGCTTCTGTGACCTCAATGTGTGTTAGCAACACTGTTGTCAGTTATGGATGATTATGGACTACTGGGATAGAGGAAAACAAAGCACACAAATTCATACAGTAAACTTTGAGCTGTATTCATCCTATATTGCGGTATAGGAATCAGAGGAAGACTGCAAAAGGAAGAACGTAACTACTATGTGAAGCAGTTCATCTCCATGCATGCTCCCTGACATGTCACAAGTATCGTTTAATGTGCCACCAGCAGCTGCAAAGTCACTGGATCCCTTGTAGTGTAGAGTGGGGGGTAAAGGAGGAGTTGAGAGTACATTCTGGTTTTGCAGTGGTTGCTTGACATCTTTAATGCTTTCTGATTATGTTTTCTGCCTGTGCCTTTACTGCTCTTGTGCCTTAATTGAGGATTTTATAGACAAAGGATGTTTTCTTCTGGTCTTTGTGCATAGGAAGAGAGTGCAGGGAAAGGATGAGCATAAACGTTTTTGTTTGATAATCATTCAAGGGTTGACGATCAAAACCTTTATATTACATTTCTGCAGTAATTTTCTTCTGTTCTAATGGAGGTTGTGAATCAGTAAAGTGCCAGTGTGAGTAAAACTGATATTTTCCTTCTGTAGCTGTTTTCAGTCGTTCTCATCTAATTCTTAATAGTTTGGACTTCCCTGGACTTTTTTTTTTTTGTGTGTGAGGACAGGTGAACAGGTATTCCAGTTAGTTCCTTCAGTGTACATTTCCTCTTGTTGACCTTTGCAGATGTGCTTCTGTCTACTCGAAAGCTTCATTAAGCAGAACTTCATTAGTAAAGTACATAGCTCATAAATTTCTTTAAATGTTATATGCTGCATAAAATGCCTCACTTAGTCTGTCCTGTGTAGTACCTAATGGAATATTATGGAATTTTTGCTCACTCATTTGCACACTATTGATTATTGAAATTATTATGTGCTTCTGTCACCGTCTGTCTTCAATATGTGGTTACCTACCTGCTTTTAATATGATGTTTGGTGGAATGTTTGAGTAAGGTTAGAATAAATTAATGATTTCATAATATTTCATTAACAGACAGAAGCCAATATACATGCAGGAAAATTGCAAGCTGTTGATCACTTCATCAAGGACGTAAATCTGAATGAATCAAAAATTAATCACAAGCAGAAGGAAGTAAATAGCAAGCATCGAGTCACCTCAGACAAGTTTTCATCTCTCCTAGCTCCAGCAGGTGTTGCTGAGGTAGTGTACAGTTTGGGGAGAAAAATAATTCTTTTTGTTTAGGACATCTTAGGTGGAGTGGAGTCAGTTTTTTTCTGCACTGTGCTAAGATAGAGATCGAGCTGTCAGACTTGCACAGTCCGTTGACCCCTGATTGTGTCTGTCAACCTAACGTCATTCTGCACATGAGGTGTGGGTTATCCATGGCTCCTGCTTTCTGCCTGCTAAAAGCATTTAACTTAAGTGTTTGGTTTGTGTGCTTATATAAACTTTTTTTGTTTTTTTTTTTTGTTGTTGTTGTTTTTTTATTTTACTCTTGATAGACCATTACAATTTGGTTGTGAGCAAGACCATGTAAAAACTGAATGATCTTGATTATCAGGGTAGCTAGACTAAGCCTAGAAAATATTTCTATTGACAATACTAAACATGTTATTGCTGTCTGGTGTAACTGGGGGGACGATTACCGTCAGAAGTGCTGTATTAAGTATGTTGTGGAACTGATTTAGGAACTGTCCTCAGAATCAACTTGTACAGGCCTTGAAAATCAGGAGAAAGAGTTATTACTAAATGGTACATTTAATGAGGAAGAATCTGCAAAGTCTTTTCAGGAAGTTTTACTTCAGTGGAGGAAAGGTAATCAAGAACAACCGCATGCCAAAGACGTCCTATCAGGTATGATTTTTTTTTCTGTTCTAATTAGGTTTTAAGAACATTAGGAGCCATTTGGGTGAGTTAGCAGATTTTTGATTAGTGAAGGTAGCTGTTTTGTTAGAATAGTAAGTATTTCTTCTTAAGTTTTCTCTCTGTGTTCCTTTATAAATTAACAAAATTAACACAATTTTTTAAAAGTATGCGGATTAGTGCTTATCTCAGTTCTTGAAATGAACTGTGGCATTGGCGAGATTGTTTAGCTTGGGTCCCTGTAATTTTCTACAGCATTGTATCTCATGTGAAACTTCAGTGTGCTCAAGCATAAAGTCACAACTTTTAATTGAGACAAGGAATGTGCATGTCTCAGGATGTTGTGTGTTGTACCAAAGTACATTTTCTTCTTGCCTTCCAGAGGCTCTTGGTATTTCTTTGTTCCAGTGAAAAGATGCAATCAGTTGAAATGTTCATGGAAAAAACCCCTCTTATCTGATTGGATTTGTGCAAGCTAACTCTTTCCTCTTGTCCATGGATGATGTTTTTACTTTGTGTATTTTTGTACAACAAAATATTATACTGATTTCTTTCCTGTGATATGGTGGGATTTTTTCTTTGGAGTCATGGTTTCCCATTCCTACCCTTTGCCTGATGCGATAATCTTCCTTTATGTCAGAAGTTGTGATAAATGAGTTTTTACTGGTTACCGGTACTACTGACTGTGTTGTGTAAATATAATACTGCTGGGCATTTAAATTCTGGAATTATGCAGAGATTTAGCAAGGCATAGGCTGCTAATGTGGCATTCATTCAAAAATAATGTAGTTAAATATCAAGTTTATAAATCTGAATAGCTGTATAATTTTTTTATATATGTAATTCTAATAGAATCTGTGGGAATTTGTGAGGTACAGACCAATCTTAATGTTCCAAAGGAACCTATCCAAATTGAATTCAAGAAGGATGGCCTGAGCTACATGGAGAAACTCTTGCTTAAGAAATACAGAAGGTATTGTTGAAGTTGCTGGTACTAAGTCAGAAATAGTAGCGTTAACAAAAATTCAGTTGAAACTTTTAAAATATTAAGTTATACTGTCAAGAGTTAAGGTGACTGTATACAGGGTGCTTTATTTTAATAAAATAACCATTATAATCAGACTTGATAACATGCAGAGGTATTATTTGGATGGATTCTTATTCCTATCCCTTTATTGTAGAATTTGAAGACTGATAATGATTTGGGGGCATTTGCTGCAGGAGTTTTATAGACAAAAGAAAGTACAATTTTCAGGGTACTTTCATGAACATTACAGAGTTGTTTTGTTAGTTCCTGAGGTGGGAAGTAATCTCAGTGAAATTAGGAAGAGCTGCTGCTTTTCAGCAGTAGTTCATACTGCTGCAGGAAGTAGTGTGGTGTTTTGTTTACTTGTTTGTTTTTAATGACAGTGATTGATTTCTTTTCCTTTTTTAGAACTCCTGTTGATCAAATTTCTGGTAGTTGCAATAAAGATTTAAGGCCTGTGCAAACACTGAGTGTACATCAGGCTGGGATTGGAGGAGATGGAGAAGGAGATGATGGTGATGAAGTCGATGACTTAACAGGTGTAATAGATCTCTGTTTATTGAATCTAACTACTATTTCTTGAGTTTGTTTATTTTTGCTATGATTGCTGTTATACGCATAAGCAGTTTCTGATTAAAGAAAGTAACATTAATGAAAGAAATTTATGATACTTCACAATAAGTAGAAGTTTTCGTGTTTGTAAGTGTATCTGGAGCAGCAAAAAATGAAATACATCACATTAATTATATTTTGTAGCTGAAGAGGTGAAGAGACATTGGGCATCTGTTTTTGTAGAGGAAGAACCAAACGCTATTTCTGAAAATGTTGAGTCCTATTTGAAGATTGAATTTCTTGATGATGTAAGTATGTAATGGAGGACTTCACAAATCTTCACGATTATCTGAAGTGATTTGTCTAAATGTTGATCTGTCAAATATTTAAAGTAGTAAGTGTTAAATAATTTCTAGTAAAAAAAATATTGATGCATTACCTTTTCCATACAAATGTGGAAGCCTCATCTTTCCAAATGTGTCCTGTAGTATTTTCCTGTTTTGTTCAGGCATTCTCACTATATAGAAATTACATAAAAATAAAATCTGCACGCTTTTAATCACTTGAGTTAATGTTCTTGGGAACTGTATCCTGTTGTTGAATGTGATTTTTTTTTTTGGTATTGTGTTTTAATTAGTCTTATGGCAAGGATTTGGAACTATCATCGGACTCTTTGTTGGTGGAAGCAGGGGTTATGAGAATGAATCAGCAAAGGAAAACAGAACCATTCAAGCAGTATGGAAGGTATCGGAAATGTAGATATTTGGGAGAGAAAAGAGAACAATCCTGTTTTCTGATTTAGTTGCTTTCCTAAAAAATAGCCACTTTTATTTGCAGACAGTCTCAAATGAAAGGGTAGAGGCCTAGATTATAAACAGTAAATTATTTTAAGGCATGAGTGAGATTTAAGATTTCTCACCCTTGGCACACGATGCAGACTGTGCTATTGTCATCACACTTAGTTACGGATTTCCCTTCCTTTATATTTCTTCCAAGATCCTGTCTATCATTGCTGGTTTTGTCCTTGAAAGTTCCTGTTTGAATGACTTAATGATTTGATCAATAATTTGTAAGACAGCCTAAGAACAGTTTGGCCATTTACAGGTGTACAACACGTTACCATTGACGTTAGTGAATAGTAAATTTGTGTCTTCCACTGTGTCAGGGAGTTACAAAGGTATGTTAATTGCCAGTAAGTAGAGTGACATCACTTTGAAATGTCTTTATTTTGTTTGCTTGATCATTCCAATGTTAAACCATATAGGATACATTTCTTTATATGTGTATGGCCTGAATTGCAGTTAGAATTTCTTTTGCATACTCTTATCTCAGTAGAAGCAGTTACTAGCATACAGACAAATCGTAATTGGTCAATGCTTTGTATTTTTAAGATGCTTGCACTCGACTGATCTTGTCATTCCAGGCAAAACTAGGACTCCTAAGAATTAATGATATGTGTGCAATTCTTTTGATCTCCCAAAATTTACTTATGATCAGATGTGATCTATTATGTTGTATTTTGTTCTTCTGTTCTGGTCTTTCCTCCTTCCTCTGTTTCAAAGTGGTTCAGCAGTTGCAGATCACAATGACACAGTACAGTCTCTTAATATCCGCAGCTGACACTCAATATTTTTTACCTCTTCCTCTTGACAGAAATCCTGTTTCTTCTAAAGAAGTACTTCAAGGTAAATTTGGAAAGTTGTTTTTATAATATACATAAGCTTATACAGTTTTATCAGTCTCATATAGGATGTGGTCCTCAACTACAATGGTTGCCTCCCCAAAATAACTGAAGATCATTAAATTATGTGTCATTCCCTGAGCTTTTTATGTTGGCATGTCTCGGTAGCAGACAGGAAGCTGATGCAAGTTTAAGTTCATGAAGAAAATATAGTAGATTTGCAGGTTATAATTCATATTCATTTCCATTAAAAAAGATTATTGTAATGATTTTTTTTTTTGGTATACTTTTAGAAAAAATGGTTGTCTGCAGTCCTGAAAGAAATACAGTTCAGAAAGAGAGTGTGAAACAAAAGACTATGAGAAGATCACTTAGCTTCTGTGAACTGCCTGAGAAGATTTCTAGTCCTACTGAACTAATGAGCAATAAATATCTCCCTGAGACACAACGACAGAAAACCAGTAAAGATTTGCAAGAACTGGACAGTGTCTGCAATAGCCAGAGTCTGGTTTTGCCTATAATTACAAAGTCTTCAGTGGTAAAATATTTATCTTTGATTGCTCAATAAATAAACTATATTGCCTAGTCTACTTTCCTAGTTTAGCTTAAGGCAATGTACTATGTTGCTGAATCAGTTGAGAGGTAGTGATAGTGTATGGTTACCATGAAATATTCTACCGCTTTTCCCCATTCTCCTCCAGCTCCCCTCCTCACCACAAAGCAATCAAGAGTACAGTTTTAATCAGAGGATTGTCACTGCCTACTATATTTCTTCTGTAGGAGATGAAGGCTTCTGTACTTTCCAATTTGTAGGCAATCTTCTCTTGATATTCAAAAAGAAGCAAAAGAAAGAATAGACTGGTCTTGGATAAAAAAAATGTGCATCAGGGGAGAAGACAGCTCTTCCCATGTTGGTATCAAGGTCACTTCACCTCTTGGTTGAATGACAAAAAATATAGATACTTGTAACTAACCTCAGTTATTCAAATGTACTTTTGCTGAATATCAAATTGAAAGCAAAATCATGGAGGAGGTTGGCAAATTAGATTTGGAGCCATTGTTAAACAGTATAACTTTAGTTGATGTACACAAAGGTAAGTGAGAACAAACAAATCATCGAAGTTTTTTGGTTTTAAGGTTTTAACTCACCATAGTCTATGATATCTCTGTTATATTGCCTTGGAGACTAAGTGGATGACTACAAACAGGGATGTTCCCCAAAGTTCTATCTGTCATTAGTTTCTTACTCTGATCTCGTAATTAGTAAAGGTGGTGAGACACTGAGATTAACTACATGCTATGTGACTGTAGTGGCTTCAGGATTCAGATGTTTGCAGTTGGTTGGGGGTTTTTTTTGTGTTTTTTTTTTTTTTTTTAAATGTTCATAATATTGAAATTACAGTTCAGTGTTGAACTAAACACTATTTGCAAATATTGCGTAGTGTAAGTGTGTCTCAGTTTCCTAGCTTACCTGATCTGGGATGTGTGATATCTCCATTAAGACACAATGGTGACAATGTTATTTACTTCCTATTTGTTTAAAAGGTGAAGATTCATGTAACAAAAACTGAGGTGAAAAATGAAATGTATTCACTTATATGTGTGCTTGCAATATACAGCAAAAGCTGTTTTCATGCCTTTTAGTTCTGCATATGTGAACATATGTCACTAAGTCTTAAAGCAGAGTAGCCTGAGGAATTCGAGGTGCTGAAAAATCTCTGTTGTATGTTTCTTTTAAGGGGCTGGGATGAATGCCAAACAGATGATGAGGAAGATATTCTGAAGGATAAGCGACCAGTTCTTGCATTACAATGAACATACGAAGACCTTAATGCAATTTCTATCTTTGCATATCATACAAAACCAAGAAGCAGACAGAGAAGTATCTTGAGTGTTGCTCAAGATATTATTTATTAATGATTATTTTGTAAATCTGTCAATAAATGCTTAAAAATCCCTTGATTTTGGCTTTTTATTAGTATGAAGAAGTAACAGAATAAAAGAAAATTGATCTTGTGCTATTATTTTTTATCCTTAATTTTTATTGAATACAAGATTCCTTGCCCACAGATTGAATTTTATGTCTCCAAATGCAGTTTTGCATTGCCAAGTTGAAAGGGAATGTGCAAGAGGTGTTAATGGAGTGTTCTTAAACCTGGGGCCTTGATGTGGCCAAGTTTATGTGGCGAGATGTACAGTAGAAAGTGTAATAGGTCTTGTATACTTTACTCCTTATCATGTATTTCACCACTAATAGACTTTGATTTTGAAGAATAGGAATTAACAGTTTAACACAGTATGTTTTACTTCTCCTGCTCCACTGCTTTCTTCCTAATTTCTGTAGGCATCTTCTACTAGCAGTAAACTTGGCACTTTCTGCTCAGAGATATTGATTCCCATCACTAAATTGGTTAATTATAATGTGTAGATAGTTTTAAGAAATTAATTTTGTTTATAGCCTCAAATGTTTAAAGACATCTTTGAAGGCTCATCTTGAAAACTTTGTGTTTCTGTGTTCAGAGGTGGCAAGTGACCTTCACTAATGTATCAGTGGAATCACTGAAATGTGTTGTTTAAGTTCTGACAATTAAACACACACTTGTTTGTATTCTCCCCACTCCACAGGACTCCAATGGAATATGCTTTTGTTGTCTGCCCCACTTCCCTCTCACCGCAGTTATGCACCACTATTAGAAAACATAGATAGATAGTAATCTTTTGAACAATTTCTTCTACAGGAAAAAGTACTTCAGTAACCTTAATTCATAACAACTAGAGCCATCGGGCTGAACAGACCATTGATTTGATTTCCTGCCTCATTTCTTGTCTTTAAGGTGAGGGCATATTTTCCACTTCAGTTTTCTTTATAGAGTTTACCATACTGATGTTTTATTACAGTAGTTCTTTGCCAGAAATTCTAAGAATAAAATCTGAAAGCAGGTGTTCTACTTTGTAGATTAAGGCTAGAGCTCTTCTCTCATGAACGTAAGCTTTTCTTTCTTTTTGATTTACTTTTTCAAATATTCCTGTTACAGTAATTTCCCTTGCACAGATAGGCTTGCTTCTTCCATGTTCTTCCCAGCCCTTTTTAACTAGAAAACAAATGAAACACATACTGCTGTAGTGTGTGCCTAGAGCCCTCAACAACCAGGTTAATCCTTTGTATTTGTGCTTGTCAGAGGTAACTAGAAAGTCACTGACTATTTTCAGCATCTGATTTTAACACTTTTCCCTTCCCATGCCTTTTTCTTGAAAGAAAAAAATTCTTCTGATGATTCCTCTAACAAACTTTGGACTAAAAATAAGCTTACTTCAATGTATTAGTAATCTCCCTGGGTAATCAGTGATGATTTAATTGCATGTCAGTTTTGTATTCCGAGGTTTAACACACTTGAAGATGTCTTTCTGGTGTGGAATGTTTTTCTCTTCAAGACATAGTGGTGGAACTGATATCTTAACTAGAAGATCAAAAAGAACATCGGAAGTTATGTGGTTCTGTGACATTTATTGCTTGTTTTTGTCTTGCATATAGAAAAAATCCAGTGTTGAAAGATTACTGCTTATGATTATGGGTGTTTTAATGTACTTCCCTGGATGTCTGCTGTGATACTGATACACTGTGTGAATGGTTAAGTTGTGGGGATTTTTCCTTTTTTTTTTTCCCTCGCCTCCTGTGCCTGTTGCAGGGTTGGCTACAGCTAAACTCAGGTGTCAAGGGATTTGCATAGAAAAATGATCTTTACTATCCATTTGGAGAAAGAGAAAAGAAGGAGTGAAAAAGTGAAAGATGAGTTTATTTTTTTTAAGCTCTTAGGGTGAGTCTACATGTCTTCTGATTTTATGAAACAGAGCCTATGAATTAACTTGATTTTAAAAGAGGATACCTCATTCATTCTATGTTAAAGTAATCTGGGATTCCTGTGGACATACCTAGTTTTCAGGAATCTGTCAGATTCTCCAGGTCTGTGTCTCTTTTTTTTTTTTTCCGCTTGTTGGAATGTGGCCAACTCTCAGTTTAAGATACATTGATGTAGAGGGCTGCTTGTTGGGCAGGTGGACTTACTCTTGTTGATGGTTATACAGTATAAGAATAGGTGAGCCTGGCAAGGATTGGATTAGCAGAGAGTTTTTTGAAGGCTCCTTTGTTACCTTGGGAGCAAATGTTTTCTTTCTGTCCTTTCAACGAAAGACAATATAGGAGGCATGATTTTTGTCTGTAATGTTTAAATATTAGTTTTCCAACAAAATTAGCTTTTTTTTTCTCCCGTGATTTTTTTTTTTTCCTTAAGAGCTTGGTGTGAGACCCATGAAAAATCTCTTTCTACCACTCTTCTGCTTAGAAACTTGTTGCAAACGTATTTAATACCAGGGGATGTAATAACTTGAATGAAACCCCTAGGAAGTGTCTCTTTAATTGTCAGGCTTTATGACCTGTGCCAAGAGCAGCGTGCTTGTGCAGTTTACATGTCAGAGTGTGGCAGATGTAAGCAATGAGAGTTAGCATATGCTAATAATCAGATGTTTCTAGATGCTTAGAGAAATGCTTGTGCTCCACAGAGATCATCTGCCCATCTCTGATGCAAAAATTCCCATATTAAGATTTTGAGCTTTCGTAGCCTCTGGTCATTACAGGATTCTTTGCTACCAGCCAGTATTTCTTTTTTCTTGTGCCCCAAACTGACAGTGCATTGAGCGGAGTTCATACTGTTCTCTTGAAATTACCTTTCCCTGTGTACCTACCAGATTTACCTGTAAAAGTTATCTACTGATTCCGGGCAATCTAGCTGGTAACAAGTTGCCAAATATTTTTCAGTCACTTTCTGTATCTTGGTGTTTTAAATATCTCTTCGTCCTCCAGCTTGCCATAAGAGAAATATCTAGCACCATGGTAAAGGAATCATGTGAAATTTGTCTTATTCCCAAGTGCTGTAATTCCAAGACTTCTATTCCCCTTGTCTTTCTCTGGGTACCTTAGTGCATTTCAGAGGAGGTCACAAAATCACTGGTAAAGTAGCATGGAATGGCAGCATCCATCCAGGGTGCTGTGCTGTTATGCCATATTCTGATGTGTGTCTATGTAGTTGTTTAAGATGAAACAGCTGTTTCATGATCATTGAGTGAATTTGCAGTGTAAAATGAATGTGTCTTATTCTCAAACTACAGACAAACTTAATAGCTGCTAACTTCAGCTGAATGCTTATTTCTAAAGCACTTACCTGGGAGTCCTTGAAATATTTTAATTGGATGCCATTTGACTGACTGGCTGATAATGTCTAACTTTCTTATCTTTTTTGTATAGAAAGGGCACTCATCCAAGTAGTCAAGTTACAGAAACCACGTGAAGTGCTATCTACTTCTGCTAATGTAGTTGGCTGTACGCACAAGAACGTGTTAAGATTGGAAAGTGAGAATTGAGATTTTTCCCATTCGTGTTTCATTTCAACCAGTTCTGGCAATGAATGAATTACTTCGAAAATACTGTTTGTGACTCTACTTGTGCTGGTATTGTAAAGGTCTTTGGTCCATTCTCTTCCTCTAACAGAGCAGGGCTCTATTTTACTGTTTTATTGTAACTTTTAATAGACTTTAATAAGATGCTCTCATTTGCTGCATCTTGGTTACAAAAATTGAGAGCTGTTCTTTCCTCCGTCATAATATGGTTTACATGCATATCATTCAATTATCAGAAAAGCATGAAACCAATTAGTTTTAATTTATCCAGACACTTTAGATCAAAGAAAAATACATCTGTCTTTTTCATTTGAAAAATCAGTTCTGCAAATTGCAAGCCATCAACACAAGGGCATTTCTAAATTATTTTGGTTGAGAGAAGTGTTCCGTGACTTTCTATTTAATTAGGATTAATTAGGTTGTTGAATACGCTTATGCTTTTTGTAAGGGAGGGAAACATGATAATCTACTTTATATTAATATTACAGATCGGTTAACAAACACAAGAAATGGAAGCCTCAGAAAAACAAAACTAATTTTCCTTATATTGAGGGATGTAAAAACCCACAAAAAGAAAAATAAACTTTGATTTCAGTAAAATGGGAATTTGAAGTGCTGATTTCTGAAGGAATTGGAACAGAGATTTTTAAGGAACAAATATTCAGCAGAATATCCATCTTTCCAATGGTTTTGCTTTGCTTCAGTCAAGAAAAGCACAGGGCTTCTGAGAAGCAGAGGTCAGGTTTTGGAGTCTGTATCAACAGTTCATATCAGGTTCAGTTCCGAGTAGTAGCTGATTAGGAAGGCAAAGGTTGCAGGGTGACAAGTGTGAAACCTTGGTGGATTGGAATTTGTTTCTTGATACTAGTTTAAGTTAACATTCTGTAAAAAAAAGCCCAAACCACTCAGCAAATCCCTCATGAATATCCACATTAAGTAGTACTTCAGGATTTGATTCAATACGTACCTAAAACATTTCTCTGAACCCAATACTAGAAATTATCTTGTATTAATGTATTGAAGAATACAAATGAATCTTCTTTTTTTTAAACTGTTTCAGTTGTGGCCTAATAATTTTTAAAAAATATTTTGGAAGAAGAAATGGTAAAACTCTGTAAATGTATTTTATTTTCCTTTGTCTGCTGTGAATCTTCCATATATTACATTTACTACAGATTTGTCGACACAAGATTGAAAACTGCTGGCTACAAGAACTCCTTACTTCCCTGGGACAGATCTTCCATGATTTTCTGCTATAGTAAGTTGTTCTGTACCATTAAACAATGGCAGTGGATGCAGGAACTTCTAAATAAGCAGTTGTATAAAGATGTAGGGGTGATACTTGTGAACTGGGAATTGCACTTGGATCTACTTAGATTCTTCTTATAGCCATGAATGGCTGCAAATTGGGAAATCCATTTTGTAGAAGGAACTTCATAGGATAGAAACATGACTAAGACAGAGGGATGAAAACCTATTTGTACTCCTCTTCTGAACGATGGGATATGTGCCAGCATGGCTTTTCATGTTGCACAGGTTTTCTTCTTACAAAATTATTTTGAGGGGAGAAAGAAAGAGGGCAAAGCATTTCTCCGGTTGTGTTGCTGGGACATATTCGGTTTCTCAACTAACTGGAGGACTAACAATGGTTCTATTTTAAAGGAGGGTGCTTGTCTAGTTTCAAAACTTGTATGAATGAGAAGTAGGAGCTGGAGAAAGTACAGGAAAACCTTTGCTAGAGATTTTGAACAAAATCAGTCCACTTATCTGTTGGAAGAGAGGAGTTTGTAGTCTTCGAATGGCTCTGAGTCTAAACCGCTGTTCTGTGTGCAGATACATTTCTCTACAGAAAGTGTTTTTCTTTGCTTTGCACCTGTGCTCCCTGTGGCACTATGCTCACACGTCCAACAGCAAAGTAAAACAATAAGGGCACTTGTCTGAGCAGATGAGTCTCAGAGGCATGAGACACTCCTTCCATTGTGAAGGATGCCAAGACCCCAGAGTCTGGAAGGAAATAGTCCCTGGGCTTCTGTCTCTGTGACATGGACGTGGTACAGGTTCAGTGTTCAGGCTCAGAGAGCTCATCTGTGGTAGCCTCTGATTTTATAAATATAGTGGCCTATGATATGGTGCACACAACCTGCTCCTGCCAGTGCTGTTTTGCACCAGAGCCCTGACAAAGTATTTTATTTTTTTATTATAAGTTTGAATATTTTCTACAGGGAAACTTGAAAAAAAGTTAATTGAATGTGGCTCTGTGTGAAAAATGTGAACACTTTTCTTAACGTACTAGGAATATATGGTCCTGAAAAAGTAATGCTCAGTGGGATTTTTTCTGTCTAGCTACCATAGCTTGCTGAACACATGTATACTTTGCTACTATATTTCATTTTCCTATTTACTATATTATGTTAGAATTACTATGAAATTATCAAAGTCATCATGTGTTGCGTAAAACACAGCTACTGTTCTTGGCATTTGCGTTTAGCTGTTGAAGTGCTATAAAAATAGCTTTTATAATCACAGTTGGAACACCAGGTACCTAACGGAAAGCACAGAGGGCTTTTGAGAGGCAAAGGGGTAGTGTATCATCTGTCCTCTTTAATTCCAATTCCCTGTTTCCATCTTGGCTAAACTGTTCTTACACTGTTGTTTGGTGTTCCTATCTCCATCTCCTCCTCCTCCCCTCTCCCAACCCTTGCTATTTGTTAGCGTATCTGTGAGATAAAACTAGTACTAAAACATGCTAATTGAGGTTATAGCCTCCTTGTGCTACACAGCCTTCTTGGTAGCTGAGATGACCTGTGCTTCATAAAAGTTGGACTGCGGAAGCAGGCAAGAAAAGAGTGAGAAAACAGAACTATGGCAAGGGTTTTTAGAACAGAAAAAGCTACAGTTATAGATACAACCACTGCTCTCCTGCTCCACTCCCCTCTTCCAATTTTTCTTTCTAATTCTTGCATTTTTAAAGGTGACTTTGAGAGCTTGTGTACATTTAAAAGATGAAAAGTTAGTTTTGTTGTGTATTTGTTTTGGAGAAGGTCAAATCTGAGTAGAGATGTGGACTCTGATTACTCTTTACTACCATTGGTAAAAAGAAAAGAATATCCTGTCCTCCATTTCAGCACAAATTATGCAAATGGCTTAATTATGAAGGATGAAATCTTAAGAACATCCAGGGACAGTCTATCTGTTCTTAATAAAGTCTGTGGGAGTCTTGCCAGTGAAAAGTACATAATGTTCTTGGTCACATTTTTTTGCTTTCACTGGCTAAATGACTTTGGAATTCATTTTATAAAATGTACTACATGATGCAGTATCTTTCTCCATCACTGTAATGGACCCCAATGCCTGCATTAGCTGCTGCACACTGGACTTCATCTGCTTTTGTCAGGTTAGTCAACCTAATGTACGGCATCGCTTGGAAAGAGGGGGTTGGGGAATGAAGAGCAGTACCCTTATGTACTGCGTGTTAAGAGCTCCTAGAAATAATTTCCAAAGTCTTTGAACTGCTCTGAACTTCCTCAAGTTTAGAAGACGGGGTTCAGGCTAAACTGCCTAAGAAATAAAAAGCAACAGAAATAGTGTTCCGACAATGTTCTAGTACAGAGAGCGTGTATTCTGTGCCCAGTGTGATCTGTTGACTGGCTTGACTTCTGTTGTAAGTGAACCATTAAAATCTTTTTGGATAACCCTATTTTACAAATCCATGTCCATTGTTTTTATTTAAAGCCATAATATGACTTCTGAAATAATTCCCCACACGTGCAGAAATTCATCACTGGTAGGTTTTGTCGTAGTAGTCGCTAAGAGAGACAGTAAAGAAGTTCTCATGCTCTGCTGTGTAAATTGCTTGTGTGTATTTGTGGTGGTTTCAAGATTATGTGGAAGGAAATAAAACCTTCAGCTTTCTTGTATGTAGACTAATGTTTCCGATACTGGAAGCTGTAGTATTTACTAACAGCTTGGTTATAAATGAGTCTTTCCTCCTTGTGATGTAGCAAAGACTGGGAAAATTAGAACTGGACACAAGTAATTCTAAGTTATGCTCATGTGGCTTTGTTCCTCTTTTCAAACTACTTGCTGTTGAACGCTTTGAAATTTAATGCTGTGTAGGGCTTTGAGATGGGAATGAGGAATAATATTCATTTTGATAAAGTACAGCACTAAACTTCAATTTCAGTGTAGATATTATGCAAGCTAATTAGATGTTTCTGTTTTCAAGCTGGAAATTCATAGGCAATATGGAAAGACGTGCTAATTTAAATAGATCAGAATTTGCTCTGTTTGTAGGAAATGCTGTATGGCATTGTGTGGAATATTTTTGCTGGTTTACATTTTTAATAGAGGTAATGAAGCAACCACAGGTGTTTCCTGCTGTCTGTTTAAGAGCTGTTTAGATTGTGTAATTCTTAAGTAGGCTGAAGGGTTAAGAACTGTTTCAGCCATGATTTTATTAGCCAGGCCAAAGTAATGATAGAGTAACCAGCTATAATGGTAAATAACATTCATACTTATGAATATTATTGTTGCTGAGTCAACTTTGATTTTAGTAGAAACTTTTTAGACCTTTTTGGCAAGAACTTATTTTCACAGCAAATGTTTGTATTTAACAATATAATGTGTATTTAACGGGTAGTGGAAATCATCCTGCTGTTTTGCAAACCATCTGAAAGAATACGGAGATTGTTGTTCTGTGGAATTTACAGTTTAAAATGCTGTTTATTTCATCGAAAACCAATACAGAAATATAATGATTACCTTCTACTTTTTCTATATCGCACTAGGAACATGAAGTATCTTTTCATAATCTAACAGACATTTATAACTTACATGACTTCAGAAGAGTGTTTTATAGTTATATGCAATTCTATTCTACAGAACAAATTAAAACTTTCGTAGCTGTCTTAGATAACTGTCACCAAGTAACATTTCTTATGCTGCATGAGATGACTCTTCTGAAAGTCAAAATAGCTTTTTAGAGAAGGTTTTGCATGTTAATTTTTCTACCTGAATATATTTGGAAATGTAATTTCAGGAAAGTTTATGAGTTTGCTTATATAGCTTGTGTGTAACACTCGAATACACCAACAATCTCAAAGTAAACCAATTGCCTTCCACATCCCTGCAGCACTTTATGATGAAACTGTAAAAATTAGGATGTTCAACTTCTACATTGATGTCTCTTGTATTTCCTTTGTTCCTACAACACAAGCTGCAGAAATGGGAATTGTGTAGCAGTACTAGGACCATGGCTTACGGCACAGCATGTAGGGAGTGTCATGCATGCTTAGAAAATCACTCTACATAAACTATTTCACAACAGTGAGGTTTGTTTTTCACTTACAGGACTTTGATCTGTCTGCAGGGTGTTTATAATTACTACTTTGTATGGCATCTACATTTAACAAGGCAATGGGGCAATCATGAGGTTTCTTTCCTGACAATTTTTTAAACTCTTGAATTCTTACTGCTCAACAAAAGCTTTTGTTCACTTAGTCAAATATCAGAAAAAGAAATAACTGTAGAGTTTTATTACTTGCAGATAACTTGCCCAGACAGCTGGACTCTCAGCATGTTGTCAAAATAAAACCTGTGCGGAAGCCACAGCAGCCTAGGAAGCTAATCAATTTAAAACTCATCACAGAAGTTATGGGCCGCTCTGTGGTATTAGTGGTGTTAAGTACTCTGCCAAGGCATAGGAAAATCACTACGAGAGTCATGCAGTATTTTTCCTTCTTGGTGTTAAGACTGTTAATGCTTTCTGCTGCGCGTTCTGGAAAGCAAGAAAACAACGAAAAGCGCAGCAATGCTTAGTAATGGTTCGTCTATGGTAGGGGGATGAATGAGGCCAGATGTCCTGTCTAGGAAAAATCTACTAGGGAGGGAAAAGCTGCACTGTAAACCCTCTGGAACCCTAATGGTAAGTCCTTTGCATTCTTTCTCCAAAAAACACATCTCTGTGATCTTTGAAAAGCCAGAAGGGGAGATCAGATTTGTTCTTCTCTTGGGAGCCCCCAGTTCTGCATCACCATCGTTGCCCGTGGTAGTTTGATGTGTGACTGTGTCCTAAGGGTCTCTCAGTTTCCTCAAAGGTTAACACTACTTAAATTAACGGTGCTTTTAAAAAATGTTTTGTAACCTCTTACAATGTTTCGGTATGAATGTTAAGTAAGAAAAAGAAGGGAGCTAAGCCTTGTGAGGCTAAGCATGAGCTTCGTTTCATGTGAAGATGCTTTATTCGTCCATTCTGAGTGACTTTGAGAAGCATAGTAAGATTTTCACCTTATAGAACAGCAGGACTTGAGTAAAAATGAGAAGTTAGATATGAATAGAGTCACAAACTTAAGAAATCAAATGGAATGAATTGAAATACTTTCAGAAATTTTTCTGGAAGAAATAGCATAGCAGAGCAGTATGAATGTTACTGACAGCGTTTGTGTGGTATATGGTGGGGCTGAATTGCATGAGCAAATCCTCTACTGACAGAGCTTTCATGTTTTCAGGTTTTCTGCAGGCTCTCACAACAGCACTGTAGTTTATGTTGTAGAGCACTATGAATTGTGTGGTCGGTGCCCAAACCACGTCCAGCAGTTTAATAGGTGCTTGAAGAAAAGCATCCTGAAAAGTGCTAAATATCCTGATGTGTGCTATTGCCATTTTGTCTTAATTAGAAAAAAAAGTTCCAAACAGCATAATGTCTCTTCCTTTTGGTGATATCTGTTCTATGTTTGACTCGTCATTTTGATTCAAATTCTGTTGTCTCATAATGTGAAAATCTTTCTGTGCTTCTCAAAGTCACTCATAATTTATAAATCAGTTAAAGGTTTTTTGCTGAATGACAACCAAGGATTCGTGCCTGCAAGTATCACTGCATGAAATGGGCTATTTAAAGAAAAATCTGTTTGCTTCAGAGAGAAGAAAAATGCTCTGAATTTGAATGATGTGTCAAAATGTCAACCAAATTGTCAGCCAAACGTGGCAGCTGTTCCATTCTTAGGTTTATCTTATATGAAAGATAACTGAGGAACGTTAACTGGTTTTACTTGTTTTGTTTAGTGAAAGTGTTTTTTTAATTAGAAACGGCTTTTTTTTGGGAGCAATCCTCTGTAATAGTGAACAGCCAAACTTTTATCTAGGTTCTGAATAACCTACCTATTTCTGAAAGCTTCTATGCAAAGTATTGTGGGTGTTGAACACTAAGACATCTAGCCCAGTTCCCTCCCATTTTTTTTTCTGTGCCTTCTCTTCATGTTCTCCCTCCGCCCTTGTCCCCTTTCATTCCAGTGGTGCTAATCAAGATGGAATATATTGCAAGGTAAAGCAAATAAACCATTTTTGTGTAAACAGGCACATTTCCTTCTGCTTTCCTTTATCTCCTATTGTGGGAGTTAACCACTGCTTCCCTCTCAAACTTTTCTTCCTGTTCTTAATCTCTTTCTTTTCCTTCCCATTGTAGCTGGTAATGAACAAATGGAGGGGAGAGAAGAAGAGACAAGAAAAAGATGTGGCTGATTGCACAGCAGAATTGGTCTTTAATGGTGAATTTTCTCCTTCGGGCACTTGCTACAGAAATTTCTGGTCTCCAGGACTGATATATCCAGGCCTCTTCTTCCACCCCAGCCCTCACTGTAGTCAAGGGAAGGTTTTGCTGATTTTTTCCTTGATTCCCTACTGTTAGGCAGTGCCTGACCTCTGTTCCTCAGCAGGCCGTCTCGCTCTAGCCTTTGTTTTGTTCATCAGTGTTTCTCATTTGTAGGCAGCCCTCAGCAGGGATATTGCTTGTACTTTCTGAACACTTTGTATAGATCTCAGGTCAGGAAACTAAAATAATCGATTGCTATTCTTCTTTTATATAGCCAGGAACTAAAAGCTACCACAAGATGCACACAACATGATTCTTCTGTACAAATTCTAACTTGGGAAGATGTGTGCATTTCCATCAGATGAGAATCATTGACTTATTTTGGGTTATTAGAAATGTAGCATCCAGTAGACAAAGCCCTATAAAAACGAGCTTGGGTTTCAGGTTATTTTTTTTAGAAGATGAAGGGAGTAGGGAGAGGAACGGTAGGGAGAAAGGCAGAGGAGTTCTAATTGTATGGATGCATACAGTATGTGTATATGACTTTGAAACTAATGAACTTCATATTTTTTCAAAGAGGAACTAGATTTAAAATGGAAAGGTTACATTTTGTGAGAGCAGCAATGTATTTATAGGTGCTTAACCTTACGTTTATATGTTTTCAGAGATGTGTGTATAAAAGCAGTATAAATGGCTTAATAAAGGCAAATGATTTGTAGCAAGATTGTGGAATATACATAGCAGCTTTAGTATTACGACTTTGGTCAGATTCCTTTATGATATTGACCTCGCTTAACCCAGCTGGAAGGATGGCAAACAAGCTATGTCTCGTAGAAAAACAGACACCGCGTCTGTAGTTGAGTTTTTCTAGGAAAACAATACTGCAAAATGTGAGTTTTATGTAGTGTTTGTTGAACTGAATTGACCTTTGTAACAGCTTTATTCTCTTTAGCAATTCTCAGGTTTTGAAACAAATCAATAAATTGAGCAGTAACGCTTCAAAGAGACCAGATGGTCTTCACCCAGTACTTCTAAGGGAATTAAAATGGGAAATTACCAGACTACTGCTATGTTATACCACTTAAATCTGCCTCAGTGCAGAAAGAATAGCAGGGAGTAACTATTACACCAGCCTTTTTAGTGTTTCAGCGTGTAGCTGAATTCAAAGACAAGTAAGTCTGACTTATTAGTACAGCATAACAAAAAAGTAAGGCAATCAGAGGAGAGGATAGACATATGTTGGAGAGTTATCACTGTAACTTTTATGAAGATGAACAGTACTGGGAAGATGATAGTTCCTTGGAGAAGTTAACAAGTCTGTTGATGGTGGGTGACATAATTGACATATTGTGCATAGATTTTTCCAAAAAGCCTTCTATAAATTATAAAAAGCTTTTAGGATGTTGAACAAGCACTGGATTAAAGAGCCGGCCCTTTGTGCATTTGTAACTTACTTTAAAAGGCAGAGGAACTGAAGGACAGCACTGTATGTTTTCATGCAGAAGACAATTACAAGGCCAGAGCTACACATAAGGAAGAACTTCCTCACCATGAGGGTGGTGAGGCCCTGGCCCAGGTTGCCCAGGGAAGCTGTGGCTGCCCCATCCCTGGAGGGGTTCCAGGCCAGGTTGGATGGGCCTTGGAGGCCCTGATCCAGTGGGAGGTGTCCCTGCCCATGGCAAGGGGTTGGAACTGAGTGGGCTTTAAGGTTCCTTCCAACCCAAACTATTCTGCGATTCTATGTAACAAAAGTGGACTGGAAAAGGAGGCAAATATGTGACAATTTACTCTTGATGCAAAATGACTAATTATTCTAATTAAAACTAACCGTGCAAGCTTACAGAAATGATTGGGTAACAGAGGAAATTGAATATTGATAAGCAAATTACTGTCTGTGGGTGGGAAGGAACCTTAGTCAAAGTCATGGATGAGTTTAAATTTGCTAGTTGGGAAATAATCATTGTCTATAGTTCCTTGAGAATGTTAGCTGAATGGCAATCAAGCTGCCACATACGTAATTCTTTATGTAGAGATGCTAGTTATGCTACATTGTTCAGTATACAGTGGCACTGTTGATGTAATAGTAGGAGGATTCAGATTCTCTGCTTGTTCTAGGAAAAAAAATCCCCATTAGAAAATTAGGTCCTAGAAGAAGCAGTCCTGTATCAGCAAGTCTAATCTTTATTTTGGAGGCAGCATGTAGAGTTGTGTTTTTTTTTTTTCTTTCGGTTGTTTGTTTTTTGCTGTCGATACTGTGTTTGGGACGTGCTTCCAGAACCTTGCTGCTCTAGGGGTCAAGTTGGAACCTTCATCTCACTCCTGAATTAACTTTGATTTTATTTGTTAATTTATTTGGCCATCAGAAATATATTTATTTTTAAATTGCACTTTTAGTTTAAATGGATCTGTTCTTTCCGTTAGTGCTTTTCTTTCAATCCATTGTATCTAGTAAGAGGCAGCAATTAAAACCCAAAAGATGGCACTTTGCTAAACTGAACAAAGACAGCACTCTTTCACGAGATCCCCCTTGGTCGTTCTAATAGCACATGACTAATTCATGTTTTTATGAATGCCCCTACTTTTGGTATAAAAGGTATGCTAGATGCATTGTTTAGTAACGTAGGTAAATGAGTTAGAAGAGGTTTAATGCAGCCATCCACAAGATGAAGCAAATTACTTTTGAGATGCCATGAAGACTGACTGTATAATGCTCATAAAATTCCTTATTTGTTGCATAGATGCAAAATCTGGCATTTGGTGGAGCTAAAAGAAAACATTCGGATACTTTTGATCAAAGGTGCTTATGGAAATCTATACTGCAAAGCATCAAAAGTGTGATATGAATATATAATGATGCAGTTTGAGAAAGAATGAAGCTCTCATCAACAGAAGTCGGTAAGTTTTGTGGGAAATTTGCTGTATACTTTCTTAGTTTCTTATTCTTCCAATAAAGCTCGATGCTTGCGTATAACATTGAAAGATATTTTAAATAACGGGAGTTTAAGACAGGCACTAAGGCCCATATTTATCTAAAATCAAGAGAAAATGAACATAGAAAGAAGTTTGTAAGTCACTATTTGAAGCAAAATAGTTCTCTTAGTTTTCAGTGTATAAGGATAAATAATTTCTCTTACCAGCAGTTCAGTAACAGGAAACACTCTGTGTCCAAGCTAAAGGAGTGGTTTAGCTTGCATTGCTTTTTGAAGGCTATATTATGTGGCATATCAAAGACTATTCACTAAATGCTAAAGAATTTGTGTATTTTTCAAGGATGTGATTTCTGTAATTTCCTAAGCAGAAATAACAATGCAGGGAACCTCCCTCCCCCATTGAATAGAGAACAGTTAATCTTGCATTTGACAGCTCTATAATCTGATTTATATCCAGTTTACTGCTGGCCACCTGTGAACAATTTATTTTATTTTTTTTTTCAATTTTAGAGAGCACTCATTTGTCCGTGAAGGATGGTTCCCTTGGGCC
The DNA here is from genome assembly GCF_017976375.1 of Cuculus canorus. Classification (NCBI taxonomy): domain Eukaryota; kingdom Metazoa; phylum Chordata; class Aves; order Cuculiformes; family Cuculidae; genus Cuculus; species Cuculus canorus. The sequence goes on from NC_071409.1 coordinate 21,635,176, forward strand.
GGCTCAGGATCTTGGGCCTGCTACAACAGCTGGGTGCTTAATGCAGACATTCGGAATTACTGAATCTTGATTTTGGTAGGGGCCTTGGTAGGCTTGTAGAAAGAAACCTGCACTCTGTTTTAGAAGGAAAACAGCCTTTCATACTGTGCTGTTTGTTACTGTCATCGCCTGTGAAGGTGAGGTATATCCTGTTACATGCAAAAGGAAAAATGAAGTAGCCTAATAGGCTTCTAGACACTAAAATGAAGCGGTCCTTATCTTTTGGTAATGATATTAATATTGTTTTCTTGATGTAATAATTCAGACAAGATTTTTTACTGGTTCTTTTTTTGGGGAGTGTCTTTTTTCTTTCTTTTTTTTTTTCCTCCACTTTTCTCTGCTCTAATGTGGTACAGGTCCCCGAACTTACAAATATTTATGTTCTTTTTTTCTTTGTTCAGTGGCTGTCCAAGTCCCTGGAGTAACAATGTGTCATGGCAGTGGATAGAGGGCGGTTAGCTGAGATAGTACAAACCATTTCTCTGTCTTCTCTTGGTAGGATGGCTTTTCTTGGTAGGACGGCTTATTATTCACTTGAATACCTTGCTTTATCAGGTCCTTATTGGACTTGGACCTCTACTGACCTTCCCTTCTGCAGCGGTGGGCAGTGGGCATTTGAAGTGAAATTTTCAGAATATTGAGGTGGGACTTGAGACTCTGATTCATGAAAAGAAAATGAAATAAAGGAAGGAAATAAAGGAAGGAGTGGGAGCTGCATTAAATAAGACCATTCCTATCTTGAATGATAAGAAGAACAGAAACTGGCTGAAACGCTTCTCTGAAACAAAAATTCACCACAGTCAGAAAGCAAAACCTGAAAGATTTGTTACCAAACAAATGTATAAGGTGATTTGCTTTGAGAGAAGATGACAGGCTGCCGATGTCCAGAGGTGCTGGTATTTTAGTTGCCACAAGTGTCGTCAGCCCTCTCCAGGCATCTGCTGTCCAAAGCCTTTAAATGAAGAGCAAAAGGAAGCAAATCAAAAGAAGCATAAAGGTCATTTAACAACAAAGGTGGGGTCCTGAGAATGGTGCTGTGTAAGTTCTCATTCCTCTTGCACCCTGTGCTAAACTGCCATAAACAGCCCCTGGTGTGGTCGATTCAAAAGGTGCTACGGAAGAGCTACGTGAGATGTCTGGGAACAGATTTGCCCCTTTTTATTTTATCATTGCTGCAGGACACTGCTTTAAAATACTACACAATTTCTTTCTGCTGGCTAGAGGGAAGGATTAGGAGAGGAGGAAACCTAATAACTGACTCTTCACCAGCATAAGATGCATGGAACAAAATTTAAGCAGTCAGAAAAGATAATGGAAGCTAAAGCAGCAATACTTTTATGGGAGTTGAGTCACAAAGTAGTCAAAGTAAGAGCCTCAAGGCAGCCCTGTTGTTTGATCCGAAATCAGTTGCAGCTCTTCAGATACTGAAGTAAATGAAAATCCACTGACAGAGGCAATACGGTCTGAGAGGTGATGAACACGTGGTACTTTAAAATCTTGAACACATATATGGCCATGCCTTCTTACAAGCATCCACTCACACTCTTAACTGCATTAACTACGGCAAATATCATGATATATCATGATAACAACCGCACTGAGACAGAGTTGGATGGGTGATATAACACTTTCAAAGGTGGCAGAAATACTGGGCAGCACTGGCAGTGGAGCCGTTTCATTCCTTTTGCGAGGGCAGATGCCTGCCATGTCACAGCGCTGACTCCAAAAGCTGCCTTTGCTCCCATGGGAAATGCAGAGATAATCGCTTTGGGTGAAGTGTGGATCTGGATTCCACAAAAACACAAGTTTATTGGACTTGATACTTTGCTTTCTGTGTCGGAGAGAATTGTTAAAATGAATTATATCCTACAAAAAAACTTTGGGATGCCTAGGATAACACTCAGGTTTTTAATGTTTTAGCTGCAGTGTGTCTGTAGTATGTAAAAAGACTTCCTTTCTAAACTGCAAATGTTTTATACGCTTGCTGATACCAGAAATACCTCTGCTTCTGCTGTGCTACCTCCACTGATACTAATGTTATTTGGTTTTCACTTGCTCTAGCTCCAGTCAGTTTTTATTGCTTAAGGGCCTGAAAGAGATGATTGCTTAAGTCAGGGAGCAATTTAAGGTAGGTGGGATGTGAGGAGTTTTCTAAGGAAGGAGATAATGGAGTTAGTTTTAACTCTTGCTGTACACAGCAAAAAGTTCTTGCCTGTTCTTCACGGGTAGTGCCTGTCTGTCAGTAATGTCTCTTGCATCTCACCGATTTATTCCAACTTTTCCATTTCATTTTGGGTAGGGAGTGAAGTAGGAGTAACCCGTATCTCTTACAGGGATAACCACATCGTTTTGACCTTGTTGCTTCTTTTGATTTATCATTTGCCTTAGAAAGAACCATCTGTGAGTTTAAATAAACATTTATGAAGGAAGTAATAAAAAAATGTTTTATGGATGGTAGCTTCTTTGTGATTATTTATAATTATTCAAAGACTCACAGGGAATTCTACAGAGGCCTTCTGCTGCCAGCCTGGAATGATCATAGTCCTAAGAGTGGTATCAAGCACTGCTTAGAGCCCTTATGGTCTGCTCAGATTAATGTGTGGCTGCTTTATGGAAATAAATGTCATCTGTGCAATTTAGCATATACAGATGTCTGGGACTGGCCCAATTTGAAGCCAAGTTAGTTGAGAAAACTAAAGAAAAAGAATTATCCAATAGGAATAGGTTAAATAGAAAGCAATGAATAAAGGCAACTGCAAGAGCTGTTTGTTGTGTTACATTTAGGACCAAGTTTAGGTATTTAGGTCTTTCCTTCTGATTATATTCAGATGTTGAACACGGGGGAGAAGAAACCTTAGTCAGTCATTCCCCTCTGATTGTGGAACTGTTCTCAGCTAGGAAGTAGAGTACCTTTCTTACACTCTATTAACTGAGGATGCTGGAAAAATCAATGAAACAGTAGATTCCTTGATCTTCATACCTCCAGTGTGGTCATTCACTGTCATCCCTTGTCAGGAGGACCTGAGTGCCTGTGGGATTTTTGCCATGCTGAGCTTGGATATCACTAACATCTTTTCTAATTCTGCTTAGTAGAATCTCTGTCTGATGGATGTGCCAAAATGGTATTGTTGTTTAAGACATTGTATCTCTTATAATCTCATTTGCTTGGGGAAGCATGTGTTGTAGTTCTTAAAAAGTAAGAATATTGTGGATGTTGCGTTGTTATCACAGAAAGCTTAGTACTACTCTCAGTACTGAATTTCTTCTCCATGAAAATTATACTGATTTTAAAATATAGTATTTTAATATTATATTGGGAAATGTAATAAAGGCTTTTTAAAATTGATTCAAAATTTTCTAACAAATCCTTTGAAGAAAGAAGCCTCTTCATAGAAGCTTTTGATGTTATGCTGCTATTTAACTCTTCCTTAACTGTAATACCGAAAAGCATTCCTAAAAGAGCCTGGAGGGGGAAAAAAATCTACTCTCTAAATATCTCAGGATATTTAGAGGAATATGAAAAGGAAAATGAAAATAGTGTTTTAAGTGTCAGGCTTTGAGTGTTGAAGAATATGATATTGAATGAATTAGAGTAATGAAAATGGCTTCTGGTGTTGAAAAGAGTGTCAGCCTCAAAAGGCATAACTTCTTAGAGCATTTCATTTAGAGTTAGTAAAGGAAAGGAGGCCTAGAAAAAGGAATATTTCTACTGCAAAAGCAGAGGCAAAGTCTTGAGTACATTTTCAAGAGAAAACACACTGTACAGCATCAGTGCAACAATTCAAAATCAATATGAAATCCTGAAGATGCTCCTTTTTGTAAATTCAGCAGTGCTACAGGGGAAAAGTGCTGGTGTTTTGAAAATGGTAAAAATTACTGCCTCTGAAGAAGTGTTAGCAAAATATACTCAGCAATTATAATAACCAACTTTGCTTGGAAACTTGCTATTAACATGATTTTCTGACATAACTGCCATGGAAACATTTATAAATTGGGTCCTGAGAGATTGGAATATGGCATTCCAAAGCTTCCACATTGGATTTTAAACAATACATGTTGCATAGATAAACACGTGTGGTTAGGCAACACTGATGCCCCATGTTTACTGCTTTTTTCTGTAGGTGTCACTATAGCATAGCGGATAGAAAACACTTCCCTTAATGAAAATGTAGAATACTCACAGATCAGAAGGAAGCTGTAGTCTGGTTTACTGTGCCATGGTTGTCATATCAACAATGAGGTTTCCCAGCAACTAAGAATAAATTGTTTTATAGATTTATTTACTTATCCTTTTAATAATGAACCTGATGCAAGAGATTTCCCCCCTCCTCTCACTTTATAATTGTGGCAATTAAGAAAGTCTTTTAAAATAATTCACATTTTTTCATCATGTTAATACTGACACCTGAAATGGATCTTGTTAATAAAATTGTAGCTTGATAGAATTGATGAAGATTTTTCCACTTGCCCCAAAATGTAGCCATTTTATATTGCAAAACCTTCTGGTTTTGTGCTTAACTGATTGCTGAGATAAGCATTAATAATTAGTATGTATGCATTTGATGGTGTTGTTTTTCATAGCTATCCAAAGTGTAAACTGTGCTCGGGTCCCCTTTGTGTATATTATTTGCTCTCTCTGCTTAAAGTATGAAATTACATAATTTCCTTAAGTGTTGAATAGGACTTACTATTTTAAATTAGTGTTGAAGGAGATGTCTTGAACCTTCATTTTACAGCCAGTATTAATAGGTACTTCAATCTAAGTATAAATTCACGTCTCTAAAGGAACAGGTTGGTAGTAGTGGTAAAGGTGCAGCTGTAGACAGAGTGTTGGAAGCAGTGGTTTTAGTTCTAGCTTTCAAAAAGAATTCTGTAAGTGAGTTATTTCTTCCTTAATCCAATTGTCGTGCAGCATAAAATGTGTGAATTATTAATAATGGCAGACCTAGGGTCACCATTCCACCTTCTGCCACAGTGTCATGATCACAAGGCTCGCAACATCGTTGTTAATTTTACAGTCTTTTCTTTTGCCGCGTTCATTTGGCATAATTTTGCAGAATGAGTTGCCCTCCTCTTCTTTCTTCTCCATAGGCTGCTTTACAGGATGCTTACTCGGATATTGTCATCAGCAGTGAACAATGCGGTCTTCAATCCTCTCTGGAAGAAGGTTATATTGACCTGTTTCTCACTTCTCTGGAGGGCTGTTCTAATTATTAAGCTATTATCTAATAATGTAGAAGTGATGCTCTGGCAATCATTTAAAGCCAATACAGTTGCTCTTGCCTGTGAGCTGTGCCTGGGACATGTTTAGTAGATTGGGGTCTCAAGGGTGTTAAGAGGCTCTCTGCTTAATTAGGGACTTGGGATTTATGTATCTGGCTCCTAAGGGCTGGGTCCTTTAGAGGCAACTTTAAAAGTTTTCAGGCAAAAGGGGACATTTTGTGAGGTTCTTACCTAGGCAGCAAGTAAGAATGGTTGTTTTTTTTGGATGGTTATTTTGATTTAAGCTCTCAAAATCTGTACAAAGCCTTTGGGAGCTGGCCTTCGTGTGCATACCTAATGGATCAAATTGCTAGAGATGCTGAGGTATTATAGTGCCATGTGGTCTTAAATGAGAGCTGGAAACCTCGTTCTGACCTTTAGCCTCTCAAGCGGTGGGTATGTGAAAGAAAGATTTCTTGCACACAAACTCTCCTGGATTTGCACTCTGTTCAAATTACTATGTAATTTATACTGCACCTGCTAATAAAGTCTCCCTCTTCTTCCTTGGAGAATACAGCACTTGAGGTTAATTAAATAGAGAAGCTATGTGACGCTCAGAAGAAACTAGAACGGCTCTGATTGTCTGACTGTAGGAAACCAGCTCAAGTAGGCTTTTGGGCACTTCTTAGCAAACTGGGAAATTACACGTTAAGAACCAGGGATTGTATATGCTGTGCGAAATATAAGGAAAGATCTTTGTCTCCTTCTGGGGAGGAGAGAAAAATGTATTCAGTGAAGGGAGAGGGGAAAACCCAAAGTGTTCAGTGAACAGTCAGAAAAAATTTAAACTGACTAATTGAAATAGATTTACTAGTTCAGTTTGGATATAAAAGTGGAGCTTTTATTTGCACACGACAGAGTTTTGTAAATACGATGGCATAGGGTCTACTGATTGACATTAGTTTGAAATGATTTTTTTTTCAGAAGATTATGTGACATAGTCACTTTTGGGAACAAAAGTCCCTCTACTTCCAGAGAAGCTCTCTCTTAGACTTTCTGCAGCTTTAATGATCTCATGTTACTGAAGGTAATGTAATTAAAATTAGAATAATATTTCTAATAACTATGTGGCTGAGATGCACAGATACCCTGATAACGGCAGGCTCGTAAAACTATGGGCAACTTCTCTGCAGTTTCATGTGTTCCTGAGTGGTAAACTGAGAGTATGACATACATTTTAATTACTTCAAGGTAACAATACCGTGACAAATCTGAACTAATGGAACTTAAACGGTGACTTGCTCCACATAAGAGTACTCTGTGGATGCTATATCTATGGCAGCCTAACACTAAGTGAAACTACTTCTCGTAGGATGTTGATTTAATGTGCAATTTTCTATCATTATGTTCTAGTACATTTTTTTGTTTGCCTTTTTTCATACTTTGTATAAATTTTATCCCTCCATTGCCCTGAATGTGTCTAATGTATGGTGTGTATTCTCCTTGGAGCTTCAGCTGCTTGTTTCCTTCCCATGCCCCATCCTTGAGCCTCAAGCATTATCATCATAAATTGATTTACAAGATTCGGCACTCTTATTTATTGTCTCTTTTCCTCACTTCTGGAATCTGTCCAAGATTTATTTCCTGGTTTGTTGGGTTTTTTTTTTTCTGTCTAACATTCTGGCATTTGTGGATCTTAGCTGCTGTGTAGTTTGCTAGTGAAACTCTAAGACCCTTCTCAGTGTGTAGTCTCTACTCATTGTTTCTTCATGCTGGGGTCATTTCTCTTAAAAGATGGGCTCTAGAATATAAATGAGTATAAATTCCAAGAAGGAACAGGACGAAACAGTCTTCATAGTGGGAGAGAAGAGAAGATGTTGAAGTCTAATTACTAATTATTAGCTTTAGGCACCTTCTGATATTTCAAGGAATCATGATAAATTTCTGGGTAATTCAGCTCAGCATCTCCTTCTGTGAGTTGTGTGATTGCTTTTTCTGTAAAGTGTAATGTTTACAATATTTATTTGATGGATGTGTATGTTTTTGAAGTACTAATAAGTAGCGTTAATATTTACCAAAATTGTTCAGCTGCTTATTTTGTGCTAAACCTTCACTATCTGCAGTTGTCTTAATAGTATATGAAGGCAACATATTTTTGAGAGTCTACTCAGCCAAAAGCAATACAGTCATTTATTGTTGGCTAAGACTACTTTATCTCTGTTTGTCCCAATAAGACTCTAAATCACTGATGGTGTAAATTCATTTATCATGAATATAAGAATAGAGTCTGCTGTTTCACTAGCTGGGATAAAATTACAAGACTATTAGTTCTCGTGCTTCAGGATATAAATAGATCATTAGATAGGCTCAGTGATTTTTCTTCCTATACTATCCAGATCGTTTATGGTTTTTTGACAATATTAGATGTTGTACTGAAGTGTGTGATATCAGCCAGTGCTGCAGACGAGTTAAAGTTTCTAGGTGTTTCTTGAACCTTCATGCACGCAGGGCTAGTTCATCAATCTCAGGTTCCTCTCTCATTCTTTTTACTCTATCCTCCCACCACATAAAAAGAAAGAAATTAAAAAGGATGACAGATGAAAAAGGATTAAATTGTGTACGATGCATTGAAATTGCGGACAGGATTCTCTACAGCACTTAATTTATTAAATTTTTTCGATGGAAAAGTCAAATGTAATTTTGAAGTACAGATTTTGTTATATAGGATATAGAATATTAATATAATATAGTAAGAAGAAAAACTAAAAAGTAAGAGAGCGAAGAGATAAATAATTTATAAGAAAACACTTTCTTCAACTCATTAAAATGGCCTGACAGTCATGGAAACTTTTGTCTGAGAAGCAAGTAGAACTATGGAAATGAACTTTTAAAAAACTAATCAAATGAAACTTTTTTTCCCCTCTTTAAGTCTTTAGAAAGAGAAAACCAGTAAGATAGTTCAGATTTTAGGTTTTTCTACGATGATATTTACCATGATATTTAAATTTCCATGAAAAGATCACTATGAGTAAATAAAACTTAGTGACTTCACTCCTTCAGTTTCCGGTGACAGATAAGTGAGTGATTACAAAATAATGAGATTTTTTTTTTCTTCTACTTCAAATAGATTTAAATATAGATGAAGGAAGGGTAGGGGAAGAAACACGTTTCGCTTTCCACTGCTCCATTTTAGGAGCTCTTTCTGCAGATTGTATGAATACCTAAGGAAGAGTATCGGGTAGTTCTTCTCTACAGCATTTTCTTTTCAGGCCAAGAAATTTGCCTTCTGATGCAGTGGTGCTCTGTGCTTGTGTGCTCTTTTCTGCCTCCCCTGGAGTGTAGTTCTGATGGCAGCAGTAGGTTTCTCCAAGAGTAACTTTTGCAAGAGCCGTGTGGGAGAAATAGTCATACACATGGCAGCTTTGGATATGGAGTACTGCAGATAGTGGAACTTAAAGCCCATCCACAAAACTGTCTGTCTAAATTTACAAAACCTGGGGATCTTCATGGGGCATTCTTTATTTATAGGATGTATTTCTTTCTTTCTGAATAATTTTCAGGTCTTCATCATAAAAATGAAAACTTTAAACCAAACTTTTTAAATCAGGAAATGTCAGTGGCAACTCATTTGCTATGGAAACCTTTTAAAGGATGGAAGCTGTAAGAAAAAGAGTGTGTAATTTCCCATCTTGCAATTCTAAGTCAATTAACTAAGGTTACCATCCCTAGTTTAGGACAGAATGACAATAATCAAATTAGCATTAAAAAGAAATCAAGGAATGCAGAGTTATAGCTGGTTTTTTTTTTCTGAAATAAGCTATCTGAACCATTTTAACAGCAGTCCATTTGGAATGAAAGCTCATTTTGACTTTCCTTTCCCCAAAAGAATGATTCAGTCTGCAATCAGAACATGCAGTGCATCACACCACCATCTAGTGCTAACTGGGTGAACTCCTGGATAGTCCGTATGGAAGTTACAGTGTACGGATTGTGGAAAGCTGTAGGAAAAGAACAAGGGATGTTGTGAAAAGGAACAGTAATAACCACATCGTTTGATCTACTCTTTTAGGATTTGCAAGCAAAGAAAGCAAGATAATATATTCTACAAAAGATCAGTGCTTGAGGACCTTGAAGAAGCACAATTAAGGCACCTAAAAGCAGTATTTAATTTTGCATCTCACAGATTTCTGATGGGTGAGAATTTTTTTTTTTTAAATTCTTGAAATACTCTATGAATATATTTAATTATATGACCTGATGATTTTAACTTCCCCTTAGCATGTTTTTTTCCCCCACCTAGAATAGAAAATTCTGTGGTGAAACAGATTAATTAGGGCTGTCATCCTGCAGTAATGCCAAACTATTAAACTTTTGGGCCTTTTTGACAGTTATTTCTAATTTTAAAAATAGTGTGGGCAAGTTTTCCTATCTCTGTTGCCATCCAGGTAAAATGCAAGGGCATAAAAACCAACAAAAAGACCCTTCCTGATCTGAAAAGAAATCTTCAAGCTCTTATTTGATCCATCTTCACCGTTGTCACTGAGGTTTGCACTCAGCTGCTGTCAGTCGCTTGAACTGGATTATTTGTGTAGCTGCTGAGCCTGGTTTTGCTTTGCCCTTAGAAGGATGTTTTTTTTTCTTTTCTTTTCTTCTGAATGTCATCTAAAAATGCCCTGAGGAATCATTCTTCCTGTTCAGCTGGATGCTCTGAGGATACTCTGTTTTAGTCTGGGTGTTGGTCGTAGAGCGATCTGATCCTTCGTGGCTGCTCTGCAGCAGCTGTGAGTGACCCGTTCGGCTGTAGGAGTCTTGGATGTTTCTGCTTATGCAGAATGTCTGTCAGAGCCACAGCAATTCTGGCTGTTCAGGAAAGCATGAGACTTGGACTTAATTTGTGTGTATACAGCAAATCCAATGCCTGTCTGAAGTGCTGGATTTACTGCGCAGTACGGAGCACTTGTGCTCTGTTCTGCATATATTTGCACCTAGGAAATCTCAGATCGGACATATAAACCAGTCCTAGAGCTGGAGCCGTTTCATTTATACAATGTTCCTTAGCAGAAAAAAATACTTTAAACCATATAATGGTTTATAGCTAATTGGCTTAACTAAGTGTGTCCTTTGACATAACATTTTTATAGATCTGTGGGGTATTTTTCACTGAAGTATAACTGCTCGGAGAGCTAATCTCTTAACCCTACAGAGTAATTTATTCTATCAGTTTAGAGAAAAATACACACAAGGAAGGGTTGGTAATCTGAAATGGAGACAGGTTTTTGCCTTATGGATTTTTGCCCAGAAAGTTCAGTACTAATGATTAAAAGAACAATTACAACTATGTTGATTTAGATTATAGGGAAATCCTGTTTAAGATTGGAGCAGGTCCTACACAGTTGACCTGGAACTATATTTGCATACTTAGCTGTGCATGGCCAGTTTGATCCCAGTGTTTTCAAAGATAAAGGAATGTGCATTAATGCTTGCTGTTTAGATGGTGACTCCAAAAGGAAAAAAAAACAAAACGTAGAATCATAGAATGGGTTGGTAGGCACCTCAAAGCCCATCCAGTTCCAACCCCTGCCATGGGCAGGGACACCTCCCACTGGCTCAGGCTGCCCAAGGCCTATCCAACCTGGCCTTGAACCCCTCCAGGGATGGGGCAGCCACAGCTTCCCTGGGCAACCTGGGCCAGGGCCTCACCACCCTCATGGTGAAGAAATTCTTCCTAATATCAAGCCTAAATCTGCCCCTCTCCAGTTTATACCCATTACCCCAAGCAACAGAGTTTTAATGTGTAACAACGCACAATATGTAACCAGAGCCCTAAGTTCTATCCCTGAGACGGGCACTCAGCTCAGCTTTGCATCAGATGGGGTCACTAAAGCTGTTGTCCAAAAACTGGACCATGGCTGTTTCTGGTGAATATTGTGACCGTGATTCATGTTAGCTCCCTGCTTAGGCAAACCATCTGTCTAATCTTGGCTCTGTCATGTGGTGTACAACAGAACCGTGGCTTGTTGATTTCACAGCTTTCATGCATTACTAACAAGATACAATATGAATTTATGTTCTTTGTTTTCTTATCATGCATGTCTATAACTGGGAATAGAAAGACCTCTTTAAGATCAAAGATTTCTTATGTTCTTTACGAGCAACTGATAATTAATTGAAATCTAAATCCAACTCCACAGTAATTCCAAATAAGCTAAAACCAAAGAAACAACAAAAAACCCCAAGGTACTCTATTTGTTTAGCCATTAACATGGTCTATTTTTATCTTTAACAATGTCGCTGATGTTAATCTTTTCCCCATTGAAAGTCTTTTAGATAATGCCTTAAATCTAACCAAACAGCTGAGATATTTTTTCAATGAAGACAGAGTAGGCTATATTTTTATATGTGCCATGCACTGTAATCTCTTTTGGTTGTGTGAGGAATTTATTTCAGAAATATGTCTGCAAAATATTTTGAGACTTACTCCAAACTTGCAGTGTTAAATGAAAGGCCCTGGACATCAGATTGATCAATGTGTGATGTTTTCATATGCATTTACACATTTTTGACCTAGAAAATTTGTCTTCTGTGCTGCTCTTTGAAACTTCCATAGATCTTTTATATAAGAGTAGTCAGCCAGATTTTGGTTTGGTTGTTTTTCTAAGTCTCGTTTTATTTTTTATTCCTACCTAAGGAAGTATCTACCACTGTTACTGAGTATATAGAGGTTCATGAGACAGCACTGTTCAAATCAAATTCAGAGCAACTCCAGAACTTGAGTTGCTTCAGTAGGGCTCTACAACGCTGCAAAAATTTTCTTAAATAAAATGGAAATAAGGGAGGAGTCATCTACTAGAAAAAATTGCCTTTGGACAACATCCATCTATCTTGTAAGAAATTATAGTATCCTTTGCTATTTCGGTACTAGAGAACAAAGAAGAAATCCTGGGTTGCAAGTAGTATAGAACTGAAAATTTTGGAGGTTTTGTGTTCCACTGACAGAAGTAGAACAACTTGTCAGAGATGACAGTGAAGGCAGGTTAGAGAGACAGTGGTTGTGGTAATTCACATCCTTTCAAGGATCTTCTGAAGCCATGTGCTTGGGTAATTTGGTAGTGTGGTCTCATACTGCTACAGTCTATGACTTAAAGGATGCTTTGGCTCCAAAGTGATACCACTTGCAACTTTCTCTTCATTACTCGTAGGGTTTTGCAGCGCTAGAAAACAACTTGTTACGTCCAGCTTCACATGGCTTTTCTTCCTCTTCTTTTGCTAGCAATAGCAACAAGACAGAGCTTCACCCCTCTGGCTGTCTGCAACTCTGAACTGACTCAGCTTTTGCAACTCCTGATGATGATCTGATACAAGTGGCATAAATCATCCTGTTGAGACTATATATAAATACATCTTGACAGACGGTGGAGTTTTGGGATGACTTTGAACTAGATATCCCAGACCTCCCATGGGGTCCTGCACTGATTCTCCAGTGTAAAAAATTTCTATAAGCTGGTGGCTGGGTTTGCCATTTAGCTTCTAGTTTGATTCTTTTATGGTTTTGGTGTCTTTAGCAATGAATAATGTTGCATGTATGTAAAATATTGAAAAGTTTCAAGTCAGACTGCTTCAGAAAGACAGAAATTTATTACTTTTTCCACACAGTGTTTTAAGCTCTGCTATACCTGGGCTAAGTCACATAGCTGGTGGGATTTTTTGTCTACTTCTCTTTGCCTCTCCTCAGATGAAAGGCGGATTTTGCATTTATTCACACTCTGTGTTTGTACTTGTATAGCACCTTGGCTAACTTTTCTTTTTCTTGGCTACAGCTCAAGCCCTTGAACTTCTGACATTGTTTTACCTTGCTGGATCTGTTTCAAGATTAAACTGCAGTGTGTCAGCTTTTCAGCCGAAATGGGCTTTAAGTTTTACTCAGAGGACATTGTAGGAAGATGATTTACCTTCTGCCCTAATTATTTTCCTCCTCAAAATGTTTGTCATCAGAGCAATGGCAGAAATAACAAATGAGCAGTCACCAAATATAAATAACTGAAGCTGAACATCAAAACAAATACTCTCAGACTGAACTTCATTAGCCTCAATAATTTAGCAAAAACAAATAATGGTTTGAATGTGAAGACAGTAAATATGGAACTGTGCCCAGTTTGCAAACAGAAAGGTGGGCTTCTGTCCACCACTCTGTTGTCAGATAACGTTTTCAGGGTGAAATTTAGTGTTTTTATCTCGTTAAAGATATGACCTGTGAAAGGGTGTAAAGCTGAGACACGAGGTCTGAATTTAACTCAGTTTTTGTCCTCTGCCTGGAGATTGCCTGTCCTCTGCCTGGAGGGTGACTTTAGACTGCCGCTCTTCCTCTCACTTCTTGTGCATCCTGGCTGGGCATTTCATCCTCAGAGGGAGGCTGGTTCCTGCAGCAGTTTTTTGTCAGTGGTAGAATGTCTCCCCAGATAGCTTCGTAATGACTGTCTTTGTTAATTCGGCTGCCTTGTTGGGCACACACAGAGGTCTCCTATTTTTACCACAACTACAGTTTGTGAAAGGCTCTTTGGAAGCCTGTCTGCAGGTCTTGTGCCTCTTACCTTGGTGAAAGAGAGGCTCAGACTAAAAGTCTATGTTAATAGTCCTTTTACATGGCATAACAATTTTGGAGCGGAGTGAAAATGTATTTTTTTTTCCAAAAGTGAATTGCCTTACTAACTACTGTTCCAAGTTGTTACAGATTTTGCTGGTACGCCAGTTTAGGTCTTAACTAGCAGCTAAGCAATAGGCAGCTGCTCTCCCACCTAGTTAGCCCTCACCAACCAGGGAAAGGGAATTGGGAAAGGAAAACTCATGGGTTGAAATAAAACAGTTATAATAAAACAAGAAAAGAAGAGAAAAAACCAATAGTAATACCAATTTTAATGCTAATACTACTAACAGTAATAATCAAATACAAAAAAAGGTGTCCTCAGCCCATTCCGACTGCTGAACCCATACTCTTAGCAGCAAATGGCAGGTGGCGACCACTTTGAGCACAGCAGGTCTAGTGGACGCAAAGATCACAGCTGGGCAGAGAGATCAGTCAATGTGGAAATCAGGCTTGGAGCCCAAGAACTCTGGACAGAGGGAGCAGGAGCGCTGGGAGTGAAGGACCGTGGATTACAGGCAGAAAAGAAAAAACAGACCCGACCTCAGAAAACCTACTTTGTGCTGAGCATGACAATCGTGATATGGAATACTTCTGTTGGCCTGTTTGGGTCAGCTGTCCTCAATCTGGTCCTCCCAGTTTTATATACCCACTTGAAAAACATGAGAAACTGCCAAAGATCCTGGTTTCCCCAGAAAGAATTATAAACATCAGGATTTTCAGCATTCTCCTTGCACCAAAATCTAGAGAAACAGCAGCTGCTGAGAAGAAAATCAATTCTATTCCAGCCAGCCCTAAACATCGCCTAACTACAATTAAAACCAGCATATGTTGTCAACACTATTCTCACACTGAACCGAGTGCTGCAGCTACTGATAAATGTAGCTGTGTAGAAGAAAATTCAGCTATCCCAGCTGAAACCAGGACTGCAGGTTAGACCTTCTAAGGGTCCAGCATGAACCAGAGCTCTCTGAAATGGACGCTCAGAGCAACTTGGATTTCCGTTTCTTACATTTTCTTTTAAAGGTGAGCGACTCTTTTTGCTTTACTCTGCGTGGGTCTCGGTGCTGTTCATATGACTTAAATGTAGCTGTGACTGGGGGCAAAGTGTTGTGTTCTTCGAACTTGGCCTTTCAACTTCCTCAGGGACTTCTCCAAGACAATCAGAGCCTCATTTCTCTCTAAACTAAGACAGAGCTAATGTGCACGCTAGGTCTGGCTTCTGAATGTGTAGAAGAACCTATACCTAGCTGCTGGTGGGGAATTGTATTGCGAGAGAGCCAGCTGGTTTTCATACCTTCAGTGCCATCCTGGCTTTGGAGAACAGACAGTCCTACTTATTTTTGGTATTGGAGGTATAGGATGTTGGACATTATGTGGAGTACAGGTGGTCTGGATTTCAGTGTGTCGTCCTATGATGCTGGAAGTTAGCAATGATTATTTGTAATGGTGTGCCAAGCAGGAACTTGAGAATTAGAAGAAAACCTGATAAAAAAACAGTCAAACTCTTCTGTCATAACACCTGAGTTGAAAAGAATTGCTAAAAAATTTGGGTTAATAAGCTTTACCTGCTGTGTTACCTAGTTTTAATCCAAATTGTGGTGTGTTTGGTGAATGCACTGCCGAGTTTCAAAATCCCTTCTTCAGGCACCAAAACTGGTTAAGAAACCCCAAGAATGTTCTGCTAAATGCATCAGGCCATATTCATTAATATGCTCTGGGTACTTTGTGCTGCTCTGGTGATGCAAAACAGTTGTAAACCTGGATTAGTGCAGTGGAGCAGTGGGAGACCTCCATAAAGAAAGAGGATGACAGTAGTTTGCTGCGATATTTGTTATTCTCTAAGACTTGTATCCAATGTGTATTAATTGAATGACTTAATAAAATTATAATTTAATGCAGTTCAGTTCTCCCAGGAGTCATGAATATAATAAAATTATCCTTGGACTGTACCTGGGGGTAAGTCTTCATGTGTTTTGGTTATTATGCATACTCTTAAAGGACCTGCCCTTAGCTATGGAAGATGAAAATGTCATACTTTTACCCAAACAGAAAGGAGATGAGAGAACAAGAATGAGCATTTGCTACGTTTCCATGGACAGGAAGAGTAAGGCTTTTTTTTGACTGTTATTTAAAAAGTCACATTCATTTAGAGTCAAAGGGGATAAAGAAAGAGCTCTCAAAGTTTGAGGTTAGCCTTAAGGCCTGTGATCGCCACCTTTGACTAAATTAGGAAGGTAGGAGGCGTATCTCTTCTTGAAGTATTAGACTGTCACAATGCCTACCATGAAATAGTGAGCAGCTGGCATTAAACAGATAGTAAAATGGAAAGCTTTATTTCTAAACTCTTAAAATTATATATGAACCCATTCTAAGAAGAAAATGGAGTATGCATTGTAGAAGAAAGATAAGGCTACTCTTACGTCTCCCCAGTACAACATAATGTTTTATACCATCATTTTCTCCTTATTATATTTTATTTGCACTCCATTTCAGTGTAATGAACTAAATCTTGGGGGGCATAAAAATTTCAGAATGGCTAATAACCAAATTCTATTGTTTGAAACACAGCATAAGTTAAGAAAACCAAGCCAAAGTAGTTAATATTTTGTTTTCATTATATGTGTAACTATCAACCCTACTTTTAGAGTTATGCACCTTTTTTTTCCCCCAAAGAACAAACCATTAATAGCAGATAGAATTTCATAACTTTAACTACAGAGTAAATGTATGACCCCAGTCTCTTTTGCTTCTATATTCTGATTACTTTTTGTTACAAAATTGGTGGTATCTCAGATTAAATTTCTTAGGCATTAGAATCAAGCCCACGGTGATGAATTTGACAACTTCCCCCATATCACACTGAAGCAAATATATGTAGTTGCATGTATGTGCCCTTCTCCTTTATTATTGAGTTTTGGAGAAATACCTAGTCTTTGATTTTGCATCATTTAAAGGCAACTCACATTGAAATTAAGATTAATGATTTTGATTCTTATGCTACATTTATCCTTCTTGACTAACTACTGGGTCAGATTCGATGTTCAGCTCTTCAGAGCTGGGCCTTGAGAAGTACAATCTAGCAATGTCTGTAGCTTTTGGTATTCATTCCTTTTCTCTTTGTATTCAAAGCATCACTTAGGGCTTGTTTATATGCATTACTATACCTCTTTAAATTAAAGTATAATTTAAAATCTGTTTCATTAAACCAGTCCAATAAGCTCCTTAGCCACTCTTATTTCAGCATAAACTAAGTTTATTTCAGGGTAGTGTTGGCTTAAAATGTAATAATCCATTAAATTATAATAAAATTGACGATGTCCTCACAAGAGTTTGCTCTGGTATATACTCACTAAAATTAGCTCGTGCAATTTCATGTGTACACAAGGAATTAGAATCAAATCAAGCACCTACTATCATGAATTCCATCACCTGGAACCAGTCAATATCAGCATGCAGGAAAAGGAGAGTGAGGGGTTTCACTTTGCCTGACCAATGTGAGTGAGTGGTCACAGTGTGTATGAGGTCTACACCTTTCTAGGCTGTTTCCTCAGTGCTTTAGGTCGTGTCTAGTCTGTAAATATGCCTGATCAGGTTTAACTGCAATGACTTGTAGTGCTGGTTAGGAGATTGCTCCAGTCCCACAAACAGCAGGGTAGTGGATGAACTGAGAAGCAGAGTGCTTCTCTCCTCCTGGGTAAACTGCCTCCTGCACCTGAATTTGTTCTTCCAATTCTAGCTGGTGGTGTTACACAGCATTGCGTTGGGTGGTGTCAACATACTCAGAGGTGCTCTGGAAGTTTCCAGCTTCCCAAAAATTTCCTTTTTTTCCCTGAACTTTTTCCTCATCTTATTTTGGGACGTTGAATTTAAAAAACTGTTTCTTTTTAAAACGAACAGTATTTGCTCACCTCATTTGGCTGCTGAAGGATTATATGTTGGTTTAATTCTAGACCACGTATTTCTGTAACTTACACTTGCTTGACTCTGCAACAACCTTAATGATGTTCTCTGTGTATATATATATACGTGTGTATATATATTTACGTGTGTATATATATATATATATATAACATTTTCTCATTAACTTTGTCTGTCTTTCTTTTTCCCATCTCGTGTGAGGATCTTTTAGATCTGTTAAACTTTTTAGAGCTATAGATTAAAAAAAAATATGAGGAAAATTAATTTATTTTTTATGTGGCATTCGTCTCCTACCCTGTCATCTCATCTGGACTGCTCTAAAAGTAATGTGAAAATAATGTAGGAGTGAGCATGACCCTTTAGTGAGATTAAATGATCAGAACATCTCAAGATCACTTTTTATGAATTTTTATTTTCAGTGTTTTGTGTTGTCTAAAAACCTTTGTGCATTTCTAATCTTAATAAAGCAACATCCTGGATGGAATAGTAATATGGTGCAGTTTTCCATCTCTGTTCAGTTAATCGAATTCTCTGTGGCTAATTCTAAATTGCCCCAGAAGGGTAATGCAGCTTGCAGAAGAGAGTGAACTTTTAGAAGTACTGGAAAGGGTCACAGACCCAAAGCTGTAAGGTTTTCCAAGTTTTGTTCACACAGTGTTTAAAGCCGGACTAATATATTAGGAGTTTGGGCTACTACTTCACCTAGGGTTTATGACTTGGGTCTAAACCAATTAGTCTAGTCAAAAGCTAGTCTGGGATTGTATTCTCATATTTCAGTTAGACAGCAGTGCTACTTGGTAAGGTTTTATTGGTGCGTGACAGACATGGAGCAAAGAAAAACTTGTTTCCACAAACGCAGGAGCTACAGATATTGCCTTTCCTTTCAGAATGTCACGTCAGGCAGGATGGAGAATTGGATTCTGCCAGACCTGAGTGATGTCTCTCTGTCTGGATATCTCACTGGATAACCAGCTGAGAAACACCAATGGTGTATTGTGCGATAGATTCAGAAGGTAATTGCAGATATGAGGTTTTTTTTCTTTCTCTCCTTTTACATGGTTTCTTAGAGGCTGAATTTTGCTAAACAGTTCTTTTTTGATCTTAAGGAAGAACCACCCAAATTTCTAGTATTTCCATTTCTAAAGGACTGTTATTCTCATCTTGATTAGTAAGTTCTGGCACAAACTCATTTTCACATTTGCACTTCAAGAAAATATTGAGAAGTAGCTGCGTTTTGTAGGTGTTATGGGAAAGTAGTAAGTTTTTAATATAGTTCTTTTAAATTCTAGGTACTTGGAGATTGACTTTACAATCGACAATTTTACAATCATCTTGCCTTTCATTGAACATTGCTCCAGAAAATGGAACTGCTTAAAGAAAACTTCAGATTTAGAATTTTATTATTATTATGGACTGGACTCTCCATTGTGATCAACTGTGTCTTCTATTGAATTTATGTAGTCAATTACTTTGTTTCTGCACTTCATCAGGAAGGAATGCAAGGACATTCTGGTTCAAAGTTTGCTTTGTGTGACCACGTCATGCAGTAACTTTTTCATGATGTATGTGTAAGCACCTCTCCTTTTTGTAGCTGAATTATTTTCAGTTAGAAGTTTCTATTTCTTGTCAACCAAACCTTTCCTATTTACCATGCAAGCCTCAGCATAAAATAATTAAGCTGTTTTTCATTTAAAGTCATGATTAATTACAACATTCATAACTGAGGTAGTTTGTTGTTTGCTTTGCAGAGCTCAACAGCTATGTTTAAGATCTTTCTTGTCCTGCATTTTAAGACTTCTACTTGTCAAGTTGTGTCTTTGTTGCTGTTCTGGTAAAGCTGTTTATTTCTGCAAAATATCTAATATCTGGTTGATTTATTAGATGTTCTGTCAGCTCAACTACTAATTCTATTAACTAGTCATGTCTTAAATTTATTTGACAGTCTTGATGAAAGTGGGAAAATGGAAGTGCTTCCATCTGTTCGGGTCAATTTATACAGCACGGAGAGGTAAGTTGTCTTACAGGATAGTTTTTTTGTCCCCTTGGTAAGAAAATCATATCATGTAGCTGAGCTTTAAGAATTTAGAGGTCTTGGAGCAGGGCTGGTGTGTTTGTGTATATATAGTCTCTTTGGTTAGGTAGTAAATAAAGGTAGGACTGTGAGTTATTTAATCAAAGAGAGAACTGCATGATGTACTAGCAGATGTACCCAGTTGTGGGTATAATGTGGAAAAAAATCTTAGAGGAGCTTATTTGGAAGAAGGTATTCAGTTTTTGGGGAGCCCTACAAGCAGTAATGAAGAGAAAAGCCTTATGCTGGTAGCAAACTCTGAACTGGCTGCCAGAGCCATACTTTGGAAGGATTTATGTGCCAAGCTGCTTATGCTGAGCTGAAAAATCTCCAGTATTTGCCTGAGTTCTCTTAGACCATGTCATTAAACCTCTCCTTATTGAGAAAATAGCAGATGAACGTACACTAGAAAATGCTAATTGGGTGCTGCATTATCATAGTTTGAGCTATAGAGAGATATCGATAAGATACGCCAAACCGAGTGAATTATATTATTAGACTCCACAGTTCAATCAGGACAATAAGCATGGTTTTTATTGGAAAATTTGGCTGAATCAGTAAAACAGGCAGTTCAATCAACGGATTATGAATCTCAGTCCCCAAGGTATACAGAAAACCAACTACTGCTTTAATGTATGCAAACTGATCATGAAAGTATAGAAACAATTATTGAACTAGTGAAGTATGTACTTGAAAATGGAATGACTTCTGTCTTAAATGGTACCTCGTAACATGAGGATCAATAAAACACTTATGCCGCATGAATCCTAAGGATGATTGTATATCTCTAAGCTGTTTTTTAGCTGGTTTATGTTCTCAAGTTGGTGCAGACAACTAAACAGAAACAATGCTAAAGACTACCATTTAAGTAAATTTGTTTTCATCTCAGCGTGATAACTCAAATCCTTTTGAACATACTGTGTACCTGAGTACATTTAAAGGGCAAGAAGGCCTTATCCACTACCTTGGAAGAGCGTGAGGTTGGAAATGATGATAAAGTTTGTTGTAATTTCTAAATTTATTTGCATTGTATATGCATTACATACATGGATTTTGTTTCTAATGTATGCTTATATTGTACCCTGTATTAATTGTGATTCCTCTCCTTGACAAATCCGTGCTCCATTACTCTTTCATTAGAAAAGCTCTTTTTAACAGGCTTAACTTCCTATCATTTGCCACTTCCCAATAAATCTATGAAATACACGAGAAGAGACATACAGGGAGGACTTTTCTGTCCTGACAACCAGCTGAGTTTCTAATTGAGATATGGATGGGAAGCAAAGATATATGGTGTGCCTGACTGTTATTCTTATTTTCTAGTATTATTTGGGAAGCAGAGATTATCCAAGATCTTTGTCCTTCACCTTCTAAAGCTTAGGAAAAGAGGAAAGAGAGTGCAGATCATCAAGGGAATCCACAAATAGCATTCTTTTAATATCTCAGCAAAACATTCTCCCAGTAATATGATTGTTAAAAAAATCATAAGGATTTGTTGGTTTCTTTTTTTTTTTTTATTTTCTGAACATCCTGTTCCAAGGGGAGTTGGAAATCCTCATTTTGAATCAAACAAGAAAGTGTTACCCGGTGTGACTGAGGGTCCAGTTTGTTATGAGCTTGCATACCTACCTCTGGTCATGTTTGCTACTTTGAAACTGATGCAGTACTATGGGATATTTTTGCTAAGGATTTGCAATAAATACCTGCAGAAACTTAGTCCTCCATTAATATTAGATTTTGAAAATTGCTCTGGAAATAGATTTAAAATTGAAGGTAATATTCTGAAAGTTCAGCTGTTATGAGAGCCACTCTTTAGAGGTGGCCATAAACTCAGTATTCAAATCAGAATTCCATACTGTTCTTGCTGTTTCTAGGTGGATGAATATAATAGCAAAGACAGGGAATTATTCAAATCACTTTGGTATTGCTAAATATTTATCCTAGAGATGATCTGGGCATTAAACTAAAAGCTAAACATTTTAAATGCGCTACCAGATAGTGGGGTAAGTATTGAAGCAGTTGGTTCACCTGATTTTGCTGTCATCTCCTATGTTAGAATCATCCTGCTCTTTAGAAGATTGTGTGAAATAAGTCAGAAATAAACTGGATAAATAAGTTCCACAGTATTTTACTACCATTTTCAGTGGCTTTGCTGCTTATCATTGTGTAGATTGACTGTACACCTGGTTCAGATAGACACTACTTATGAATGATAGCTGTGACTGGTACTAGAAGTGGATTAAAATCACTATGCTAAGGGTCTATAAGGTAAAGATTACCTCTCAAGTCATTTGCTGAAGGAAGTTATTCATCAGAAGCCAGAAAACAGCCATGTTCTTGAAGTTTTTTTAAGCACTAGGAGACTGAGTTGAAATGTTTTAAAGAACATTCTCACTTTACCATTTATCCTCATTAATGCATGTTAGAAATATATGTCTGTTAGTTGAAAATATATTTTAATAGTCCTCTTACCTGAATTAATTTTGAGGTGACAGTTACATTTTCAAAACTGATTATATACTCCAATCTTTTACTTTCACTCACTGCTTCTGTTCTTTCCATCCCAGAACCAGCAATGTATTTTCTCTTTGAGAAGCATGATTTTCAAGCCATTACTGTAATAGTTCAGTCTTCTCTACTTGCCTCCTTTATAGTCATTTCCTGTGTAGTTCTAAATCTTATCCATCGTTTAAAGTTCAGTTTGAGCTCCTGAGAACTTTTCCTTCTTCTGTAGATTTGTATCCTCAAAGAGCTCTCTGCCACAGCCTGCTCCTCAGGTTTTCCTACTTTGCTTTCCGTTTTGTGCTCTGTTCTTCCTCTTTTCCATTTTATCTTCCTACCTTTGAGCCGAGCAGCAAATATCCTTATGATATTTACAGGAGAAGTACTATTTGGATTGTTCTTTCTTTGATATTTCCATTGGAAATATCACAAGCAGTCATGTTTCCATGATATTTCCATTGACATTAACTTCAGAACAACTCCCTTTAATCGGGCTTAGGGGGGAAAAAACTTCGTAGTCATTATCAGCTTTGTATATTTGCTTTTTCTCTTTTAAAGTGATTTGATAAATGATCAGGGAGGAAAAGATCACAATGACTTGGCTTGTCTTCATTCAGATTGAAAACTAAAGCAAATGTAACTTCTGTAGCTATGTAATGTTCATATACAAGAAGAATATAATGAAGAGATTTAAATATGTATAATATTAAAAAAAAAAAGAAATCATTGAGTATTCAGTCCGACTGTTATACCTATTCCTGAAATAGTTGTTACTGCTTTTATTCTAATTTGAGGATCAAGTATTTCAAAATGATAAAGGCTTGTTTTGTGTAATATCCCTCTGACCTGATCACCTCACATTTTCAACCTGTTGAGTTTACATCTTCTGCTCTCTACTCGTTCATGATTTTTCCCCTCAGATTTTGGTATTCTTTTTTTATGTGATGCCTGAAATTTCTCTATCTTCTTCAATCTTTTGCATGGTTTTTGACAAAATAAAGCATGGCACATCTATGAATCTACTTTCTGAGGGTATGGAAGTTAGAAATTGACAATTTTCTGAACAAAAAATATGTTTTCAAGGGGTTTCCCAGGCAGAGAAAAGTGTTGTCTCAGGTTATTCCTGAAGCTGGAGGATGAGTTTGGAGCATTGATTCTTGGGCTGATCACTGGTTATCCTATACTCCATCATCATATTTATTGAAATATTAAGCTGCTGGAAGAATACATTGAAAATAAGAACTATGCTAAGGTTTGAAAACTAACAAACTGTTTCATGTACCAAGAAATTTTAATTGTTGTCCAGGTATGAGATGTCTTGTTTTATGGCCTTACTTGTGCAGTGTAATGACTCAGAGCTTTCTGAACAATTACATTATTTCTCTTGGGCAAAGCAGAAATCATTAGTTATAATTTAACATTTCATTTGTAGATCTGTATTGTACTAGGAGGCTTTTTTTGTTTGTTTGTTTTAGTAAGACATGTATGAGAACTGAGGACTTGTATGAGCAGAAATGGAAAAGATGCAAAAGAAATCTTCTATGATCCACACTGTTTTCAATTCAGTTGCAGGAAAACGGTGACGTTGTTATCCAGCTGTGTGCTGATCAGTGTAGTTCTCCAAACATCAGTCTCCTTGAACACACAGCACCTGATTTTTGCAGCCTTGTGCTCCACATATATTGGGCTGGGAGGGATAGCTTGAGATTTGTGGACTTTTCTACCTGCGGTTCTTAAATACACTTCTGAGTCTAAAATCATGGTCTAACCACAAACTGCACACGTCACAGTCCCTTGTAGTCAGGTCATTTCATGACAAGGCGTGATGGTAAGAATAGGGATGAGAAATATCTGGGAAGCTCCTACAGCTGGTAATACTTAACTTCATGAATTATAATCAACATACATATGCCATAAATTCAACCAATATAAGGTGAGTCATGGCGTTCTGAATAAGAATATTATTAAAAAAAAACCCAGAACAACCCACTTGAATTAAAATATTGACTTTAACAATAAGGATGTTATCTTGTATTAGGACAGAATATTAGTTTTAATTCAGGAGAAAAATTAAATAGACTCTATTGGGCAAGAAATGAGAGTAATTACCTCCTGCATTTAAAATATAGAGCTGCAGTGCACTATGCCTGGAAGAATGATTTTGTGGAGTTAGTCAGGAGACCTATGTTCTGTTCTTGGCATTTTCACAAAGTTACTGAATTTCTTTAAGTCAGTCATTTAATCTCTGTAGTTAAGTAAAATAACTTCTCTACTTCACAGGAGTATGAAATGAATATTAAATGGATTGTGGGATGCCAGGAGTAATGTTGGCTGTACAAATGTTTAGCTAAATCAATGCTTTAGGATGCACATTTGCATAAAACCATACTAGAAAATTAAAGCCAGCCATGCGGCCTGTTTTAGACTCTGGGTAATATTTTACCTTAATTTGCACCTGGCAAGAGTTATAGGCACAAATGAATTGGAAGTTGGGTAAAATATCACCCAGTTTAAATGGAAGATGCATCTTATCATAGCAGGCGCTCAGGAAAATATCAGTGAATCAAAACACTGAGCCGTACAATCTGTTTGAAATTCCTCAGATTCTGCTCATTGACTTTGTCAGGTTTTTGATTACTCGTTTAGGAGTAGGAATGTCCTATGATGAATGGCAGATGGCTAACAACATAACCCTATTTTTAACCCCAGCTTCCTGAAGTATGAATTCAATATGATATAGAAAATAACAGAATAGAAAGCAAGATTAAAATACCTTGCAGTATTGAAACTCTGAGGTCTTTTGCAGAACAGAAGTTCATTTTTTATGTTTTTTTTTCTTTAAAGCTGCTTTGGAATTTTGCTTTGACTTTTACCTTGTGTTTTTGAAGCTGCTTAAAGCCCTCAGAAGTCCAGCAGTTTGTGTGAATACCGAGCCATTGAAAGGAACACTTGAAGGAGGCTTTTAGGGAACAGGACAGTATTTTTCCAGAACAGTTAGGAAAATGTCATTAAATAGATGAGGATCTTTTTGAAGCCTGAATACTGAGGAGCTGTGAAAGCTTTGGCTGAAGAGCGTTCTGACTCTAAGATGCTTCTGCCTCTTTAGCAATCTTACTTTGCATCTTTTTATGCAAAACATGGAGTCTTTACATTAACATTCTGCAATGTTCTTATATGCTTTTAAATCAGTTTTTCAAATGAGAAGATAATTATGTCCCTACACATTTAAGTTGACAGGTCTGACTGAAATTGGCTATCAGTTCCAAAAATTCCTCGGGAACCTTCTTGCAACCCACAGACCTTTTCTGAGAAATGTCAGCCATATTATTAGCTCAGATTATTTTATGCATATTTTCTGCTTCTTCTTAATTCGTCCACCCTTAAAGATAAAATGAACCCCGGTATTTGCTCTTTGAGATGTGTTGCAGTGGTTTACCCACTTCTTATCCGTTTGCTGTCTTTAAGGCTTGTATTTCTAATACTGCCATCAACCAGCTTGTTGAATGGTAAGGAATTATAAATTCAGTGAATCATTTTTCAGGTAATCTATCCTGAGTGCTTTATTGGCAGCATAATATGATACAGAATCAGAAAACCCCTGTGAAAGTCATAGGTGACAGGGATCATGTTTATTCATCAGAAACACAGATGTCAGCAGCAGGAGGACTATTTTAAACACTCCACCTCTCTTGGCAAAGTTGTGACAGCCATGCCAGACTCATGAAACCTGTAAACTCACAGGACAGCTTGATTAAAGACCAAGAAGATTTGTATTTGAGAGGAAGAAAAAGTAGTGACAAATTCAACTGAAAATCAGAGATGTGGATAAGCTGAATTTAATGCTTCGGTGAGATACTCTGAATGTAGTTTCTTATCTTTTTCTTAACTCTTGCAGTCTTTGGCTGATCCCTTCACTGCCTTGTACTTCTAGTGCATGTCTGCATATGAGATCTCTACTTTTTGATTTCTGGTTAAAATATGTGCAAACAGCGTTGCTATAGCAGAATCCTCCCCCTGGGATTACCTCCAGTAACACTGAAGAGATCAAGGTCATCTAAGGGGTTTATACTCTCCCATTACCTCAGTTGGAAGGTACTTTGTAAACTACTATCATAAATTTGAAACTTCTGACTGGAAGGATGCCCAGCAAAGATCTTGAGTGGTCAAAGTATTTTACATTAAAATGTCTTTTCACCAGAAAAATAAAAAAAAAGCTCTGGAAGATATAATTCAGGCATTTGTTTAATCAGAACATCGGTCAATTAAAGTAATTTTTTTGTCAGAAAATGAAGAAATGACAAATATAAAATCATATAAGATGCAATTTAAGAAGGAGAAGAAAAAATAATCTAGCACTGCACTGTAACACGATTTCCTTATCAACCACTTCCCAGATGCTGTAACTGTCATTTAGGCCATGCCAGTGACTGGTCTCATGCCAACCTATTACAAGTTGGTTCCACTTGTCACCCTTTCAATTTCCCAGCTGGACTCAGTTTTAAAGGGCGTATTAGCATTATCAAAGTAATCTTTAAGATGTGTATTGTTTTTCTTTTGAATCTGTTTTGTTTCTAAGTCATATTAATGGAAAAAACAATGAAATGCTGGAAAGATAAAGGAAATATTATCATCTTTACATGGTATCGGTTGTTATCTTCTCAAACTAAACACATTGTCTTCTCCTTTCAAAAGAATGTGAAATTTCTTATCCAAAATATGATAGTAGAAAGCAGTTGTTTAAAAAGTTCTTGAGAATTCAAGTAATATATATCTCCAGTTATTAAAATAATAGTAATTCAATGATGTGAAAAATGCCATTACTTATTAACTTTAGAAGACTATTATTAATTCAAAATTTTACACTCTAAAATAGTGGAATATAATGAAAATAATTGAAAAGCAATAGCTGTCTCAATACACTTAAGAAAGGAAAATAGGGCTATATGAATACCTAAGTAACAGAATGTATTCTCTACTTTTCCGTCTATTCTCTCTCTTTTATAAATTCTGCCTAAAAGTAATTTTGTTTAGGCTTTTTGTACGACCTTTTTGAAATTGCTGTGTTGAGGAGACCTTGTTGGTAGCAACGTTCTGTTCAGGTAATATATTTGCTCTTCTTTCTTCAGTTCTTACTGAGATAGTGAATGGAAAACTTTTGGCCACTCAGACGTTATTAGAAGGATTATTTTCAAATACCAAGCTTTTAGCATAAAAGAGATACTAAAAATGTTGTTGGAGACAGGAAGTGGCATTTGAAAAGCGATGATGAACAGAGTAGATTCCGTGCAGCAACCATCAAGAAAATTGCTACTACCAGAGCAGTTCAGTAAAAGGATGTTCTGTGAACACAACTGAGAAGGAACGACGTCCTCCGTTTGTTCTTTCTTGTAAGGTGAATGAGATGATGTTTAAACTATAGAGGAGTGGGTGTAATGAGGTGGAGGTTACACTGAGGTCAAAAATATAACTTTTAATTGCAGTAAAGTAGTCACCTAAAAGTCAGCAGTCTAATAAAAGGTGGAAGGGAAGAAAAGCACCTGCCTCCTTGTAAAGAAATGCCAGTAAGAAGTAAACTTGCTATGGTCTGAGCTCTCTGTGTTATCTTCAGTGCTGGAATGCAGGTGAAATCACAGTAGCAGGGGTTCACTCATCCTCAGACTTTCTTACCCTTGTAAATATGGAAGAAACAGTGGAATTCCACATAAATTAATGGAAAGATGTATTTAATGTCTATAATTATTTGTGGTTCTGTATTTTAGTCTTTTCTGTATTGATGCTAATGTTATAAATAGAAGATTTTAATTTTTTCCTCCCTCTTTTGTCATTTTACCTTTCTTTTCCTCCTTTTTCCTCTTGTATCCAAATGATCTATTCCCATCCTTTATAAAATATCCTCTTTTGCCAATTTTATAGCTGATTAGGCCCCTGGTCTACCTGACTACGCAGCTACATAAATACTTTCACCTGCATAGTGCAGGTTAGTGAGAAGTAGTTGGAAAGAGCAGAGGATGCCGACCTCGTCAAGTGATGCAGGTGGTATTGCTGCTAAATTTCCAACCACAAACTCACTCTTCCATTGTTTTTCTTCAGGCTTTCCCTTCTTCCCTTTCTTTCTTGAAAGCAGTACTTCTCTTGGCAAGAAAACTAATCATTGCTTTATTTCCTTTAACCTTTTCTGACACTTTCCAGATCATTTAATGGTGTGAAATTTTATTTCATCTGTCTATGTTTCTAGCTTGAAGGGTGCTGTTTTTTTCCAGTCTGTATTATCATTATACTTTACCATTAAGTACAGTGAAGTCAGTAGAATTTTGCTAGTAACATACTGGGACTAGTGAATATCAGTGATATTTAGTCTTACTTTCGTTTGACCAAATTTAAAGAAATTGAATTCCTAGAAAATGGACAGGAAATCCTCTGGTTATCTCTACGGTACTGATTTACGTCCTGTAAAAAATATTCAACTTCAAATGCAATTACTTTTAAAAGCTTTTTTTTTTTTTATATTTTCAGTTTTACCCTTACAAAAGTCTGAGAAATGCTAAAATAAGATGTCACAAGTCAATTAAAGATTAATAGAATTCTAGAGGTATTACAGAAATATCTTACAGTTATTCATTATGAAATTTACAGATGAAAATTCTGTTCCTGTCAAAGATGATGCTTCAAGTTAATTAATTTTAATTTATGGAGTATGCTGGCTGGCACTATTTGAGTGGGCATATATTTACTTAGCAATATTACCTCCTAATGCCACTCTGGAGGATGGCAACCTGAAGAGTTTTGCATTCTCACATGTAACTTTTTCACACGGTGCTGGAAAAATTAATGTCAAAGCACTAGTTATTTTAGTCTGAAGACACTGTTGTATTTTTAGATCAACCATCCTAACCTGCCTCAGAAACAAAAATCAGTGTATCTGTTATCGTATTGGAGCAATACATTATGAATATGTGCCAATAGCTTCCAGAGTCAATTTCAAATTGCCTTGATTGCATTTGAATGCTACTTGTTCTCCTGAGAGCCTGCTTGGATTAGTTTTATGATAATTCTCATACCTATGAAAGCTGAAATTCACTGTTGCTGGGAAGGTTGATGCACCAGGGTGCATCTATTTGCCATTAGAGAGCTCTGTTTATTAAGTTGCACACAAACCCCGGTACTGGGGCAAGCCTTTTTGCCATAGCTCAGCCCTGCAGTGTATGATCATAAATTTCATAGAATATCTTGCCGGAGTAACCATTGATCCTGTTTATCAGACAGAACAATCTAATTTTGTCTGCAGCTTTCACGTAGCTGATCCCTATCACATTACTCAGGACAGAAGCTTTCCTTCATGTTCCGAAGCGATACGTGATCCTTCTTGATCTCTCCTTAGGTTTTGGAAAGATTTGTTCTAGATGTGGGATAATACGAGGTGAGACTGAACTGAGATATGTTCTAGATTACAGAGCAGGAGAACATTTGCGGGATCTCCGAGTGGGGAAATGAGACACTTGTTTGCTGATTCTGAACATTACTGTACCACCCTTTAGTGCCTGCGATACGTGGTGGTGTTGCCTATAACACATCATAATACAGACTGAACATTCAGCTCGATAGAAGTGCTTGAGAAGTGTTAGGGGTTGTTTCCTGTCTTCAACTACAGTTTAAATGCCACGGCAGGCAGAAGTTTGAAGACTATTGCTGTGTTTTTGTGTTGAGGGTCAAAAAGAGAGCTCGAATGGCTCAATCTCTCTCAAGCTGTGCATTTTTATGTGTACACCAGATGAATGTTTTTATTATTTGAATGTTTACGCTTCCATTTGCTTTCTCATTGCATAAATAGCAGCAGATGAAAAGTCATTGAGTGAATGGAAGAGAAAAATATCTGTCTGTTGACTGAGGTCATCAGAGTAGAGTCGGAGAGAGTGAATTTTGTATCCTGCTGACAAGGGTTATTTACATATGAGAATGTTACGTTTGGTGTAGAATGATGCATAGACAACAGATAGAAGGTAAAGATTTTGAGGAGAAGTATTTCTGTATGCTTATATTAATCATATCCTCTTGGCTCACGGCTGCAGACGTTAATAGGATAGGATAACACGTTAAATAGATCTTCGGCCATACCATTCTCATATTTCATGCTAGTTTTTCCTTCCTCGAAGGAGGTTTGAATTTGGCAAATGTTCTGTTCCAATGTACAAAATAAATCTGCAAAGTGAAAGTAAGAGTCATCAGAGACTGATTTTGGAGACAAGAGAGCAGGAAGAAACTAGGGAAAGACGTTGGGAGCTTGTCTTTGAGGAATAGGTGCTGGAATGAGTAGATAGTAACTAATCGAGGGCAGTAAATGCTGAATCTGAGATTCTTGAATATTTGTAGCATTATAAAAGTGTTTGTCTCTATTGTAGTGGAGTACAGCTTTCTCAGATCCTCACATTAGAGCTTATACATAAACATAGAATTTTAGGCTTTGCACATTTTCTTTATTGATCCAGCATTTTTCTTGAGTGAAAGGATTGACTGAAGCATCTCTACTTTAATCTTAATAAATTTAGTTTTTAACTTTTTTTTTGACTGGGTAGGGGGGAAAAAAGCATGAATGTTTTAGTAATAATGATAGAATAATGAATAATTATTAGTAATAATTTGCTTTACCACACAAGATGAAGGGGAATTATCCAAGGATGAGCATAATCTCAGTACAGTCTCTGTTGAATTCACAAGTGTGGCTTTTTGGTTGGCTTGAAGCTCTGCTAAGAGTGAGATGTTTCAGATCTACTCATCCTCCCACCAGACAGCTGACATCAGCTTCAACAGATGTTGGGCAATCTTCTCCAAATATCTTCAGCTGGAAAGAACATGACATTTCCCTTTCCTTCTACCCCCAAGCACTAAGAGAAGTTTGGAAGTTCAAGAAAAGACCACAGAATACCTAGAATACTTTACAGTCCAAAGTGTAGTTGGAGACATATAGAGAAAATAATTTATTAGCTGGGAGAAAAGAAATCTAAAAAGGCTAGCACTTCGGTAATTTTGCCAGAAGTTCATAATTAGAATTCTTTTCTGTGGTCTCATCTTAAAACATGAAAGTTTTAAGGTGTGGTTGTCAGTCTGGATTCTTCTTTTTGTCCATCTGATTTGTAAGATATTTAGCTCACCAGTTACAAAAGTAAAAAAATCCAGCTATGAAGAAAAGTTTCACCATGCTTATTTCACTAAGTATTTTTATAACTCTGTTGGGCTGATGCTGTTGGAGGTTTTTGAATAATAGCATCAGCATGGCTGCGTTGGTGCCCCAATTTCTACCTCTCTCCACTCCAAACCCAGTGAATGATGTTGTTCATGAAGGAGGGCAGATCTAAGTGAGCAAGGGCAGTGAGTTCCACCAGCTTAGGGGACTAATTGTTGCAGTTCAAAATGCTATCATATATCATGGTACTGGTAATTTGAAGTAGTGGATTTGCTACTGGCCAGTAGAAAACTGCTTTGGTTGTTGAATAGCAGCTTCTTATCTCCAGATTCACAGATGGGTTTGTGGATTTCCCACTGCTGATGGTTAGCATTGAATAGGAAGTTTTGTAAATGATTTTTTGGCAGGAGTACTCATTACATTTCTATTGAGATTTATCTCCACAGCTGAGTTTTCCTTTGCTTTTTTCTCTCTACCATGCAATTAAATGGGTGACCATCCTATGCAGAAGGAAATGCTTCTATTAAAGATAAAAAGAACCAAGAGTGAATCCAGCCACACGCAGCAGTAGGTTTTAAGCCAGCTTTACTTCAGCGTTCAGAAGAAATGAAAAAAAAAATGCATATGTTACATATTCCCGGTCTCTGAGATACCGCACACAATATTTTCATGAAACACGTACTCATAAATGTGTTACATTCTTGTATCAACCTTTTGGACTGGAAAAAAATATTCTTTCTCTAAATGGAAAAAATGTTCTCTGTTTCTAACATTAGGCAATGAGAGCATATCTGTTGCTTTGCTGACAGCAGTAAGTATTTCCTGTAGTGTTCTTTATTGCTATTTTAATGGCTGTACTCCCAAAGCTGACTCGACACTGCATTTTGTTTTACAAAATACTATTCTGAGAGATACGCTATTGTTTGGAGAACACTGCTGTATTTGAAGAACTTATCATGATATGTCTGTGAACCCATATTTTCTTAAACTCTTTTGAAAATATAAATATCTGGAAATAAGTAAGCAAACCTGCTTGTCATTTAAACTATGCTTCTACCCATAGATGATGTCCCTAGTTTTTTGCTAAGCAGAAATTTGAAAATTGAGAGATTTGACTTGGGAGAATGTTTTCAAAATCCTAGAGGACTCACTGTGGACTTTCCAGGCTTTTGCAGAGAATGGGAAATTTTGCAGGCTGATCTGGAGCTCTGGATTTGTGAGTGTGGGATTTTTTTTTTCCTTTTTTTCTGTTTTCCTCTTTTTTTTTTTTGTTTTTTTTACACTCATGTGAACTGGAGCAATTGAAGTTAGACAGGTCATTCCAAGATGCGTTGCTTAATTTTGGAAACATTTTTAGATGAAAAAAGCCATTGTAGAGCTTTTCCTGTGAGACTTAGAGCCACATAAGTTATCACTGCCTGTTTCATATCTTCCCATGATATAGGAAAAGAATTGTGATGGCGTTCTGTAAAGTGTTAGTTAACAATATTGGAATGAGTGCAACTGAAGCAGATGATAGGGCTTTCTGTAATACTACTAAACACTTATTTCTACACAAGCCTTTTTGTTAGTCTATCGTATATTTAGCCAAAGATTAGACACATTGCCCGTGGAAATCAACTGCTGTAAATAAAAGCAGACCAGTAGCTTTTTTCTGATTTTTTGTTCATACCTACTATCCATTGTGAACACACAACTTTGTAGTTAAACTATTTAATCTGTGCTGGTCAGAAATCTGAACTCAGCTGTGACTCCTATGTAATTTGCCAATAGGTGGCATGAGTGCATTACTAAGGTTTACAGGTAGAAAGTGCAAATAACTGCTCATATTTAACTCTCTAAAGATACAGCGGAAGGCACTGTGTCTTGTGTTAGCAGTCGCTAGTTCCTGTACAGTAATAACTGGCTGAAAGCTGCAGTCCAAGTAATGCAATTTGCCACTGATGAATGAAGTATTTCTGTTAGAGAATTGAGAAGAAACAACAAATTAATGCATAATAGCTATGTGGAAACAGAGTAGGCTGAAATCATCCACAACAACCACACAGCCGTGACAAAATTAAAAAAAAAGAGCTTTTTCTTATCAATTAATAAACATTAATTTATGGCTAATCTTAAGCAAAATACAAACGAAAAAACTAACAAAAAGATTGAACCACTTTAATACAATCCAGGTCCAAAACCTCCTTAATGCAGCAGGAAAAGAAACCAACCCAGGTTATTTTAAATATGTAACAGTTTGAGAATGATTCTCTCCTGAGTGTGGGTAAGAGGAGTTTATTAAGAAGAGCTGTGTAATAGAGGAGCAGTCATTTATGGGAGGAACAGTGGAAGTGCTAATTTATGTGGAATTGCAACTGCTGCAATCCTACCTCAGTCAGACACAGGCTTTAATGCAGTGTGATGCATCCCCTGCCTCCTCTGATGATTCTGAGCAAACCTCACTGTGAAGATCCAGCAATCAAAGCAATTCACTGTCCTTTTCTGTCCTGTCAGCGCAACACTGACCCGGAGACGCTTGTTTCAAACTGGGGCAAGGATTTCTAGCTTTAATGATGTAGCATTAAGAAAACACTCAATTATAGCTAACAGAAGCAGAGGGAAATGTTTGCCTTTTCTGTACTTTTTTCCCAGAATTTCTCAAGTGATTGCTGGCTGCGATTTATCCAGATTGGACAACTTTTAAATATGACTTATGGGTTGAAAGGCTATTAGGAGACTGCAAAAATTCTCATTTGAAATTCTTCACCCTATATAATTCAAGTGGTCAACTAGATGATTGTAACTATCCTCCTGCTTTTGAAGCCTATGAATTGATTTGTGGTGCGAACAAAGTGTTTGGGAAGTAGTCATGTAATGATTTTGATCCTTGCCTGGATGCTCCATTTCCTCACAGACCAGGTAATCATCCTGTCTTTGCTGATTCGCAATGTGTGAGTGAGACAGGGAAATTCTGTGAGTTAGAACAGATGTGGGTATATCTTCGCCTTATTTTGTCATATTTATGAACTGGCAACATTCAGAATGGCAGCATCCACTCTTCTAAATGTGTATATTCTCTTTTTCCATCTTAAAATATGGTATCAGAATAGGATTCAACTTCTCATAGGGGTTTCATGCATTAAGCCTTAAAGGGCAGGGAGTTAGATGCTTTGAAAATTTTGATTTTTATTTTGATCACACTTTCTTTGAGGCTCTGGGGACTAGACTTCTGGTGCTTTGCATGAAGGTCTTCCTGTCTCTTCTCTTTATTCGGAATTGATATTGCTAATCAACTAATTGCAAGTTACTCAGCCCATTGGCTACTTGCAGGTTTCTGCAAGGCAAGAGGACTTGGCAGTTTAAGGCTAAATATTAGATCTGTTTTAGCTATACAACACACAGAACCTGGATGTGTCTTTGTTCCTAATTGCATTTTCCCATGCCTTTAGGGAGGGACATGGTATGGCAGAAGGAGGATGATGCTTAGGTGTTTCCATTCCCTCCCTTCTCCTGTTTCCTTCAAGTCATACAGATCTGAGACTATAAAAATGACCAAAAAATTGACACCTATCAGTCTGAAAAAGTGAGTTAGGCATACACTTAACATTTGGCACTGCTCTCTACTGAGCTTCTGCCACAAAATGGGTATAATACCCTAGAAGAACAGTGTCTGAAAATATTCCATCGAGGGCTGAATATATGAGAGACAAGAGACTGAGTAAGTTAGCCATAGCACCCAATAGGGTTTTGGCAGTCGCATGAGTTTTAGTGGAGAGGTGTATTTCAAAATCACTGGAGCCTGGACTGAGTTTTTCCCCTTATAATCACAGGACAACAATCTTAGTCATATTTTCAATACTGTCTTATTAGGTCATCTTTGAGAAGAGAATGGCACACTGCTTTAAACACAGATGGTAGCAGGTGTGGTCTGTAGGTAGTGTCCAAATGTTGCTGACATTGGAGTAGCCTGAACTAGAAAAAAATGCCCCCAAGTAGCTTAGAAACGTTCCCTAATATAGACGAAATGTCAGCTTCCATGTGATAGAAAAAATAGCACTACAAGGAATATGAGTCACTATCATTCATCTCAGTAGGATGCTGACTTTTGAAAGGCTAAGCCCTCAGTTTATTTTGTTTCTATCTTTTATCAGTTTAACAAGAGGATTTTCAGACATGGTTTTGAAAAAGGAAATGTTTATGAAGTTTTTAATCAAAAACTGATTAAGTTTGTAATAAAGAGAAGCTTGCTAGAGATCATTATTCTGGGCTTGTGGTCAGTATTTAGTGTTAAAGACTTGCAGCTTTGGCTCTCCTACCGCTGAAGGCCTGGCAGCAGAAGTAAGATAGAAGAGGATTAGATCTGCAGAGCGCTATGTTTTCTCTAATGTGAAATGCAAAATGAACAGTAAAGAGACACGGGTTGATTCAACTAACGTTTCACTTATGGAGGACTTTGTTTATTTTTTAATTGGTTGGGTTTTGTCCTTGGAAATGAGATTGAACTTTGTTTTTTTTAGCTAAGGTGGTTTCAGCTATAGGATTCATATTTTCCTCAGCCAGTACTATTGAATAGTGAGCTCTATATTCCATAGAATGTGAAATGTGTGTTTAGTTTTTTTTGCTCAACAGAGGAGATTATCACCTGAGCTCAACAAGCGTTAGTTAAAATGTATCCCGATGTGTCCTGTCTGCAAAAATAGCATCTGTTTGCATAGAGCCAAACCGTAATATATTGAGAGGACTATATCAATTGATGTTAAAACTGTGTTAACTTCATCCTTTAACCAAAATTCTTTGCATGCCTGATGCAGAAAAAGCTAAATGTGAATCAGAAGTTGATTCCTTTGGCTAAGGAGTAGAATAATTCGGTTTTGTTTATTTCAGTCCTTGTCTCAGATAACAGCTTCTCATTAGCAGTGGAACAGAGAAATGATGCTGTTTGCTGAGGAGGATGAGATGATATTGGTCTGAGGTTCTGCACAGGCGTACGATCTGAAAGCAGGTGCCTTTGTGCTGCCTAGCAGAAAGCCATGCTCCACTGGGATCTGAGTGATGTGGGGAATTTGTGGGCCAAGCTCAGGCTTTCTTCAATGGGCAAAGTAGATTAATCCCGGTTGCCAGATGCCAAAGAGTCTTGGTAGGCTTCCTTCATACCTGCTTGCATGTCCCGTACAGGGGCTCATCTGCTTCCAGGACAGCATTCAGACCTTGGTGTTGTCTATGCTGAGGATTATATCTGGCCTTTTGTAATATGTAGCGGACAGAAAGAGACTGAGGACCTTCTATTTCTCCTCTAGTAAGCGCTTAGACTGTAGATCCAGACATAATGGTCAGCTAGTGTTTTGAATGATAGCAATAAATATACTTTTATTTGAATTTTCCAACCTTTCCATCAGCTTTGCTATTTGTGTTGATAAGAATTTCATATGATTTCATAACACAGAGAATAGAAGCGAATATGTGAAATATTCCTTCTCTTAAAGATACTAAAACTTTCTGCCAATGCATTTTACTGGATCTCTTGTTAGTATTTTACTTCTATTGTTATATACGAGCTTGATTCTTCCCTGTTGCTAGCAGATGTAGTGTCAGTTACAACAGCTGAGTTACATCAGTTTATACCACCTGAATCAAACCCATTTAGTCACTGGAAAATAGTTGTGCGAGCCCTGGGCTGCAGCTTTGGTGTTCAGAAAGTAAAGGCAACGATAAGAAGTCCAAAAAAAGCCAAAGCCTAGAAGGCAAAAACTTGAAATCCACAATCTTCAGGGTCAATAACATTCCTCAGGACAATGTGAATTAGTACAACACGTAACACAGGGTAAAGGTTGATCTACGCCGCGGTGCTGAGCATCCCCGGGGAGCAGTAGGGCTGTGCCTGAATGGAAAGTGGCTCCCTGCAAGAAAACAGTGGCATAACATGACCTAGTGCTTGGAAAAACAAAGCAGGGGTTTTATTTGTCTAGGCTAAGCCTCCTGCTGCAAATTTATAGGCTTTTTAACTTGCTGTGCTACCTGTCAGTCTCTGAACAGATGCACAGCCTCCAGGCTCTCGGAGCTTGCCAGCAACTGGCATACTGCTGGGAACTGTAGGAGGACTTCTAGAGTGAAGCAGGGCAACCTAATAATAGCGCAAAAATACATTGAAATCAACACCTGCACAAAAAAGTATGTTATGAAAAAGTATCTTGTAGTTCTGCTTTTTTTAAGACGGCAGAAGAACGTATGAGGGAAAAACGAAGGCCGGTGACTTGAGGAGTAGCTTGGTGGCAGCATGCTGAATTCATTGGCCAGAATAACCAGATGTTTGAATTCCCCCAAAGCTGCCGGAAGACGTAGATGTGTAAAACCCAACTGTTCTAAGCAGGCGTGCTTCTCAGGCTGTTCAAACTTTACTTGGTCTAACCTACTATTTGAGTAAAAACAGAGGGATGTAAAAGCATGTCTGTATGAAACACGCGTGTTTATTTTTCTTGGTGTTATAACTGTAAATTTCACGGGAACTTTTAAGGTAAAGAACTAAGGGTTCAATTCAGTCACCCATTCATAAGCCACATATTATTTGAGTGAAGAACACCACATGGGACTGATGATAGACATGAAAAGAGGCTGTTGATAGACTATTTCTTTCTGATCTTTCACAGGAGGCCTACCGTAGGATTTCTTATGGGATAATAAAGGTGAGCATGTCGGCAACTAAATCCTGGTATTCCATAGTGAAAGGCTGAGTAGAGCATAGGAGACTGTGACACTGGGCTGAGAAACGTCCTTCTGATGTGATGTGCTTGGCAGATGTAGTGACCAAATAGATTTTTTTATTCTGGGCATGGCTGGTGGGTACAGCTGCTCTAGACTTTTATTTTTTTTGCCAGAAATTATTTCATTTTAGAAAAAAAGAAATAATATTGAGATTAGGATTGACAAGACATGAGAAAAGAGAAATCATTAATATAAGGATAAGAACACTTTAATTCTGGCATTTGAAGGAATAATGGAATTCCTTGATCAGATACACCATCTGCCAAGGAAGAAATTCCTTCAGCCTGTCATGGTAAATTAAGCAGTGGTAAATTGTTCTTTATATTTATTTCTGTTTCTGGAAAGAAACACACAAATTATTCATTTGTAAATTTTATTCATAATTATCTTAAAACAATTCCTGCTCCTTCTTACCTTCTAGCATGTATTAGGAAAGGACTAGAGCAAATTTATTGTCCAGAACTGGGGGAGGAATCCTGTCAGTTGTGAAACAGAGTTGAAATGGAGATGAAGTTATAGGTTTGGGCAGAGCAGCATTGAGATAAAATCTGAAATTCCCCCCATGCTGACTGTTTTGCAGGAGGGCCAGCTTTCAGGAGAGACAAACTGTTTAAGAAAACACCACTAGCAGCGCTCAAAGTTACTCTTGGACTGCAGCTTTCATGGGAATTTGGGTCAGGAATTGATGTAAACTTTTGGGATAAATATCTTAAAAGACCTCCAATGTCAAGAGTGAGAAACTCTGTGCTGACATTGTCATTCTAAAGTTTCAACACACGTGTCTTCCCATTATCCTTGGTGGGAGGTAGGTCTTCCTAGAGCCTCAAACAGCAGTTTTGTGCTGCTATTACAAAGCAGATCATGTGTTTGTTTGTTTGTTTGTTTAAAAATGTTACCGAAGCTACTTCTTGCAGCTTTCTCTCAGACAAGAGATGGGATTTGATTAAAAGTGTCTCCCCGTATGCTTGTGAGAGTGAAAAAACAGTCTCTCCAGTGTTTTCAAGGCCAATTGATTTTTTAATTAACAGAAGTATACTTGAAAATATAAAACATTCATTTGTGGAAATTGGTCTTTTTCCAGTTGTTGCTGGATTAGTTTGGCAAGTCATATTTTTTAAAGTAG
This sequence comes from Cuculus canorus, assembly GCF_017976375.1. Classification (NCBI taxonomy): domain Eukaryota; kingdom Metazoa; phylum Chordata; class Aves; order Cuculiformes; family Cuculidae; genus Cuculus; species Cuculus canorus. The sequence goes on from NC_071409.1 coordinate 21,674,591, forward strand.
AAAATGAAATTCTTATGCATAATAATAAATTCTTTAACTTCCATGGAAGTCTTTAAACTAATTCATTTTACTTTAGTTTTTTTTTTGTATTTTGTTGTGTTTAGATATGTTCCGTATCAACTGTTTTGATTAAAAAAAAAATTATTTTGAAATACTGTTTCATTATGGTTTCAGTGCTTGGTAAAAAATAACATAATTTCAATCAATTTCTCAAGCTTTTTCCTTTAATGACTATAAGTTTGACTCCTGCAAAATAATCAGGCACGATCTCAATAAGGAATATGCAAGCACATGCTTATTTTGTGAAGCTGAAATAATATAAAAGTATTTAGTGATGTTTTAGTTCACTAGTAAAATGAAAGAATAATGAAAATGTGTTGCAATTTGCAAATGTTCATGTATTTTTTCTGGAATTTATTTTATTTATATTGTTACTAGTGAAGAAAAAAATGGTTTGGCTTATGCTACCAAAATTAATGTCAAAACTAATTGACCTTCATAGGCAGATAATTTTATGCTTCTTTGAACATGGTCTTTAGGATCACCTCATGGATATTAAATTCATTTCGCTTTTCATAAATTACTTTTTCTGTCAAAAGTCTTACAGTGACTTCGCAGAGTAAGGAGGGTAATAATAGTAGTCTCACAATTTCCAACTTTTTTTTGCAGAGTAGTCATTGTTGTGTGAAACAGCTCATGGTGCAAAGAAAAAAACCAGGAGGCTTCCGCTTGAGATGAGTTTTGCAAAAAGTGAGATTGTATTTAATACACAGAGTTTTTAATTATTTTTAGAGGGATTTTGATGCATTTAATACCTGATGCATTTCCCCTACTTTGATTTCTTGGCTTTACGTATTTACACGGAGGGAAAGAGAAAAAGTGGTTTGCATTTAAGTTAAAAGAGAGAAAGACAAAAATTAAAAAAGACTGAAACAAATGCGTGGATAATATTCCAAAAAAAACCCAAACCTTTAAACTTTGGAAAGATTTCACATTCTGTTAATAGTCCTTTAATTTATAGATGCTTCTGAAAAGACCTCAGTGGCACTGTGCTATCATAATAAATATGCATCACCAAAATCTCATCAACTTGTTTCCAGTATGACCCCCAGTGCCACCGTAACAGGATAGAAAGGTATGAATTGTTTTCTCTGAGCATCAGGTGATGAAGAGCTCTAAGCAATGTGCCCTACCCTGATCAGCACAATGATTTGTGCCATACCTGAGTCAGCAGTTTGAAATAAAAGTACAGTATGATGAAGTAGTAAAAAAACCCCAAACCCCCCAGAATAACAACAGCAAAACCCAAATAAAAATCCCCAACCCTGTTGCATTTGAAGAGAGATACTTAAATTATAGCAGAGTTATTCCTTTATTGCATTTGCAGTGTCATATTTATCACATCATCTTTATGGTTTTGTAATTAAGGATTCATTGCGGTTTCCAATGTACATCCAGTTATTCAGGAGTTCATAATTCAACCTGCTTAATTTGTAACATGCTGAAACTTGGCAAATAAATTTTCACTCTATAGGCAATTTTATTGTGAGGTTTGGGTTTTTTTTTTAAATAGCTTCAATTGATTAAGCTTTTTAAGCTATGATGATGAAAAAACCCACAAAGGGTCAGATCTAAGAAATGTGTAGGTGACAGAAATCCCCAGCCCCGATGAAAGTGTTAACAGCAAATGATGGAATTCAAAATCCCAACCTGAGACCCCATCTGGGACATTGCTTGTCTCCAGAAATGCCTTTTGTTTGCCTAATCACTATCTTTGCTCCAGAAACACGTAGGAACCTGTGTCTTCATGCAGTGGCGCCGATGTCTCTGAAGAACTGGATCTGAGAGTCTGTTTTAGAAGACAATGTATCTGCATGAACAGGACTACGGAGGAAAGCTTTGTGAGTACTTTATGATAAAAAGATGCCCATATCAGTAAAGGGATTCTGGTTTGAATCTCTCTTTCTAGTCTGGAGGATGTGAACTTCAGTCTTACTGTTTTAGAAGACTAATCATAAACAATGCTAGAAAAGAACTCCCCATATCTGGTGTTGAAATTGTGCACTGTGTATGGGACTTGATGAGATCAGGAGGAGACGGCAAGCAGAGAGAGTCTGATTTTATAATCTGGTAGTTATGGATACAGCACACGGCTGGGTGGGTAAGTTGAAGGTTTCACTGTTGCCTGCAGTACACTGTAGTATATTTTTAAGGACTTGATATGAATAGATAATCTAGATTTGTATTTTCATGTGATTAATGTTACCTGTACAAATCACTACCTGTGCAGCCAGAAGCCTGGATAAACTTTCTTTAAACTCCTGTCACACTGAAAGTTCAGAGCATAAAGAACATTGCATATCTTTGTCTGCCAAACGTATCCTTGGCAAGCTGTCCCTTGAACAATTCTGATTTGTTTCCATTTAATTAATGAACACTTTCCTGTTTTGTGATTATTGTCCTTGCCTGAAGTTGTTCCCATTAGAGAGATGAATAAATAGTTCTCGACATTAGTTTCTACCTGCTTTGTAATTTGTTACACCATCAGGGACCTGTAACTTGTCCTTGCTTTTAGTCCCTACTAATTCTGACTCATCTTGTTTCTTTATTTTTGTCTTTTATATGATTTCTATTTTGCCCTTCACAGTTAAAAAAAAAAAATCGTATCCCTGGTGTTCTTTTATTGCTATTACAAATATCTTTGTTCTGTCATGGAATATATTTCTTTGGTTGAGGTAGGAGGTCTCTTCTTTCCTCATTCTAGTACCATTTTCAGGAGCTACTTGAGCTGCATAAACACGTGAAAGGGAAAGCATAAATCATCACAGACATTTCCCAAGTACAGTAAAGGAATCTTCTACTCATTCTCCCATTTTACTCTGAATTTCATATCTCTTTGCACCTCTGTTACTTTCCTTTGAATATTTTCAGTGGAGTGTAAGGCCTTTGCCAAGCAGTCGTCTTGTCTATGGTGTGAGCGGGCTTCGTGCGTTTCAGATGCTCTGGGAAAAAAAACATCAAAACCAGCATGTGATTTGCCTGACTTTTAAGCATGAGGAGCGCCAAAGAGAGAAGGGGGACTTCTGCACTGACTGGAACACGTTTCTGGGGATTGTTCAGTGAGTGGTTGCCAACAACAACCAGAACTGCGCAGTGTTTTCCATTTTGTAAATTATCGATAAATGACTGCTACATTCAATTGATAAATGTTTCACAAAGAAAACAGCAGGTTCTAATCATCTCCAAATTAATGCCTTCCTGGCATTTGGTGTACTGGCTAACACGAAATAATTGCTTTGGTATATGCCGTACTGCCCTATGAATTGCACAAGTACAAAGCTGTTATCCACAAGATAATACAAATTAGCCGTTTTTGTGGTAAACACCACTTTAAATTGAATGCCACCATAACTTATTGCATAACAGGTAGCTCTTTGTCACCATGCATTATTATAAGAGTAATGCATCCTCTAGGTTGGTCTCTCCAGTTGCGCTACTTCATCCTAAGCAAATTGTCAGCATGGCATTCACAGCTGCTCTCAGTGTGTTGCCATGAATGATAGATGAGTACAACATTCTCTGGTTTTGAGTGCAATCTGAGTTCAGTACTTCTGGACTTGTTTACATGTCCCTTTGAACACTGAGGAGATATTACCGGAATGGGTGAATTGATTCAAATACCAAAAAAACCCCAAAATTATTCCCAGCAGGAGCTTTCTTTCACACTTGATTTGAATGTTTGAATATGGATACATTGATATGTTTGTTTTTGTTTATTCTGTGCATATTCCTGTTTAGTCTGAATATATTGTTTTAGACCTGCAGGGACAGTGAAAGTAAAACTTGTTTGAATGAGTATAGTCCTTGGTAATGTGACCAATTCACTGCCAGACGCTGGCAGGGAGCAGACTCTTGGGCATTTAAAGCTTCAGTGAGACAAAAAGAGGTCATGTTAAATGAATGTGTGTACCGTGTATGCCGTCTCTGCAGGGCTAGTTGCAGTTTTCATCATACCAAAATACTTATATCTTTGTACTAAGTTGAGATTTAATTCAACATCTTCAGGTGACCTCTCTCTTTTTAATGGATTTTAAGCACATGTTGGGTCTGGAAAAGTAAACCTTAAGATCTGAATTTTCCATTAGGAGCCTCTCTCCTTTTGGGAACAGACTTGTAGGTCCTAGCATGTACTAACAAATTGCAGTGCTATGGTGGCTGTTTGAAGTATAATTTATCCTTTTGAATAAAAATGGCTTTAGAAGAGAGACACTAACTGTGTCCTCTCTCCTCTGGACACAGTGGTTTTAAAATTGAAAGCAATTTCTGTTCACTCAACTATTGAGTAAACATTTTAAAAGGAAATAGTGATTAGACAAAGTAGAAATAACTGTTTTAAAAAAGGAAAAGAAAAAGAGAGAAGCACCAAGCTGCTGCTTGTGTGGAAACTATGCAAAGTGAACAGCACACAGCTGAACACTCTATTAATTTCAAGTCTTCTTCTAAATTTATTACTTCTCCCAAAATCAGTAGACTAAGGTCTTCTAACTTTTACCCTGCAAAAGGATCATTGCATAAATCTAAGCATGATGAGACCTACAGTTTTTTTTCATGCTATTGTTATAGTTGGCGCTAAAATCTGCTTTTCTTCTGAGATAGTTCCTGGGCCATAGCAGGGTAAGTGAAAAGACAGGATCGGTAGATCAAAAAAGCTGAACTTTTTACAGACCTGCTGTTCAGTAACTCACTGCATACTAAATGAAGCCCACCAAGCTTTATTGAGTGCTTTCTACATCAGTTCTACATCTTACAGATTAACTGCAGCCTCAGAAAGATATCTAACCATATTTTAAAGATTTCAAAGTGAGAGTCTGCAGCAACCTTCACTATTAGTTACCCTTACTATCAAAAATCTATACTTGAACTCACATTGATCTAGGTGCAAGATTTGGTCTATGAGTTTTTCCATTACCTTTTTGTTAGCATTAAGCAATCCACAGTCAGAAATCTTAACTTCATGGAATATGAGCTTTTCTTATTCATTAGAAATAAGGTGCCGATTGTTTCTTAGTAGCTGTTTTTATTGCATTGAAATTTTTGAACCTCCAAAATAGACACTGGCAGAGGACAAATGGTAAAAATTGTACTATAAAAAGAGTATATTTGGAATTTGGTGGGAGTTTATTGCTTGTCACATGAAAGAAGTATTAATTACCGTTATCATTATTGCAGGTCTTCAGATTTTGAAGCAAGGAAAATTCTGATGGACACAAAGCAGAGCTGAATTTCAACAGAAGTCACCTGCAACGTTAGCACAAATTCTCAGGCCAGTCCTCTCTCAGCTTAATTTGATGTCTGGAGTCTCGCTGAGCTCAGAATAAAGGAAAATGAGCTGAGTATTAGAAATCAGTTGTTGAACATATGGGAGATTTCATCACCTGTTTACAAAGTATTATGAACTAAGTCAACTGCAGATTATTTGTATTCAAAAAGAGCGACAAGTGTGTTTTGGAGACGTCACTCTTCTTCTAAGATTTATTTTTTCATGCGTTCAGAAAAGATGAGTGAAATGAGCAATAATATGAATTAGAATTAGTTACAAAGAATTAAAATTCAAATTGTGCCATTATTGTCTTAATCTTACTGTGCCGTTACATGAATTCAATTAGGCTGTTTGATGACATAGTGGATTTGGCATATGACTTGGCGGAAGGAAAAGTCACCCATATAGGTTATTTCACCTATGCAGGTTTTTTTTCTGGAAACTGCCTCTTGATCAGAACCTAAATTTAGAGAAGACAAATAATCTTAAGAGGCAGGTTAAGAGGGACACGGGATAAGAGTAATTTCCCCAAGGTGAAAGTAAAAAGGGTCTCGCCCACTCTCCACTGTTAGAGGGTATGAGGAGTGGCCGGAGCCAAAGCCAGGGTGTGCCAGACCCAGTTCAGGAGATGCAGTGAGTATTGGAGCAAGCGGGAAGCTTCAGGAGTAGACTGCTCAGCGCGTCAGTGCATCTGTGCTGCTTAGCGGTAGAGTTAATCTGGTTTGGAGTACCCTATCCTAAGTGTCCAAATAACACCACAGTCTTCTGAAGTCACCTATTTTTAATTGGCAAGGTTTGCCTCAGTGGATGTTCTCTAAAAACAATCGTGGAAATGACTGTTAAAAAGATGCCAGTTAAATCCTCTGCCATGACTGACTGAGTTTACTCACGCCTAGAACCAACCAGAGCTTTACAGTCTCTCTGTCAGTGAATAATTCATGTCCTGTGAGTGAAAGCCCAACAAAACTAAACTAAGATGTGCAAATATCTGTCTTAAGACTTTAACAGCTCATCTTCGGGATAAGACTATTATAAAGTCATTTGGAGGAAGAAGCTCATACATAAAAATGAATGTTGCCATGCAACAAGTGCTAAAGAAAGAACCACAAGATTCAAGCCTTAATTAATTTTCCATAGCAGCTGGGAATGTTCAGGAATAAGGAAATTCAGGAGCACCAGTGTTATTTAAGCCTCATTTGCTACAAATCTGTGCCTTTTAGTCAGCCATTCTGATGTCTGAGGGGGTATAAAGTCCAACTGATACTTTTTCATGAGCATAGCATGTGAAGTTATGTTCTCCCATGAAACTTCTGCAGCATCTGATAAAGCGTGTATTTCAGCTGCAGCCTCACTAGGCTGAATGTGTGCACTCTCCATTGCATAAGTGCTTATTTACTCTGAATCTGTAGGATTTGTAATCATCTCTGAGATCTCCATCACCTCTGTCCATGAGGTCAGGTGCAGAGTTTGGGCTCCATATGGTTGAAACAAATCAGAATAGGGGCTGGAGTTTCCAAGAAGACATAGCTCAATGTTGATTTGTAAATGCTGATATTTTATCTGCTAAAAAGAATATCTGTGATGTTTACTATTTAGATGACAGAATCCTGTACTTCTCTGATTCATTAGAACTAATTTGCCAGGCTATGCTGCATTAGATAGAGATTGGTATTGTAGAGAAATTGAAGAAATTTTTGAAAGACACAAATTAAATCTATTACTTTATCTATTTGTGATTCAGTTCCTTGTAGATAAACTTGATGTATCCATTGAGTGAAAGGAAAGAGAAACAGAGCCTGTTGTTTGAAGTTGCTGGCCATGAAAGCATGTAAGTCTAAACATGAATAACTTTCATTCAGCTGCACATTCTCAGCTTTTAAGCTCCTACAGTCAGAAGATGAAGCGTGAATGACCAGCATGGTCCTATTATCTCCTCAAGGAATTGATTTAGTATATACAGAGATTCTGGATATTTGTGGCATTCAGTAGGAAATACTATTGGAATTAGATCACACCTTTCTGTGTTGTGTTCTTATTTCATTGAAGGAATGAATTTTTGTCTCACAATATACTAATGATTAAGAGCTGGGTTCTCTCTGAGCTGCTGAAATGATTGCTAATTTTTGAGTGCTTTTCAAATGATCCGTGGAAAAGATGAACATAAAGTTCAAAGTTATGTTCCATGGCTGTAATGCAAAGGGCAGGTTTCTAGTCTAGCAGGTGCTGAAGCAAGTAGAAACATCGCATTTCAGAAGGTGACACAATTATGGATTAGATAGGACTAGAGAACATTCAGTTCATTTCTCTGTTTCTCTGTCCTGCCCCAGTTGCCTTTGCCAATTATTGCAAAAACGCACTGGTTTGAAGTGACTGGTGAAAGTACCTCTGAATTCAGATGGCAGAGGACGGAACCTGACTGAGTTACTGTAGCTTTTGACCTTCACTACAACTTCAAGCCCTGAAAGCAGTCTATATCTTTAAAGGATTTTTATGTTTGCTGTCACCAAACATGATGCTCGCTTGCTGAAGAATGATAGAAACTGTGCTTTCTTATCTCATACAGCAGGAAACAATATTAGCCCTGATATCACCCCTACTCATACCACTATCTTCTTCAGTATCAAATTTAACCTATCGTATTTACAGTAACAGAATGTATTACATGCTGCTATGTTGACTGTGGCTTTAGAGGAAGTTTGAACAGCAGTCGCCAGGGGTACAATTCACTTGGATAGGATTCAAAACATACAGTTAAGAGATTAATAGATAAATAGACATAAAATAAAATTACAGATCAATGTGGCAAAGGATCACACTAATGTGTTTGTAATAATTTTCTCATACGTTGGCTGTGTTGTCTCCCTTATATATTGGCAGAGTTGCTTATCTAGAGGTGCTGCGGCACCTCTGAACGTTTTATCACCTCCTTTAAAAGAGGAGTCAATTACAACTCTAGATTAAACGAGTGATGGACTTCAGGAAGTAAAAATGATATCTTGTTATGTGTTTTCTGAAATTGCTAGTAGGGCCTAGCTGATGAGTTATAACTCAAAACTTCATGAAATTAATAGAATGGCTCTGGAGTCCATCTCATCTTGGGAAGGAGGAGGATAAACTTTCTCCTGCACTGAGAACCTGTGGCAGGTTGTGATGTCACCTACAAGAACAGGAGGGACTGAAGTGTGCAAGTGTATATGTACACGTGTATGAGAGACTGAGATACCCGTGTAACAATATAAAACACAAGAAATAACAGTGATGGTGCAGTTTTTTTTCTCTTTGTAGAGACAGAGAAGGCCTGTGTGCGCTTCTTCTATTTCAAGATTGTCCTCTCTGCTTTTTTGCAAGTCCGTCAATGCTGTCTTACTAATTTATCAAGAGGAGCTGAAACTAGTCTGGTTGGGGTTGTGTGCAAAAAGCCCTCAGGTAAGTGTGAACCCCGGTGGCATGGACAGGACCTAAAACCGAGAAACAAAAGGGGGATAAAAAGGATCAATCTGCTGAACAACATAGGTGTTCAGCCTGTGTATTAAACAGAAATTATAGAGAAAATGAGAAAAGCTATGCTTCTTACTCCTAAAGCTGATTACTCTCATTAAAGCAGAATATTTTATTGCATATTGCACAAATATAGTTGCTCTACAAGGAGAAGGCAGAGGGGAAAAAGGTTAATGACCTTCAAATATGTAGAAGGCTATGACAGAGGGGAGGGGAATGTCCTGGTTTTCATTTCAAGGTAGACTGGATAGAGGCACTGAACTGCTGTAGAGACATTTTAGATAGATATTAGGAAGACATTTCTAGAGGTCAAAGAGGGGTAGTTTGACTTGGTAATGTGATGCTTTTGTTCCTTTGTAATTTGCTGTGTGTCCTTTTCAATAGCTCTGTGGTATACTAAGAAGCCATCCTAAAATTTCACAAAACCCTCTGTATTTAAATATGGATTTGCTAAGACATCTTTATGTTCCAGTGCAAGCAGATTAAAAAAGATCCTTGAAATCAGGTAATGTCTGAGAGGGGGAAAAATGGCTGCTGGTAGAGTCTTTTCAAAATACGGGATTCTGAATGCTTTTTTTTTTTTAAATTCAGCCTTCTCAATACTTTACTGTGAAGATCTTGATAGACTCTTATCCTTCCTTTACACACACAATGAAGAAGGTCATCTGTTCCTGTTTAAACATACAAGGATTCACATACTTTATTTCTCTATCTGAATCTTGGTTCTTATTCCTTAATTTTTTTCCTCTGAGAGTGATTCCAATTCAATCCACATTCAAGCTACATGGTAGCAACTGAAGTTATTTGCCATATCTTAATATAAAGATAAAAAAGTGTTTTCTTACAAAGGAGGTCAAAGACAATAAAAGGCAAAATTGAACTGTAAATGCTATTGAATTTAGTAAGAGGAGCACAGTGTGGGATGAGATGGCAAAGCAAAGGATCAATGCCAAGTGTAGTTTCTCAGCCCCTAAAAATGCAGTTTGAGGTCAGAGGTTGGGCACGTAATGTGTATTTGAAAGTCTTTCAGTGACAAGTGTTACATAACGAGATACATTCCAAGGCTTTTCAATGAAGTGTGAGTTCATTTTTAGATCTTGCCAGATTATTCAGATTTCACTTAGTATGTCAGTCTCTGATCTAAGATTACCTTCACTTGATCTGTATGACTCAGAAAGAAGACATGGAACAATAAGATTCTAAATTTCGAGAGCAAACTAAATTCTGATGAAACTAGGTGGAAGAATAATGCCTAAAGAATCCAGTCTGGAATAATAGTATATTATTGTACATAATACTGGAATAACTGCTTCTGGATAGTGAAGCAGTTTTGCAGAGGCTGTAAAGTAAGTAAGTACAATTGTATATAAAGTGTAATGTAGGCATCCAAGTGCACATATCTAAGTTGCGGTAAAGCTGAAATGCAAAGCAAGAGAAAGAAAATAGAAAACAAAATAAATTGGTTATGAATCTTTTTTTGGTAAGCACTGTATCAACTACATCAGGAGAAATATATATGTATATCCAAGTTTGTATGATTTATCGAAATCTAGGTTAAAATTCATTTCTGATCTTTCCATTTTATGGAAAACATGATACATGATATGATAAACTCACAAAGGAGTAATCTTCTTCTTCAGGCTAAGGTTTTAGAAAATGTAAACAAGAACTACTTGTGTATCTTCCAGAATGGAATTAAAAGCCGTATGAATCATTGTGCTTATTTAAGTGAAACTTAAAAAAAAAAATTAAAGGAATCTAATACCTGTTTTGTTGACAGTTCTATTAAAATTTTGGTAAAAGACTTTGTACCTTTGAATTGGGGTGAATATTTGGCTCTATTTGTATCTGGGGTTATTAAATCTCAATTAAGTAGGGGAAATTAACTGAAAAATCTGTCTAAGGTGAGAATGTCCTAGTGAGATATAGAAGAGGCTCAGAGCTTTGCCTGTGAACGTGATGTCTAGCTGAAGGAAGGCCATTAGATTGTCAGACTGAGGGAAGAAGAGCAGGAAACCCAACTCTTGTGTTAAAATTGCTGCCTCTGTTCCTTCCGGCGGCTCCTGGCAGCAGGGGCTGGGAGTTGCAGAACTAAAACTCGGATGAAGGCATGAAGATTGGGGTAAAAGAAAGCCTGGGGTGGGAATCGGTGTTGAATGAAAGGAACTGAGCTGAACAAGGAGATCCAAAACTGACCAGGAATATTTAGATGAAAAAAAATAATTGGCAAGGGGAGGGAAGAAGAGAGGATTGGCTTAGCTACATTTAGATCCAAATAGTTTAATATAACATGACAGAGACATGTCCATTTTGAGCTAATTCACTGCCATACAAAAGTGCTAAGTCAATTCTGAAACCAGTGTGTATTTTGGGCAAAGTACATGGATTGAGTGCTTAAGTCCTGGGGCTGTTTCCTGTTTTTGAGACCTGGCAGTGTTTGCCAGCCTGAGCACTTGCCATTGTGTTTTATTGGACAGTGGAGATATAAATTTAGTTGTATCTCTTTCTGTTGTGTGTTAAGTGACCTTAATCCCCCTCCTCCTCCAGGAAAAAATGCAGATCAGGTTTTGGCATTTGGCTTCCATCAGTATTTCAGTGTCATGAGTGTTTTGGTGGAGCTTGAAAGACCAAAAGGATTGTATGTGGTGTAGGGAAATGAGTTGGCAGGCTTTCAGGGTAATTAGGCAGCAATGCAGAGACCAGTTTTTCCTTCTAAACTGTTGACTGTTATGGATCTGAGAAAGGGGGCTGTTGTATTTGCAATTTATCAAAGAAGCTTTGGCAAATTAATTATTATCAGACAGCCACTGGCTGCTGCTACTGCCATAGCAGGTGTAGGGCAGACGATAAAACTAAATGAAATACAGAGCTTTGGGTTTGTTCTCATCTTAGTTTTTCTCCCACAAAATCCAGCAAGAGCTTTGCCATTGATGTGGAAGTAAGACATGGACCTTTTATTCACAGTGGGTTCAGTACAAGACATGGAGTACCTTTACCTTCTATGCTGAGCTTCGTGTTGCATCTGCTGGACATGAATTCACAGCTTTGAAGAAAGATCAGTAATCAAACCTCCTCGTGGGAGATGAAGAGGTAATATGCGGTTGTTAGGAATTAATTTTAGAAGTTTGTCTTCTCAGTATCACCTACGTTCCAACACTCAATTGCTAGTTTTCCTGTTTTATTACATCAATTTTGCAATTACAGTGTAATTCACAACTTATCAGCCCAGGACTTCATTGAACTTATCTAGTGTATAGCTGCAGCCCAATTTTGCTCTTGCCGTTTGTGCCAAAAATTGTTGCTGACTGCTACGCTTTAGACATCTGAATGCCAGCTCGCATCCTGTTGTCTTTTTAAGCTGAATTCTGACTTTTAAATTGTACAATATAAATTGCACATATAAAATAGAAAGTGCAGAAGTCTTATAGCAGTTGACTACATGGAGTGTTCGAGTGTACTTGTACAGTTATTCTAAATGCACTGTCTTGTTGGCAAATCTTGACACTTAGGTTTGATACGTAGCAGAAGGATGAACTTCTAGTATGCTGCTAGGATCTCATCAGTTAGGTTTTTTTGTAGTGAAAAGAAGTCTTGTTGACATTTCTTATGGTAAGTTTAAAATCTTCTTCAGGGTAAGACTGCATTTTGAGAAATTTTCTACTCTCCTACAGCTCTGATGGAGAAAAAAAGTTGGCATCTGCCACTCCGTTCTATAGCAATATGTACCCAAACCCCATCTGAGCTTTGATTCAAATCTTTAAACATAGGAAAAGTAACTTGCACCGTATTTTCCCCCTTCTACTATTTAGAATTATTAGTGTTTCACAAACAATGAATTACTGTGTGATTTTCTCAAAGTTCAGGAAAATAAATTAGGACAATTGAGTTCCAGAGGATTTTAAAACTGCTTAAGCCTTAAGATCAGTCAAGCATCAAGTTAGCATTCTTGGTGGAAATAAGAGCATTGTAGTCTGTCCAGCTCAGCACATTACGAATACTTGAGCAGGTCTTTATGTGCCATGCTTTCTTCTAGGGAATAGGTAAAAGAACACATAAATCAGAACACCCTCAGATCTTTATATATTGTGTGTACAGCTCTAGACTGAACTGGGACTCTGACTAGAGCCACAGGGATGGCTCCAGACCTCAAAGAGCTTTCCCTTGTCTAAGGTCGGCCAAGGAGAGCTTGGGTGACAGGTGAGTTGTCAGGCTTTCTGAGCAAGGCGTGTATGTACATGCAGGAATGCACAGATGCGGCATCACTGGTGCAGGGATGCTTTTTCCAGTTATGCAATAGGAGCTGGGGTCAAATTTTTATATTGTCAGTGAGATCTCCAAATGGGCTTTGTACCAGGAATTAATTCAGGAAAATCCCATGGCCAGTGTTCCACTGGAGGCTAGTTGATCGCAGTTGTTGCTTTTATCTTGTAGTCTGTGCATGGATGATGTCTCTGAGAATACAAACCGGAGAGAAATACAGATGAAAAACTCCAATGTACAAGATCTTGCTCTTTTCCCCCAACTAATTTAACTTATTCCATTTGAAGAATCTCTGAGTGATATTACAGAGAGTGCAAAGTCTATTGCAGATCACCCAACTGCTGCTCTTTTTTTTTCCGTAAAATGAATAAACTATACCCATGAGTTTCATTTAACATTATCATTTCTTTCCTCTCAAAAAGCTTTTGATATGTATCTTAATACAAAAATACTGTGGAGTTAGGTCTTTTTCCTTTAAAATTTTTTTGAGCAGAAGCCTGTGTCCCAAAGGAAAGAATTATAAAACCAGATAATCTCACTTTAGTTTGATGTTTAATTAATTTTTTATTTCAGTTGCTCAGTTGCAGGGAGTCTAAAGTGTTTTGCAGAAAGAAATAGAAAATGGAAGCATTGTGAATTCTCTTTAAAAAGAAACAAAAGGTAATGAAAACAAACCCCATAGGAGAGCACTTCCTCCATTCAGAACAAAATCTTTTTATTCAAGTTTCTTTTAATGAAAACTACTCAGCTTGCTTGCGGTTTTGTTATTCTGATAGGTGGATAGTTTGAATCCTTTGCCAGAACTACTGGACCTCACAGAGCACGTTAACACAGAGTCAATGCACTGAGGCTGCAGTGAACTGGAACCTGAATTTTATCATTAGTGAATGTCATTATTCACTTCATCTGCCTGAACCAGAGGAGCAGAGGGCAAAATTACACTAGCAGACTCCCTCGTATTTACATATGAATACTTAACCTGATCCCAGATGTTTCTTCTGTAGATCATAATTCCTAAGTAGTAAGAAATTACAGTAGTAATTTCAAAGTGACTGAAATCATCAACTGATTACTTTAGGAGTGAAAGGGATAGGAAAAATGCTCAGGCTCTCCGAGGATCAGCTATGGTGTTTGAGAGGCAAATGGAAACCGAAAGCCCTTGAGAAAGTGTGTGAACAAAGCAGAAGGTGGCTTTCCACCTTTTGAATGGTCTGCTGCATAGAAAGGCCAAAAGAGATGAATTTTTATGCTGTCTCTTTTTCCCCTGAAGTGTTTAGCCTTTCAGTCCCATAGTAAGGATTGACTTTGAAGGCATAAGCAACACTGTGCAGGACTAAGCGTTACTGGTGATCTGATCATGGAATGGTGACCATTCATCTCACTAAGGGCAAATTGAATTTGTCCCTGTTCCTACAGCGTTATATGTGAACAAGTGTCTTAGAGTATAAACTTGGGTGATGACAGAAAGCAGGTGTTGTTTTGCTGATGCCTCCTTTTAATCTTCTGGGAATGCAGTTAAGTTTAGTACATGTTGTGAAGATAATGAATTTATCCGTGTTGAACATATATCATCAAAATAGAAAATCCCTAGTTATAATTTGTTTTTAAGCAATGACAGCAAGACAACCTTTCATTTATCTTGACTGTTTCTGTATTACTATAAGATCTGGTAACTTACGGAGAGTTCCACGTTGGTGCTAACTTGTGAAAAAAGCTGCATTAACCATTTAAGACATTTAAGACTATAATTTTTACATAGAATCATAGTATAGTTTGGGTTGGAAGGGATCTTAAAGATCATGTAGACTGAAAACCCCTGCCACGGGCAGGGACGCCTTCCACTAGATCGGGTTGCTCAAAGCCTCACCCGACCTGACCTTGAACACCTCCAGGGATGGGTCTTCTGCAACTTCTCCAGGCAACTTGCCTCATCACCCTAACAGTAAAATATTTCTTCCTAATATCTAACGCCTCGTCCTGTCACTCCACTCCTTGATAAAGAGCCCCTCCCCAGCTTTCCTGTAGGCTCCCTATAAGTGCTGGAAAGCTACTGTAAGGTCTCCTTGGAGCCTTCTTTTCTCTGTGCTGAACAATCCCAACTCTTTCATCCTGTCCTCATCTGGAAGATGTTCCAGCCCTCTGATGATCTTTGTAACCCTCCTCTGGACTCGCTCTAAGAGATCCATGTCCTTACTGTGCTGAGGACTTTAGAACTGAATGCAGGTAAGGTCTCCTGAGAGCAGAGTAGAGGGGGAGAATCACCTCCCTTGCCCTGCTGGTCTCACTTCTTTTGATACAGCCCAGGATATGGTTGGCTTTCAAGACCTTTTGAAAAGAACGTCATAAAGTTGTTGATGAAAGCTACCAAATATTTACCCCAATATCAGAAATATAGGCTTTTAAATATAACAACGCAGACTGGGAATTCTTCCTATGTTTTGTATATCAGAGCATTTGAAACAAACATAATGCTCTGAGGAAGTATCTAGCTGGGTGAGCAACAAGCTCAGAAAAAAAACTACCTGCAGAAATGTTATTTTTACATTACTTGTTTGAAAGTATGGCTAAATACCTTACAGGGTAATGCAGATTAGACATGTGCATAACTACTGCTTACCTTCAGCAAGCTGCTTACACAAGGTCTAACTCTTACCATATCGAGCCTGATGGGAGTTCAGTTTTGGGGGGTAATGATTTTTCAAAGCTGAGTAGAAGCTTTTCTGAAAACTCTGTTATTTCTTTTCTTACTTTAACGGGACAAGTGATGCGCTAATGATGGACAGCTCTGGTATTTTGAACAGCCTTTTATCCCTTTTTAAGTAGTTCAGGGACACCAGGCATGTTTATCATCCTTGCGGACCCATGTCAAATTTTTTTGTAGGAAAAGCAGAGAAACCTGCTGGGAATACCCTCGATGACCCTCAGGTTTGTAGCTGAGGCTGTGAATTTTCTTTAACTAGTCCGAGGTACCCTGACTAGAGAAATATGAGCAGGAGTCAAGAAAGAAATCCGAAGCTTTTCTGTGCTCTTTGTGAAGGGCTAATCTGATCTTTTCTAGTATTCTTAGTTTCTTTTCTGTCTCTTTCTGTTCTATCTTCGCTTCTTGATTGCAGTTGCCTTTTCTGTGGGGGAGCTGTAGGCCACAAGATGAAGTGATTAATGCTTTCAGGATAGAGTGATTTGTTTCACTGACTACACTGGAAACTCCGAATGGGAGAGTTTGTTCTTGTGGCAATAATTGCAAGAACTGTAATGGTACGAATGAGGATGAGGTGGGTTATGCAGACACGAGCTTAACGTTCCCAAAGAACAGCCCCAAATTAAACCTTCAATGCAACCTCCTCCCTCACTATAATACTCCTTAATCTCAGTGGGAAAGGTGTTTAAAGTCAGATGCCTGGAAGTGGTGCGAACTGTCAGTGTATGAGCGGCGTTTTTACTCTGTAGAAGGAATGGTACAAATGGGGTAATGTAACGTTAGTGTGGGAATAACAAAACTGTCATTAAGGACTGCAGTAAATGGCTTGTGAATTACAGCCCAGCAAAAGTTGCATTTGGCAGAATTATGAGCTATGGATGAGCATATACAGGTGGGACCCAGCAATCCATCAGCAAGACATGTTTCCTAATCCGTAATGCCAAGAGGCCTGGCATTACCCAGCTAATAGAATGAGAGACACAAGGGTATGTGAATGCACACTTTGCGAAGGTTATTATGCATGTATACAATTAATGACACTTGTGAATTATGGAGTGATAACAAACACCATCACTATTTCAAAGGAGACCAGAGGGTTCATGCTGGGCAGATAAAATAAATTATGTAGTCATACATAGCTCCTCAGATCTTCTTAGCCAATGGCCTCAGGCAATTAAATGAGCCAGAAATTGAGCTCTCCACTAGCATTTAGATAGCAACTGTTCGCATGCACGCACAAGCAATTATTTGGTGTTGAAATAAGAAAATTGAATATAAAATCCATTGAGTAGGGAATTAAACTGTATTTCAGTTTCCTGGTCAGTCAGGAACTTTGCTAAGCACAATTCTGATGTTCAGAGAAAAAGCCAACTTTGAGAAAAAAGAATAAAAACACCGAGAAATTTCAAGTAGTTTCTCTATATTTGCTTATGTGGTGGCACCCTATAAGCACTAGTCTACATATATGCACATATGCTTACATTAAATATTGTGTGTTTCAAAAAGTCAACGAAGAATTAAACGTAATTATCTCTAAGAGCCCCTCCAATGTTAAGCATATGTTAAGGATCAATGTCTTAATAAACCGAGAATTACTGTATAGTGTTTTCCGCATGCACTGGATACACAAACAGGGCATATAAGTGAATGATGGCATAATTGGATAAATCACTCTAAATGACTCAATAACTTGAGTGATTTAAAAAGCTGCATATACTTGACTGAGGCATTTTCTAAATTTCAAAATATACTCAATTTCTTAGATAAATAATTTTGAATGCCTGAGACAACCTCAGTGGTATTACTCTGATTGGTTTTTAATTTCTTCTTTGAGTCTGGTAGAAATGTGAACTTTTAAAAGATCGCTGCAAACATTGCATTTCAAAACAACATGATTTTTTTTTTCTTTTCTGTTAGTTGCTTCTGATTCCTTAGGGTTTTTTTCTGCAGTGGCAATGTGATGTGAAATCAAAATTCATTGGCAGGAAGAAGCTCTGAGATTAATAATATTAGATTATGAAGTTTAGTAGATTCAGAATATTAAATATTTTGAGTGACTACAAATCCGAAGGGCAGATTTTGAGAGGTGATTATGTCTCACCTCCTTCCTGCACGATAACTTCTAAATACCTGTAGAGATATGGATCTTTAAATGGAAACTGTTAATCTCAAGTAATCCAAGCCTATATTTTCAATTAAAAAAAAAAACGCCCTTAAGCACCTCATGGAAATTTTAAATGTTATTATATCCCATTAAGTTCCAAAAAGTTTAGATGGCTAAACAGGTTCCTGTCTGTATTGAAAGGTCTTACGAAGTCCAGTTGTAGTGAAAGCTGGACTAATCTTTCAACAGGGAACAATTTTTTTCCTTCCTTTTTTTTTTTTTCTTTTTAAATTTTTTTCCTTTTTACATCCTTTTTTCATTTTTTTTGTGATCTCTTTGTGCAAGTCAAGAAGATGATGTTGGCATCCAGGGCAACTGCATTGCTATAGGATGATGAAGTCACTTACTGTTTGGTAACGAAGCATCCATGGCTGTCTGCGTGCGTTTGGTGGTTTTGTCTGGGAGTTGTTGAGTGCACAGAGGGGCTTTGGGCTATGGGACCTACAGCCCCTGGTGACCTAGGGTGAAGTCATGCCTCCTGGATGGAGGAAGGTTGCCAGGAAGTTCTTTCTTAGTGAAATGCTAGCAAGATGCCGAGAAAATTCAAGCAATGTCATAAGGTTATGATACAAAGTAAGATTTTAGAAAATTTATTTAAATTCTTTGTTTGTAAGTGGCTCCTTTATTCTTACCAGGTGGTTTAATGAATTTTTTTTCCTTAATTGTAATAATGAGTAGCACAAAGGTATCTAAATAAACTGAAATCTGTAACGTACTAGAGCAGTGCATGATGTTCACATTAACTCACTTTTATAAATGTCCTTTGCAACTGTTATTCCAAGTTTCTTTGTATTGAAGTGTGTTTCAAACACAGGTACATGCACACAATATTCTTTCCTTCAGATCTGACTTCTTGTTCTCATCTTGCTGCTTTTCTCTTAATCTAAAATAAGACTGTGAACAGAAAGTACATATTGCTCTTTATGCATAGGGAAAGTACGCAAGCTCTTGTTTCTTTTTATTAAAGTTTCCAAAAGTGGTACAGTAAGATTTCCAGATGTTAAAAGCAAACTTTTAAGAGTTTTTTTTAAAGAAAAGAAAATCCATATTTTTTTGAAGTATGATCTACAAGCTTGATGACTTTGAAGTGATACATAGAATTGCAGGTTCTTATTGTGTTTTAAATTGTGAATTTAGCTGTTTTGGAACCTTTCTCTGCAGTTCTGTGGATTTTTGCAGTTTCAGCAAACCGATGTAGAGATATGCTGGCATGTGCATTAAATAACCTTTTATTTTCGCTGAATTTTAATTCAGTGATAACATCTTTAATACTGTGCAATTAAAAGTCAATCCACACGTGCATACTGCTGTCTTTTAGAAATGGAAGTAAACATACGGCATATTTTTCATTGTTAACACAGATCTTCAGTTGGAATAGGTATTTTGACTTGCCAACTACAGAATCAATATGTTTAACATGTATTTCAGAACGTGTGAAACAGCAGAAAGTTGGCTATAAAACATCTTATTGTCAGAGCTACCATACTCCAAGAACCTGCTGGTATTTATTGAGATTTTTCTATCTGATATTCTGTTACTGAATGATTCTGTTTTTATAAAGATGGGTATCTTGGGGAAGACATAGGTGGTTTGTGTGTGTATTGAATCACTCTGAACAGCAGTAAGGAAAGGCATTTTAAGTAAGAATGAAAATAAGGAAAGATAATTGTGGGTAGTGCATCAATTACTGCTCCTACCTTGTCCACTTCTCTTCTACAATAAAAATTGTTTCTGAGAGAGGGGAATTAAACAGGTATTTCCTGTGAAATTTGTTGATAATTACTGATCTGTCAAAACTGAATGGCTGATGACAGGCAGTTTATTCTGATTTGTTTTTCCAGTCAACCATCTTGAAGAAGTACTTCATGCAGTTGACAGATTGGATTTTTTTTTTTTAATTAAGAAAAAAATCAAGTGCTTGTGTTGAAAATTTAAGAAGAAATTAGAATAAATCAGCCTCCTGCCTGTAAAATTGATGCTGGGCTTATATTTCTCAAAGTTTTGAAAAGCAACATTAAAATTATAAATGTGTGTGTATTTTTCCCCATAGGTTTACAGAAGCTTTTGTGTACTGAATTTTATTTTAATATTTGTAACCTTCCAGTGTTTGTGGGTTGGTACGGCATTTCACGTTCATCTTCAGAGTGGAGTGCCATTGTGCTTTTTGGTGTTAAAAGGAATTTAGTAATTTATTGTTAAAAAGACAAAAATTGTGATTAGGCCTTTTTAATTTGGATAAAGATACAGTTATATGAGCAATTCTCAGGGAAGTCAGAAGTGCTGAGATCTGCATTGAGTGATTAGTATCACATGTCGCTTAGAGCAGTTCCTCAAAAACTAATTCTAGGAGGAATGTTGCTAAATTCTTGTATTTCTGAATCTTTGTTGAACAAAATGGAGTAGAATAGATGAGGTTCATTAAAATAAAAGGGAATGGCTAAACTGAGATTATACAGTGAGCTCGAGGAAAAAATTCCCTTGGAGTGATGCTTTGTAGGCATGATTGTGTGCACCCTGGAAAACAACTCGATATTGGGGTGCTTATCCTTTAACAGTGTTACTTTTTTTTTTGGTGCTAATTTAAATACAGCTGCAGCTGGCTCTAAAAAATCACCAAATGTACTCGGATGTTGGCGGTCTCCCCCTCACCCGTGTACCCTGCCACCACTGCCTGATACTGCCAAGATGAAACTTAGAGCGATATTTGCAGCCAGTATGTTTCCATCCAGTGACCTTAAAACAATTTAAAGCAGCAGTTTGTGCCATTACAGGATTCAGAGCGCTCTCTTCCTGGGGAGGAACGTCACATCCACTGAGCACAACACTATAAAAACCAGCATACAAGTAACGCTCATGATAATATAAAGAATTCTCCAGTATGTTATCCCTTTTATTTTTTCCTGCCACAAAAAATAAAAGACAAGCCTTAAATCAAACTGAACTATAAAGTAAAAGCTGAGTAACTGTCATTTTTATTTTGGCTGGCTTCCCTGTAGAATTTGTAAGATGCGAAGCAAAGCAAAGGGCCACCATGTGGGAAGTATACAGAGCTCGAGGGCTCCCTTTATGTCTACTACAGCTACTGAAGTAAAAACCCACCCGAATTCCATTCAGTTACCTTCACTGAAATGCTATTTTTGAACTACCATACATATGCATGTTGTGCTGCTCAGTGTGACCCTACAAAGGTCAATGGAGCTATAGAGTGAAAGGAGAGTGTAATGATCCTACATGGGAAGAAGTGTTATTTTTTCTTTTTTTTATATTTTTTTTATTTCAGCAGCTCTTCTTTTCCTATTCTTTTCTTTTTGCTATTCCTCATTTTCCTTGTCTGGGAGAAGTGCTTCTTTGTATTGATATGATCAAAAGGAGAAGGAGGATGTCTGATAATAAGGGGACTTTCAGAATGTGCCAACATTAACAAAGAAGAAGAGAGGGAAGAAGGAAAAAGTGAGTTTCAAAAATATTTTATTTTCAAGAAATATTGTTTGTATCAAGAAAACATTGGTGTGCAGTTGAATTGAGAAGCCAAATGCTCTAACATCACACTGTTGTGCTTTTATGCCAAGGGGAAAGTGCAACTGTTCTTTCACAGCCAGCTATTCTTTAAAAATTTCAGTGGTTGTCAGAATAGTTACCCTGGTATCCATTGCTTGTGCTGTGAATTCAATGGTATAAGGCAGAGGGAAAAAAAAACAGGGAGGATAAATCCTGGTATAAAATAACTAATTAAAACTGGCAAATATTATCCTTGAGAGTAGGAGGTGTTAATGAGGCACAGAAGTGATTTTGTTCCTCTCTACCAATGAAGGATTCATCTCAGCAGTGGAGGCTCAAATGATAATATTTATACAGTCTGCCTTGGAAGATGGGATTTACCAGTGTCACTTCCAGGATGGCAACACCTGACAGGTAGATTTTACCCAGTTTTCAGTAACCCATACAGGATACAGAGCTGAACTTTGTAGCTCATGCTTGATAAGAAAAAATAATATTAAATTGAAACTTCGAGTGTTTTCTAGCAGTGCAAAGAGGCAATAGGTCAAACCAGAGCTGCAGATGAATTTAGAAACATAGCCAAGTCTTTTTTCTTACTTCTTACAAAAAGTATATTTCTCACCATCTTAACTTTGAAAGACCTGAGAAATAGGGACTTAGAATATTTTCTTTTTGTTGTTATAATCTTTTTTTTATGAAGATAAAAGTATTCTTTTTTTGACACAGAGGACAACATCAGGGATTTTAGATTTTCTTTTTAACTGCCTTTTATCAAAAATATTGAATGTCTTGCTCTATTTTTTTTCTTTTCCATGTATAGTAGAGCTTGCAATTGCCCAGGTCTCTTGGGAAAACAGCAGTATTTGTAAGTGAAGAGTAGAAAGCTGGACGAAAATTTGTTAAATGTTTACTGATTTTTGTGTGTGTGTCTTTGTGAAAACAAAGCCTGTTGTGTGGCTTGCTTTCATAACAGTCTCTTCTCCAGTGTTCCTACAAGTTATAAAAATTAGGATCTGCACCACGTTCTCAAACTCTCTTCAGCTGTTGAAAACTAAGGAGAGGTCTTACCAAATTACTACGATCGAGCTCCTACCTCTCTACAGACTAAGACTACAGCCTCCCTTCAAACACAGTGATTTTGGCTATTGCATATGAAACCAGCTGATTTAGGTTAAGCTGAGCTCCTATTTTAGGTGAGATTCAAAAACAGAGAAATCGCATTATATGTAACAACAACAGTCTTGATTTTAAGTCTTTTACTATCTTTCTTGGGATCCAACTTCTTTGAAGTGTGTCATGTCCACAGTCATGTCCATATGACCAGGGCAAAGTAGAAGGGGCTGTTCAGAGTGTCATTTGCATCGCTTTGCCCGACAGCCCTCTCACAGCAGGGTTAGTTTCATTCTGCTGCAATCTAGTGACCTCTGCTCGCTCCCGAGTGATGTGCCCAGCCTCTTATGTTATTTTTCTGCTGTACCAAAGAAATGTCGAAGTATTTCAGCTTTTCTTTAAAGTAACTCAATTATTTTCCTCTGAAGTGTATTTCAGTACAGCAACCTGGTTGGCAGGTGGCCGTACAAGGTGCTATGACTGAACTGGATGTTGGGAATTTTTAAGGAAAGAAGTGTTGGAACTGGTGGTTCTATCTGAAACTAACAGCATCCCTGCCTCTCCTTGGATTTTCCCTGCACGTGGGGGAAATTATAGCATTCATTTGGGAAAGCTATTCAAGAGAATGTTTATTCTTGCAAACCCCACTGATACCTCGGTAATCTCCTCAGCCTTTGTCTCAGTAATTGTTACTTTTTATTCTCTCACATTAAATTATATAAACTAATTGTTGGAGCTGAGACACTACAACTGGCAGGCACCTCACTGCCTATGTCTATCCGTGTGGTGTTTTCACCTTGCAGAAACTCTTCAGAAGGCTGTGTGCCTCAGCCTCAATTAGGAATTGTTTTGCCTGGCTGGTTTTGGATCAGAATTCACTATCTTATTGCATGTTGAGACATGTTAAATTTGCATCTGGATCAAGAGCTATTGAATGGACTGTGAGACTGCTTAGAATGTAAATAATGAGCTTTGTGTCATACATAGTGCTAACTTATATTTTAAAGAATTACTAGTATGGAGAACATTGCGGTAAAATGTGTACTTAAACATAAATACTAAAAATTTTATGTTGAAATCCATATATTGATTCCTAAGTACATGATCCGATATCCTCTGTGCGTTCTGTGCCTGGTCTGTATTTCTGAGTGAGGCTTTCATTCAAACTAGAAGTATGAGCTGGTCCTTAATAATTATTATTTTTTTATATAAAATATTAAGGAGAAGGAAAAAAAAAAATCTTTATTTTCCTTTGTGTATCCACCATCCTCCAGAACGAAGTGTATGAGAACTTTCCTAAGAAGGAAGAACAAGCATCCAAATTAAGAGTAGAGTTTTTTACCTGGTTTCAGGTTGCAGTAAAATGTTATCATCTTAGCTGAAGTGATAGGGGTCAGTTGCTTAATTCAGAAAAGCGTGGTATCTAATTAAATGTGTCACTTGGTATGCTGTAATTGTCACTTATTGCCACAGAAGGGCCAAGGAGTGGAACATAATGTAGTAGACTTAGTCACCCATCAAGTTTAACTCAACTAACTTAAGAGATAAAGGGTACTTACAGGTGGAACATGCCATTTCTTGTGTTTATATAAGTTATGTGATAGTTAAATTATTATGAAAAAACACTATTTCTGTGATAATGCCTTTTGGTACATCATGAAAAATAGCATAGCATTGTTACCAGTGCAATGTCAAAGGACTTTTAACTTCAAGGACTTGGTATAAGAATAGATAAAAAAATAAAGACGGTATGAAGAGGAGCACGTAGACACCATGAGTACAGGCAATCTCTTTTGCATCATCTACCTTAGGCCTTTAATGTAGCTGGCTGGTCTCTCTGGCATTTTCCTTGCAGAAATGAGGTGTAAGTAGGGGGTCTCCAGAAGCAGTCCACATGCCTAGAACAGCCTATTATTCAGAATAACCTTTCCAAAACCCTTAGTTGCTCTCCATTCTTTCTAAGGAAACCCATGGAGACTAGCAGGTGAGCTAAGTTCTGTACCTACAGTTAGATCGGATGAGTCTGCTTGTAACTAAAATGATGCAACTCTGCAAATGTGAACTTAGGTGTCCTTGAGGATGTCGTGTGCCCAAAAGGCTAACAAGATGTCAAAGAGTCCATAGTCAAAATTTCTCTTTTGGGTGCATGTCAAAGATCAGGCAGATGTAGTGAGGGAGATTAATTCAAGGACCTTGAAGTCTGCCTGTTGTATCGCTGTTTCTTCCACACATGGCAGCAGAATCGTGTTTTGCTTTTAGAAAAGTGAAAGTCAGCGGCATGCTGGTTTCTGCTGCAGTACTGAAACACACTGTTGCTTTAATTCTTTATACTTAAAATGTAGCTACTTTTATTCCTAGAGACGGGAGTACTTTGAAGGAAAATTAATACTTCTTTAATATCAGTTTGCAGAGTTCTTTTGGGATGACAGGTAGTACTTAAAAAGACAGGATTTTTCCCCCTTTTTTATTTTAGTGTAATGAAAAATCAGAATTACATTCACATTCTAAAGTGACTGAAACAAAATATTATGAAACCTGAAAACATGATCAACAGAAAAAATAAAACTTGTTTAGTATTTAGTAAAAGACTCCCAAAGTCTGTCAAGAATAAAATAAACACTGCTATTGATTTTAAGCAAATATAACTCATGATTTCAACTATTTTGTACAGCATTCGTGCAGTGAAGTTAGGTTGCTTTTTGAGAAGATAATAAGTGACTATTTCACTCCGATGTTAAGGAAAAGCAGATATAAATAAGATTTTTTTTCATGCAGAATAACATATTTTTGGAAAATGTACGACTATTGTAGATGTGAAAAGGGGAGGGGAAACCTCCTAAGCATGCCTTACACTGAAAAATGCTGTTGATCTGGTAAGCTGCAGCAATTTTGCTGTTTGTTTTTATTAAACGCCCTTTATTAGGTTCTTTGTGTTTCAGAGAGATATAAGGCACAACATAGTTGTAGTTTCAGTCTTCTAATTGACTCTGATATTTTTTTTTGTTGAGAAGCCTTCATTAAAGGGAAATGATTTTGCAGTTGATACCTTATGATTTGTTATAATGCAAATAACATTTAGCACGTCTTGAAGACTGTCTGAAGAATTCCCACAAGCTTCCTAGCAAATGTCATCTTACTTCTGAATTGAGTGAAGCACTGCCTTCCTTTTGCTTTCCTGCAATTTGTCATGCTTCATACTCTGCTAAATCTGCCAATTTTCATTGTCCTCACTGACAACAGCTGTCAGTATGCCATTTATGTCTTCAGAACTCTTGGTGGCAGCATCCTCTAAGTTACAGGACTGAAATGCAACCTGAGCCACTTACAAGTTTAGATCTGTGTGACTTCTTGCTGTATCATTCTCGAAAAAAACAAACCACCACAAAATCCCTTAGTTGCCCTAGAAAGGAGAAGACAGCTGAGTGTGACAAAGGGGTCAACAGACGCAATACGGTCATTATTTTCTCCTGTGCTGCTTTGAAGAACTGGTGATGGCAGAGGAGTGATGGAATTAAAATTATTTAGAGAAGCGCACATGTGAAGAATCTAATCACTGTGAAGAGACAGGGTGCAGGCCAGCTAAATATTTTTCTTTTGTTAGCTACAGAGCTGAGTAGATGCTTTGCTTTGTACATCCTGATTTATTACAAACTCATGACTGCTTCTGAATACTTCCCAAACCTAAAAGAAGATACAAATTGTGGGCATTTCCCACCCTTGAGAATGGAGTTGGGGATCATTTTTAGTCTTCCATGAGAGAAGTTCACTCAATGTAGTTACTCTATACCTATTTTTTTTTTCAGGACAATGAAAAATCAGAATTACATTCAGATTCTAAAGCCATTTAGACTAAATATTATGAAAGCTGAAAACATGATCAACAGACAAAACAAAACCTGTTCAGTAAAAGACCCCCCCAAATCTGTCACCCCCCCGCATTGATGTTAAACAAATGTAGATCATGGTTACAACTCGTTCAATTATTAAGCTGGGGAAGTTACTTTGCAGCTTTTTTATTTAATTTTTTGTTTAATTTGGGACATTAAGGAATTTCTTATGAATTGCAACCTCTCATTAAGTTTGTATTTGCTATAGATACTGTAATTCAGTCAACATTTATCCAACTGCCACCCACTGTTTTAAAGAGTTGGATAAGTTACTACCATCTTCCTGATCTGTTGTTATATGGGATAACTCCAAGGAGGGTTTTGGTTTCTCAGAGCTATTTTAGTCAGGTTTTTCATTTGAAATAATGCAAAAGGATGATGATTCTGGTCATTAATTTTATCTAAAGTAAGAATATTTGATTTAGTAATGAGAAGGAGTTCCAATTTGAAGCATATTTTAAATACTTATTTTTTATTATTATCACTGTTTACTGTCTTTTTATGGGTTTGGTAATTTTCATTGTAAGTAAAGGCAAAGAATTCAAAAGGCAATGAAAAATTATTTTTTTATATTTTAAAATGAAAACATTTATTGACAACATAGTCCCATGAAATCTTTTCAAGTGAAAAAAAAAAAGTTACATTGATTAATGTCAAATAATACTTGTTATCTGGAATATTTTAAAAATAACTTGAATATTCACCTTGAAGTAGAATAACATAATAATTCAAGTGACACTTTGGATATTTGGGATGCTTATAATTCATGCAGAAAGGCCAATGGGGTCTGTGAACTGTTCTACTTGACAGTTGTTAAGGAGCTGGTGGGGGTTCAGTGGCAGTATGAAATGCTTTCTGGCAATACTTCTTCCCACAGAGATGCTGTGAGTCTTCTCCTATGCTAAGACAAACACGGCCAGGTCTCGGTAGCTCTATAGAGAACCATTAATAGTTTATGATCTTCTTAAATTATATTTCTATGGGTGTTTTTAAGAAGTGGAAGAAAATCAGATGGATATGGATTAGTGTGAATTACTGGGTTTATGACTCTGGACATTCTGGTCCACCACAGTTTATTGTGATTACTTGTAAGATGCTTCATGCAGAAGGTTTATTATGTCTAACCATTATGATGGCACTATACACTAAGCTTGTATTTAGGGATTAAAAAAAATCCCAATGAAGCGACTATAGTCTGAATTAGTAACCCCCCCATCAGTTAGACCGGGTGTCTGGAGACAGCAGCCCTGGAGCTATTAGCTTAGTCTGCTACGGAGTTTGCTGCAGGGTGGTGTTTTAGCAGCACTTTTTCTGGATGAAGAGTTTATAACGCTGTTGGGCTCAAGTTGCTTTGGGCTGCAGGTGCAATTCCACCCTTAGGCAATCTAGTTTGTTGTTAAACTTTCTTTTCTACTGAAAGGTATTTGGAGGACTGTCACATTGCCAGTGTAGCTGCGAAGGGTGGAATGGTCACGAGAAGTGGTCAGGCATGGTGTAAGGAGTCTCCGGCTGCTGGGGATGGATGGTCCAAACAAGTGGTTTTGGGCTGTCTTAATAGATTGTGACTTTGCACTGAGCAGGGAAGGTAATTCTGCTGAGTTAGATTGGTATGGAAGTTTCGATAATAGTTTGCCTGTAACTTTTAGAGTTGTCAGTATGGATGTTTTCTACTGCCTTTAGGTATGGTCTCTAATTGGACACACTGATGTTATATAATAGTTTATATAGTTTACTTTGATTAGATTTTAGAGAACAACAGAACACATCTACAATAACTCTCTCTCTATCAATAATTTTTACAGTCCTTTCTGGCTGTGATGTCTTTATGAATACCCAGAAGTACTTCCTTACGTGTCCACAGACATGGATGGCTACATTTCAGCAACTGCCACCTGAGTAAACTTTTAATTGATTACCAAGATTTAGCTTTGCTCGAAAAGTTCTTTAAGGGATGCAACCCAGTTGCTTATTTAGTTCACTTCCAGACAGGTTTTGAGCTCTGCTGTTGAAACCTGTTAAAAGTACCCAAGCCAGAAAATTCGGCAGTACTCGGGGGCTTCCATCCAAGCTGCAGTCTCTGTATTGTGGTAGCGGTATGCTGAAGTGTTGGTGATCAGGAGGTGTACCTGGTAATAAATTGAACTGTCTTGTGAATAATGTTTGTGTGAGGGCAGGACCACACCATCAACGGAAATCGTCTTTAGTTATGTTTTTTGCCATTTCACCAATGCAGCCTCTGTTATCTGCGGACGATGTGGTTTTCTCTCGCCTCAGAAAAATATCATTAGCTCATGCTACAGCAGCTTGTGCTTTTGGGGTTTTTTTTGATACCTCCAGTTTATCAGCCAGAAATGAGGATTAGCATGCATAATCTACTGGATTCCATAAAGGTCAAACACAGTGTCACCCAAAATCTCAATACATCCTGCATAGCCTTCCCTTGCTGCTGTTAGGAGGAGGAGTAATGCCTTCCTCATCTCAGGGACTGAGATAACAGAGGCCTATCACCTTGGCATCTGGGTCCTGCTGTGCATTCCAGAGTATAATAATCTCTGCATTTAGCTCTTCTTTCATATGCATTTTTGAAAGAGCTTTGCACAGATGGGTATGAGTTTTTATCCACATTTCTTGGTGCTTTAGTATAGTTACATCAGGAGGAGTAATTATTTCTATCAGCAAGATTGTGACAGCCACCACATATTATGGAAATTTTCTTCATTGAAACTTTAATTTTTTTTCCCTTTTGTTTGATTCTCATAGCAACACAAAGAATAGTTTAGAAATATAATTGCAATCTCTAGAAGAAATATAACCAGACTGGCTATGAAGCTGAATCGCATTAGAGCACTGGGAATAAAGCCACCTATAAAAGAAAATGAGCAGAAAGAAAATCACAGCTTGAGCAGTTGTCATTTGTCAAGAAAGGGGAATCTGTGCTGAACCACCAGCAATCGGCCACTCAGGAGGAAAGTCATTTTGACAGTGATGGCTTGTAGCCTGCCAGTGTTAGAAAACTCACAAGGCAGTTCTTTAAAAGCAGCGATTACTTCATTATTGAGCACATGGTGTATAAATAATGCGTAACTGCGTTTGTCTAGCGCATTTTATCTTGTATGGGATTGTGTCAACCAGTTGTACAGAGTACTAATATGGTTAAACTCAGTTAAGTCCTTTAACGATCAGCACAACCTTTCCTGAAGTCAAGCACATCTGTGCTTTGCCAAACAACAAACCTGGCTGCTTCTAAGGAATTGAAAATGAGGTATTGATACAGTTATAACATTCTCAGGAAAATCTTTGTAAAAGTTCAAGTTACTTTATTTAATGAATGCATTAATTCATGACACAACTCTTTTAATCCCTCATGTTTTCTCAACACTGTGCTCACTGAATTGCACTTAGGTATGTTACACTTCCAGGTATTTTTCTCTTATCCTTTTTTTTTGGTTTGTGCAATGCAATCTGCAGTAACACAGTAACTGCTTGAAGAAATTATTAATAGTAGTTAACATTTCTGTATGTAGTATAATAGACCATTTTAAATTTTGTTAGTTGAAACTTATAGAAGTCTTGTGACAAAACACAATTAGAATTTTACTGGATTGAGACACAGAGGAGTTCACTTCTGAACCCTGTTCTTTAGATACACTTTATAAACCTAAAACATTCATGTTGACTAACATTCATTGACCCAACAATTCATGTCAGCACCTTTTTCACACCTCTGCATTGTGAGAAAAATGAAAAGTCACGTAAGGGTATTTTTCAAATATGAGATAAATGTAAATCTGCAAAAATATGAGATAGGAAAGTATGTGTGCATTTGTATTCCAATATTGTCACAGCGTGAAAATAGACATCTCAGACATCCCAGACATCCCAGAAATAAATGTAAATCATCTTAACTGCAATTGAGAGCTTTACATTTAAAACCAAAGCGTATTTTAGATTGGAAAAAGAGGAGAGTAACCTTCTGACATTTGAGACTGCATAATTATCTTTTATTAGTATTTAATTGTAGTGCATGAGCATAGAGATATTACCTAGAACTAATTACTGCTTAAAACCAGAGGTAGGATTTGTTGAATGATTTTATATCTGCAATTTCAAAATAATTGGCTTGTCTATGAAAATATGCGTTTTCTTATGCGGTGTAATAGAATTATTAAATACTACTTTAAAGATTATTTAAACTCTGTCAGATGTTTTCTTGCAAAATCTTGCAAGACAATCCTTAATGTGGAAAAGACTGTGCTGAATAGATGGCCTCTGTATTTATGTCCATGTAAGCAGTAACAAGAAGGTTTTCAAATTAATAAATTCCTTACTGATTTTGATCATCCTGGAATGACTGAGGCCAAGAGGTGAGGAGGTGGTGAGGAGCACCTTTACAGCGTTTCACATTTCTGCCACTCTCTTTAAGAACTCTCTAGTGTCAAAATGGAAGGAGTAAATTTCCTCCCCGCCCCAGACACACAGTGGATGTTTCAACCCTGATAATTGATGGAGAACTTCATCAAAAGGGACAGTTCCTGTGATGCTGTCCCATACTAATCCCAGCTGCTGCTATTTCTGCCGGTGCTGGTTCATTCGCACTGTTTTTAGTGATTGCTATAGGGACATCATGTCTGTAAAAAGGAAAGGTGAGTAAATTTATTTTGAGAGGTAGGAAAGTGATCTCATAGCAGCTCATGAACTTGTGGATCTTGCCGTGGGAATTTGGGACCATTGGGAAGAGGTGGTTTTAAAGGGTTAAAACATATATGTTATATACTCCATGAAGCAAGACCAGAGGTGCAGGATTTGTAGGGAAAGGTAGTAATTTTTTAATTAAATAGCTGACTTGATTGAAAAAGTGATAAGCATTTGAGCTTCACATTCTTCTATCTGAGAGCAGATTGCTTCTTCTCCACCAACACCAGTTTTTCTCAAAAAAAAAAACAACGAACCAACAAAAAAAGAATCTGCCTCTACTGATAATTTTAAACACAATTTTTAATTATTTTTTTTAAGCTCAAAGTGCTTTATTTTGTGAGATCTAAGTGGGGACAAGAGCAAAATTTATTTCTATGTTTGATGAGAAAGCTTGATTTATTCAGAGTGAATTAGAAGAATCTGAACATCTATACCTTATTTGAAATAGTGTCATGGTATAGTTTATCTAAGTTTTAAATTGTAAATTAACAATTAAATTAAACATAGCATCATGTAATTACTTCAGGAGTTGTCATCTTACCTCCACGAATTGCTGAGCCTTTACTTTAGACAAGTTTGATGATACTTCGTGTTTTCTCTGTCTTTGCTACTGTCTAGACTGAAAGTGTAGAAGCTGGAAACAGAGGGAGGAACAGTGGTGGAAAGGTGACAGCAACATTTCTGTATGAAACAGTGGCCATTTGTGTCAGACACACAAAGCCGTGCGTTCGAGCTGCAGTCATCTCTGATCCTTCTACACATCAAGGCAAGCAGCTCATGTCTGACTTTTTCTTGGTCAAGTTTGTGCCCTTCACTGGATGTGTGATGTTTAGTATGTGATCTTAGCTATGTTGGGTCTGATATTTTTTTCCTTTTGAGACTGAAGTTGGAGGGGATCAGTGGCTGTATCTCTGAACTCAGTAGAGGTGGCACTAATTGTTGGCTTAGGTCCTTCTCTTGCCATCGTTTTGTATGTTGGCGTGCAGTAAAATCATGTATTTTGGTGCTATTTGGGAACTTGGAATCATAACCTTTTCGGTGAACTGACTGAGAACTGCATTTAACATCCTATTTACTCAGGCAGAAGTCACTGCACCATCATTGTTGGTAACTTTAAAGCTGTTTCAGCCATTTAAAAAAAAAATAAAATGGTTTATATTAAGAAATACTTAAAAATAAGGCTTTTCATCTACACAGTAAGAAGGTAGTGTTTAAGAGCTTTTAACTGCTTTCAATTGCAATATGTGACATTGAAGCAGAGCTTGGCTGAATTGAGCTGACAGTAGTCAAGAAAAGTGAAGTGATGCCCAGCAAGCCATGGGGCTGACCAGGATATGAATTTCTGCAGCAAGTGACTTCAAAGAGGTGAATTTCAGCAGACAAAGTAAATTTCTTTAATCGGTTTTAAATACTATTTGCAAGACATCTTTAAAGATGGACGTTTGACATTAAACCAAAGCAGTATTTTACTTTAAAGTGCCTGAAGTCCTCTGAAAGAAAACCTACAACCTAAAAAAACATCTATGGAAAATGGCAGGATATGAGCAAAAATAAAATGCATAATTTTGGTATTTCAGTGTAAATGGTGTTGATTTACAGCATTTTTACATTGATAAAAG
This sequence comes from Cuculus canorus, assembly GCF_017976375.1. NCBI lineage: Eukaryota > Metazoa > Chordata > Aves > Cuculiformes > Cuculidae > Cuculus > Cuculus canorus. Next base: position 21,707,340 of record NC_071409.1, read on the forward strand.
ACAAAAATGAGAAGGAAAGAGGAAAAATTAGTTCTTAAGAACTAAGTTTTCTCATATTTAGTCATAATCACTTGTGACAAAAGAAGAGTGTTTTCATTTCTGGAAGTTATTCCAGACAGAAGTAAAGTAGTAGAAAATTTGTGTTTGATCAAGGTATCAATTCTTATTTTATTATGAACTTTTTTTATTTTAGCCACTCATTACAGGCCAATGAAAAAGGAGCAAAGAGCAAGTTAAGCAGAAAGGAATGGCACTCAATATCAAGTGGTATTTATGGTTGAAATGATCTAAAGTAAAATCCTCAGTTATAGAGTATTTCACTGGCAGAACTTGGTGAGCATCTTGCATCACACAGCTTGTGTTTTAAACAGCTAGAAGAACTACCTTGCTACCATTTAGAAAGTAGAAAACTACCACTGTGCAAAAGTGGAAAATACCCGCTATTATGCTGGTAGAGCTATGAGGACACACTTGCTAGAAAAAATAGCTATGGGCCTTGTTCAGTTGAAATTGATGAAGTTATGCTGCATAACCTGGGGAAAACCAGTTGTGAATTCAGTCTCAAATACTTCATAGAAAATCTTGGGTGTTGTGAGAAAGATGTGTTTTTAGCTAAGGATTTAATATTTTATACAGTGACTCTTAGTATTCAAGTCACCACTCATAAAGGCATCATAAAATTTGGGCTACAGAATTCTGTTTTTATCTGCTTTCTTATTTAACCATTTGAACATGTAGTAATTTATTTAAGTCATTTCTAATTGCTTGGCTTTGACTGTTATTCTTAGGCATAAGTGGTGTCGTCAACTTCTGTTGATAGTTACTTAGGACTGAGAGGTTAAGACCTTTCAAGAAGTAAGTCTATAGACTTGAATCTCTTTTGGGTTAGAAAGGAACTGAATATAGGTACTCTTACGCCTCTGACTGAGCAGCCAGAGAAACAGAAGATGGTATTTTCTCACGCAGCTTCTTTGTGATGTTTTTTTTTTTGGCTATTTGAGGAAAAAATAGGATAGGATGAGAGAATTGTGGTATTTATCTTCAGTTAGGTTTTAGGTTTCTGATTTTTTTAAACCCTGTTGCATGTGTCCTTTCATGAATTTATCCAAGCGACACCAGAAATTTGGTATATTTAAAGCATAACCTTGAAATATCATTAAAAGTGAATTTTGGAACTAAGGAACCTTACCTGGAAAATTTACCCTGGGACAAGTGTCAGGAAAAATTAAGATTTGCAGACAAAGTGTGCTGAGGTGCAGAGTCATTTTGGGAAACCATTTTTTTTTTTTGTCAGCAAAGAAAATGCGACAGAGATAACAGTTGATTGCTTTTCACTGTGCAATAAAGTTTAGTTTTTCAAATTCCTTGGTAGCTGCTATCTTCATTAAAGATTTTTAGTGAGCAAATGCAGCTAACCATGCTTTTATTCTGAGTTAAGTGGGAGTTATTAAAACAGTCGTCTTGAAGTTTTTGTAAAATACAAAAGATATAAATAATCGAGGTTTTGTATAAGTTAGGAGTAGTAAGTGTAGGAAAATATTCTATCTTAATAATAGGCTTAACAAGGGAAGGCAATAAATCATTTCTAATTACTAGTCTTGTTGATTATATGTTTCCTCATTCTAATCTTCCAAATTGCATCTTAAGCTCAGAGTTCTTTGTAAATGAGATTGCTTTTCGTCTTCTTGCATTTTGTAGGATGTGTCACATTGCAGAAAGACATGCACGTCCATCAAAATCACTTTCCTCCCTTTTGGATCACGATCAACATATTGTTGAAAAAGGTGGAGGACTTTCTACTGCCATCTGGAATATTACTATTGTACGGCTGGCTTCAGTTATTTTAAAGGAAAAAACAGACCAAATGGATGCTTGTTGTGGCCAGTCTGTCAAATTAAATGTTGTTTACTTTACTGTGTCTGATCGGTTTGAAGTCTGTCGTTCAGTTTCCATATATAAAAAAGATTATTGAAAACTTAAGTCTTTGAGAATGATGTAGAAAAAAATGAGGTAGAGTTGCTGAAAGATTCATCTCCTTAGGAAAACACCTAGTAAAGAAATCTAAATAGATAATGGTAACTTTCTTTTCCTGAAAATTGAATTTGGTGGTCTTCTATTTTTATCTAGCCCTAGGGACTAGTGAATAACTAGTGGAAGAGAGCTTGTGATCTCTGTTTTACACCTTCCAGTGTGTGGTCCACCTTGCTGGCCTGTCTGAACACACTGAGTAGGAGGGATAAATACACTCAATGATCCAGCATGTTGGGAAACTATGTGGCTAAGAAGTAGGAGACATAGCCAAAATCGAGTGGTCGTATGGCTCTGCTTCCTGTCTAACTGCTATGTTATCACTTACCATATGGAATTTAAAAAAAGACAAAGCCACAAAGCAGTATTGTGCTTAGGCACAGTATTTCTGAGTCACACTGCTTTCTTGGTGCTTCTCTGAGGGCTACAGATTATATACTCATACCTAGGAATCTGCATAAAAGCGTGCTTCAGTCTTAAGTGTATACAATGGGATACCTTTACTTTTCTTATAGCTGTTTGCTGCTACACTGGCAGAAAGTTTGGTCCGGTAGTATGAATAACTGCAAAAAGAAACAAACCTCCTGTTTTTGCAACCCTGGCCGCTCTAGGCCACTTGCTGCCATAACTAGTCATTTAAATGAAGTAATTTTTTTAATTGCTTGAAGTGATTTTAGCTCTAGTGAGAGCGACGAGGTGACAGCAGTTAGGTGAGCATTTTCTGCCTGCAGTCGTGGGCTGGCAGTGATAACCGGCACAGGGTGCTCTAGCTGTCCATCCCCTGAACTGCCGAGGCTGCATTTAGGAGCGTGGGCTGCTGCTCTGACCCAGACCTTGCCAATCTTGACAGGAGTTGCAGAACTGTGGACACCTGGTCCTTAGGAACTGCACTCGGATCAAATGCTGGTTTCACTTGAGTCATTATACAGCCGTCAGAGTGGTAATGACTTCTGCTTTTAATTATGTGTTTTAAAATCACAGGGCTGTACTCTGCAGCTGTTGAAGCTTAGTGTCTTCTGATGGTTGTAGTTTTAGATGCTCCACTGGTAGTCTGTTCTCTCAAGATGGGGACCTTACTGGAGGCTGCTGTTGGCAATTATTCTGATTTGATGGCGGTGCAGACAGAATTGCCATCACTTTTGCACTAAGCTTATCTATCTATCTATCTATCTATCTATCTATCTATCTATCTATCTACCTACCTACCTACCTACCTACCTATCTACCTACCTATCTATCTACCTACGTGTTTATCTGTTTATCTATCTATCTATCTATCTATCATTTATCTGTTTATCTATCTGTCTATCTATCTATCTATCTATCTAATCTGCTGTTGTTCATGAAGTTCACTTACCTATGGAAAATTATTCTGGAAACCCCATAACAATTGCACTATAATACTGTGTGGCTGTACTCTGCACTCTGTTTATGGGAACCCAATATATATTTGCTACAGTACCGTGCCGTATATCCCAACAGAAGATGATTCTTTTGGAATCAATACAGTGGTCAGGCTCTGGTGTGTTTCACAGTCATATGAATATCAGAGATTAAGTTTGGTGGCTGTTGCTTTCAGCTGGCGAGTGATGGAAGCAGTAGAGGGACAACATACCAGATGCCAGAGGAAAGAGCATCTTCCTCACAGTTGACGATACCTCTGGCCGGCACCCAGAAAGACACTGGTGAGCTCTGCAAGAGCTGCCTCCAGCCTTGCCCAGCTGTGGAAATGGCTGTTGCCTCTTGTCCTTAAGGGAAAGAATAAGTAAAGAGTGGAAAATTAGAATGTCATGGATGATAATTGGTCCTTAACTAGTTTTAATTTAATTTTTTTTAATTAAATATTTAGGCTAGCATAAGAAGAAGACAGTAAGCAAATAACAATGCTTCATGACTTGCAGGTGATTTAGGGAATATGCTTTGCAAACTATGAAATTACAAGTAGAACAGACCGATTTAATCATTTTTGTGCAAATGATTGAGTCTATCTGTGGTGTAGTGGCTTAATAGATATTAAAAGCAGAGATTTGAAGGTATTATTTTATTGATTTCACCTAATTTATGTTTTTCAATCAGAAATAGGGTTTATTTTCCATGGGAGCAATGATGGTGAGAAAGTACTTATAAAGATGTTTAATGAAGTTAGATGTTTGATGGTAGAAGCTGGGAACTATAGCATATGGTGTCTTAGGTTAATCAGAAACATATCAGTGAAGGATTTACAAAGCTTTTTAAAGTTTTTTTTTCCTTTTCATGTTTAAGAGAACCGTTATGCATGTCTTCACCTCTGACTTTGTTCACACAACTGGTTTAATGCAGCCTATAGTAGTGCTGAAAGAAAATATTTGCAGCAATGTTTCTAAAGCATTTTGTCATTGATATGACCAAGTCTCCAGTCATGCCAATAAACCCAAAATAATCTGTTGAAATATTTCCCATTTTCTCTCCAAGCTACCGTGACTAAATGTCTTGAAACAGCCTAGTATAAATATCACAGATAAAGCCTGCAGTATGGGCAGGTAAAGATAGTATGAGGGCACTGAGTAGCTGACATTGTCTCCATTTGCCCTATTCTATGCTCAGTATTCAAACCACTGTTTTGTGAGGAATCTTTAGCCTTTGAAGTAGATGTGATATTATGAATTTGAAGAAGCAATCATTTGTCTCAGAAATCTCACCCATTACTCTGAGTCTTGTCGTCTTGTAACTGCATAGTATATATTTAAAGAGAAATTGTCTTACAATAAGGCATTATTAGGAACATGAGCCCCCAAACAAGTTACTAGAAATTAAGGAAAGGTTGAAATATGTTGACTGGGTGTATCAGTTGCTTTGCTTTAACAGCTCTAGGCAGAATCTTACCCCTTCTGCTGTAGAAACAGTAAGCTACACTTCTTCCATTGTATTGAGGGTATGTAAGGGCATAAACTGGAATAGCTGGGAATAATTCTCAGTGTGATTTCCTGGGAACTCTACTGTCTGCTTGTTCTCAGTGGTAGTTTCTCTCCCACAAAGTTTTGGGAGTTTTTAAGCTAAAATGCATGTGAATGACAATCCAAAAGTAATTATTTTCTCTATAAGAAGACTCATGCAGTAAAGTGTTAAAAGGAGATACTTTTGAGCAGCCTTTCTAATGACTACGTAAATTTCTTTTGTGCATTTCTTCGACTCGCGTGAGTATTTGTGACTGGAATTTGTGTTCTGTTAGGGAGTGGAGAAGGAAATAGGTTGTGAAAAGTCATTAATTCTGACACAGCTTGTAGTGAAAACTAGGTGGCAATGGAAGGTTGTTGGATGAGTGCAAAAAATTTTCCTACTGCAAACCATGGTGGAAGAAGATTCTCAACGTATCTGTTGTCTGGAAGTCAGAGACTCCTCTTAGACTGGAAACATGTAAAAATTCCTCAGCATGGGTGTACAACACTCTAAAGAAACGCATCTGATTTTAGATTTTTTTTTTTTGTCTGAGCAGCTGGACTTTTCCTAAGTCATTGTGTTCCTGTGTGCATAGTCTCAGAAAGGCGTTAACAATTTGTATGCTCCTGTCTGTGCCATGAAGCTCCAGGCAAAACGCCTCCAGCATTCCCATGGGGCAGTGGTACTCTGTGTGGTGCCCAAAAGGCCCATAACGTATTTGCTGATGAATTTTGAATATTTACAACTTCACAAATATGACCCAGTATGAAGATGATGACATTGAGATATTTCATATAATCTAATAATTTCATTCTTTGATTGTCCCAACATTTTGAATTAAGGTAGTCTTTACTTAGTTATCATTCAAAAATTGTCTTAATGTAGGAACAAGAGAAACAACATCCTCACAGATATTTGTCGGTAAAATTTGCACTAAAGCACTAAGCAGAGCAAAATTTGAGAAAATAAAACTAGATTTTGGGACACCTCAGAGGGTTCTTTTCCGTTTTCAATCCGGGCAAGTTACATACTAGGACTTGCAAGTCTAAAAACAAATTAAGCAAATCACAGGAGTAGGGAAGCACAAGGTAAAATTGCTGTCAACAGAAAGTATGTGTTATTCACATAAATGTCTAGAAGTCCTTTCAGAGCTCAGTTAAAAAAAAAATGCTATAATAATCAACTAAGTTATCAGCTTTATAATGCACCAGTCACATGGCTTTTTTGTTTCAAATAGTATTTAGTAGTGATCAGAATAACTAAGACAGAGCTCAACATAATAACTAGATCTCTTCTGTTTGGTGTCCTGGAGTCTTACATTTAGTAGAATAGTTTCACCACAAATGATATTTTAACTCTGGCTGAGTCACATTTTAATTAAAGTTTAAATTTTCTAACTAAGCTATCATTATAGAAAGATCACTGAAGTTCACTTCCATCATGTGAGCTGTAGCATTCTGGAGGTGCCTAGCTTGATGGAGAATGATGAAATTAATGTCAAAACTCTTGTTTTATTGCCTTAGAGAGGAGGGAGTATTCACAGATAAAGCAAATTTCATAACATGGCCTAAATAATATAATCATACTATGAAAAAAGGAGGAGAGGGGAGATTTTTCAAGAGTGTTTTTTTTTGCCTTTTATGTAGAAATGAATGAAGGTCTGTTAAAAAAGTGGAGCAAGTTGACATAACTGATATTTGTAACAGAGGACACGGTGGATTTAAGATCTCTGAGTGGTCAACTGTAATTTTTTGAAGGTATCCTGTTACTTACCCAAATTAATCCTAAAGACTTCCTCTATTATATTATTTGTGAATATTGTGTTGAGATCAGTGGTATTTTCTGGTGTGTCCAAGTGTGTTTCATTTATGCCTAAGTTTTGATTGCTTGATAGTTAACGACAAACTGTGTCTACACAAATGTCTTGTAATAATCTGGATACTTGACTTGAGAATTAAGGTAATATACAATTTAAAAGTATCCTAGGTATGGAGAAAGACAAACTCTTGCTTTTATTGCTTTGGCTTCATGTCTGCCTTTTTCTATACTTTCTGGTCACTATTATACTGTTAATGGGTATAAAGTTGTAGGTCTCAGACCAAATTTCCTTAGCTAGATGGTGTTACCTGTTCGACTTCACATCATTTCTACTGATCTGTTCTTTGAGAGTAAAATGGAAACGCTTTTGATATTGCATTTGAACTCAGATTTGACCTAGAGCTTAGGAGAATTGAGGGCTCTTATCTGCCTGAGTAAAGAGCATCAGAGAGTGAAAAAGACTTACAGTTGTTACATTTTGTTCTTTCCCCCTTTTCTTTTACCTATGATAAGTCGGTGTCATTAATATGAAAGAGAAGTTTCTATAATCCCCATTTTTCTCATGGGAGAATGCAGGAAGAGCTTTCAAGAATTCAGCATCCAGTGGCAGACATTTGGTGCTAGGACAGAGGTACAGATAATGTTACTACATCCCTACAGGTTGAACTAGGTAGTTCTGCAAAGACTTCACTGGTGCTACAAACACTTAACAAAGAAAATGGTGATGGCTTTATTACAACCTGTAACATGTCCATTTTGTAGTGCTGGTGTATGGTCTTCTTTAGGGTCTGTACTCACTTTCTGGTGGAAATAAGTTCTAGAAATTCTAGTTAACAAATTCATGTCTCCTTCTGAACTACCTGAAGACCTTTATGACCTCTTATGCTGTACGATATGTTGGAGACACTCTGGAGTTTGCTCGTCCAACACTATCAGTGTGGTTACTTACTCAGGATAAAGTAATCTTTTGGGGGAGGAAAGTCCGGAGTTTTGGACTAAGCTTGCAACAACTCTGTAATCCAAACAATAACTTAAAACACAGTTATATCTTAGGCCTCAGGTCTGTTAGTCTAGTGTGTAGCTTCTAGTCATGTACTTTGAGTCTTGCATACAAATTACATACGTGTCCACGTCTGTGGTAATAACAGGTAATTGTGGAGTGTCTTCTGTTAATCATGTTCCCTGATTAGCCTTTGTGGTAAATTTGTTCTTTGGCAAGTTAATATAACTACAGAGTTTTAAGCACTGTAATTTTGTTATTACAATTAGACTAATGAAGTATAACTTCACATCACTTTTCGCAAATGTGAACTTCAGCTTCCAGTGGCGCTCACCTCTCCGTCCTAACCAAAGCAATTACATTGAGTTATACTTCATACGTTTGGCACTCAATTACTTCCAGAGAGCAGCTGCAAAAGTCATTGTCTTATGCCAGAGTAATCTATATAATGCAACTCTACTGTATTTATTAACTCTAGCTCTTTTTGGTAACAATTCCAGCTCTATTGGCCTCTTTACTTTGGGTTTCTCTGCCTAACGCATCTCAAAATCATAAAGCTTTGAGAAGAAGTGCTCAATAATTGTGTATATTGTAAGCGGAGAAAAATCTCATTAAAATTGAAGAGTTATTTGTGGATGTTGTAAAAGAAAGAAATATGTAGCTGGAGTTCACTGCATCATTATTTTAATTTATATTCGGCTTGGACTCACATACTAGAAGGGCAGTCTGGGTCATGCCTACAGGTATTTAATGGTAGCTCTTGCTGTTTAATCAGGAGTGAAAAAGGTGCACTAACAGTGGATGTACACACACACATATATATGTTTTGCTGTGAAGGAGAAATAGTTACAAGATCCAGAATTCCCCAAGGCTCTTGGTACAGATTTTTTAATTTTTTTCAGTACTTGAGAAATTTGGTCAATTTTTTGTTACTGAAGTAAAACAGACGGATGGACAGAATTTAACAAAATGTCTTAACACAGATATGTTGGAGCATGAAAAGGGTGAAGTTGGCAATAATTCCAGATTAAATACCCTTTGATAGCTGTGTTCAACTATTCTGTGTCCTTATAACTTGACTGTAAATATGTTCATATACAAAGGATGAAAATCAAATATGAATAAAGGTTGAGTAATACTACAGATATGTAAAAAAATAAGAGAATGGGAGAGGGAATAATAGAATAACTATGAATCAATTGTAAATCTCAGTATTATAATATTCCTAGATTTCTTTACCTGTCAATGCAATTCTCCTGGACTCTCATCCTCTTTTTTCATACAAAATTGCATCTTTTAGTTATACTTACTAGGTGAATTGATCTACCTTCCAAAGACCTTCCTGCAGTGGCTCCTGAGAGAAGTTAAATGCATATATCAGATTTATCATGAAGAACTTGCAGAAGAGCAACAATTCTTTCCAAAATGCAGTTGTATTTGTTTGAAGTATGGAAGGTGGCCGATTTTCATACCATGAGGATTCAGCGTGGAGATATTTTGCAAGTGGTAAGTGTGCATTTAATATGTTATTTCCACCTTGTACTCCATTCTACCGGCTGTGTACAGCAACTTGCAACAAGCTCAGAGTTAACTTCTTTAGTAGGTCACTTCATCTCTGGGAGACAAAGAAGTGTTTTGAGGATGTGATCTTCATGGATGGGAAATTGTGTCCTTGGTTCTGTTCTAAGGAAACTAATTTTTATTGGATGAATGAGACAGAGCAGTGCATGAAATTTTAACTGCAGCTTAAATTATTGCTATAAACTATACACTTCAGTCTAAAAGATGGAAATATATTCCTCCAGTATATCTATTCACAGCTCCAGAGATTTTGAGAGTATCTAACAAAAGTTTATGAGAGAGAAAACTTCTTTTGTTTGCATTGTTTAAGACCAGAAGAGAGCATGTATCTTGACCTTATGTAAATGTCAGACCTCAGGAGTTCTTGAATTGTTCTTTGCTCGTAAGCAGAATAGATGTAGTCATTCCGTTACTGTTAGAATTGTTACGACTTCTGATCAGTTATACCAATAGTTCATTAACTTATTTATCTTTACCTCTAGGCTACTTTGCCATCCACAACCTCCGTCTAATTTTTCTATTGAATGACAAAATTCTGTTGTTAATATTTTGTTCTCAAAATTCACTTACCTTTCTGTGCAGAAGCCATAGAAGTGATAGTGGAAGTTTGTGAATAAAATGGTAGATATTCACATACTGCAAACTTTTCAGAAAATGGATACAAATAATTCATGCACATTAAATTACATTATTTGACAAATATAATTTGTGATCATAGAAGCTGAAACATAAAGCTAGTAGATAGTTAAATGTAATTAATAACTTTTGACAAGTAGACTAAAAAAATTGCCATCTGATTCTGTATTATGTCTTTTCACTTATTCATTGATGTAAACATCGGAGCACCTGTAACCTGAGTGATCATACGGTGTGCACAAGCATATGCTGTACCACCTGTGTGATCCGTTGCATTTCCAAACAAGCAGAGGTTTCCTGACTCTTGATTATATGCTGAGCAGTTTGTAACTTTGAAAACAGGATGTGCTTCTGAAAGATGGAGTAACAGAAAGAACAATATTGAAAATGTACACGTATGAATTTTCTTTCTGAGAGCAGTCATGAAACGCTTAATAAGTAATATTCAACTAGTCAGACTGCACCACTAATTTAACCATCCATAAGCTGTAATTAAGCAACACAGGCTGACAGGCAGTGCATTTCTATAAGCTTATTGCACATCTTGGATGCAATTTGAGGTAACTGAGCTTTCATACTGCTCTTTCTTTTTACTCTGGGCCCACAGATTCAGAATCTACTTCACTTTCAGCATTTCCTTACCTCTGCTTGGTGCGATTATATTTCCATTCTTTGCAAACAAAAGAAAACTCCAAAGTATTTAATATTTCTGGTGGTTTTTTTTGGTTTTTTTTTTTTTTTGTCTCAGAATTAAACTGGTTTATATGGCAATAAAAAAAACAGCCTCGAAAGCCACTGCATGAATCTGTGACATCCAAGGAATATAACAGCAAAGGAAGTTAAATACAGCTGGTGTTATACATTTCCCAGAGCTTCAATATAAAGATGTGTTTCCAAGGAGGAATACTGCTGACATACAATCCAGTTCACACATTTTACATATATACAGGAATATATATGTAGTGCCCTTCATTGAGAGCATCGTATAATGCTTTATAGCAAGGATGAATTACAAGCTGTGGATAGTAGCTTGACTACTGCATTTATAGGAGCTCTGAAGTTGAGAGCTGGAATTTAGGGAGTGCATAAAAAAGGGGAAGAGCCAGCAGTGTAGCATCCGAGACATGGGTAAATCCTTTCCCGGTAAGGTCAAGCTGCAACCTGTGCTGGCAAAATTGCACATCTGATGGAAAATCTGGGAGAGAAACAAGAAACTGGAGTCGTGGAGATGCCCTGATTTTTTTCCAAGTGATGAGTGAGGTAAGTGTAGAAGGAATGGGTGGATCCAGAAGTAGGAGTGGAGAAAAGTGTTGTAACCCCAAGGAAGATTTCAAAACACCTTGAAGCTGTGACTCTCTGGGACTTAAGCACGGTATAGCAGAAACACTGGTAAAGCCAACGGTGATGGGGTATTGTCTTTGCAAATACTAGAAAATTAGAATGGGGTATGGGTAGAGTTTGGAAAAAGCTAACCAAACAAGAAAATAAAACTACGGCTTATAAAAGACTTCAAATCTCTTACAGGCTACTCCTGAGTTGTTGAAAAGGCAGTGAGTTTTGGGGATGTTTCCTTAAGTTTACCTCTGCACTAGAATAAAACACATTACTGTCCATACCAATTTTAAGACTGAAAATCAGAGACTGAAAACCATCATAAAATAGTTTATGTTCTCAAAATTTTATAAGGGACCAAGACTATTTTCACTTGTTAAGTGTCTGTGGATTGTATGCAACAATAAATAGCCAGCTGGTTTAAGTGGGATTGTGTTTAAGTAGTTTGTGTTGAAGTTAACCAATTTCCTGTCTCTAGAGAGGAAAAACTAAACATACTGAAACTCCAGAAATGTGGATACACAATAACAAGTTCTGGATTAACTTGTTACTTTTATAGGGTACTGGATATGGTGTTATTAATGTCCCAAATCTGTGGCTTTTTTCATACCAAGCAGAGTAAAAGTCTTATATTTTTCTCTGCCTTTTTTTTCTTCTATAAATATTTTGCTTTAAACACTGGAAGTTAATGAGTTTAATAGAAAAAAAACAGTCAAATAGTAATGCTTTCCTTTGTCAGTTTAACGAATTGTTATAGAACACAAACCTTAAAGGTAAATATTACAATTTCTTAAGAAAAAATTAACAGATAACAAGCACAGGAGAACATTTAGATGATTATTTGGAGATATTGGAAGGAAAGAAGTTTCCCATTTAATATTTTGACAGGGATAGAAAGCAGACCAAAGGTCTGAATGCAGAAGCAACAAACAGAGACCCCATTGATGTCTGCAACATAAATGGTAGAAGGGACAATCTGTTTTAGTTGTGCTTTTGAGCACACTTTAAACCTAATTTTAGCGCACAATAAAAATGAATGCTCTGTTTTCCAAATGCATCTGATGAGCTTGAATTTCCATACCAGATGGCTTTATATTATGTTAAAACTTAACATACAGTATGATAGTGTTCACTGGATCTGCTGAAAGTGACCTTGCGCTTTTTTTGTGTGTGTGAGCACAAAATATGATATTTATTAATTTTATGTTAGCCTTTCTAGGACGTTATATTCACTTTTACCTGGTTGGTTTTTACGGTCGGAAGTGTGTGGTGTTTCTACTTTAACGATTGATTCAGACACAAGCCATAACAAAACTCCTTATTAATCTTGTACAATATATAAAATATACGTATTACCAAATACTGTGTACAAATCAAATCTTGGCCTTCAATTTTGTCTCTTGGTTTTGAATTTTCATCTGGCTGGTGTCCATGCTTTGTCTTTCATTCCTTCCTGAGGTTCCTCTGCCCTCGCACTATGTCTTTGCATCTGTGCAAGCTCTGACCTAAAGGCATTGCCATGCTGACATTAAACCAGTGCAGCGATGCTTTTGGATGGGAGTCAGCTGGTGTCCCTGGAGCTCTGGTGGTTTGACCTCAGTTTCTTTCTGCAAAGACTCTGTGGATAAAGCAGTGCCTAAAATTAGACAGTGAGTAAAGCCCAGATCCCACCTTACAGGTGAAACCTCAATGAAAAATGACATGTCACCGCCCCATTGACATTTATATGATTTGTGCCACTTTCTACACTGAAAAATCTGCAGTCCAGCAGAGATGTTGATGTGCAAAGTGTGTGCAAAATGTTCCTTTTTTTTTTTGTTTTTCCTTTTATTTGCCTTAGAGTGACAAATGACTGTTCAAGCTATATGGCAGCTGTGAATCTCTTATTATATATTTAATTTTGTAGTCCTATCCTCAGATCTGTGGCCCTTTTTTAAAAGCAGGGTGAAGTTATAAGCTTGATAACCTGGTAAGGGAAAGAGTTGTTTCTGAGCTGGTTGTCTTACCATTCCTTTGTGGTCACCAGAGGATGATAACAATTCATTTTACCTGGCCTTTAGCCAGTAAATATGCATTGCATGTATGAAGCTCTACTCTGCTTTCCCTTTGATTCTTCTATTACTTGAACCATATTTCCTACCTGCAGGATCTGCACACTGCATTTTTCTTGGTGATTATTTTTAATTTTGCATTTAATTGGCCTGACTGTTTATTAATCTGAAACTTTATTCGATTTCTACTCATTCTATCTTAATTATCAACAGTCATTGGTATCTTAATCCTCCCAGCATTTCTGAAAGGTAGAAGAAATGTATAGTAGTTTATACTGAGGCTCAAGAGATAAAATAAATCTCACTTGCATCAAGTGCACAGGAATCTGTTGGAGGTGATTTATCCGAATTCTAAGGTAGTTTTGTAACTACTGAATTGTCTCTTTTCCGTCTAGCAGCAGACTATATTTTACATATGAATATAATGTATATAAACTATGTACATTTTAATATTATTTAAGTATTGGATGTGACCCAAAACTTGTCCTGTCTTTATTTTTCAAGTGTTTTCCACTGTTAAGTTAATGTTTACTTAATTAAAATTAAAATATTATGGTAATATTTCAGCTACTGAAATTATTCTCTTAGCTTAAAAAATAGGCATATTTTTAAAAAAAGAAAGCACATCCAAAACATTGGGGAACAGCTATAGGCAGTGACTCATTAAATGTTGTTCCATTTCTCTGCAGCCAGATTTCATTAAAATATTGGACCTGAAAGCTCAATTTACTCAATGTTGTTTTGAAAACCCCTTTGACAGTGTTTGCTTCTGGTTCTCCTTGGTGATCTTTGTCACTGAATGAGCAGGTGTCTAGCAGACTATCTCTCTGAGTGTCTCATATCTTTCTGACATTAAGCACAAGTAAAACAGAGACAATAGTGATTGAGACTGGCAGTTTTTTGGCTGGTTTTTGGTCATGTTTCGCTGAAGTCGATGTCATTTGATAGCTTCTAACACCTTTTAGCCAGGAACTTTTGTGTTAGTTTTGGCAGCAACTTGTCTTTTACGTTTTACTCTGGTACTTTATCTAAGTCGTGTCACTGTTACTGATTTAGCAACTTCAAATTCACAGTCACACACAATATTCTGACTGCTAATACTGCCTGTCATGCTCTAATCTAAGGGTTCGTGGGCTTAGTCATGGTGATGCCCAAGGAGGTGGTCATCTCTTGTAGTTCAGTTTTCTTTTCCTTGCTTTGATATGTTAAACTGCTTAAAAATACTTAAAGATGCATAAGGCACTTTTCTTTGTCAGCGCTCTCACTTTCCTACGGGCCACTCGTTAAACAATGGATGGAAGAGTAAGAATCCCAATGGCAAGTACTACAGAAATACTTATTCATTGAGTGAAAACCTTGAGCACACCTATAGTAAGATGTTAGTCACTTTATTGCGGTTTTGTATTTGGACCAATTCAATTCAAAAGTTTATTGGATTAATTTTCTCTCCTTTCCATCGCTTGTGTAAATTTTGTCCAAAAAAATTCTTGTCCACACAGCACGCTCATGTATCAGGGAAAGTGGAAAGATTCTGAATAACAAGCATAAACCATTTAGGCTTCAAAAACAAAGAAACTGCAGTTTGTTAAATGAGAGCAGTGACCAGTTTTAGGCTGGACTTGTTGGGTTTTGAGAGAACTATTGAGTGCAAGTACAATTTTGTAACAATTATGGCAGAAAGAAAGACAAGGTAAGAGGAAAAATGGTTTAACTGGTTTGCAGCTTTATTAATTAACGCAGCTTTATTCATTAATACATCAGAAAACCATTCAGCGGTAACTCAGCCTTAATCCATATCCTGGCAGAGAGCTAAAAATAGCGTGTTTTGTCTTCTCTTAACACTGTTGTTAGAAGCTCACTGAGGACAACAGGGACAAGCAAGAGGGTGTCCTCTCTCTATCATGTTCTAGAAGCCCCAGGCCCTTTCATTCCTATTCTTCAAAGACTGCTTTCTGTTAAGGTACACTGCTTCCCAGTGTGCTTTGCCAGAGAAATGTGTGTCTATAAATGTTTATATGCTCAGGAAGGTGGGGGTATTTCTGAGACTCTCATTCACAGCTATTTGTGTAACAGGTAAAAATGTTTAAAATTTTATAATTTTGTCATTCAAAGATTATTATATTTTTTCAATGGTGTTTTCAGTTTTGTAAATTGAAACCTCTTACGGTATTCTAAGTCCTGGTTGCCTAGATATCTCATTTCAAATGAATAATTTCATCGATTTTTTGGTGTGTTGGAGATCCATCTAGTCATGTCACTCCAGTTGTTCCTCTGTGCTGAAATTAAATGTGATAGTTCGATGTTTTCTACAGCTATATTTATTTATATTTGCCTATTTTAGGTCAATTCCTCCAGAGGAATGTAGTACGTGGCAGAGAATTCTCCTTTTTGTTAGTTTGCAGCACTTGGCCACCATTCCAGGTTTGATCTCAGATACTGAAAGCTAATGGCAAGGCTTTTATGATTCAATGGAGTAAGAAAACCTGGGAAACGAAATAATTGCTCACCTCCCTCGCTCCAATAAGTGGTCCCAGGTGGACAGGGTGAAGCTTAAGGCACCGTGTCCCCTGATGATACTGCACAGATGTACAAAAGTGACGTCAGACATAGCTCAAAGCTCCTCATCAGTGTAATCAAAATTGAATTTTGGTGCCACGTGAGTGAGGGGATGTGGCCCGGCTGTTTGAGCTGCAGGAAGGGGGCAAACAAGGGGAAGGATGATCTGTGAGGCAGCTTGCTGGGAAGAGCTTCCTCCTGGCTGCAGCTGTTGCCTGGGTAGATAGGAGGTGTAGCAGCAATGATCGGTGGTGCAGAGATAAACTGCTTCTCCAGCAGTAATGATTGCCTGAAGCTATAATTGTTTTCAGTGACAGCATCCGTGGTCTTCTGCGAGACTGGAGCGGGTAAAGTCACCAAAAGAGCCATTACAATTTTGCGGCTCACTGGAAATTGCTGTCTAGGGCTGTGCTTGGCCCTGCGCGGCAGAGTTGTCGCTCTGGGATCTCTGAAAGGTTCCTGGCTAGCAATGCAAACTTTCCCTGAGGTGTTAGTAGGAACTAGTCAGTCTTTTATACTGATTCCAGTAGACAGAGAAGAGAGAGGAAAAGGTATACAATTTTGCTCTTAATTGACATTTGTCTTCATCTGCTGCTTGAAGCCTTAAATGAGCTTCTTGTGGAGGCATTCAGGTCTGAATATAAAGCACTTCTGTTACATACCATTTGGAGATCTTGTGCTGATTTGGCATCAGTTTAATTCAGTCAATCAATTATTTTACTCTATGACACAGAAAGAAATTTTACTCCATATTTTTAAGATTAGACTTCTTAAGATTTTGACTTCTTTGTATGTTCTGATGTTATTAAATTATCTGTTTTACCATACTTTTGACCAGTATTTATGAAAGACTGAATGCATAATATTAATGATATGTAATGCAGATTCTGAATATTTCCATGAATGACCATGAAACATAAAAAGTCATTTTATTATTGAAGTGCTACTATTAATATTGTTGTCATAACACAGTATTACATCAACTGTAATAAATTGTTTAGATAAGGAATGTATACAAAAAAAAGTTCACAGTAAAGTAATTCAAACCTTACATACAGAACAGCAGTGGCAAAGTCAAGCAAGGAGACTTTACAATGGCATTTTAGCGAATAACTAAAATTTTATTGACTTATGTTCCACATGATGGAGCATTAGGCAGTCCCCCACACCCTAATTCCTTTCTCAATAGCAGCAAGAATGACCTGCAATTCCCATCAAATTATGTTTCCTTGGTACTGTATCTTTGGGTCTTTGTGTTGCTTTTTGTCATTACCGCTTTTTTGTTTTTTCTTCTTTAAACCCATCTATAGAGTTATGGACTTTCTTTAGAAAAGTTTAGAAGAGTTTTTTAATGCTTTTTGAGACAAAAGTTTTCACAAGATTTGTCTATATTTCACTCTTCTTTGGAAATATCTATTTTCTGTATAGCACTTCATATGGATAATAAAAAAAAGTCCTACCTATCTCTAGAAATTTTTACCACAGACTGGACATAGGAAAGTCTTGACTCATTTCCCCAATTCACAGTTGAGCTGAATCAGTGTCCACTTCTAGACTTGACATCTGACTTTTGAGGACGCTGTTGGGGACTGGTGCAAGGGGGTTCACTTTAACACCCTCTAGTTCTATTCTAGAGATGCTGGAAACAGTTCTGGTGTAGCCACCTTACTTTGGACTGTTGTAATACCTCCCTTGGCAAAAATATCAAAAACACAACAGGGGAGCCTTTCAATGCTTCACTTCTATGGTGGAATCTGGATATTTGAAATATGAACAGGCTTGAGATTTCCTTGCATGAATTGTTCCTTCCTAATTAAAGATTTTATCCTTATTAGTTTATTTTAAAAGGGCAAAGATTATTTTTTCCATAGATTTTATTTATTAATTAAGTCTAATTAAATTCCCATTTTCTTCCTGTTGCTGAAAAGAATGTTTCTGGCACTTACAAGTAGTTTAAAAGTTAGACAAAGTGGAAGTTATTGACTAAACTTTATTGCCTCAGGATAGAGAAGATAATATTTCCTCCTGAGTTATCTTATTTTTGAGTAGCCATTCTGTTCACTTAGATTGTGATATTTTTCAAGGACATTTTCAAGAAGCAGCAAGTACTCTTGAAAATAAAATTAACTTCAGAAGTTCTTGTATGACTATATGCAGCTGCAAATGGCTAAACTTCAAGTATCCTGGCCTTAACAGATCCTACCTAGTACCTGAGTGCTTGCCAAAGAGATTTTCCATGCACAGTACATACGTGGGGATGAATTCTACGTTTTGAAGAGTTTGAAACAGGGAATTAAGTAACAGGTCTTTAATCTTTCCTTTGTTGGCTGATCTCTGTAATGTCTAGGTCTATGACGAAAGACAGTATATGACAAGAGAAAATATAATCCTAAAAATATGTAGACCTCAGATTAAAGATACGTAGAACAAATTTTCCAAGGGTTCAATATTTAATGTGAAATTCAAAATCTAATAGAACCAGTGTAAAAAGGCATATTTTAAAAGTTAATAAGCTACTTTTTCTCTAGTGCTGCCTGCCTACTCCTGTTGCCTCTTCCTGTTGATTGAAGTTACTGAGTTCTGAGATCAAAATCTATAGATGATAATATGGACCCAGACGCTGACTCCTTTTTGTTGCCTTAGAAGTTTAGCTTGGATTTTTTTATGGTTGTATCCCTAAGGGGACATAGATACTTAAATGCCAACTAACCGTCTCCTTGGATGTTTAAACTGAAGATAATGATACCCCTCTTTGTGACCTGTGACAAATCATCTAACTTTTTCATGCCTAGGATTATTAAATGCTTCAGATTTCACCCATGGACTCCTCTAAGGGTTGAAAGTTTGTTTTCTGGGCACGCCAAGCTCCTTAGTCTTGATCCTTTAGAAAAAGTAGAAACTAAGATCGTGCAGTTGCACCAGGGTCCACAGACTGGATACGCACGTATTTACAAACATGCCTTGATCTGATAGGATTTCCCAGACAAGTCTACAATGGATTTCAGGAAAAATAATTAGCTAGGTAGGCTTGTGGTAGCTTCCTTATGGAGAGCTTGGCAGCCAGAATAGCCATCCAGCAGCATGCAGGAGACAGCAGCTCATTTCTTGCCTTCTTGTAGGCATTCAAATCCACCTTTTCACCAAGAGATCGAGCAGTCTCACAGATGTGTAATGGCTTTGTTCAGTTTCTCTATCTGACAAGGTTAATTCTCTCCAGAAAGAAGTAGTCCAGTCTTGGAGGGAGAGATGTTTGGTGAAAGAGAGACCAAGTGAGCTGTTAATCTCGTCTGGTTTTTGTGCCAGAGAGAAATTCAACAAAAATAAACCTACATTACTAGTCTAACATTAGAGCAATCATTGGGGTGATAAAGTTCTGGAGCTTCCAGTACTGACTTCACTAGTCATTAGGTGAAGTCATTAAATATTCTTGGGCGCTTTTGTGTTCCCCTCTTGGTTGCAGTCTTTATCCATAAGAAAGAATTTTTTTTTTTCTGCCTTTGGAAATGAGAGCAATCAGGCAAATGATCCATAAAAGACACAATTATTAGCTAGCTGAACATCATGGTTCAGGTGTAGAAGAAAGAAACTGGGTATGTTTCTGTTTGAAATGGTTTCTGGAGGAGGCAGCTGAAATGAAAATCTAAGGCTTGTTAGTTGTTTATGTAGTTATGTAAGGTGATCAGGTGTTCATCCATGTGAATGCATGTGAAAAACTTGGTTCAGTGGGAGCCAGGCTATACCCTATGCTGAGCCCGTTTTTTACAGTTCTTGTGAACTAAACCAGGCCGATTTATATGAGGCAAATAGAAATGTCCCAAGTTCAGTTTTCTGAATATATATTTGGTCAGCCTGGCAGGAAAAGTGAATTCTAACTGCAGTGAATTGAACCTGCAGATACACCGAAAACGGAGTGTAGGAATATATGATGTCAAAGGAATAAATATTTTTTTATTAGTACTTTTCTTTGTACAAGAGGAGAAGTTGATCAGAGTTGTCATGATGTTTTTTTAAACACTTAATTATTGCTCACGCTAAGGTGATACCTGGTCTGAAGCATCAGAGTTGTCCACAGGTGCTCTTTCAGTTCTTGTTCTGAATGCAGCAACTCCAGGGGAGACTCCATAAGATGTCGGATTTCCTTACAAAAGTAGTACACATTTACCTTTCAGAGATGGTAATCAATTAAACAAACAAGACACATGTACTGGGAAAACTGAGTATCTTGTTAGTTCAGTGGACAGAAATTATGAGAACTTCATCCAAAATGCTATTTCGCAACTGGGAATTATATAGGAAGAAGGTAGACAGCCCATGTTATTCCCTGTAGCTCATGCAGGCTTGCACATTCCATAGTGCCTTGTCCATCACAGAATTATTCCTTCATGACAAAAGACAAAACATCACTTGTATCATAGAAATAACATCACTTGAATATTTTCATTATTTGTTTAGGAAGGACATGTTTTACCTTTTCCCGCAGATCAGTTTTCTGTTTAATTTTTATTCCTACAATGCACCTGGTGAAGTCAGTCACTATATTTAAAAATTAAACACAACCCCTTCTTCAACACACTCAGCCTTTGGGTGAGATATACGTGCGTGTACATAGCTTGATAAATTACGTTGAAATAAATATGCATAAAATGTAACTTTTGTACATCATCTTGATCCTCTCTGGTTTTCCTTCTCTCACTGCTGAGGTTCTGTCACGTTTCTGATCCTTTCCTCATAATTTCTGTGGCTTTGCCATCTTGTATTTCTTCGCTACAAACTGGAAGCAAAAGATTTGCACATATTGTTTCTTGGGCTGAGGCATTGCGTGAGGTGCCTGGATGCCATGTATCTTCTTACAAAAGATTAAGTGGCCAGTTAAGTGATGCTTTTCTTGTACAGAGATGAATATAGCATTCATACATGCTAAAATAACTAGGAGCTGAATACATTTGACCAGAAAACTCTGCAGGTTTGCGTATCTTGTCAAATAAGATGGTGTTGTTTTAGCAGGGCTATTTACATTGCCCTTAAAATACAGTTTAAAAAGGATTGGAGTGGTGTCCATTGCACATTCTTACTTTCTATGCAAATCTGAGATTCATTCGTACAGAGGACTTTGATGAAAGGAAAACGGAAATTTTTTGAAGCTTGAAGGGGACCTTTTTTTTTCATAATAACTTTGAGGTTAGAGTGGATGACAATATAAAAGATAAGGATGAAAGAACAAATACTTTACTTTGAATCAAAAAAACGAAATGTGTGATTGAAATGACCATGAATTGCCATCATTAGTGTATTGCTGACACAATACTGATCCCAAATTTCCTTTAAAAATCTTTCAGCGATTGACTGATTGTGGTGCCAATAATAGGATGATGCAGCAATTTTATTGTCAGGGTTGTTCTTGGACTTGACATTGTCTTTATCAATCTGTTAATGAAAATAATGCTTATGTAAGGTGTTACTATGAATTCCTGGTTCAAAGCCAGAGACAATGGCAATGATATTCTGTAGTATAGCATGTTACAGAAGAGTTTTGTTTGGTTTCTTTTGTAGTTGAACACTGGAGGGAGAAAGATTCGATAACAGAGTCTTTATTTTTTAAAAAGCTATTCTGAAGTAAGCACTGAGTCACCCCAAATCGTCTCCCAAGTTTGAAAAACATCAACATTATAAAACTGAAACAAAGCCAGGAAGTTAAGTGCTTGGTATAATTTTATTGACTTTTTCAAACTGGAGGTTCTTTTCTAGGTTTTTTTGAATATAAACAAGTATCTGTCTTTGCAGCTACACCTATACTTGAAAAATCCTGGGAGGAAAGCATATAGATTGCTGTTAAATACCTAAAACTATGCCAGTGCAAAGTGTGTTATGTATCATGTTTCGTAAAGTCGAAGCCCTAAGTTATATACCCATGTAAGCATTATTTCCCAAACTACTTTTATTTTTTTCCTAAAAAAAGCCCAAATTTAGGCAAATTATATCAATACTTTGTTCCTTATTTCTGTAGGAACTGGAAGGATTTGAAGAGATGAGCTTATGGTGCTGTACTCTTTGTTCCTGCCAGATGATTCCCAGTCTTCTTCTGGGAGAGTGCAGCTATGATTCAACTGCTTTGCAGGCAGATTGTAAACTGGAAATCTGGGTCATCGTAAATACAAAATAAACCAGCTGCCAATAAAATTCAAATATAATTCAGTATGCCTAGTACATGCAAGCAAAGAAACAAATCCCAGATATGTGGACTGACAGCTGACATTCTCTTCTCAGTTTATGGTACTGTGTTCTACTCACTAAACAACCTCAGGTGTTGCAAAGACAAATAATAATACAGACATGGCATAAGAAAGTTTTAGATTCTGTGACACTTTTATGTTGTAAAGGGCTTACTTTGCAACTAAGCACTTGGCTTTGAGTTGGTCTATTTGCAGGATAAGATATTGCCAATGACAACTAAGGGCAGCAAAATTAGAAAGGAGATTTATTTTGAAAGAGGCACAAAGTTTGCCGTGTCATTTGGCAGCAGGAAGTACTAATACCATTCTGGACTCCATTAACATATGCAGAATGTAAAAGATCAGGTAGATATTCAGCTTTTTAAAAATTAATCTTGTGACCACATCCTAGAAGCTGCATTCATTTCTGGTCACATTGTCACCAGACAGGAATATAAATGCAGAGGGAGTTCAGCAAAGATAATTAAAGATTTAGAAATACTAATGTGGACTAAAAATCTTTTTAGGCATAGCTTCATTAAATGATGGCTGAGTGGCAAAGCAGTCTAAACGCAAATATTGACACGTGTTGGCTTGCAGGTTTCCAAACTCATTTACCTTTTTTTAAACCTTTCTGCCATGTTCCTATCATTTAATTTTGTTGGAAGGGTCTCTTGCAGATAGATCGTTATTTATTTGAAGATGACGAAATTTAGAATGAAGAATAGATTGTCCCCAAAAAAGAGCCCATATGTGAAACCTGTCAGAGTGTTCTCTCTATGCACAGCACACAAGAAAACACACAAGAAAAGTGTAGCCAAGGACAAAGAACAGAATATGCAGAATGAGGAAAGGTTAAATAAATTTAAGCCAGATTAGCATGACTTAGGAAGTAATTCCAGATTTGAAGTGATTCATAGGAAAAGGCCCGTTTCTTACAAATGTTATTGTGAAAACAATCTATTATTTCAAGCAGTCTGAGAAAATAAACTCAGGTTTACTGTGTTCCTCTAGATGTTTTGCAGTTCTTCTCTCTGAAAGCAACTCTTTCTGCTTTTAACCTTTGATTAGAATTTGCCCCTCGTTTGTTGGTTCCTGAGACATTGCCTGTAGTTTTACACTCCTGCAAATGATACCACTGAATGGGACTCTCAACATTTGCCACTATTTAATTGACCCTCTTTGCTCCAGGATTGCTGACCAAGTCAGAATAATACCTGTGAGAACTGATGGCATTTTTGGTTATACAATCTTGCTACAATTAAATAACATTGCCATACAATGGAATGTTTTGACTGGCAGAAAAGCAGTGTTAATAGTGTGCTTTTCTATACTATTGATGGTAGTGCTCTGGATTGTGCTTTCTACAGCCTTAATGACTGGATTCTCAGATATTTCTCATTGTAAGCATCTCAGGACAGTGCCAAATCTGAGACTTTGGTTTGTTATGGTGATATTCTGTCTTAGGAAGTGACATGATTTCCCCACTGGGATAATGTCATGTTCATAATCTGGTTTATAGTAGGAACAAAATTTTGTTTATGAGTAAAACTTATAGATTTTCTGAGTATTATAAGATAACAACTTCATCATGCACTGCCTCCCATGTCTTCTTTGACCTGATTCTTGGCCTGATTCTCATTCAAAATATTGAACATGAGGAGTAACCCTTTACATTTTTAGGAATAAGAATTGGTTTCACTAAGAAAGCTAAATCTATATATTATTTTCTCTATAATACTGAACTAGAGAGAACTACGGACCTGTTCTGGCAGACTTCTGATAACAACAACAAAAAAATCCGCTGGTGACATAACAATGGACTTAATTGGAGTCGGTTCTAGTGCGTTAATCTGAGAGAAGGCCCAGATTGTTTTTGTTTTAAAAATATATATTCTAAGCTGAATCCACTATCTCTTAGACAGTTTCAGTCATTTTACTTGTCAAATTTCTCTCACAGCTGGATTAAGATAAAGTTTAACAGTTTTCTTTCCTACTCTCTCTCAGATCGTCCATGAGCCGATGGGAGATGTACACAGCTCTGGAGCACATCCTGAATATGTTCAGACGTCTCATGGTAATGCTTCTTTGATTAAACTGTATGCAGGCACAATGGCACATGCATTTGTAAAACTGGAAAAGTAAACAGTCACAGACACATGCATTTTACACCATGTAAATCCTAGAGCTCTGAAAAGGATGTCATGTAACCAACTTTGGTCAAATTTGTGGCATTTAAGCCTAAAATAGTCCAGCATTATAGAAAAAAAGGAACTATAAGGAAGTTCTCAAGGGGGAAAAAATCCTCCAAACTGTTTCCTGTAGAAAAAGATTCTTTTTATTATGATTTAGTGTCAGTTAAACACCCATTCTCCTTCTGCCTTTCTTTCTACGGTGAAGTCACTTGGAGTTCCAGAGGCATACTGAAAAAGAAAAGAGCCCTCATGCAAACCTAGCTGAAAAGATGTGTTGTTATGCCTTTTCCACTCTCCTTCATTCAGAAGTGGATCCAGACTTCAGTGGAGTGAATGGAAGTATTTTTGCTAGCAGCAGTTTGCTTTCAAATAAGACAATTTATAAGGTGCAAAGGTTCAAATCCAATATTATGAGTGAAATTTATTCCCAATGGAAATTTTATCGCTGAGTTCAGAGAAACCAGAACATTCCTATAACGATTTCTATATATTTCTGTTAACATTGATATTATTTCGACATGTGGTTTATTGAAATCAACAAACTCTATTGTTGAAAATGAAGCTCAGGAGATAGAGCTTATCTTAAGTCCATACTTATCTGTGTGTCACACAAGGCCTTTTTGTAAGTTAACCGTGGTGCTCTATCTATGTTTAAAAAATAAAAATAAAGAGAAAAAAAAAAAGGTAATTCATAAACCAGTAAGCAGAACTCTAGTCTAGGGAATGAGATGTCAGATTTCTCTTGCAGACTCTGCCAGTGTGACTTTGCACAGCCACTTTTCTGTGTTTCAGCATCCACCGCTATAAAATGTGAGTAATGAGGTTATAAATGCATCGTTTTTATTGAGTAATGATGTTGCATGGATCTGTTTTGTCCTTTTATTTCTGTTTGCTGTGTAGTTTAATATTTGCTGGTAAAAAGCATGCTAGTAGCTAATTACATTCCAGGGTTCTCAATCCTCTGTTCATTGCAACTTATGTATTTATTTGTATCTGTACAAAGATGATATTAATCATCTGGAAACCGCTACAGCCAAGTTAACTAAATGGAGAAAGCCAAATGTGTAGTGCTTTTGCAGGCTGCAGGTGCAGAACAGCACAAGGGAATCAAGTTTGAAGTTTTCTACAGCTCACTCATCCTCAAAAACCCAACATTCACCCCACAACCTTCGTGCCTTACACATATCTGTGCAGTGAAATTAATCTCTATTCCCCTTAAGCAGTTTGCAAATCATTAAAAACACTTATCGTTTAGTCTTACTCTATTCAAATTATCCTGCTCACTTATTGCTCATTTCTTGATCTTTTCGTTTTACCCAGTATACATAAATAAAAGTCACTATTAGAAGGTTTCCAGTGGACAAACTCTACAGGTAATTTTTTGTTTTCTTTGAAGTTACACCTTTGAAGTCAAAAACAAGTGAGAATGAAAAGTCACCATGTCTCTGAAATGACATTTGACAATTTAGAATAAAGCTTCTGTGACAGCGTAGTAGTACATTTGTACAGGTTCTGCCCCTATGGTGTATATTGTCTGGGTCTTTATTTGAAATTCTAACAGAAAGGAAAATTGAAAGAAACTTAGACACTTATGGATCCACAGAATACAGACAATAATTTTTTTTTTTTTAGTGCTGAATACGTTGTCTGTATGAAAACAAGGTCTGCTGTGCCCATTGTAGTAATTTTTCACATGCGTACTCCTTACTGGAAAATTGAAATTACAAAGTATTTTTCAGAATTATTCTGTGTGCAGTAATTAAGAAAAAAGAGGTTGCCTTTTCTTCCCATTAAAACCTTTTTCTAGCACACACCATCATCAGAGTATTTGTGGCAGCCAATATAGCTCCACTTCTGTCCTTCAAATTACAAAATTATTCTGATATTTGTTAAAAATATTTAATAGAAGTTTCACATGAAATTGCTTTAATGATATTTGTAAAAATTGAAGTACCATTTTCAGAGAAATATGCTGCATCTTCTGTTTATTCTGTTCATTGTTAGATGTCTGTGTAGTTTAATAGAAATATACCTTATGTCAACCTTACTCTTAAATGGGACTGTTCAAGTCTTTTTTTTTATCTCTGTTGCCCATCCCATGAAGAAAAACCTCATATTTATTTATAGGAAACAAATACATAACTGTGCTTATCATCCAAAAGAACTCATGGATTCTGCCATATTGCTGGTGCAACCTTTTTGAAGTGATGCTGGATGTTTAAATGCTTTCTTGCTGGTGGTGAGATACAGAGCTTGAGAGATGGCACTGTTGGACTCACTTCAAAGGGCTGTGGTGGTCTTAGAAATTGCTGTTTTGAAAACTGCAAAACCTGCAAGAGATCTCAGTGGACCTCTCAGTGACAAGTTCTGAAGGAACTCTGCTAATCTTGTCTCCGTATATTTTACAACAGTGATATTTCTAATTCAGTAAAGTCTTGGCTTTAAACTATTGCAGGGCACTCTCTCATCTATTTTAGTCATTCTTTGACTAAAAGTCTTTTATTTTAGTCATTTAATCACAGTTTGCCTCAGGCAAACCCTGTGTCTTCCCATGAATGGCCATTTGTTTCTGCATTTCTAAAGAGCGTTGTATTAAGGAAGCCAGAGAGCTTTAAAGGCATTAAAAGGTGCCTTTGTAAGGTCCCACACAGTATGCAATTTCTTCATTTATATAAATTAGAATGTTGAGTTTGTGACACTTCTTCATTGATGTATACAACTCAGGTAGACTTCCGAGTACTAAGAGCTGACAGTGACATCAGTACTGCAGTGATGGCGTAAGATACAAAACAAACTAATCTTTCTAGGTAAAATACAACTTTTATTAGGTCAACTGGCTTGTTTCCATGTGTCTGAGATGCAGTATATTTTTTCAGCTTTATCAGTTAATCTAACATAAGCTATTATTGTCCCTGCAGCGATGTTTTTTTGTGTGTTGTACATTCTTCTCAAGAACGTTAGTTTATCTACATATTTTTATGTGGAGATTTGCTTTTATGATGACTTTTACAGATTTCAAAGTAGAGATTTGAAGGTAAATGGAGAGATTAAAAAAGTTAAAACTAATAAGCAGCAATCACAGGTACTGCAAAAAAAACCCCAAACCAACCAAATAAAACTAAACCCCAAACAAGCACTATTATGTTACAGTAGTGCATCAAAAATCCAATACGGGTTGAAGATTTGTTGTACTCAGAACTGTTGAGATAATTTTAGACATTTTCTGCTTTAAAGGACTCATATGTGGCAGGCAAAGTTGCAAATGAAAGCTTCATTTTCACAAAGACGTACGGTTCAGATTGATGGCAAGACAAGAGCTGCCACGAAGTCTCCTGGCTATTGGCTAGGCAGTCAACACACAAACCCAATTATTCACAAGACCAAAGATAATTACTTGTAGGAAAATAGTTTATTGCATGTAAACAAAATTCTCTGCCATTCAATTTAATATAACTTTGACTTCATGCTTCTTGTTCTCTGCTTTTGTAACAACAAGAGGCTCTCACTTTTTAATAATTGTGACTTCAGATAAGCTACAAACTACCTCAAAATCATAGGATCATAGAATGGTTTGTATTTGAAGGAATCGTTGAAGGTCATCTATTCTAACCCCACTGTGGTGAGTAGGGACGTTTTAGATTCATATATTTTAAGTGGAAACTCTAAAAGGCCTTCATGACTGGGCAGGTATGTATTTTACAGACAAAAGCAAACCCAAAAATTTTCTGGATACAGTTTCATGTAGAAAATATAAAGAATCAGTGTGGTGCATAAAAGGAAAAATCATAGCCAAAAATCCAGACTACTCCTGAATTGTTAACATAAGTGATATCATCACCCAGCACCTGACAGGATTTCCTTAGATAAATGCAAATGTAGTATATCGATTTTTATCAAGAAGACCGGGATTGTGTTAGGCAGCCGGTGGCTGCCGTGTGGGGTCTACGACAACTCTCTGTGCCAGCTCTCCATGAGGACACCCTAACCCCAACCCTAGCTCTGATGGCTCTCCATGGAGAGTCATCCCTGAGTAGAATTGTCCCTTCCTGGCCCTGTGTAGGTGGGAGGCTGTGACCTGCCTGGTGCCACTTGCAGCTGATCCAGCCAGCTCTGGATCAGCCCAACATAGCCCACCTCCTGCCAGGGCTTCAGCAGACCCAACGGGGCTCCTCAGCCCAGGTCTGCATGGGCGGGGGTGGCTGCTGCTGAGGCAGGAGGCATGGAGGAGAGACGGAAGGAAAAAAGTGAAGGAGTTTGCCCAGAGAAATGAAGGGGAATGCCCACATGAAGGGAGCGTTATTGGGGGTGCAGCAGGAGCTGCATCCTTGGGGTGTGGAAAGGATGGGGGACGGGGGCTGATGGCTCAAAGGGAGCATTGCTGATGGGTGGACGGCCCTGTGCCACTGGTAAACACTGTCCTATGCAAAGGAGGATGGTTTTGGGATTGGGTGGTGGAGGAATCCATGGAGCAATCCAGTTCATCCTGCCAAGGCGATAACCCTGTGGAGGGACTAGGAAAAAAGGGGTAATCAGCCGTGGTTGGCTGGAATAAAGGGGTGTGTTTATGAGCAAGGGAAAAAGGATCCTGAAAAGGCTGTGATCACTAATGCCACATCTGGGCACCCGGTCAGTTGCTGATGCCACTCAAGTATCGCATGATAAGCTGAGAGCACATCCTACGGATCAAGGAAAGATGTAGGTGTACCATAATGGAGAGAGTACATGAAAGACAGATGTGAGATTAGCAGCATGGCCAAGGATGAAGCAAGGGCTCCAATAGCATGGTCAGCCTTGGAAAAGGTGTCAAGAAGGCCTGAAAATTTTCCATGCTCCTGCACCAGGCGTTACAGTTGTTCCTGAAGAAAAAAGGGGATGATATGATGAAGGGAACTAATGACTCTGTTTTAAACTTCCAGCCATGTTGAGAAATCATTTCCAGTTGTTTCCAACACGTTCTGGATTCAACTCATGATCTTAATGATGAAGAATGCCACATCCCATTAACAATCCTCTGAGCCATAGAGTTCTCCTGAGATCCTGTTTCAGTAAGTTAGTTGATGTTTCTGTGTGATGCATACAAAATATATTTTACAATTAAAGCGTTTTTTCCATTCATCATTTAAATCAAATTACAAGGCACTTGAACATTGAATAATTTATATTCCCCAAAAAGATGTTAGGATGTTAATAGCAGGAATAATGTTAGGTTTATTAAATTGTTGCCGAGAACTTTTTTCTATCTTTGGTACTGCCTCAAACCCTTCATTCCTAGCAAATAATTATTTCCATCCTTGGCTTGATTGTAATTTTGGAAGGTTTTTTTTTGTTTGTTTCTTTTATTTTTTAATGTTTACTAAGAAATCTTTTCAGTTCAGGTATTCCCCATCTGGCTCATCTAGTCACTTAGTTCTGTAAAAGAAGGTTCATTTCAAAACCACGTGCCCATGTATTCTCTGCATTTGGAGACAAATGCACAATGCTTTTCCCAGCTTCATATTTCCCTCTTGGCAAAGGGCTGTGTATTGCCTCAGTGCCTGGCTTGGTGATGTATTATATCATATTTTTATAAGTGGATGTGTGTCTTCTGCTAAAGAGTTTTCAAGAAGATATAGAGGCATGCAGAGGGACACTTAATTGTATGCAGGTTATTTGTTGGCAAGCTTCAAGTTGGGATGGTGACTATGTGAGAATAAAAGCAAAAATGGTATAGTTTATTTTGGCCCTGAATCTCAACAGGATGTTTTCAGGACCCCTGAGACTGTTTCAAGGTTGAGGCAGCAGACGTGGGAATGGGAATTTACCCTTGAGAGAGTTGCGTTCATAGGCAGAGTTGTGTAGACACAGCTATGGTAATCCAAAATGGAAATAGGGAAAAAAAATTTCATTGTGATCAGGCAAGTTAATGCTCTGTTTGAGGGAAGAGTTAAAACCACAATGCAGGGATCATATATAAATTTTACTTGCCTAGGAACCACTGAGATGAAGAAAAGGAAACACTTGGAGGATGATAACAAGGATATTATTATGGGTAACAGAACATTTAAGTGCCAATGGAATGGGCAGTTCTATAAGCCCTCAGGAAGACAAGTGCTGCTGAAACACAACAATTTATTGAATGAATTTCCTAACACATTGTTACCATATTTCTTCCCTGCAGTACCACAATGAACTCTGTCCTGTCTTTTGTCACAAAAATAAAGTGAAGAGCGTGACGTCCAGTAGCAGAATGACAGAGCCCGGAGTCTGTCTGTTCTGAAATGAGGAGGCTGAAGAAGCACCTTGCTTGTCTCTGCAGAATATGAAGAACTTCTCCACAGAAGGTGGAAGGTCCAGATTGACAGATATTGTCTAAGAGCTGTGTGGTAATGTTTAGCTTGCCTCATTTACAAAGGTACATGCTTAAGGAGGAGAAATAGTTTTTCTCTTCTGTGAGGGAGATGAGGGAGAATGGTTATTATATGGAGGGAGGTGGAAGAAGGAAAATAATCAGGGCAAAGGAATACTATGGCTTGATTTGTAATGCTGACTTCTAAGTGGACATTTTGATTCCTGATTTCAAACAGTGAAAATACATACAAACCTAACTTTGCAAGTATATACAACAACATGTAGGAACATTGAATTAACTCAGGTGCTAATATCTGTTTATAATGATTTGCCTAATGCTTCTGGTGGTAAAGGTGAAATGGAATCTTATCAGAAAATATTTTTTGTCACAAAAAAATACTTAGTTTGAGCAGTTTTCAGTCAGATCAGTTATAATCTATCGTAACAGATTTCCGTGAGTGTCCATATCCCCTGATGTGATGTTAGAGTAGTTAATATTAGTATTAATTACTCCAGATTATAGCTTTAGCCACTGTGGAATAATACTTCTGTGATATGATTTAAAGCAAGGCTAAGATAATTTGTGCCTGGTATCTGTAAACTGATCCAATTTTGTTCATCTCAGTAACTGGATGAAATTTCACTGCTGATTTTAGTGTTGCATCTAGTCTTTGATATGCTTTGAAATTTCTAGCTACCTGTTAGCTAGAAAGGAAGAGCTTAACGAGAAGACAACCACAAAGAGGGACCTCGTGGAGATAACAGAGGAGTATTTGCTTGAGAGTGAAACAGTGAACCAAGACCGAAGCCAAGCACCTTCGCCACTTTGCAGTGAGTCTGTTACAGGATTTTAATAAAATTAAGCTAATTACTTGCCTGAAAGAGGAGTTAATTAATGTGTGCGAAGTACTTCAGAATTGTAAAGTGCAGTAATATCTGCTGAGTGTTGTTGCTGCTTTTTTTGGAGGCAGATACAGTACGAGCAGTACCTGCTGTTGTAAATAGGAATGGAGGTCTATTTTCTGTTCTATTTTGATTTCACTAATTGTCTCAGTCTCTGTCACAGCAACCTAAAAAGAAACAAAACACACAAGAAAGCTAAACCCTTGGCTGCCTGCCCCTGTCACTCTTTTCTTGTGAAAAGAGAGATCGTCTGACCCAAACTATGTCCTTCACTGAAGTCACATAGAAAAAAGTGGCTCCATTATGTTCAGCAAACTTTTATGGAATTTTCATTTACTTCTGTCATTTGGTGTTATATGCCAGCAGGCTGCTTCTTAAAAATCTGCAGACAAAATAAGATGGATGTGCAAAAGGCAAAGATATTAAGAGACCAGTTTCCATAGCAATCGTAACCATGGTCTGAGATCTTTGTTTCTGGATTTGGAGTTCTATTGTAACAGCTGAGTAGATAGAAAATGCTAGACATTAATAAATGACTACTTGATTATGTACTGGCTGCCATTTTGTCCCACATCTGTTTAAAGGAGGTGATCAAGCTCAGATTTCTGGAATTTCCACTACTTTTTATGTCATTAATTAAATTTTTATAATACAGCTCCAAAAATGGCATCTCATGAAGACTGGCTAAGAAAAGTAGTGAAGAGCTTAGATAAATATTACATATAAAATTGCACATAATAAGACTTATACATATAACATATATAGTTAGAATATAATATATAGCAATGTATGATATGTAGTAGAAATCTTACGTAACAATATATGCAACATTTATATATTGCACAATGTTAATATATCAAATACCTGCTAGATTACCTAGAAAAGCATTAGTTCAGTATTTGAAGGCTTCAGACGTTCATCTGGAAAAAGAAAACATATTTTCCTGATACATTTTTATGTTTATTTACATTATTAAATCTTTGGGGCATTGATTCCAAAATTCTCCCTATAGAAGTATGCTTATATACATCCACCTTCAATACTGATGATTTTGCATAAATAAAAATATTAAAAGTAGCAGCCTCTTCACTGTAACCAAATCTGAGAGCAGTTGAATTGTAAATTCAAATTAAATTGCTTTTATGAACTTCTTGTTCATTTACATTAATTGCTTGTTCTGACCTGACTTAACCTACTTAGGTAGAACTGCAGAAATTAAAGATATTACTATTTTGCATGCACAAAATGCACGGAGAATTACTTGCTTAAATGCACTCACATACGCTTGCTACATAAAAATTAGTAAAACTCATTGATATTTTGGCCCAATAAGAGTAGAAGTACCTTTGTGATTTCTCTCTATTGGGATTTATGTTGTACTTCATAGAGGGACAGACTGGAATGGTTTTGCCTTAAGATCTGAAGGTCTGATGGATTGAGAAGTGTTCCCATTACTTGTCTCAGGTGTGCTGGAAGAAAGGTGGAACTCTAGAGCTGTGGTTTAATCGGGTTGTCACTTTATTAACTTAGCTCAGTAGGGAATTATGCAGCAACAACTCGTTCAGTGTTAATTCTCCTCCCTCCTCAGCTTTGGTAGTGTATTTGAAAGCTTCCATCATTGTTCTTGAATTTGCTTTGCGCTGGCTGGTCTCACAGTATTTCAGGAAGAGGTTTTGTCCGTAAGAACCAATTGGATGAGGAGAGAGTGGAAGAACAAGCCAAAGGTACAAAAAGACTCTCAATAAGCAACTAAGACTAACTCAGCTGCTTGGAAGTGACTTTGTCTCTGCTTCTGCATAATATCTCCTTACTGTAAGGCTGAGGCCATAGTGGTGTCCGCTTCCTTTACGTATAAGGGTTGTGCCCTCTTGAGATTGCAGAAAACACAATAAATGCTTTAAGAATGGATTTTCTGCAACAGAAGATCTATGAAATGCATAGCACTACCCTGACGAAACAGGCACAATATATTTGCACATCCTTTCTGTCTTTCTTATATTATTTTTTTTCATGTAGTCATGTATTTCTGGACTTCTTATCCAGTCAGCATAAATATAAACACTAGGAATATGTTCGTGGAGATTTTATTTGGAATAAGACTGCTCAGCATGACCAGTCTGGGAAAGACTGCCAGAACCATCTAGAACATAAAGAACTGAGGGGAGCTATCACATACATTATGGAACTTTGCTCAGTTATATAAACTAAAATATTAACTTAATAATGTTCTAAGGTACTCAAAGCAGGCAGGAGAGGGAGCACATGTTGCAGCAAACCAAACATCCTTAAGGTTTCTGTGTTTTCGTATCTGGAAATAGAATATTTCCTGTTTTTTATCCAGTGTAAGTGCCCACGTATTTGTAGCTTAATTGTGATTCTCAAAAATACTTTCAAAACTCAGGATACCTTTATGCAGCATTTAAGGAAAAAAAGCTAATATTGCTAACTTTTTAGTTAACCATATTCTGTGTGAAGTGGCTGTTATCTCAAAGTATCAGTCTGTAGAGCCTCGTGAATAGACTCATAAAACAGTTTTATTTTATACCAAAGTACACTGCTAGCGATTTCATCTTCGGAGTGACTGTGGCAGCCTTCATCCCTTGTAGGAACAAAGCCCCAGAAAGCAAATATAAGAAGACTGATGATAATATTTATGATTCTCGGGTTTAGAGTCACTCTTTCCATTTTTGTAATGCAGGGAAATTCTCACTGGTTGCTTCCTCGTTAAGCCCATTGTCTATGGTTAAGGTTTCGAAAAGGTTTGTAGAGCTTCCAAATAAATATCTGTAAAAGGCGTCCTAACGCTTGGAAGGAGCAGTGTTGGAAAGCTACTGGTATGACAACTTAACTGAATACATCGTAATTATAGGTTTTATTTCCAAGACTTCTCGTCACACAGATGGCTACACTGCCGGGGAGAAAAAAAAGGGCAAAGCTCACAAGTACTATAAATGTGTATCATCCTTTGTGTTTATGGGTTAATAGGTTCTCTCTGTAGGTTTTTCTGCTAGACACTGTGATTTTTTTGATCCTGTGGTGAAAGAAAGCCCTGTAACAACAAGGATAAATTTGTGTTTTCTTTGCCCTGTATTTGAATGACAAATCTTTGCTGTTCTGCCCAGCTGATAATACCCATTCTGAATCTTCAGGGACAAATTGTTCTTGTAATGTCATCTCCAGAGACTGGTGAGCAAGGCAGAACAAAAACTGCCACTGTACTTTATTCTGATCACTTCCATACCTTCAATAATGCAAATTCTCAGCCAGGATCTGGATTCTAAATAACAAACAAGCATCAGAGAGTGTCTCTTCACATAGCCTGGAATGATATCCAGAGTTTGGCATTTGGAAGTTGATACCTTAGAAAGGGAGAGAGCTCTGCTGGGTTGTACAGTTGATGCATTGAACATATCAGGTGCATGTTAATTCGATGGCTGCTCTTTGTTTCCTGTAACTCTGGACCAGATGGTTAGCCAAAGCAAATAATTAAAGACTACAGTAATCCAAGGGTAGTAGCTTTTTTTTCCTCAGCCAGCAATATAGGAAACTAACAAGTAGATGGCATTCTACCCATATTTTTAAATTAAGAAACAATGGCTTAGGCTATCACATAGCTATTCTTTTCCGTCATTATGTTACATTTTCAATCTGAACAAATAAGTGTGTATTTATTTAATTGAGCAGTTATAGCCTGTGATTCTAAAAGCATAAAATTGATTCAACACAAAATAAACTCATTTTTGTTTTGAAGAACTCGGGTTTAGATAAAATACCTGAAAAGAAATGACCAAATGACCCTTGTGTTGGAAATGGCTGAGTAATGGAACATCATTTTTCTGAAAATCAGGAATATCTAGTAACTGAAAGTAATCTATGGGGCTTAAAACTGAACAGGAGAGAAAAAAACCCCAAACCTCTTTTGGCGGTGGTTTGCATCATCAGGTTTGTTATCGTGAAACAATCTTTCTCCCTCCAAAAGTCAAAGGAAAACGTAAACTACAATAAAAGCATGAGTTTATCAAAATGATTCAGTTAACAGTAGCTGAGTCTGGCTGTAGTTTCAAATAGAGATGGATAAGAGAAAAAACCAAAAGATATTTGAAATATGAAAAAAAAATTGTTGTTGTGATGCAGAGAAAAGACTAATACTTCCAGTTTGTCTTAAAAATTCAGCAAAACCGAAGAACAAATATTTTCTTTTAAATTTCACATTTCAAATATTTTCTGCTCTCTTTGAAAATGTTTCTTTTATTTATTTAAAGACTCATAATATAGTTTTCAAGATATTTTTCCTGTTGAAAAATTCCTGGTTGTTGAATGTGTTTTTTAATATAATGGCTGTTTAGAAAAATTTCATTAACTGTCCTAGAAAATTCCATCCTAGTCCCTAATAGCTGCCCAGTGCTTGCAGTTTTGTTTCTTTTATTTTCCTTTCCTTTCCTTTACGTTATTTCCAATGATGACATCTCTCAAGCAGCTATTTCTTTATTCATGACCTTATATTTATTTCTATTGTACTGGAACAAGAAATCTTAATCCAGGACGAAGGGAAATTAGGCCTGGAAGAAATGTGAGTAATTAAATCTTGATGCCTTCAGGTATGTGAATCCCATTCATTTATGTGTCAAATTTTACCTTAAAACTTTCTCTTTAAACTTTCCAGATGAAATGGACCATGAGGCTTGATAAATATATATATATACGCACACACACATATACACGTATTTGTATATAAACACGTATATATAAAAACATATACATATATATGTGTGTGTATATATATGTATTTGTATATAAACACATATATACCCATACATATATACACGTATATATACGTGTATATATGTATGTGTATATATGTATATACATATATATGTGTATATATATGTGTGTATATACAAATACATATATATACATATATATGTATATACATATTTATTTTATATTTAGTTATAAATAACATATTTAGTTATTTATAACTTTGACTTGTTTCTTGACCAGAAACACAAAGATGTGTGATAAATATCTCACACATCTTTGTGTTTCTGGTCAAGAAACAAGTCAAAGCCTTTCTTATAAGACAGCATTTACTGCTTTTTCTTCAATTTCAGGGAAGACAGGCAGAAAAAATCTATGATACTGTGTTTTATTACTCTGATACTTTTTCCCATATATGCTGCTGGTACCACGCTCTCTGTGATACCTTGGAAGAGAAACTTGAAATTAAATGTTCCCAAGTTGTCCCCATTCAAACTCTTATCTTGTCCAAGAGGTTTCAGTAGTGAGTCAGATGCTCAACCATATCTAAAGAGTGCTGCAGTGCTGCTAGATTATGCTGATTGCTATTATCAGCTAAGTCTTAGGATATTTCCATCCTCTAACCCAGTCGGTTCACCTATCCAACGTATTTATTTTGGCTTTACAGTAATGATGTTCTCATTTTTAATAATCATTACCATTTGAGAGAGCAAATGTAAAGTTAGAAACTCAGATAAATTTTGTGAATTGCAGTCTTTTTTTTTTTTCACAAATTAGCCAACTTTCATTTGAAAGGAATGTTTTTTTTCTTTGAATATCATAAGAATATAAATCCATGAATGGTCGGAGAAGTGTGAAAAGACAAAAAAAAACACTGCACAAAAGCAATTTTATAGAGTGTTGAAATTACAGACTACTTAAGCATAACATGGAGAATTAGTGTCAGAAAATGCTTAGGATGACTTATTTTCAGGCAGCTCCTATTTACTGTTCACAGTTTCCTTACATTTAAATTGTTATGTTTACTTTGAAGGAAAAAAAACAATTCAGAAGCTCTAAATATTAAGCACTGCAAAACGTGTATTAATATTTGCTGTAAGTATGTGCTATTTGATTGTGCTTAAGCATACAGGAAAAGTTATTAAATTCAATTTTTTTTATGAAATGTATGTTTCATTATGATTTTTCTTCATAGACACTTCCAGGGTTGAATTTATACCTTATATTTTTTGAATTCTATTAATGTGTAGGAGTCCTGTACATTAGATATTGCAGTTCTATGCGTGTGTATGCTGTGTGACCATATGGTAGTCCTCAACTTGGAGATTTTGCTGTCTCTTGTCTCTGACAAGGCAGACAGCAAGACAATAGCAAGAGTAAAGGAAGAACAGAAAAATTCAGACCAGAATTTGTACATAGTTTGCCTTGTGTGATCCACCACTACTTAGACTCTCTTTTTAATGCAAAGAAACAGCGAATTCTCACAAAAGCCAACATGTGAGTGCTGAACTTCTTGAAGAATACAACGGTAATTTTGAACTGCAGTCCTTATTCTGTTGAAGTGGAAGGTCTATAGCTGAAGACTTACTCTACTGGCAGTGCTTTCAGGTCTGACCCTCCTCCTGATGTTAGATGCTTTTAAGTAATAATAAAAGTCATAGTTTGAACCAGCCACCAGTTAGTTTTTGTAACAATATTTGATGATACTTATGGGATTTTGTAATCTGTCTCAAGGAGCAGAACCACCTCTGGGATGTCTGTCTAAAGTTTCAGACAACTGTTCTACAACATTTCTGAGCTTTCAAGTAAAATTGAAATTTACAAAAGATTGGCTTTTGGTTGGGAAATATAGAGGTGAATGCTTAATCACACCACCATTGAGGTCAATGAAAAAATTAAGATTGTAATCAGCCCCCAAACATATCTAGTGACGATTTTGAATTTTGGTCACTAGCTGGAGAAAGAGCTTCTTCCAAACAAAGGTGAAGATGTTTCTCTTAACTAGATTGTCCTAATTTGCTCTGTCTTGGGCTAGCAGACTGCATCAGTTCCAATGCCTGTTCTCGCCATCCTTAACTCTAGCTGGATTCAATATGCTCATCACAATTAAGGGTGCAGTAAACAAATACTAATTCAGGTTGCCCAGTTATTCCCAGTGGAACATAGTGTTGACCCCAATTTTTTCTTCAGAACATAAATTTAGCCTAAAGTAAGTGACTTTTCTCCAGATATCTAAACTGAATAACCCATTCCTGAAAGACTGAAATTTATAGAAATTTTGAGTTATTTTATGTGCACCTCTCATAACCTTGTTAAATGAAATAACAAAAAAGTAACTGTTAGAAAAAAATAAACTTACTATTTTTTTCAAAAAGAAAAAAAGGTAAATTTTGCATTGTCATGGTTGTGGGGACCCCCTAATTTCCCTTGTTTGGGTAGTCAAGATTTCCTTGATATTCTTTCCCTTTTGAGAAGGTTTGCTTGCCAGAAAGATGACTGCAATTCCAGAGAGTTGCAGCTCTTGCCTGAGGGCTTTCAAGAAACCACCTCATCTTAAACTGTGTTTGAATAGAGGTTAAAAATGCAGTTTAAACTTAATGAATAGTGATGAAGTGTTAAAAGGGAAGATATAGAAATGAGAAACAAAACTGTATTTGAACTGTAGTCCCATAGTCTCATTAAAATTATATTAAATTTATCTCCCTAAGAAAGATTGTCCAAACTGCATGGAGATTTGCAGCACCGATGAACAGATTTACAACGCGAGTTTGGTACAAAAATCTTTGCCTGAGCAATGAAATTCTACCATACCCTGCTAGGAAGGGCAGATTGCAGTGTTCGGAAGAGATGGGAAGAATATCCTCAGCTGTAACTGGGAGTAGCATGATGTTTCAAGGCGTGGAAGGAATCAGATTCTGCTAAGGATTTCATAAAACATCCGTTGTTGTCCTCCTCTCTACAGGGTGAGATTTATGGTGCAGCAAAGGCACTGTAATATCAAGAGAAAGGGAAGGGAGAAAGGTGCAGTGCAGTGTTCGGATTGTGAAAGGGTACTGTGCTAATCGAGTGGGTTAACAGCTTCTCAGCCTTCCTGGCAAAGCTGTGAGTGCCGATATATTAGTTTTACTAAGCCAGCTCTTAATATTACAGAGTGCAAGACTTTTATGAGCTTCATCAGCTGCACTGGCTCTGAAAAACCACATTCTTCGCTGGGTGAAGAGTTTATCTGGACTGGAAACTGCAGCTGTACTGCTGTGTCCCATTGGCCAGAGCTTCAGCAGGTACAAAATGGGGCAACTTTTCCTTAGGGATAATGTATAGGAATTTGTGTCAACTTAGAAGACCTACAGCTTTCATTGGAGGGAAGTAAAAAAAAGCAAAATCATCAAAAGCAACCTAATTAATTAAATTAATAATGTAAATTATTATAAAATGCTACATAGTTAGCAATAAAATAAAATATTTAAGTTCAGTCCTACAGTCTGTATCTATAAGCAAACTGAGCTAATATTTTTTATTTTAAAAAATTCCTAAATCCCTATAACATGTTTTCTAGGATAAATATGATAAAATATTCAGTGATAAAAATGTGACAAATTTTGGATTAAGAATTGCATGTGGTTTGTGCGTGTCAGCATTCTGGCACTGTTACAAATAGTGGCCAATTTATTTTAAACTTGTAAATCCTTGGTAGATCACTTAATATTAGCAGTAAGGAACTCTAGGCAGAGAAATGGTGAATGCAATTTTATTAATATAACACTCTTGTAGATTGCTTCAGTAAATCTAGATGATCAGGAAGATAAATGAAGAAATTAATTAAGAAACACAAAGGCTATATCCCCAGTGATTTGAGCTATTGTACAAAGAAGTGGTGGTACTTAAGTAAAAAAGTCCATAAGTTGAAGGATTCAGCGCAATTTATTGTGAAATATTCTCCTTTATTGAAATTCTTATCCCAGGAGTAGTAATCTTAGGGGTTATCGATTCCATGTGGTTCCATTCTTTTGTTACAGAAGTATCAGCAATTAATATAAAATTAACATTTAACAACAGTTGCAGTTATTGATATTTGAGACAGAAAAGAAGCAGCAGCATACTTAATGAGGACTGGAGGAGCTCAAATCAGCTTACATAATAAAGAGAAAAATTCTTAGCAATAATCTCTGTGCTCTATTAGTAGAGGTTGATATTTCCTATATTTGGTTACTTTTTCAATGTTACAATAGAGCAACAAGTACATTTTGTGAACTCTAATAACAACATGTGTGAGTATAATCATTCTTTTTTGTTCGCTAAGGAAAATGAACCAAACTGTATCACTTGACTTCCTTTTTCTAGATATACCTCACGATATTGCCACAAATATCTAGCCTTTTAACTAGCATGCTTTAAGTTTTGGCTTCAATACTCTGACAATTTCTGGCATTAGCCCAAAATTCTGTTTGACATTTAACTGCCATATTGGAGTTACTCCATGTGCACGTACTCGCTTGCCCTGAGTGTAAGTTACTACTCTATCACTGGAATTCAAACTAAGTCTTGTTTTCCCCTCACCTGAGAAGGCCACAAACATGCACACACATAGTCACTGTTGTCATGGGTGGCCTCATATACGTTGACTTTGTAAGCCATTGGAGTGTCTAAGCCTTCCTTCTGAAGGGTTATGTCCATGTCAAGAAGCATAATAGCTTGATTATATAACACTTACTCAATAAAATAGAAATTAAAACAAAGAATGTGAGTCGTGTCTATATAGTCCTTCAATTATATTTCTCCTTACTGTTTGCTTTCTAAGAAATCAGATATATAAAACATTTTTCATGGAATTGTCTACAGAAATTTTATCTTATTTGGATGTTGTAAAGGTCTTGGTCAGCTAAGTCTAAAGGCTTCCTTAACTCAGTCTACCTTAATCGTCCTAAAATTGCCTAATCTTATAAGACCCACTGGGACTACTTGGTGACAAACCACGTAATAGTGTTGGCAGAAAATTGGAAGTTAAGTTTGATTACTTGGTGACATTGGAACATAAAAATGATATGAGCTGGAGGTATCAGCTGTTCTTCATCTTAGATTAAAGTGAAAAGGGAAGGAAAGTCCAGTGAGATAAAAGAATAAATGTAATAAGTTGATAAAAAAATAAACTCTTAATATAGAATCTTTTTTATTAATTACTTCTTGTAACTCATAAAAACTGAGTGCTGTTATCCACAGCCAAAGGACATCCCACCTCATCTGCCCATGATTTCTGCTGTCCAGTTTTAACCTCATGACTAAAAGCTGCGTGAAAGCGTTACTGTGCTGCAGAGTCCAAGGTGATAAAACACACCAAACAGAAAAGTTTATTACCTTGATTGTGTGGTTTCCACACTGAAACTGGCTTGGGTCTGGTTTACTTGATACACGCTTTGGAAAATGAAATATTAAATTTAATATGGTAATGTTTTAATGAAAATAAAAAGTAACTTCTGCATTCTTGCAGAAATTCTTTTAATCTCATGGTAAGTTTTATGAATGTGGTGATCATTAGAGGTGTATGGACCTTGGAGGGAGAATAGATTCTCTTGTGTGACTGAAGAAAAAAAAAATCTTTTAAATAAGTCTGGCAATATTGTATAATTAGAGTCAACAAAGAAAACTTAAGTGAAAAAATTATCAACAAAAAGAAAAGGAACTGTTAGATCCAGATTTTTTTTTTTTATGATCTAGAAACAATAAGATTTTTCAAAGTGTTTGTAAGTAGAATGCAGCTTACTGACAACATACACCTAATTTATTTTCAAGAATGTTGTTGATTGTGCATTTCTCCACAAATGCACCTGGGATGATAACCTATAACCAGTGTTAGAGATGCTGCAGGCATTTGACCTCCAATTCTGTATCTGTAATATAAACTTTGGCCTTATTGTTATATTGCTGCAGTTTCATGTTATGAATACAGACAACTATTCCTATTGGAAGTGATTCAATTTCAGCTAAAAGGCTTTTTTTTAAAAAAAGTAAGCTTTGTAATTTACTCTAAACCCGAGGACTATCATCCCCTCATTTGTGTCTATAAACAAATACTCACCTGTGGAACATAGAAATATTTTACGTTTCAGATGGAGAAGGGATATAGTGATTTGATAGTCTGGGCAAAATTTCTTGGCCTTCCAGTGTCAATGGGGAGAATAAAATGCGTTATGACATTGTGTTTGGTTTTGATGTGTGTTTGCGTCTATATGTTCACCTGTGTTAAATTTGCGACTAAGCCATTAAAGGCTGGGCAGGAGCTGTTAAGGCAGACTATGTTAGTCTCGGCTGTTATTGGGAGAAATAGTAGTGGATTATTAAAAATGCATCCAATTAACTCTGGAATTTGATTTGGATTTCAGGATTTGGTGGGACAGTACTTATGTCAATAGTACACCAGCGCTGTTAGGTAGCAATTTATGCCTGACGTGCCAAAAGGTGAGGATTAGAGCAAAGGCATAATTTCATGGATGTTCCCCTGTCCCTCTAGATTACTTTCTGCTTTCTTTCTAATTATATGATCTGCATTTAGATTATACATGTGTCTCATCTCCCTCTTCTTTTGTTTTCTTTTAAGAGTATACTTTAAACTATAATATTGTTTTTCCCCTCTTGGACAGGTGCCTTTCTATTGGTTAACTATTCATAGATTTTTGTATACATTTAGGCAGTGTCTATTCAAGTTTGATGGTCAAATGTTTCGCTTGGCCATATATTGGTCATATATAATGGCTTTTCTTAAATGTTTAATTATGAACAAGAAAAAAAATCACTGTAAAGGCAAGAGCAAGCTAAATTCAAAGCTCTATTGGATTGTCAAATACTTAATGTATTTGCCCTGTAGAAAAAAATAGCCTTTCTACGAATTGGAAACGTAACTCTGTCCTTGATCTCCCTAATGTAATTTCCTCCATAAGGTCTTTTTTTTCTCCAAGTTATTCCCCTGCTTGGATTTTAAGGTTATATACTGCACTTTCTTTCTTGCTACTTTAGCTATTGTTACTTTGTAAAATCTGCTCTAATAGTACTTGTTCTTTTTCAGCTTGACAGGTGGCCTTCCTTTCCTGTGACCTTTGCGTGCTTTGAATGCTGATAGATAAAATATGATTTACCTGATATATACTGGTATATACAGGAGA
This sequence comes from Cuculus canorus, assembly GCF_017976375.1. Taxonomy (NCBI): domain Eukaryota; kingdom Metazoa; phylum Chordata; class Aves; order Cuculiformes; family Cuculidae; genus Cuculus; species Cuculus canorus. The sequence goes on from NC_071409.1 coordinate 21,750,804, forward strand.
GAAAAATCTAACTTCTTGTTACAATTGTTATTGATATTAAAGGCTACAAAAGCCTCCAGTCCTTAAAGAGTGTGCTTCAAAAAACTGCAGCAAGGTGATGTCTCAAGACTTGACCCTTCATTTACAATCTCTCAGTAGAGATATGTGCCCATGCTGTTATTCAGTACAGATATTTTATCGCATTTTAAATTTCAGGAACAGAAAGGTATAACTTTCTGTATTGAAAGTGCCTCGAATTTTATCTGTAGCTCTTTCGGATTTGTTATTCAAAAGCATCTCAGTGATTTAGGTATCTAAGTCCCAATGAAAGTCAGTGGAACTTAGATAAATGGATTTTAGGGACAGGATTATAAGCATTTGCTATGAATTTCAGCATGCCACTCTCCACAGAATCTTAATTACTAAACTAACTGAGGTTACAACATGCCTCTAACTTTCTGAGCTACAATAATTATCTTTGAAAGGTATCAGTCTTGATAACAGTCAGCTGGGTGCCTAGGCTGGAGAAGTGAAAACTTTATTTTTATTCAGTCCTCTTACTGCCTCTCTGGAAATCTCCGTCACTCACTTTGGCTGGCATTCTTCTAATTTAATAGACTATGCTTGTCAAGATTGTATATCAAACTCTGCAGACAATCAGCTAAGTCCTTAGTCATCTGTCAAATAATGGGGTCTTAGGTGCACTGAGGATAAGTTGGCAAAGTAGGGTACGTTGCATTCTGAAGTTTAATCTGGAGTCCTGTTTACTCGTAATACAGAAAGAGCATTAAGAGATTGATGGTCTATTTGAAATTCCTTTGAAAATATATCCCAGACGGGATCTTTTTTACTGCTTGTCTCTTATGAGCCTCTTCTTTAAAAAAAAGCCATTCTTTTAGATCCACACAGTTATAAAACCAAAAAACTGTCAGAGCCCTGCTGATCCAATTACAGCTTTAAAACTTTTAAGCTTTTGATTTACAGTAAGCTCATTCCAGTTAAATACAAACGAATCTCTTTCTTAAACTCTATATTGTTTAACAGTGTATTTCACAAAATTTTTCACCTCTTTTTCCCCTTCACTTATGGAAAAGAAAATAATCATAGAATGGTTTGGATTGGGAAGGACCTTTGAAGATCATCTACTTCCAAGCTCTCTGCTGTGGGTGGGAACACCTGTCACTAGGTAAGGTTTCTCAAAGCCCCATCCAACCTGACTTCGAACACGTTCAGTGACGAGGCATCCACAACTTCACAGTTCTTCCTTATGTCTAGTCTATATCTATCCTCTTCTAATTTAAAACCTTTGCTCCTTGTCCTGTCACTACGGGCCCTGGTAAAAAAGCCTCTCTATTTTTCTTATAAACCCCCTTTCAGTATTGAAAGGCTACAATAAGTTCTCCCTAAAGCCTTCTCCTATCCAAGATAAACAACCCCAACTTTCTCAGCCTTTCTTCATAGGACAGGTGTTCCATCCCTCTGATCACTTTCCTGGACCTTCTCTGGACCCGTTTTGACAAGTCCATGTCTTTCCTGTGCTAAGGACTCCAGGAGCTAAATGTTGTACCACAGGTGTGGTATCACCAGAGCAGAGGAAAACCATTTCCGTCTACTTGCTGGCCACGTTTCTTTTCATGCAGCCCACGATGCCGTTGGCTTTCTGAACTGAAAGCACACATTGCCAGCTTATATTCAATTTTTCATCTATTTCATAGGAATTAAAGATAGGGAATTATTCATCTTCCTTAACTAATTAGAGCTGGACAATGAGCCATGCATTGTTCTTCTGTTGAGATATCCAGTATTCTACTGGAAAAGATAATTTCTGGTTTTGGGTGTTTATTTTTGTTTTGTTTTGTGAAACCATCAGAAAGATGCTAGGAAAGACAGTGTAGGACTGTGTAGTGCAAGATACCAACACTGCACTGGAGAATGTGGTTTCCTTGAGTTTTATTTACTTATAATGCAACTTGTAGGCAGAATATTTAAGATAGTTTAGGCTTCTGCTGCTGTAACTGAACTATGTAATTAATCTCTCTTTTTAGGCTGTCTAGGGCTCTCTTAAACAAGCGAATTCCCTGGCTCCCCAGTCAGGCATACAGAGCTTTCTGAGATATACAAGATGAGAATGCTAAGAAATTTGTATTTTCCTTTTTTTCCCCAACACTCCTCAGCCCACCAGGAACTACAGAGCCGTGAGGTATGGAGATTTTGTGAAACAATTTCTGGTGAAGTCTGCTGGAGATATTTGTACATATAGAGTTAGTTCAGTTGCAGGGCAGCTGCATTCCAAAAGCAAAAATATTTTCTTCGCAAAAGTAGATATTTGACTATTTCAGCCTCCTGATCAATAACAAAAAGACTGAGGAGAAAAGATAGTCTCTAATATGCAATTCTTCAAGTATCAGAGGTTAGGCTGAATAGAGATGACCAAAATAATTATTTCCAAACAATCCTGTAATTAGTTTGAAGAGGCAGTATTGTAGAAAGAAAAAGCAATATTTTAGTGGTATTCTTTCAATCATTTATTATAATTCTGTTATGTAGCCTGCTTAGATCTATCAGAACTAGTATAATTGGTTGTATTTACTCACTGAAATTTTGAGCTGGGAATTTGTGCACAGATATGCATAAAATGGTATTTTAAATTTTGTAAGTAGTTGTTTTTGTTTCTGCAGCATTTGTGTGCATAATAGTAGACCTTTTCTCCTAAGTCTCTCGGTGTCAGAGGTGGGGCTGACATTGTTTCACATGGAGGTAAACCAAAAATTTACTTTATTACAGTGGTTGGTGTGGCTTGGAAAGAACCCAAGTGAAAATGAAAAAATGAAAAGCAAGTGAAAATGGTGACTGACTTAGTGAGTTTCAGATTAGGAATAGGAGAATGGATTGCAGAAGAGTCCTGAAATCAACCCCTCTGCCATGGGTAGCCACACCTTCCACTAGACTATGCTGCTCAAAGCCCCATCCAACCTGGCCTTGAGCACTTCCAGGGAGTGGGTATCCCCAACTTCCCTGGGCAAACTGCAGTGCCTCACCACCATCACAGCAAAGAATTTCTTCCTTATCTCCAGCCTAAAACTTATCTCTTCCAGTTTAAAGGCATTACCTCTTGTCCTGTCACTACCTGCCCTTGTAAAAAGTCCCTCTCCAGCTTTCTTGTAGCCCCTTTAGGTACTGGAAGGTTGCTATAAGTTGTCACTGAAGCCTTGTCTTCTCCAGGCTGAAACACCCCAACTCTTTCAGTCTGTCTTCATATGGGAGGTGCTTCAGCCCTCCAATCATCTTCATGGTACTTCTCTTGACTTGCTCCAACAGGTCCGTGTCCTTATCTTAAGACACCGAAAGCTTGCTTCAGTACTTCAGGTGAGGTCTCAGAGGAGTCGAGTAGAGGGGGAAAATCACCTCCCTCACCCTGCTGACCACACTTCTTTTTATAACAATGGTTATTTTCATAAGTTAGACATGACAGAGGGAACATATCCAAACCTACTCTCCTGTGGGAATAGTCACATTATCACATTTCAGACAGAATTCCCACAAACCCCAGAGGATTATGGGTAATGGCACATTCAGAACTAAATACAGATATGAAAAAGTTTCTTTGTGTTGAAAGGAATTTTGCTGTTTTGACATTGTTAGTCCTTCTGGTGTTTGTAGGTCTAGGCATACACATTACACAGTTCTGTGATGGGTGCAAGTCGGTTTGGCAGTTCTGTGATGTCCTTAATCTTCAAGAAATATGTCTGTTGAGCAACACTGGGAGTCCATTTCTCTAGAGAGTATCTTCATTTCCATTAATACATCTCTTCTGGCCATCTCTTTCTTTGACTTAAAAAAAAAAAAGAAAAAACATTTCTTTCCTTTCTTTCCTACTGTCTCCTGGTCCTCCTTTTCTTGGCTGCACAATTTTTTTGAATGATGTTGCCTGTGCACTTCAGAAACCTGTCTTTATTTCTCCAATATAATTCTTATATGCATTTGAAGATACAGTTTGAAAATGCTTTTCTCTCTGTATTCAGTTCCAGTAAATCTTCTTAAGTCTGCTATTGCTATTTTATTAGTAATACATATATACTTCCATACAACTCAGCTGAAGTGCATGCCATGTTGTGTTTTGCACCACACCCAAAGATAGCGAAAGTAAGGCAGTTTATAAGGTAATTCAAGTAAAGGATAGGAGTACAAAGAGAGCAAGATACAGTGATAGTCCTCATGGTCCCACCACTGAACACAGGATGGCACTCGAAGAGTCATTAGTTGTGAGTGTTCCGCATCCTGTTTCATCATCTTCTATTGACTTGTCTGCTTTTCTGACTAGCCTGACAACCGCTTCTTCACTGTGCTATCCCACAAATGTGCCTTTGCTGTAAAACTCTATTCCTCTGAAGACCTTGCCATCTGGAACAGTGTTCCTGAATCTCTCTGCCTCATTGACTTGCTGTATCTTTTAAAATGTCTTTGGAAAGCAGATTTTCTCACTTGTCTGAGCCTCTTAATACTATATTTCATCTCTTCCATTATAAGCTATTTAATTTAGTGATTGCATTAATCTATAAGGCTCTTTAAAATACTATTTAGAAGAAAAATGCCCTGTGTTATAATGCTATGTTATATTGTACACTTCACAGAAAAAAAAAACCAGCCTCTACATTTGAAATTGTTTTTGTTATTATTATTTATTATTATTATTAACTAATATTTCCTTGTTGAATAAGTATTGTTTATTAGTAAAAATGCAAGTCAAATTGATTTTTTTAAGGTCTTTTGAAGGTGTCTAGGGCAGGAAACTTATATGACTGCACACAGTCATTTGTACTTACCGTGGTCACATGTGAAATAAACCCAGTAACAGTAAGTAATTACAGTTTTCTTATCAGGGATAACCACTTCATATGTGAGGGGACAAAACTGTATTTTCATGGGAAATCTAGACTTAAGACCAAATGAGACCAAGACTATTTGATGATGAAAGGGACTCCGTGCCATCTAATTTATTATTGTTTGTATGGACTTATGTGCTACTGGATGAGACTGCAAGTTTTAAGGGTTGATTCTATTACTGCTTGATTAGATTTTAATCAAGGCAAACATTTAGTTCCATTTGAAAATATGTAAGTCTCATAGGAGGAAGATTGGTCATCAAAGACCCAGTTATATGGCAGAAGCACAGCACAAGGATATAACTCAAGAGAAAGAAGCTACTAGAGATTAGCAGAAAGGGGATGTCAAATCTGTGACGGTGTCTTCCATGAATTGTCTTCCAGAAAGTTGAAGGGCAGCACAAAATTATGTCTTCTTATAGACTTATCTATTAATGATATTAATGACTGTCAGTTATGTTCAGTTTGATAGCTATCATGAGAAATGATTGATTGTAGCTCTCCTGCACATGGATATAGTTAGCAAAATGTCCCTGCACTTTAATTATTCCCAAAATATGAAGTTATTAACATTATAGTTTGATGGCTAATATTCCTTATTTGATGCTGTACCCATCACTTACCCTTCATGCTGGTTCTTAGTTGACATGTGTGATGGGTATATTCGACTGTGTCGTGAAATAAACCCCAATTTGCAAGTCTACGCTAGTTGGTTTGCTGCCTCTCTCTGACGCTGCCTTTGTTTACGAGCATGATTTCCATGTGTGATACATAGGTTCTGGGTTGGCCTGTTGCCCAGTGAGATACGTGAGATAGAAAACTTCCTTGAAGCTTCAGGTCTGGGTTTGGGACTCATTATTGTAATGCATTTTGTTAATGCTTATAGATGAAATTCCAATTCAATCTTCTTCATAGTAAAGCCTTTGACATGATATATTAACCATCAGATTAGAAGTGGACTGGCTAATTATCATTTAATGCAATTGAATGCCAGGGTTTGTCGTTTGATGAGCCTGGCTGGGTGGGGAATATAAATCTGTTAGTACTCATATCGTTATGAACTTCAGATGGAAGTGAGATTAAAATTTCGTGAATGCAATATTTATTCACAGTCATTATTCACGAAATGACACACCACAATTCCATGAAAATGCTAGTACCTACCTTTTCATTCACATGTAGTTTTAGGAAAGATATTAATATGATCCCAATCATAGTTTATATGGACCTACATGATGTTACTCTTTTAACACTACTTCATGGGTTAATATGTCTGCACATCTCTATTTAGCTGAAAGAATCCTGCAGAAGGGTAGTAGTTTCCTGTTTTAAGGGCATAAAGAATGCCAAGAAAATAAACTCTCTGAGTCGTTTAGTCTAAATCCTTGTTATCGTATAGAAATTTAGGCTAAACTCATCAGTCCACTCTTCTGTCTCTCTCAGATGGTTCTCTGGCCCTCCTATTTGTTTGTGCTAATCCTCATCTAGACTATTTTAATGAGTAATTTCCAGTGTGAGAACTAATCAGATATTTTACTGAAGTCCAAATAGATTAGATTTATCTCATCTTCCCTTCCAAGACAGCAGTTCTCTTAGAAAGAAGAAAAAAAAAAGAAAAAGGGAAAGCTAATAGGTCATCAGTAATCTTTCCTTGAAAGCCTAGGCTCCATTGGATCTTGTTTTTTAATTTCCTGTCTAAGTCTTTATTTCCACCCCCCTTAAGGGTGTTTAAAATCTTACATGCACTAGATCTGCAAGAATAGGTCCGTGATTGCACTGGTCACTTATTTCTCAATTTAAAAAATAAAATATTGCTTTCACTGCTCTCTAGTCACTTGGAGAGTCATTTGATATCCCTTAATTGAAAAAAAATGCAATTCACAAGACTTTAGAATTTATATGTGAGTTTACTTTAATACTTTGGGATGGAGATCCTTGAATCCTGCTGAGTAACAGTTAGTATTTTGTTTCATCTCAACTTTGGTCCTTTCTGTGACTGTGCTTTCATCCGCACTAACCATTTTACTTTTGCCCCAGGTTCAATACTGCTTTTATTAAAAATTCAGTGTATCCATTTACATTTTTTACTGTATCTAGATTACGTTTTATCTTACTGCCTAAAAGCACCACTTTGACATTTCCTGTTCTTCTTTTATTCACATGATCAAATATTCTTGTGCTATTTGTTTTTGTTTTCATTGTGAAATTGTCTTCAATGTGACAGTTTTGACACTCTAATTTCTAAAATTCAGCTTGTTTACTGATTCAGTTCTTTTTTTTCACTCTCTGTGGGCTTTTTCTCAGCACCTTTTCCGAGGTGGTTGTTTCTCCAGTTAAATAAGAAGTGTCTATTCTGTATCTGAGCATTTTATAGCTTTCCACATTTTTATTATTTTCCAGTGTATTTAGGTCCAAACAAATTCAAATAATATCTAAGAAAGGATATGATTTTTGTCTTAATGGAGAAAAATCTTTGAAAAAAGGAGTTTCAGGGCATATGAACTGAAGCTGTGAATTTTAAGATCTCTCTAGTGTGATTTTCTGATCCATTCCTTCAGCAAACAAAACTACTGAGGAAAATAATCCTTTATTCCTACAGAAAAAAATGCTTATGACACGATATAATTGATTTCATTGGTATTTATTTTGTTGTAACTGTTTATTTGTTGTAAACTGGCATTATCTATCCAGCATCTATCCACTCTCTCTAATCTAACAAATTTCCCACTGACATTGGCAAAAGGACTCACATTTTGATTGGACATAATTACATGATTTCTTTTATGTTCTATGTACTTCGTACATGTGCTGGGCTCTGTAGTCAAGTTATTACCAGAAATTTTTTAATGCAGCAGTCCTTGCTGCCACCACTGTTGTCAAACCAGTTCTTTTGAGCACAAAAGGGGTAAAAAGTAATTTAAATGCCAAACACATCAGAATTTACAGATGTGTTTAGAGATATCTTAAAATATATGTGAATTTTTAATCAATCTTATTAGACTGTAAGTGCTAAAACCACTGTGTCCCCTACAGAAGTGTTCTATAAGACAACAGTCTATTAGTAATTAACACACCAGAGGCATTTGCAAGAGGATATACATACTTTTCTGGAAAATCCCTGTAGTTTTCGTTTATGGCAAAACCTTGCAAACACTTGTCAATGAGGTCTATTTTTAGTAACTCTTTATGTTTTGGGGCATATCTCTCTAATCTGATGTGTGCTATTAATACTGCCCAGTGGATTAGGTCCTCTCAAATGAAAAACAAAGGCAAAAATATCATTATTCTCTGAGCACACATTGACTTATATTTTTATAAGCCTTCCTTGAACAATTTAATTTCTCGTAATTAGAGCGGTTGCAATCTTTCAGATTAGAAGGGTTTAGTGTTTATTAAGAGGTTGCCTTCTGTGTTGCAAGATGGTTATCAGCATGGGTCCAGGCTGGTATTAACAAAGACGTAATATTCGGTGCGATGGTTTTTTTTCTATCTCTTGCCTTTTTTAACCTGAAGGAAGAAATTAGCAATGTAAGGGCTTCTCATCTTATTCATGCTCTGTTGATCATAGATTTCCTGTTCAACTTAAATAAGTAGGTAGTGACACATTTTATGGCAATGCAAACCAGATCACCCCGAATCAGTATTCTCCCTCTTTTGTGAAATTCGGTGCAAGTTCTGGGAAACATGCCAGGTGTGTGAGGGGATTTCACAAACTGAAGTGGGAGAAGGGCAGGGATTTAATAAGAAGGAGGGAGATGGCAGGTTACATGATGTAATCTCTTCTCATATAATTTTTGACATAGTGGAAAAATTAGGTATATGAGCTCAAGGTGCCCTCAGGCATCTTGACTTGCCAGTGGTACTTACTCAGCACATCGCTGACCTTGGCGTTGTTACAGAACCAGATTTGTTCACAGATGAACTGCTCTTGAAGAGTTTATCCAAATACCAAGGCACAAAGGCACCCGGGTGCCTTACCCTTACTGACTTCCAAGGCTTATCAGAATTGACAGTGCTCCATGGAATATTTTGTTTTCTACAGTCTGGCGTTTTACTTTGGAAACCCATCAGGTAAGGAAATCTCACACTGCTTCTAAAACTTGCTGTAGAATCTTATCTGACTCGTCTAAGGTGGCCTTTGGCAAGCAGAGAATTGATTTTAAGTCTCCCATGTTTAAGGTTGATTCCCTATCTATGGGCCTTTTGTACTGATGTCTTCTCACAAAGTTTTGTAGGTTACTAAAATTCAACAAATTTCTGAAACTCTGAAATGGACCTCTCTTAGGCTTATGTTCAAAAGACCTCTGGCAGCATATTGAAGTCATCCCTCTAAAGAAACTTATAATATTTTTTGTTCTTCTACATTGGTCAGAAGGTGAGAAAGTAACATGGCCCCTGATATGTAGGAAATGGCTCAAAAATTACAACTGTATATGCAGAGATATTTTATTGCTATCGAGTTTAATAGTTGTAAATTTGATTAGTTGGACCATCTGAATTTGTGGTTGTAAAATCTGGTGGGATTCTAAGAGACATTAAAAAAATTATTTTTAAAAGTAGATTAATGTTTTTCAAAGCCAGTTTTGTTTTTATATCAAAAGTGTTTTGAAACCTTAGTATGTTGTATGATCACAATTTTGACAACTTCATTGCTTTGGGATTGTTACAGTGATATCTCCGTAGATGAGATTTAAGAACTATACGATGGTAGTACTTTCTAATTTATAGCATGGATAGCAGAGCTTTAATATTTCAGGTTTCAGAAGATCCAAAACAAGTCAACATCCTAAAAAGGGTTTAAAATTGAACTTCCATATTTAGTTCCCAGGATTTTTTCTTATGGCAAACCATATGTCTTATGTTCTTCTCCCTAAAGTATTTTTATTTTTTGATGGCTGGCTATTTAGGAGGTTGATCTAGAAATATTAGATACTAAAATACATTAAGTGAAAAGATAAGTGGTAAAATATTTCTTGGTGTCCATGTAAAAATGTGAATACTAAATACTCCTTGCTTCAATTCAGATCTTCTCAGTTGAGTAAAACTATGCCCTGAGTACAGAACAAAACAAGCCAGAGAATGGTGTGATGCCCATCAGTCACCCCTGGAGGAGTTCTTTCAGACCCACCGTGCCCGTGGATTGCCGTTTTGTCCCTGTTGGTGTCCTGCAGGGTGAGTGCCATAACATCTGTGAGATTTATGGTTGTAAAATGCTACCAAACCTCTACTTTTTCCTATGAAGGTCTTTGTTGATCTTCTAGTCTGGCTTTTTCAAGATTTATTTTCTCTTGACCTCCCAGTGGTGTGGGTGCGATATCTCCCAGGTCTGCAAATGCTGTGTTGTATTCCCTTTTCTTGCTCTCTATTTTCTCCACTAGCAAAGTCAGCCAAAGTACTAGATAATGTTAAGTGTTTCATTAGCATTCAAGTGACTGTCTCGGCACTCACCTAGGGATTTGATTCCAGGCCAGGAGTCACCGACAATACATTTTATACAGTTTCCTCTGTTGCCACTCCTTTGTTTCAATTGGAAGCTTCAAACTTCTCATGTTTCTGTTCTTTGGGTACTATTCCCAGCATCATAAGCTTTTGCCACGCATAATGCCATTCTCCGCATCTCTGTTTTTTAGGATGAAAAAGTATTTCTAGGGTCATAGTAGGCTTTTTAGATAAGGAGTTTTGGGGGGGGGAAAGGGTGTCAAGTTGAACTAGCTGAAATCAGAGACAAGAACAAGCCATTTCAAGGCAGGTTAGGGAGAGTATATATAACCTTTGCAATAAAGTTACAAAAGAGCTCACAGAAGGCTGAGAAGGTTTTGGTCAACCATTCACGCTACTGGAGAAGAGATTTCCAGGGAATAGTGCTTGTTTGGCTGAATGCACTGCTGTATTTTTCTTTTTTCCAGTAGTCCTTTGCCAGATAAATATCTTCCTGCCTCCCCCTCTCCCTCGGCTATCATCCTAAGATGTAGGTTCAGCCTTCTGAAAAATGAGTCTCTTCTTAACCAGGTGTCCATGGATTTCCTCTTAAGCATCTGACGTTGCTTTTTGAAATTCCCTAAAGTCTGCTTTGCTTTACTGTCCACTTAGAAGGCAGATTTGGAAGTGGAGCATTGTGAGTAGCGAGGTGCCCGTCTACCAGACATGCTGACTTGTGTGCTAGATCCTGTCTGGAGGCTTAGTTTGATGTCAGAAGAGCCTGGTAAGGGAGCAGATAAACCTGGGAATCTGCTAGATTTCTCCCAGCTACTGAACTACATCTTAGAGACCAGTGTGAACACAGAAACTATTCTCCAACTTTGGCAGTAATTGTCAAACTGAGTGGGAATTGAGCTGTCTTTATGTAGCCAGTTGACTTTCATGACTAATTTTTTTTTTTAATACTGGCAACAACCAAGTAGTTTTTTCCTCTGTGAAATTGATACAAGTGCAGAATTTTTCTTACTAGACTGTATTTTTTATACACGATATCTACCCAAATATCTTACTAAAAATTATTTTATTCAATAACAAGAAAATAAATCTTTATAAAGACAAGCGTCAGTAGAGAGATTCCTGCATGACAGTAATTTAAACATTATTAATTCCCTTCTGAGTAATGTCTGCACAGACAAACGCTGCATATGCAGTGCCTGTGTGCACCTGACTCACCTTGAGCACTGTGATTGCTAATGAATTAAGAGGCCTATTCATTAGAATGACATAATGCAATGCAGAATGTCTGCCTGACTGTCGTAGGAGCTGATCTTCACCATTGTGTGGTGGAAGCTAGAGCTTTGCTAAGCCTCTATAGTGTTCAATTCCTGTTGTTGTTCTTTGGGTACACTGTGAGATATCTGAAATCCACTCATTAATGGTGGGACCTTTTCTGAAAAACTATGGAGAATTATTCTTTACTAATAAATTCCTGAAAATGTTGCACATTTGAACTACAGATGTTGAAGAATTAAGATTTTATGTTTACAGAACTTAAAAGCTCTGAGTAAGGAGCATGTGAACAGAACATTAACAGGTTTTCTTCTGTGTATCTCGCCATTGAATGTTTAAATAGCTGACTGAAGTATTTACTCTTTTATTTTAAATAGTGTATTTCCAGCCTTAACCTTTACTATTCATTTTTCTTCAGAAGTATAAAGATTTATTAGCATAATATCTCTGGCTAAACACATCTGGAGACTCAATGTATAACAAAAGAAGCAGAAATTATTGTAAGGAATGTTATCACTCTAAGTCTTCTGTCTTTCCCATAGGCCTGGTGTTTTCAAAGATTAGGAATGTAGGGACTTCATTGATGTCATCAGCTCAGATATTAATAAGTCAGAGGATCTGTTCGGTATTATCAGGCATAACATGAAAGAAAAAAATCCCACAGTTTATTTTCTCCAAATCTAATTGGAATAGCTCCAGATTCTGTAATATATCCTGCTGGGGTATTTTCACTGTAGTATTGTTGAAACAAATTTATTTTGGCTTTATTTTGAGGTATAGGGAATGATTATGAATCTCACTAAACTCTTCACTACTCCATTACCCTTTTGAGGGAACAGCACTGAGCTACAGAGATACTAGATACATCATACAGTACAATCCCTCTTCATCTTCAGGAAGCATGGCTTCTGAGGGTATTATTTATGCAGAGCACTTTGGAACAATATCAGCCTAGAAGATGCCAGAGTAAACACCAAAAAAATTCCCCAAACAAACAAAAAAAAACTTACAGAAAATGATAAAGGAGATGAAGGCATGCTGTTTGCCTTCAGAAATAGGAATAAAATGCTGTACCTTATGAAGAATGGCACAGGAATTGCTCCACAGGAGTAATTCACCCTTAATGTGGGAAGCTGCTTCCCTACCATGGTGGTCCTTCTAATGACTTCCGAGTCTTATCCAGTGTTCTTTTACAAAATATCTGTTGATTAATGATGCAGCTTACCCTAAGACTCAGTAATAAGCACAGGATAATATTTTTGGCACTCTTTGGCACATAGACTGGATCAGGGAATGTAGTCATGTTCCTCTCTTCTGGGTAGCATTTTGACATACTAATTGATGCAGTTGGTGTGCAGACGGCTGAACTAACTATACATAAAGAACAAAAAGTGTTGTGAAACAGCTAAGATAGTGAGGCATCTTGGACCAACAGAGGGTCAAGTGACCTGGGGACCTGAAACAGAAGTGAACCTGCCTATGTTCTGGAACTGCTAGAAATAATGGTGAGTAGCCGCAGAAAAATCTTGTCTGGGCTATTCTGGCAGCTGTTGTAAAACTCTATCTTTTCAGAACATCAGTAGAGGAAATGGCCAATCTCTCCTCATTTTTCATACATATCAACTCTGCTGTTTCCTCTAAGACTTGTCTCCAACTAGGGCTCTTGCAACCTCCTTGATTACTCATCTACCTTTTTATTTTTTAGTACCTTCATTGTCTTCAGTTCTCTTCATCTTGGCCAGGGCTACTGTGTCCGCTGCATGAGTACAGAAATCACAGCTGAAGTGCTCTGTTTGACCCCAGTGAGCGTACCCAGCGTCAGATAGCCCTCATTTATTCTTCCCAGGGCTCTTGGTCATTTCGCTGTCCACCCTGGCTTCTGATGGAGTTTCACACTCTTGGGAATGAAAGCTAAGATCATGGCTTATCATTTGACAGTGGAGATGGATAATGGGCACTTCAGTGCATTTCTTTGACTGCAAAAACAGTTGAGCTAACTGTTCCCATAAATGTCGAGTTGGTTGCTGTAGGCATTGTATTCATTCTGACAATGATAAAATGATTGCTTTAGTATCTGGCTGCGTAACCCACTTAGAGCATGTGCACCAGTATTATGAGAATGTTTCAATTGTGAAAATCATTGAGATGTAAATGTCATGATAATAATTTATCTTCATTAAAAATTCCATCAGAAGAAGGAAAATTAATACATGTGCTGTATAGAGTACGAGACACTGAAAAGTAATATGTTATACTGAAAATAGGGACTTAGGAATGTAACTACATCAGAAAATAACTCAGAAGCACTTTCTAGTGATGTGACAGGTGGTTATCTCAAGGGCATTGCCAGAAATGTTTTATTGGCTCTCAGTTCTGATCTGGAGTGGTGTAACATTTCATCTTTCTCTAATAGCAATCTTAACACCTCTTTCCCCTCCCCACCCCACCAACACAGACAACCCACCAAACAGAAGGGGCTGTCATCGTTGTGTTTTAATGCTCGAAAATGATTGTATCGCCTTAAACTGCCACCAACGTTGAGCACAAAAGCCTGCTCTGAATTTTATTAATGTCACTGGAAAGCCTTAAATTCATGATCATTGACTTACATTATTTCTCCCGTAGTCATTCATGGTTCTTTTATATTTCATGTTTTCATTTTTTTATTTACTTGCTGATTTAGATGGTGAGAGTTTGGCTTTCAAGTTCAACATTTATCAGCTCAATCCAGCACTTCTATCATAGAACCAGAATTGTCTGACTAAATATCTATTGGAATTCTTTTTTTTTTCATTTAGTATAGATGAATTAATCAATAGACATAGTGACTTAGACATAGTGGTTTGGGATGGTTTTGTCCTCCACACTGGATGTGTTGTATGGAGATTTTTGTTGTTTATTTTTGTTTCCTAGTCTAAAGGTTGTGATTTATATTCTTTTTTCTTTGATTTACCTTTTTTTTTGGTAAAATAAATTGTATTTGGTTGATTTAAAATCAAATATTTTAATTGAAAAATTATGTGTAGATATTGAATATTCATAGATTAAGTATAACATGTTCTATTGCTCTGAGAGTCTTATTTATTTTGGCTTTTGATAACATGTGAGTTCCTTCCCAGTGGTTCTCCTATAAATGAAATGTTTAATCTCGGTGAATTTCTCCTCTGCCAGATTTAGAAAAAAAAGAAATAGTCATCATTCATGTTATATATTCTGTATTTGCTGAAATTCTCTGCAAATACAGAATAAGTAGTGAATGTATGTTATTATGTTATTATTTTTATTATTTTATTTGCTTTTAAGTTTTGAGGAGTTTTGGTTATTGTCCCAATTTCTCGGCTTTCCTTGGCTGTCTGTCTTTCTACTTATACCATTGCAATAGCACTGTCAGTGCAGTTTGGTCTTCTTGCCATAGTTGATACCAAAGCTCCGTGATATGGTAAAAGACATTTTATAGTTTGAGAAGTTAGTATTAATTACCATATTCTAGATACAAGAGTTTTGAAAGGTATACTTTTTCCTGAGCTGAGTTAATTAAGTATCCCATATTTTTGTCTGTCAGATATGGTTCATCTTAGTTCTTTAAAGTAAATTACAGTGGTGAAAATGTATTGAAACAGGAGAGGGAGCTCTCAGCTTTGCTATGAGGGAGGAAAGGGGCTGCAAGGGCATCACTTCCCCACATCTGAAGGCAAAGGGGAGCTTTGCTCTTTCATTAAGAGCACAAGGAAGCGGGATTATTTTCCCCTGCCATTCTGTGCTTTAACCATAGTTATCTGTTCCACTGAAAGGATGGAGAGTGATTGACTTTGAAGATAGGTAAAAGGTGAAGAAAATTCTCAGTAAATAGCTGTATATGTAATGGAGCAGCTTGGGATCACTCTACTCTCCATCCGATATAAAAACAGAAGTCTTCCCAAAGATGGACGGTGGAAACAGAACATATTTTGAATGAGTGCTATGAAAAGCCTTCATCTTTCAAGCTTTCCATAAAAATAGGAAAACTCACCAAAAAAAAGCCCAATAAACTTCTTTCAGCCATATTTAAAGTACAAATACTTGTTCATGGTTAAATTTCTAAATGGATTTTTACCCTGAAGGAGAGATGTCTTTTAGAGCCAGGACTCGTACTTTGTAATCTCACAGAATCAGTCATCTGGAGTGGCAGTCCCACCCCTGCCCCAGCCCCGAATTACTAATAGCTTCCCAGTGGGCTTCATGAGTTGGTTCATATGTTTCCCTAACAGAATCTACGGTGCAAAACCGCGATACTGCTGGCATATAGCCTAGATTTCTGCTGGTTGGGCTGTGCACGCATCTGGGCAGCTGATTTGAGCACATTTACTTCCCACAGTTGAGAACAAAGCTTGAGCTGAAAATCTTCCCTGTGAATAATGAATGAATAGTCAATGCCGAAGAACCAATTCTTTCCACTTTGGTGGGGCTTGTGCTATGCAACAGGTTGCAGAACCATGCAAAGAAGCTCCTTGGAACTGTATCTGCAGCCTACTGCTCGCACACTTTGTGTGCTGCAAACTAGTAGTTTAGCTTGACCAACTAGACAACTAGCTCAGATTTCAACTATGTACTATGCTGCAAGGGTTGTTTTGACTTCTACATTGTGCAAAAAGGTAGGAGATGAATAGTGTGAAAAGGACACGGGCTTAAAGACTGTTGGAATTTTAATTTATTTTTTTTTTCATTTGCATCCGTGTAGATGAGAAGGAAATCCACCAAAGTCAGTTGAGTTACACAGCTGGAATATTAAGGTAAATATTAATGATATAACCTTAGTGAAAGTCTTTCTAAACTGCGAGAATTTTTGTCAGAATGCTAAAATACTGACATTTGGTATGAAATCTTATGAACAGAACATGTACTGGAGATTTTGTCCAAGGGGCAGTTGAGGTAATTGTTTTGTATCAATCTTTACAGTGGCAAAGGTTTCAGAAACATTAACATTCTTTAGACATACACAAGGTTTTGGTTTTTGTTTCCATGTTAGTTGGTGGCTCGCGTTTGTATCTGAAAATTGTATGAAAAGTAGCTGTCAAGTAAACCTAAAAAACATAAAAAGCCGCTGCTTAAAAAAATAAGAAAGTCAATATAAAATGTTTTAGAAGGACTCCTAATGATCTTCTTGATCTTTAGAAAAAGCCCCTAAGGATGCACTTGTACAGGGCAAAAATACATTTTTTGTAACAAGAGCTTTTGAGACTGTTGCTGCATTTGTTGGTATGTTTTGCCAAGGAAAGAACAGTTCTTTTTTCTGATGTTCATAGAAGAGAAGCATGCCAGAGTACTCTTTTCAACTTAGTAGAAATGCACATTTTTAAAGCTTTAACAGAATATGGCAGCAAGTAATAACATCTGTGCCTCTCAGCCTTGTTCTTTCACAACATACTTTAGGCATATTTTCTTTGCAAAACTGTGTCAGAATTATATAAATGTCTATTTCAAAGGAAGAACATTCAATAATATGAAGCATCATCAGTAGTGACTTCCAAATCAAGGGACTGACTGACAGGTTAATGCCTGCCATCGAAAAACCTTACACACAACGTGTAAGAACAAAAAGGTAACTGATTAAGTTTCAACAGCCAAACCGAGCTCCTGGATCAATACAGTACGAATGCAGGAGTTTAGAACCTTACTGGAAGGTTAGTGTAGCATCCCACGCCCACATGGTGTTCCCCCATTTGAGAGAAGTTGCTTTACATCCCCTTGCATGTTTTGTTGGATTTACCATCTGGACTCTGAGTTTTGTAGAGTTTGAAGGATCTGTAAACAACACCTACAGCTTGTAAAATGTGATGTTTGACAACACCTGATACGATGGATATACCCAGTGCTAGTTATGACTGAATTATATGAAGAGCAGGTGACATATTACGTGTTCTCAAATAAGAGAGCATAAAAAGGATGCATTAAAATATACTCAAACAGCTTTTTATGATGATGAGCACAATAATTTTCCATTAATTTATAGTGTAAAATAGGAAGAAAGCACAAATCAGGATTGTTATGCCTATGTGCAAGAATGCGTGTTTTGCAGCAGGTATTGCAACATGAATGTTGCACAATCTTTTATACTTCCTTTTTCTTCTGTAAAGTGAAATGTTTGTGTCACTTATTGTAGCATCTTGATATGAGACCACATTAATCTGCAATACAAATATCAATTCTACATGTGACTGCCTTGGATTAAGGCTCAATCACTCTTTAAAGAGGTTGATCGAAATTGCACCCCTGTATAAATGTGTTCAGTTTCTCAGGCCACTGAATAGTTTAGTAGTAAAAGCTGACCCTACTTTTCTGGCTGCATTTTGTCTACTTTCTGTTAAACACCTGTCTTTTGTAGTCAGTTATCTGTTACATTCTTGTACAAGGAAAATAAATTGCTAGCGAAATTCTAACCTTGTTCTGTGGAAGTTTAACCACCTAAAATGCAGCCTATAACTGCCTTTTTATCATCATTTTTCGGTCATAAACCGAGTGGTTGTCCTTGAATAAGAAAAAATGTAGATTTTAGAAATGGTGGACATCTCAGGGTGGTGAATTATTTTGGAGCTTATTTCTTGAAAAATGCATTGCAGGATAATGCAATTTTTATCAGAAATGAAGCTCTGATTTAGTAGTATTTTGTGAATACCTAATAACTTTTTTTATTCAAACATCCTGTAGTAAGTTAAAAATTTCCCTGATGTCCCTATTAAAAAAACACAAACAAATAAATAAAACCCCAGGCGGAATAAGTAAAGAACCCGTAAGCTTTTCCCTGTAAACTGTGGCAGTGCATCTTTTTCATGCATATAAAAATTATTTTTAATATCTAACTAAGTTAATTTACATGTGGATTTATTTGAACAAACATATTTTAAATTATCATAGTGTCGGCTAATTACTATAACACTGATTTTCAGAGCTTTCTGCAGATTTAGAATGACTTGGAATTTTTTATGAATATAAAGAACATAATTGTATTGGAACCCATAGTCTAGATTAATATTGAGAGGTGTTTGCATAGTAAATATCAAAACCGTATTTTGGTTAAAGGCGTTTGGAGTACTGGGAGAGAGAAAATTAATGTCTTCCTCGAAAAAAGTGAAGTACTGGAGTTATGATTTGCAGACCAGTCAGCTTAATTTCACTTCTCATAGGTATTTACACAATGCCAACACAATAAGTTCCAAGATATCCAGACATCTTTTTTTTTTTTAATTATGACCCATGTCGGAGACACCTGATTCCTTTATATAGGACAGAAGACTTTGTAGGTAGGATACAATCTTTTTCACATATCTTTTTGTACATTTAGTTAGATGTTAGAAAAAAAATGCTATAGGAACATTGGCCAGGAAACTGCACTAGAGTAATATAAATGGGTAAGAATCCATCTGATCTTAACCAACCATAAAAAATGTCATTTGTCAAGGCAGGAGTACCTAAGCACAATTAACTCTCTGTGTAAATGCTGTATTGGAAAATATCACTCAGACATCAGCTCTGTGAAAGAGACTCTGAAACATATGAAGAATCTTGAACCATGTAAAGTAAATGTTAGAAAACTGTGTCAAAATATGCAGGAAGCTGCAAACATAGTGTTCTCAGAGTGTATTAAGGAATCCTGTTTCAAATAAGCTGTATAGAAGCATAAATAAATGTGTGACGAAACTTCTTTTCAACACTCAGGTCTCAGATTGTGTCTGATTTTGAGCACTCCATTTCGAGACACATGAATTGATTAGAAAGTGTAGCACAGAGAAAGATTCTTGAAAAGATTTTACATCTTGTTTGTTTGTTTTGAATAAAAGGCTGAAGAGTGACATAGTAATACTTTTCGACTGTGTAAAATAGCGATACAGAAAAGAAGAGAATAAAATACTCAGCGTTGAGATAGTCAGGATTTAATGTGTTTAAGTTGTAGCTAGGGAGATTTGGATTAGACGTTGGAGAAAGAGGACAGTAAGACAACACAATAGATTGCTTACGGTGCTCATAGAGTTGCCAGTACTCAAGGTCAAACAGCGGTAGAAGGCCGTCCGAATGTCTGTCATGACAGATGAAGTTATAGCTGGTCCTTCCTTCAGGGATGGGGAATGGACTAAGTGATCTTTGAGTGCCTTTCTTCCTTGTGTTCTATGAGACCATGTAAAATCTGTCTGGGATCTTAAAATAAACAAAAATGAATGCTTATTAATGTGACAGTGACTGTTAGCATTAACTAGACTTAATCAGGCCTAGTGTCCCTTTCTGCAGAATAATAATGAGATGATACAAGCCATGCCTACAGCAGTTCCTTCTGTTTACAGAAAAGAGAGATGATCATGTCAGCTATAAGAAGTGTGATTCTCTAAGAAAATGAAGTGTTTAATGAAGACTAGACATCAAAGTGCCATTTAATTTTAAATTAAAAAAAACTCCAAAACAGAACGTAAATATATTTTCAGGTAATAGATAGAAATAGTGACATTTGAACACTGAGTTTTTGGCTCAGATGGTGGTTGAATGGGGCAGGAGCTGATAGTTATTGAACGAGTGCTTCAATCGTGCTGTATATCTGTCTTGCAGAATACAGCAACAATAGCCTGAAGCTCAAAACTCGCCTAAGTTTGACCCTATGCTGCCACAAGTCCAGCAGGTTTATCTTTCTCCAGATGGAAGTTCCGACACTATGTTAACATTATGAGGGACCATTCATACCCTTTTATTTATTTATTTATTTATTCAATTTGAATTTATTTCCGATTTAAAAAAAAATACTGTAATTCTGAAGAAAAAAACATACTCACTTTGCTGGTAACTGTATATTTAAGGCTATGAGATGCGATTGAGCTCAAGCAGATTTGAATCTGTTGTCTGGATTAGTATTTTGTTTTTTCATATAAAAGAATTTGCCAGGCACTGTCCATGCCGGGGAGAATAGGATAATTTTTTGTAGTGAGCCCATTGTCTGGGTATCATTTTGACTGTTACAGACTTGACATATTAATATATGAGAACTTGGGACTTTTAAAATACCGGAGCACTTCTGGCTTTTATTCAAATAGCAATTCCACTCAAAGTCAGATATCTATATATAGAAAATCTTGATAGAACAGTCTTTCAACCTCTTCTTCTCTTCCCTTCTCTCTCTCTCTTTTTTTTTTTTTTTTTACTTCTTTTCATTTTCATCTGTGAATACTCAGGAAAGAGATTTTTAGAAAAGATCTGTTTGCTTTCCCTTTTTCTAGGCCAAATCAGGGAATTTTTTATGTTCATTCCAGTGACATTTTAGAAGTATGAAATCTAACCTTGAGAAAACATTTGGATTTAATAAAAGATAAACTTTCTGTTAAATATTTGAATCAGACTATTGAATCACCTAGCAGGAATCCAATCCTCATTTAATTCAGAAGTTTAAAATTTTTAATAAGAAAATAACATGTTCTCTTATCCTTACTATAAGTCTCTTTTTCTCCCATTGGAAACTATTGTTCTTGTCTATATTAGAGTTTCTTAGAAATCTAGGATATTTTCATTATGATTTTTAGTTTGTTTATAGTGATACACAAATAGAGCTGAACTACATCTAGATATTAGACAGGCTCAATCTTTTCTCTCTCCTATATTTTTCTGTACCTACAATATAGTGAAACCCCATATAGTCTAAAGTCAACGTGAAACTGAGACTCATTTTTCTGCTTTGTGTCTCCGTTTTGTTAGCTAGATAATGATACTTGAGCTTTCTGTGAGGAAATTTCAGTCTGATATGGAAAAATGCTATAGAAAAATTTCTGGAGTATCTTATTCAGCTTTTATAATCAGATTACAATTCTAATATCTTATTACAATGTAAGCGTCATTTAGATTATAATTTTTTCCTCTGTATGTATAATACGATTCAGTCCTTATATGCTAAATATGACCATGTTTTGTTGGAATTTTCCTTATTTAAAACTTTTTTCAGCTTTCCCTAGAAACCAGCAACGGTCGAGTTTAAGTTCCTCAGACTGCATTTCTCTCAGACAGATGTACCAGCTACTATGAATTACTTTTCCTCATCAGAAAAATGCAGTTACTCAGGATAATTGTGACACCGTACATTCTTTCTGTTTAGACAAAATGAAAACATGTAGTGGATCCGCTATGCTAAAGGAAAAATACTCTCTGACAGCAAATTTATAGTTTTCTTTTACAGTTATATGGCAGGATAGATGTCTTTCCTTTTTGAAAAATAATTTATCTGAAAAGAATCAGCCACTAGTCACGCAACATCAGAATCCCATGCCAAAATATTAAAAAATGAGTCCCTAAATCTGCTTATTATGAGACATCAAGAGTTCCTTTAAAGTACCTTTACGCAGTCAGGTTGGTATAAAGGGACCTTAACACAGCTGAAAGTAGGGCTTTGATCTCAGTAAGTTCGTACTTCCCTAATAAGAAGTGGTTCCTTATATAATTCAATAGAATTAACAGTGCAGCAGAAAAGAGAAACCTGCATATATTTTATGAAAGTCAGAAAGAACCAATATTTCACTGCAGAGAGATGAAGTGAAAGTGCAAAAGCATGAAAAGATAAATGCTTCAATGAGGCATCACAGGAGAAGGCTCCCTCAGCCCATATAATCCAAAATGTCTTTAGGGAGAGATAAGAGGGAAAGGTATATTAGAAATGATAGAAGGAGAACAATGATGTCCTGCCTGTTTTGACCAAAAAGTTAAGGATCGTCTTTTGTGAGGGATTCTTGTGGTGATTCACACCTTAAAAGCCCATTGCTACACAAAACACACGGAAAAGAAAAAGAGACAAAAAAAATCCTATTGCGTCCTATGGAAGGATTGCTGAAAGGGTGGGTAATTATTCCCTACTCTGTCATCTAGTTCATAAGAGAACAGACTGAAACTGCAGTATCTAATAATCAGATAAAAACAGCACTAATGGTATTTGCGCAGTAAAAATTACCAAGTCCCCAAAAGAACAACAAAAGAATCCAGGCAAGTTATCATGTTGAGAAATGTATTATTGCTGCCAAAGTGACAATAAGTAAATAAAGTTAAATTAAAACTATGAAAAAATGTTCCTGCCCATGAGACTGAGATAATTCTGTGGTATATTTTGATGAGAAAGCCAAGCAATATACTTCAGTGGCAAATAATGGCAATGCACCAAACCCCCAAATTACCTTCCAGGGCTCAGTGACATCACTGGTAGGCAAGTGCTGTACAAAACTCTTCCACCACTAGTGACTGTGCTCTTATGGAAGAAAGGAAAGTTCTTCTTTCTGCCAGTAAAGGGATGTGTGATTTTTGTGAAGTCATGTCAATCTACTTCATGCATATTCCAAGCCATTTAGAGTAGCGAATCAATCACAGGCTGTTTCTTCCTATGTATTTGCAATATACTTAGGAAAATAATAGGTTTGTGTTATATCATTATAATAATCACTTACAGACTATTCTCATTAGCTTAAATCCTAAATATGCACTATAGGATTTGGCCTAATTACTCAATTCTCTCTCTACTGTAGTCAGCAAAATCTTTTCTCTGACTGTAATTGGAATGAAGCTCAAGTCATGTCTTTGTGGAATGCATGGATTTCTCTAAGCCGATATGATGTGTCAGATTTTGGGTTTGAAGTCAATTGACAACTGAATAGATTCTTTTTCTGTGAAAAATATACTTTGATTTACAGATTAACATTTCAGGATTTTATTTTTATTCCATGCTGTACAATCTCTAAAGGAATATCTAGTTTATTGATTTTGAACAAATGAAATGCTGACCAGAAATAACACTGTTTTCAAACAACTTACACAATGGCTCATTTATTATTATATTATTATTAAGTAATCTGCATAAGTGATAAGCAGTAGCGTCATTGAATTCAGATGCCTTTGCAGAAACACCTAGATTCTATCCATTGCTAAATCCAATTTTATTCCGTGCTTGATGCATTCCCTTTTGACTGATGTGTGAATGCCTATATTTCATAAAAAGAATGCTGTCTCTTTTCTTCTGGCAAGTCAAAGGAATGGGTTCCAGTGGCATGGTAGTATATCTCCAAAAGTAATTCTGATTGAGTTTGGAAGTAGATAATAAATTGTATTTCTTTCAACAACATTGGATTTAGTTTTGAAGTCTTCGAACATAGATCAAAATAAAATAGTTTAAAGTCAATGTAAATCAAAGCATGATCTAAAATGTTCATATACGCCCTATATCACTGATAGCACTTCTGTCAGAAATTCCATCAGATATCAAAAGGAAAAAAATCTGTTCTTGGGTATGTTTCTGGCTGCAACATGTAAACTTGGTGCAACCTAGAAGTTCCTGTATCGATCAGTATCATGCAGGGGATAAAACTGAAATAAAAGTTTGGTGTTGGAATTGTACATTCTGACAGTGGATCTATCAGTTATTGCTCTAAATAAATAAGGAAAATACTCAAATTGTCCCTCTGTGAATACTGATAAATGTGTCTCTTTCTATCTTATGACATGATTAATAGGAAAAATATCTGTTTGAAGCATAAGAAAAGTACAGTGTTCATACAATGTATTGTCCAGTTCAGTTATTAAGGACAATACCTTTGGAGTCAGTAGTAAAGTATGCTTGTTTTCAATGGCACTTTTTTTATCTTAGCCACTTTGCATTTGTATTTGGTGAATTACAAAAGAAAGATAGCGGCAAAATAGGAAAAAAAAAAAGGTGGAGGAGAAATCAACAGTTAAATAATAAAAATTCAGAATGCCATATTCCAAGATTCAGTGATTATCTTTTCAAAGAGCATTCAGGAGAAAATATTTCCCAGGAATGATTTATACTAACTCTTGCACACTCTCTTATTTGAGATGGTTTTATAATTTTTGACAGTTTTTTTGGTGTGAACTGTGTTCAAGCATCTCAGGTGGATGCTAACATTCTAAATTTCAAACATTTTTCTTCTGTTCTTTCTTGCTAGTTCAATTAATTGGTAACTTGTTCTGCTTTGGAACCTGTTTTGGTGGGAAGACTTGCATTTTTTTAGTGATTTCTCTCTTATCAAGATGAGTTTTGATTGTCATACTTTTTCTCCTTGAAATGCTTTAGTCCCTCTCGGATTACGGGCTCACATTCGTCCATACAGGAAATTTCTGATATCTACAGGAGTAACAGAAAAAAACCCAATAAATTATCAGTCTATTTAGTAAAAGGAATGTCTCCTCTACAAAATACTTTAAAATCTCTGCCTGCTGAAACTGGTACTGTCTTTGTGGATGGCACAACTGTATAAACTCCTGGGTTTAGTGCACATAATGCCTTGACTAATTAAAAATAACATCATGAAGATATCATTTCTGCAGGATAGCAAAGAAAGTGTCCCAGCACTTCAACACCTACAGGAATAATTTCAGATATGGAAATCTAGCATAAAAAAAAATACCTCATCCTGTTTATTCTAGGCATGTCGGTCTTCAGAAATGTTTGATTTTTGTAGAGCTGTCCTGTGGCAAGGGCAGGTCCTTGGAAATCCCATTACTCTGAAGTTATAGGCTACATATGGCTGTATAAATAACTTCTCTTTGTAGTATATGATCTACTAATAAGTATTCAGGATTCCTGGTTCTCTAACAGAATTGGTAGCCGGATTTGTGCATAGAGCTTAGTTTAATTGCATTTGATTCTCCAGCTATACAATGTAAAAAATAAATACCTACCATATGAGATTACAGGGGAGGTTAATTCATTAATATTTATGTAGCACTTTTTGACACTTTTATACACATGACTATAAAAATGCTTATAGAGTTGAGGCTATAAAACCATGAAATTGTATTGCTGCTACTTATAAATTTTTTTTTGCAGTAATGGCACACACTTTGCTTTCACTATTGTCTCCACTCTTTTGTGCAAAGCTTTTATTTAGGTTGGGATAAATTTAATCTAGTTTTAGTCACCTAAAATTTAGGCATGTAGATTAAGGTAGTAATTGGTATTCCTGCTAGAGAGGATAGACTGACTAGCTGTTGGCTAATTCAGCAAACCTAAGAGGTTAGTTTGATGCTTAATTTTTAGATTCTGAACATTTTTTGAAATGAATCGCATCTCTCTAGCAGAGATGTGTGTTTCCAAGTTTACGGAACAATCAGCTTCAGAGTCTGCCTTCACATACAAGTTTGGAGTGAGTCCAAATCTAGTCTAAGACTATCTACAGGTGGTACAAAACTATGTGTTTCTTTTGATAGAAAAAATGTAATTGATTTTATAAGAAAGTACTCCTGGTAGAAATTTGTTTCTGAACAATTAAAGTGAAATTTTACATAAAATTCTGAGTAGCTGCTTGCTGACACTGAAGTCTAGAAATTGTGGAGCTGCAGCACTTGGCAGGCTGAGGACTAAAATGAGACAGCCGATGCCTTCTACTTACAAAGCAAGCTGGCACAGGAAACCCAGATAGGCCTAGTTATGGGATGCCCGGTAATCATCACAGCATTCATAGCTCTGACAGTCCTCTGGAGTACTTCTGTCTGATTTTGGAATTAAAATGCTCTATCCAACAGTTCAACAGTGTCTCCTTTAGACACGTCTGGTTATCCAAACAGGATATAAACTCGCATATAAACACTCCTATGCTCTTTATTTAGTTCAAGGCAATGCTAATACCCAGAAATAGAAATAAAAATGCTCCTATTATGTAAATAATGGAAGCGTATCTCACCTCAGATCATTTTAGATATAGAATACATGAATACATGACTGTGCTTTATATGTTTAAAACCAGTGGTACCTGTTGCTACATGAAAATACAGACCGGACTTTGCTTATGCAGAAATGAAAGGATATATTTTCTTCCATGAAACCTAAGGAAATATCACTATGAGTCTGAGTGGGCTAACAATATTAAACTTCTGACCTATCACATTCCTCCTTGAAATATTTTACAGTACAGCTTTTTGCGTGACTGCTACTTAAAACCCTGATTCTAAACCGCTGACTCAGGGGAGACAGTGGTATGAGTTCTACCCCGTGGATTAACTAGCAAGTATTTTATAAGTTTCACTTGTGTGAAGGGAAATATTAAAGGATTTGATGAATTACGTTCTCAGACAGTTCCGAGAGAACTTTGCCTCAGTTCATTCACAAAATAGCTCAATTCTGTTGCAGAACTTAAGGTTCATCATTGAGTAGCATATAAAAGGTGAATATGAGTTATATTCATATTGGAAAGCAAACAAACATTTTCTTTTTTGCATCTGACATTATAAAGTTGGCTGAGTACGTATCTGGTAAAGGAAGTGCATAATCTTATATTTTAGTACAGGAAGTTCATAAGTTGAATCCCCTCAAGTGTGGGGTAGAACTACTTTAAACTGAAGAACTGTTCCGTAAGCAATTCTAAGACCTAATAAACAACGATTTACTTCCTGGAGGATTCAGTTTTCTAGTATGATAATGATCTAACTGTAATGAACCGTGTCTTCTTGTTATGAAAAAGCATCCACCGCAGTTGTTGCACAGACCTCCTGTGTATCTTGTCTGACAGCATGCTTTCTTTTTTTCCCAGATGCAAGGATTTGCTTGTAGGGAAATGACAAAGCATATCTCCAGCTTTAGTGTCTTAATGCGATAAACATGTTTTCTTTTATGCATAGTAGAAATAAATGCATTCCTGCTTTTAGTTTGTTCCAGAAGTAATCTTAGCTTTGTAGTAGTTCTGTAACCTTTGGAAGTCAACAGCATTTTCCATAAAAAAGTAAACTATACATCTGTTTTACTGCATTTTGTACCTCCGGTGAGCACAATCTGCTTGATGTGAAAGTCACGTTCCCAGATGTTTCAGATTGATCCTGACAGGGTTTTCCATGCATTACATTGTTTTGGAGAAACAGTGTATGTATGATGAATGCTATTTGTTCGTAATGACTGTAAACTTAAAGAAAGAAAGAAACAAAAGTGGCATATTTCTTTCTGACACACAATGTGATATTAGCACTGAGTTCTGATAACTCCTTTATGAATGTACAGTGATTGTAGCAATAAGATGGTATTTTTGTATTCTATTTCTTGCCTCTTTGGAATGCTTTTTCTTCATAAGGAGTTTATGAATATGTTTGTATTTTAGTAGCCCAACTCAATGAAAAAAACAATTTACTATTGATTTCTAACCATAGAACCTCAGTCAGTCAAACAGCTAATTCATCACTTTTCAGTATTAACTGAAAAGCTGGTTTTGGTAGCAGCCACTTCATAGAAATAACTATGGTACAAAAGCAGCTTACCATGGCCTTAGATGTAGGCAGAATATAACTCAGCAGCAGAATGCCATCTGCATTGTAATAGTATAAGTGAAATTTATAAATAAGGAGGGTGCACAAAGGTAGGCAGAAGTGCAAAGAGTTTATATGGGAGTGTTTTCTGAAAATAAAAAGAATTATATGTCGGAAGAGATATAAATTCCTGACAGTCTCAAGATGATGCCTTTTAACTCAAAATGTGATTTACACAGTTGTGAAAGATATAGGCTCTATGAGAAGTAGATCGCATCCTCTGAAAAGTAGCATACCCCAGTGATTTCTGCTAGAGTCCACTCTTGTTTTCCATCCAAATCAATATTTACATCATAAAAGGCGCTGGGGCTGTACCTGGTGTAAAATCAGTGAAGGGTCAGAATCAGTCCCAGAAGGTTAGAACGATGGTTTCTAGAAATGGTATGGATGGTAAAAAAAGTAGTTGCTGGTTAATGAGACTCTATTAGACAACATAATCTCAACTTATTCTGTGTAGACAAAGGTTATATGTCACAGGTAAAAGTAAGTAAAAGAGGACTGACAGTTATCATATAAACATACCCACCCGGGAATTGGAAATAATCCTTCGTACCTTGCTGACTCAAGCCTGTAGCAAGTTGTCTCACAAAGTTTGTAAATACAACCAAAGACAAACTTGAGATATCCACGTTGTCAAAACCTTTGGCAGCTGAGCAGGAGACCAAAAGAAAAGTACAGAAAGATCCTGTATGTTACCTGAACAAAGCCTTCACTTTGCCTTGATAGTTTAATATTAGACAAAATTTTCATCCAGAAAGTTTTGATTTCTAGGAAAAGGAAATGTGTATTTTCTTTCCATCGTAAAGTTTTGAACTTCAATTAACTTTCCTTCTATAAAGGTCTGATAGCTTAGATAGCAGACAGAAAACCTGCGTAAGTGCTGAATGGCTAATGGCATAGCTGCCCTCTCAGGTAATCTTTACATCCATGCCAAAAAAATTATATTCTTGTGATGAAATATTACTTTCTTAGGATAAGAAAAGAATATTTCTAAAGGGAGTGAAGTTGAAAACTATAACTCCCTAATAAAAATGCTGTAGAAAATACATTTCTGGATTATTAAAAAAATTCATAAAGGTGTTCAAAATCTAGCACTACTTTCTATCAGAAAACGCAATATAGTTTAGACCTCTGTACAAAGGGGTTAATTTAGTTTTATTCTCACAGAGAAGTTAGACGGAAAAGTGTCTTTCACTACAAAAACAATAAATAAGCAGAGGCAGGTCCAACACTTGAAATTACACAGAAGCCAATAGAAAATATAAATTAGCGAATTCTAGAAGGAGGATAAGTATGTTGACTGTATCAACAGAAGCTGGTGAGGCAATACATGGAGAAAATTGCTTTCCTTAAACTGAATTCAAGACCACAGAACAATTTAAGAGTCAAATCCCTTATAACTACTAGGCCAGGGCATACTTTTGGTGTTGAACTTCTCTAAAACTCTGAAAATATTTACTTTGATTTCTGAGAAGATAGATTTTCTAGAGCATGAAATGCGAATGAAAATTTGATCTGAATCCAGACTTTCTAAAATTAAAAAGTGGGGTTTTCTCATATGATAGATAAGATATGGTTATGACATATGGTAAATAGTCTCCAGGTAATATTTACATCATATAGATATGATTATTGAGAGTCCTGTGTTTCTCTATTTTCCTCTTTCTCATTACTGGAGTGGCACAATGAGCTGCATGAGACAATGTGTCTTGTCTAGGTTTGTGGCAATTCTGACATGAATTTGCTTGGATTGAATTATTGACTTTTAGTGATCAGTTTTGTAAATATAGTGTCTGTTGGCAAAGGTGTGGATCAAACCACCTACTTTTAAGTACTTCTCACAGTGTAATTTCAAGGCATATATTTCAAATATAAAGTCTTTGTTCTGGATATTTGAGTCTAAGGGTTGACGTTTATCCACTGAGCGAACAACCCATCTTGTGTGCTTTGTGACTGATAGCTTTGATTTAACATTTTGAATAGCATTTAATACCAGAGTGTTATTAAATACTTTCAACAGATTGATTCATGCAGCTGATGAGCCAAGTGTTATTTAGTGCTCAGTAAAAAAATATTGAAAATGAATACATTTAGATGATCAAGTTTGATAATCTAATCATAATTGGATCATCAATCATGATTGATCGTGGTCAATTCATGAGGTGAAATTTTCATCAGATATATTATCCCTGTAGACTATTTGTCATGTGCCACAAATAATGCTGCTTCACTTTCTGTAAAATCAAAACATGTATTGCTGAAAAATAAGGAACACATTTGTTATGTACTGACAAAAGACCAACACTGTAGTAAGAGGAGTTTCTCTCTCATCACTGATTGCAACTATTCACGTCTTAATGCAAGCATCCACAAAAGTTGCCAAGAGTACTTGAATTAGTCCTTTATATGGATAAATACAGCAAAAGAGTCCCTTGCATATGAAAATGTTCACCAGGTGGCACAACAACTTTGCTTTTATTAACAGAAAACTTTAGTAACGGTTTGTGGTTAAATGAACTTCTGTGGTTCTCAAATCACCAGAGCCACGTGGAAGTAAGAGTTGCTACATTATGAAGTTTGCTTTCAGAGGTAGTGCTATCATTTAGGATTCCAGTGCCTTTTTTTTGCTTTTCTTTCTTTTTTTTGTCTTGCTTCCCTCTCTTGCATTATTCTGAACAGTGATGCATTTTTCTGACATTTTCTAACCTCCAAGATCAGAAGAAGGACTGTGCTCAAGCTCTGTGATAAATAACGTGCTATGATTCAGAGCACGAAATTTAGATCCTTAGTATTCTAGGAATACCGAGTCATCTTTTTCTTTGCTTCTTTACACTCAGTAATCATCCCTGTTGCTTGTGCAGATAAATAAACATAAACCCACCCCTATATAAATGATGGTGTAGACAAATCAGCAGAAAAATAAATAATGTAACTAAACCAGGGCTGTGACTGGTTGATTCTGCAGGAAAAGGCCACCATCCTAGTCACTTCATGGCAGCATTGCCAGAGATAATTAGCACTTTATAACAACTGTTTAAACCACCTGTCCTATTTTGGTGGCAAACTTCTAGATGAAAAGGATATTAATTATTGTGGCAATTGAAAGGAATGCTGACAGGCTGTTACTGGGACTTGGCTTTCTTTCTCAGAGTAAATCCAAACTAAGGACCTGCAACACTTACGACGTAATTAACTTCTTATTACAGTCCTAGTATATGCAGGTGTCTAGATTATGCAAAGTATACAGAAGCCAAAGTATCTTGTTTCAGAGAATCC
The DNA here is from genome assembly GCF_017976375.1 of Cuculus canorus. Taxonomy (NCBI): domain Eukaryota; kingdom Metazoa; phylum Chordata; class Aves; order Cuculiformes; family Cuculidae; genus Cuculus; species Cuculus canorus. Next base: position 21,781,940 of record NC_071409.1, read on the forward strand.
AGTAGCAAAGTCAAATGGGATGTTATGCATTTTCATAGCGAAGTGGTTTTTTGCAATCCATTTTGTGTCAAAAAGCTTGGTGTGGCTATGGAAGATTTAAAAATTCATGGAGTCATTGTAAATGTCTAAAGAATTTAGAGAGAATTCTGGAGGTGCATTTCAATTTCTAACGCATTAGATTATGTTTATTAGACAGCTGGGGAAATGTAAAAATTGTCTCTGTTCTCTGTAATGTTAAGTAATAATGCTTCTCCTGTCCTGCTATGTAATAATAATATGGGGTACTTTGCCTGTATAATATATGTATCTCTATACATGTGTGTATGTAGGTATATTTTAAAAAAAACCCTTGCATTCACACACTGGCACTGTTTTGTAGCAGATATGTTGTGTACCACACACCTTTAGAATAGCAAATATCAAAAGTTGAGTGCCTAGGACAAATGATATGATTTGATCCAGTACATTTCAGAGAATCCATGAAATTCAGAACGATTCCATAAGCTCAGGTAAAGTGATGACTACTGTTGTATTCCTCCATAATCTTAAACCTAGCCTTGGAAAAATAAATGTAACAGATGATTATAAATCCAGATTACAGGTGACCTTAATCATTCAGTTCCCCGATGACTGTGATCATTTACTTGTGTTTCATAGCAGCCATCAGTGCTTCATGCATAAAGTTCAACATCATCATCTCAGGAAGTGTAGTCTCTGGAAAGTTTAATTTCAAGTTTTTACCCAGAAATTATCATCTGCAGCTTTTGGAGTTCTATCAGCTTCTCTGTTAAATGTTCTGTTGCATTTATGGCTTCTGTGACTACAGTGTTAATTTTGTATTGAAGGAAGCCTCATATCTTACAAATTTTTGATCTTCATTAATTTTATCAAGTTGCTGAGCCAGTTACTCGTTTTCAGCTGTGATGGAGAATCCATAACAGGTAATACTGCAGCATGACCTACTTTCAATTTTTAGCTACAGGAACAGGAGAAAAGGATTAAAAATGTCAGCAGCAAGGGTAATATTTGTTTGGGTGGATTTAAAAATGATATTTTTGCTAGCACCAGAATTCTGCATTGAACAGCGGAGTACATGGTGCGTATATTACTCAGTGCAGCTTTCAAATTCACAAGCCATTTTCTGCATCGCCGTGATTTTCCTTTCGAAGGACTGCTCTGTGTTCTATTCCTACTGTCTATCAAATGTTTAAGAGTCAATCTGACTTATTTGTAAATAGCCACAATAAAAATGAATTTATATTGCTAAAATTAAACAGAAAAGAGGAGTCCTACACTTTTAGCTAACAATAAATATAATCCTTGTTCTCTATCCATTTTAAGCAAACCACCCCTCCCTCCACCAGTTACGCTGTTAAAATAATAATTCTATCACCTATCTCAAACTAAAAGTTTAACATATACGTGGCAGGAATTATTTCAAAACTGGTTTTCTACTAAAAGGTATAAAAAAGAATAAAGGATAAAGGATAGGATAGGATAGGATAGGAAATATTACGAATATTCCCTTCTGCTGGGAGCAGCAATATGAGAAATGATGGCTGCAGTCCTCTCTTCCCCCCAGTTCTCAAATATAATGTGTGTGTGTGTGTGTGTGTGTGTGTGTATAGGAAATGGTTCTGAAGCCTGAAGTGTGCTGAGCTGGCTTTTTCGAAGTGATGAATAGCTAACAGTTATGAACAACTGAGCACAGGCACAGAGCCAACAAATGTTTGAAATGGCAGTTCTGAATAGAATACTATGTATTCCTTATGAGGGAAAGGAGGAAATCTTTCTAATAGAAAAATTGTTCAACACTTGTATACTGCAGTGTGTTTTGCATGTCTGTCTGCATGCCAAGGACTGGCCATTCTAATAAATAAGATGCTGAACAAATGAACCAGTCATCTCATCAATTTGGTAATTCATATGTTTCTGTGTCATTTTTAGTCAGTAAAAAAATGCTAGTTGAGATAATTGTGTTATTAAGTAGAATGGTTTTCCATGCAATCTAAAAGAAAAATATGGTTGCCTTCCTACCTGTTCCTTTAGATCAATTCTGCATATATTATTAAACCCTTTCTCATTTAAATGCAAATATGATGTAGCATAAGATGCCGACAAGTTTTGCTCTCAATCAATGAATATCCTTTTTCTAGCTGGTATAATAGCTGCAAGAACACGACCTCTAAGGCTGTGATCACACCTCCAAAGACGTTCGAGTGCATGTTGGTGGATGAAAAGCTGGACATGAGCTAACAACGTGCACTCGCACCCAGAAAAACAATCGTATCCTGGGCTGCATAAAAAGTGTGGCCAGCAGGTCAAGGGAGAAGACTCTGTCCCTCTACTCTTGTGAAAGCCCACTTGAAGCCCTGCACCCAGCTCTGGAGCCCAGACATGGACCTGTTGGATCAGGTCCACAAATGGGATCAGGGGGACAGAACACCTCTCCTATGAAGACGGGTTGAGAGAGTTGGGTTTGGTCAGCCTGGAGATGAGAAGGCTCTGAGGAGACCTCATTGTGGCCTTTGAGCACTTAAAGGGGGCTTATAAGAAAGATGGGGACACACTTTTTAGCAGGGCCTGTTGCTATAGGACAAGGGATAATGGTTTTAAACTAAAAGAGGGTAGATTTAGATTAGATATGAGGGAGAATGTTTTTACAATGAGAGTGGTGAAACATTTGAACAGGTTGCCCAGAGAGGTGGTAGATTCCTCATCTCTGAAAATATTCAAGGTCAGGCTGGATGGGGCTGTGAGCAACCTGATCTGGTTGGAGACATCCCTGCTTAGTGATGGGAGTTCGAACTAAATGACATTTAAAGGTCTATTCCAAACCATTCTATTTCTCTGATTCCATGCTAGTGCTTCATGAGCTTTATTTTGCCTTGGCTTACAAATGGAGGAATTTTATTTTCTTTCTCTAGGAAAAAAATAGTTAATCTGTTGAGTTAATACTATTTTATTGGAAATAAAATTCGAAATCTTAATAGCTTTAAGACTGACATTGATTTCTTGATCTGACGTACTACACTGGGATTGTAGCATGGCTTCAAAGCAGTGCTGAAAATAAAGTAAATGACTTGCTGCTAATAATCTCAGATGAATGGTGATACATTCATGGTTTTGTAATGTAAAATTGATCTATAAGTACATGCTAATACATAGTTACATCAATATATTGTTATCATTACTTAGGATACCTTCCTCAGTTTAGCATTCAGATTCCATTCCTTGTATTTCTGGTTTCTACAATGCCTTTACATTAATACTAAGGTTGGGTTTTTTTATGTTAACCTTTCCTTTTCTTTGAAAAAAAAAAAAGGAATGAAAAGATATTCTTGTAAAAAAAGGAAAATAGAGAAAATAGCAGATAGGGAAGAAAGGAAGAATGCAGTGGCACAAATAATGTCTTCTTGTGATATAAAACTCTTACTCTCAGAAGCAAACCATATACTGTGATAATAAGGAAATGTAATTATTGAGATGCAACTATTGATAATGCTGTAAGAAGAGTAAAATTTTCTGGAAGTATGTTTCATATTTACATGCATTTAGTATTTACTAATGTGAAAAAAATATTCTGTTGTTAGTAATGGCATTTATCAACTTATATTGATATCACTCTTTTTTTTTTCAGTAGTACATGTATTTTTATCACATATAGTTTTTCTCCCACTTGTCTAAAAAACTATCCATTGGATCTTGCAGCCTACACACAGTGTGGCAGAAAAATCAATTCATTTCCAGCCATACATGATACTAAATTTCATTAAGATACATTGAGTGTATAATAAGAAGTTCACAGGAAAAAAGAAAATTTTATCACTAGTTTCAATTTAAGAGGTTTTTCTTTCAATCACATTACAAAGTATTTTCCTTATATTTCATTGTGGGTTTTGTATTAATATACAGACACATGTAGAAAAGATAGAAATTGATATCTGCATAATTATTCCATATAAAGAACTATATCACATGCTAATTGGAAAAAGTGCCATTTTGATAAATCTTGATTTCCCAGGATATTTGGATTTTTTTTAATGCAATTCTCTACTAAGCAGATGACATTTAATAAAGCAGCAAATCACTATTCATCTGAATAAGCCTTCATAAACCGAGTACGCATGATGGTGCACAGGCCCTCAGCTGTTTTTTCTTTTGCTTTTCTTTCAAAACAGACCTGTCAGGACCCCTAATTGTGAGCATCTCACTGGGGGCAGGACAAACAACATTTGAAAAAGAAACCAGTCTCCACGTCACTCACTTTGAGCAGAAGCAACCCCTTAAAGGTGAGTTAAAGTATGTCATAGTGTAATTTCAGACATCTATTTCCTTGTTTCTCTTTTCCGTCACCTGCAGAATCAACAAAAGACATATGGGCAGAGCCTCATCCAGTGAGTTTATACTGTGCCAGCATACATCTCTTTTGTTAAGGCTGGACCAGTCAAATCAGAAATGCAAATATTCCAGGTACTTAAAATGTATGAAGAGATCACACAGAATCTGTAATGAAGCTATTGTAACTTTGTCCTGCCAACCTTAAGCTGCTACAGGAATTTATAATTATGGTGTCTACCTATGTGAGTTTTCAAATGAAGGACTGAGAATGTTCTGCATTTATTAACTTGCTTTTGGCCAAGGTGGCCAAGACAATGTTTCTTTGTAGGAGACACCCGTTTTGATATGTTACACATAAATGTGAAGAAGTACTCTAATATACGAGATATATTTTCAAGATACCATCTTAAAAAGAAAACACAGATAATTAAATGATCACAAACTATAATGCAATTAGAAGACTTTGATGGAATATGTGATTTAAGTGATACAAGTTTTAATGGCAAAAAGAGCAGTTCTGCACTCAAATGCATATTAATCATCACAGTATGTGTGCTTTGTTGGCTGCTGATAAACTTATTATTTTTTTTCTTCTGTTCACTCTGAATAAACATCTATTCACAAATGCCACCCATTGCATTGAGTGGGAAGAATGATTCCTTCCATAATCTGATAAAATGGTGTCCTGCACTCAACACAGATATCAGCAGTTTCTAGTGGCAACAGGCTGAATAATGCTTGGAGAGAGTAGACAAAGCTGAGAAATTTATGATCGTGGTTGACTGCATTTGAGCGCAGGCTTTAAAACATCTCCCTTTCCCCCAGCATCCAGTGCTTATTTATTTATTTACCTGTGAAAATGTGCTAAGCAAAAGAATTTTTGTTATTACTGCTCTTTCAGCACTTGCTAGAAGGCTCATAACAGAGTGATTTTGTCGGAAGAAACATCCTTACTAACAGACAGGGCTTATGAGTGGAAGTGTAATTGTATGCGAGGGCTTAGCGGAATAGCTGGTCTGAAACCAATTTGGAACAGGTACAACACAGACCTGATCTGCAAATTTCTCCCAAATTTTAAAAGTTTGGCTGTTGTGCTTTTGGATTTAAACAAGGCAATGAGGTTCCCTCCTGTCCTCCATTGTCATGTGTCTTTGAGGAGAATTTCAGTGTCATCTGCAGACATTTCTCTAAAAATGATATTTTTTTCCTCTACAAAGTTTTATACATTTTCTGAAATTAGATTTTACTTCTCATTGTCCGGCTTTTCGAAGGACTGTTTTGAATTAGCACCTCAGCCAACAGTATGTGTTTGAAAGTAAATGTTCCATGGAAATGTGAAAAAAATATTTATTAACCTCCCATAACAAGTGAATTGTGTTAGATCCGTGGGCTTATAATGTAACTATTACTGTATTAGAGAACAGTCTTAGCTGTGGGGAAAAGACAGACACATCTACAGTCTAATACAAATAACAGAATTAAACAGAATGGGAACAGAAAGAAACTGGTAAAAATTATGCTGCTTTATGGCTCAGTGGAACTAAACGTTGCGTAACGTGTTATTTGTTTTTTATTTTTGCAGTGCTTCACCATTCAAATTAATTAAAGAATCTTCCAGAATGAGGTGCAATGTTGCCTTGGAAAATATTTCTTTAGCAAGCTGTAACGGGCAACTCACCATTCTTTCATAAAATAAGCCTATAAACTTGTACAAATTATAGTTGCTGTGCTATAAACTAATTTTTAACATTCCTCATTTCCAAAAGCCATTTTAAATTCCCCATCATGAATGCTTTTGTATGCAGTTATAGTAGCACATCACTGAAGTATATTTCAGTTTGTTATCAAAGGTTATGAAGACATGGATGATGAAATTTCACACTGATTCTCTTTTTCAGTACACAGTGGAAAGAAATCTTATTTTACTCTAACCATCAGAAGAAAAGGCATTGAATTCACTACACAGCGTCATATCCATAGCTGATGCAAACGTCTATTTCATTGAAGATAGAGCTAAAGATCTGACTCTGAACTTTAAGGTGTGGAGATTTCTTATCATTAGAAATTATATATACATATATAATGTGGATGAAGTTGTGGTTAAGAAAATATCTCAACTCAGTAACATGAGAGAATGGATCCAGTTACAGCAGCCATTTCACACCTGTTAAGGACAGACATTAAAACAAATAGAAAAGCAATATACCACTTCAGTTTAGCATGGTATTTTATCATCTGATGATTTTGTTCCGGCGAAGAAATAAATTGTAGCCTTGTGAGGGGAAGATTCTTTACTAATTTAGATTGCCAAAGAATCTTGCAATTTACTGAAATAGAGACGTCATACACCAACAGAACATCAGCTATCGGATTTATACTGGCAGTTTTACCCCATTGGAGGTTAAGCACACACAGGGAAAATGTAAGGAAAAGTGCTATAGTTTGTAGACTGGATTCATAGATATCTAGTCACCTTATGTAGTTGTAATATCTCAGTATAGGGAGGCTTGTACCATAAATAATCAAGAGGAAAAGAAATATTCATAAGCATTTCAGCATGATTCACTAAAATATTCTTAAGCGACTACCCACAAATATTGTGTGAAGAAGCAGAAGAGGAAAGGCCACTTGGTCAGAAATATGCTCAAAGGAGTATATGTGGCATGAAATATTTGCACTGCATTGGAATTAAGGGAATTTATGACTTGCTCTTTAAAAGCTGCAATATCTTTTACTTGAGATGTGAGTAAAGTTATTTAACATCACATTCTGGATAGTAAGTTTTTTTTGTAGTTAGGGCAGTTTACAAACTCTCAGAGGCCAACATAGTGTCGTACTAGAAAATAGAGGTCCTCTTTCAGCAAGTGTCTCAAACTGTTATATCACCAAATTGGAATTGACTGAATGATGGATTTTAAGAAACGTTGCTAGTTGTCCATTGACAGAAAGGAGCATTCACTTGACATTTAGGATGCTTTTTATAAACTTCTCACTAGGAATAGTATTTGATGCTCTATGCATGACCCCTTTCACAGAGCTGTCTGCCAGCAGGTGCAGGGATCTCTGCTCAGCCAACCAGGCAGTGGGAACTCCATGTTCAAACTGCTGAAAAATGTGAGCATTAACTTACTGTGTGAATTCTTCTTCCTATGAAGTTTCTTGTAAAGGTTATGCTGGAATTGCCATGCATGAGTGACAAAGGCCTTGAGGAGCATTCATCTCACGGGACATTTAGAAGTCAGATATCTACATCTGCACTGGTCATCATGAGCCCCTTTCATTGACTAACAGAGAGGACTCACCAATGTGAGGTTAATTGCCTTCAAATATGCTTATTTTCTGTTACTGACTAAGACACAGAGCAGATGGATGTCTTAGATCCAAGTGGATATGGTTTACACATCTAAAGCCTCATGCCTTCAACCTCATTGAACCTCAGCTTTTGGTCTCACGTTCTAGTCTGGATTTTTATGTTGTTTCTGTTTGTAGTTTAAATAATTACTTGCTAAAATGTTGTTTTGCACTGTTAATGATAACCTTTCAGTAGAATTACAGTTCCACATAATCCTAGATTACTTATATCTCTGGACCCACTACCTGAAAGATCTATAACTGATTCTTCATCCACTTGAAGCTCATTAGCATGACAAAATACAAGAACAGCGAAAACTACCCTGGCATCACAGCTGTGGAAGAGGAATTTAGCTTTTGCACGGTTTCTGAATATTTTCAAACACTTCTATATTTACAGGGTGAGGAAAGTATGAGCTAGTTTCTCAGCAATTTTCACACACTCAGACTTTTTTTCCTACAGCTTTCCCAATCTCCACTATCTGATTTAACTGATAAAGATCAATGCCATTGACAAGACCAGATAAGGACTGTTACAAATTTTTTTTTTTTAGCTAAAGCAAAGGTCCACCCTTTGCTCTTCTGAGAAATGACAGCGTAAAATATAGATGTCTCAATCTTGTTGGGAGAAAGTTGCCCTTTTGGTCCTTTCTCAGCTCACTGTTGGCTGTTATCTCCCTTACTTTATCTGCTTTTAGTGAAAATTTATTTCAATGTTTTCTTAGTAAACTCGGTTGTGACTCTTGATTCAAGGGTGCCAGAGCTCTGTGTCATGCTGCAGTAGGCTTGTGTATATGTAGTGAAATTAACCTCTCGATATTACTGCTACGGCTACCCCTGATGTCCTCAGTGAACCCAACATGGAACTTATGTTTGAAGTATCTCAGACTACATATACTTTGTACACTGCTCTAGTCAGGATTCAGGGTAATGAAGTTATTCAGCTAGAACATGGCTCACTACTTCTGGATTGTAATTTCCATTTGATCACTGGTTATCAGGTTTTTGGTTGTGAGACATGGTGAGTTTCCTTAAGATCATCCCAAACTCCTTAAGACTGATGTGGCTCCACAAAGCCACAAAATAATCTTTCTCAAAGTTCATGTTCAAGGATGAATGAGTTAGTGTATATCAAAGATAGCACACATTTTATGAATCATTTGCTTTTAATTCATGTCATATGCCAAACAATCCCGAGACACACATTACCAGCATTCCCTCTCTATCACAAAAAATGTTGACTTGCCATGTTTGTCTTAGGCAATATTTCAGTGAACATTGCTAGCAGAGAATCAATTACATAAGCCTTAGAGTGGATCTGCTGTTTGTTGCTTGTATTCCACAGCAATTACTCTCATAGCTACAGTTTTTTGTTTTCACAGGTACTGCTTCTGAAAAGTATTGCGTTCTAGATCCTGAAAGTGCTGACCACCTCCCTTAAGGTAATTTTTTTGGAAGGAAAACTGAACTCACAGAATCCACAAGGGCACCGTAGAGTTTTTGGGTTTGTTAATGAACTGGAATGACAAGCCTTCAGGGGCAGAGAATGAGAACAAAACGTCTTGAAAGCAGAAGCCATTGGGGTGAAATTGAAAATCATCTATTTATGTACAAATGTATAGCATGTTGGGCTGTATAATCCCAGAATTATGGAACAAATAGAAGAAGAAAAACTATACTCTAGTGTATAGCCATGCTCTACTGAATGTTGCCTATAAAAGGATTGAAATGTTAATATTTTCTTTTATTCTTCTTGCCTAGTCAACTTCTTACCCATGTTTGAACCATTGCTCACTAATCAATGACTGGTGTCATTTATCTTCATTTACTTAAGTTGACTGAATAATGGGACATTGCTCATCCTAATCGTTTTGGCAGTCTCCCTTTGACACTGTTCGTTATTGTTTGCTGTTCATCATGTCATCATTTCAAGCTGACACTGCTTATCTTTACTCACCAAGCATTTATCTGGCAATTGGTGTCTAATATTATTAGTCTTGGTTTACTCCTGTCCACTTGGCAATCATTAGCTGACAGAGTTCACTTCTGGTGGGTCAGCTGTCATAGTTCACTGCTAAAATGAGTAAGAAGAATTTTCTTGAACATTTCAGAAATTTAATCAGGAAGGCCAGACTCATGATTGTTCTATCAAAAAGAGAGAAGCCGAGGCCCTAAATATGGTTTAAGTTTGCATGTGTGTCTCATCAACATTTGTATTTCACACATAAAGGTCTAAATATTTATGTATTTACCTTCTGGAATGAGAACCTTTTAATATAGGATCACATTCATGAAGCAATTGCTTTGGTAATTGGGGACTATGTGAATAAAAAAATAAAATCATACAAAATATAAAATAAAAATATTAAAAAAAATAGATAAATCCACCTTGCACCAAGCAAATAAAACTTAACCATGGAGATGTATATTTCCTCCCTGGACTTTCAATAATATGAATAGCTATCATGATGAGAATGTGTCTATTCACAGGATCTTTTATTTAAGTAATTTAAATGAGTAGGGTTTTTTCCTTAAGAAATCCAGAGTCTAAAGTGTCTGTAGTTTTGTCTACTTTTTAAAAAGGTTTTCAGAACTCTAGCATCACTTCTTGTTTATTTTTTTGTTTAAATTCATTTGACACACTCTGCTTTAGTTTTCCCACCTTAGAAATTGAATGTTGTCAATATCTTGGAAGAAACCTTGCTTTAGGAGTTTTCAGAAGGGATAAAATATCTTCAAAGTAATATAAAATTACTACGTATCAGTTATAGTGATAGCTGTTGAATAAGAGAGACCAACAGGCCAATATATTTCAGAAATATACTTGTTTTATTACATTAGAAGTAAAAGTTGTGCATAGCTGATCATGCTGAGTTAATAACTGTGCAAATAGTGACTGCAAGTCAAAACCACGTGCTGCCAGTCTTACTTGGAAAGGGTTCTGAGTTAAAAACCCAGCCAGAGTCTTGACATATTTAACTAAAAATGTGCTGAATGTGAGTAAATCTACTTTTGGAAGGTTGAGGTCTGTTTTGGCAAGGTAAAAATGACACCTGTAGTTAACAAAAGCTGAGCGTTTCTTTTGCTATTTGAATATGTGTACAAGAAACTTCCTGGCTGGTATTCAGTTTTATATTTCAGAATTTTCAGGAAAGTGTTAAATGAAGTGACTCAAAAATCTTGAAAATGTAAGTTGTATGACATCTCTGTAAAACAAAACCTTGCTGCCCTGCCCTTCCTTAAGGTTACTCTCAAGATGAAGTTGATGACAAGTCACAAAGCATTAGATGAGCTAAATTAACAACTCTGAGTATCCATAAACCACGACAAATAGTGCCAACTACTTTATTATAGCTACACTGTGAAGTAGAATAAGTTTTCTTATGCATGATGCAGAATAAAGCAGAACACAAAGGCATGGGTTGTAGATTATGTATGTTATCATTCTAAAGCATGATGTGACAATTTGAGCTTTACTGTAATTTGCTTGAACATCGTTATTTAACAGAAAAGAATATATGTTAATTTGAACTGTCTGTATAAATTTTGGTATAAGTTTTGTCTGTAGTATCCTGAGAAATATAGGTAAAAAATTCATTTACAGAAATAAAATTAATTTTCTGGAGTGTTTATGCCTACCCTGTACTTGCTACAGACATTATTTTATACATATCATTCTGAATATAAATAAGGAGACATGGAGGAACTGAAAAAAAAATGAATAGAATTGATTCAAATGTCAAATGTCATTTCTCATGTATAGTTAAATACAGTTCATAGTGTTGATTAGTTCTGTAACTATGAACAGTTTCTAGACAATTTAGAAAGTTCCAAACACCGACTACTTCATTTTTCTTAGAAGAAAAAAGTTTCCATATAGATCTGCATATATAAATGTGCTCAAATCTTTTTAACTAGCCTTTAGTTTAAGAGAATGGCTTTAGTGACATGTAGTAGAAGGTTTTTAGTGAAAGAATGCACGTCTGCTTTCTAACATGAACAACTCTGATTTGAATGAAATTTATGCAATACTATTATTTACATTTGAATAGATAATTTAGCAATTTTAGAACTTAAATCCAAATTCATGCAAATAATTTAATCGATTTAATCAATTTTCTTAATAAATATTCATTATATGGTCAACATCATATCTTTGCACTCTCTGAGCTGGTTTGTCATTTCTACCAGTACTGAAGCCCCTGAATGCTTCTGCTACGAGTGAGCTGAATGATGCAGAAACCAGCACTGTGTCTACTGGTACAACGTTACCTAGAACATGTTTTAAATCCTGAAATGACTGAAGATACCACTTTAATTGCGTATATGCATATAGACAATTGTCTATATGTATACATAGTGGTAAGTATATTCTCATGTTCTGTGGGCAGCAAGTGTGTAGAAGTAACAGCAAAAAAATTCCTTTATCTGCAGCTGGAAATGTCAGAAAGTTATCAATAAGTAGAATACAATTTCACACAATATCTTTGGAGTCCATTAATCACTAAGTTAGCCTTTGTGACGGATGCAGTCACAGAGATAAAAGAAGAAGTTGCATTGGTTGATATTTTATGTCCTTTACACTAGCAAGTGCACTAAAGGTTATTGAATAACTAATAACTCAGTGTCCATGAAGTATAGTGTCAGGAACTCTGGGCTCATCACAGAGTAAACTCTATTCTTTTGTAATCTTATTCTTTTATAATCCTATTCAGTTCCCACCTCCTTTAAAAAACTTTTCTAGTGAAGACTAAGTTCATAGCTGTGAATGGCACAAGAGAGTCTAAACTTCAGAAAAAAAGACTGTCTGAATTTCCCAATCCTAATAATCTTTACTGGTAAAAATATTTGGAGGATTGATAGACCCCTGCTGAGGAATTATGACAGCTGTGTATTAACGTTGTACATAAATAGCCAACAGAGTGATCAGAGGAATCCGTTTTCAAAAAAAGAAGATAATATTTTGTTCATCTATTTCTTTTAACACAGCGAATTAAAAGTGTAGATTATCTGAGATCTGTCACTGTGTCCACTTTTATCACCTGAGCAGTTTAGCCTCTTCGCTTAGTCCCTTTACAGTGGCAAATGTCAGGATAGTTAGTGGCACTTAGAAGTTACCAGGGAATTGCGTGGAGCTCCCACGAGGGAGAGTCTGCCTTCCTCAGGCTTAATGTTTGTGATAATTTCAATGTCTTCCATTGCAATTGTATTTTATATTGTCTTCTTTTCCTTTATGTGCAGTGACCTCCTCACAGGGCTTCAACTGTGCACAACTGTCACTACAGCTATTTACCACTCTGCCCAGATTACCGCAACGCTTTGATCTGTCATTGAAGGTAAGTGCATAATATGTTTGGTACTGTATGTAATGATATTCAGAGCCTCTCAAGGCAAGAGGAAACATAACTTCATTCAGCAGAACAACGAAAGTAGGTCATCATGCTAGTTTTGTGCTTTTATGTCACATTAGCTATTTCCCTTCACTAATACACTTCATATTTCCTTGTAATAAACATCCTTCAAGTGTGAACAGTAGCTTAGATGAAGTTCACTTCAATTTTGTCAGAGTAGAAGTTGCTGACATACACATGAGACCATCGAATTCTTTAAAACCATTTGATATACTGATGTGGGGTATGCTGAGCGCTACAATAGGCTCCGCAAATCTATTTTAATTTTGTTACAGCTAAAGTGCTGGAAAACTGCACTGCTTTTACAGTGGTGGTTTCTGCTGATGGTCTGTAACATTCTGCTGATGGTCTGCTTGTGAAAGATAGTGTAAGAAAATATTGTATATGGGATAACACAAAACATGTCATTTCTCATACATTGGAAATCCTGTGACAAGGAGACATTCCTTCCACGTGCAGTGGAAACTTCAAAGAAGAGTGGTATAATGTAATAGAATTTATAATGACTCTGTGAAGATAGAACATACAATTCTTTTTCTGATTAAACCCATATAGTTGTGTTGACATTAGTATGTTTCTGAAGTGAGAAAAGGATTGTATTTTATAGTGAAAGAAGTTGTGTTCTTCTCCTACTATCTCTAAAGTTAGTGTTTGATCCCAAAGCACTTAGTTAGTAATGGCTTTCCTGTTCCTTTGGAAAGCTTTGAATTGCATCCAGGTAAAGAAATATTTACACTATGTTAAAAAAGTTAAAATCTTCATTGCTCAAAAGTAAAATGATAGCAGGCAAAAAATTTTATGACTATATGAAGAAATTAAGGCAGTTTTTCTCATTAGTTCAACCAAGACTATTAATTCTGTGTCATTGTAATAATTCTCTATAGTCTAGTTCAGGTTAGTAATATTTTTATTTATTTTTAGGTTTAATTTTTTTATTTTTCTTAATCATGCAATCTCTGCAGGACTATATAGTATTGTTGCTATAGTGAACGTTGTCTGATATCAAGGGGCTGACAATCAGGAGGAGTTATGATGCTAAATGACGTGCTGCTCATATCACTCATCAAAACAATTAGGGAAACATGATAGTACATGCTAGAATTTTGATTGTGAAATGAAAATAATTCTGAAAAATATTTTTTGCTACATAACTCTGTGTTCATTTATGTATTCATTGAAGAAAATCGATTTTATTAACATTTATTTTACAGTATCATCAGATTCTTTTCCTAACTGTGGCCATACTGTCACACTGATCTAGTTAAACTGTGTAAGTGATAGTCTAATTAGCAGACAGCACCAGGCCACTTATGTCAATAGACATTAATTAGCTGACGGGAGGCAGGAGAGACATATAAAGCTTCCATCCCTCTGGGGGAATCAGCCATCCATGGTCCATCCCTTATTTAGTTGCAAAAGAAAAAAACAAATGAAAATAAGGAATTAGTTGTGGTGCTTAGTTTTCAATATCTTAATGGAAGTGTTCAAACTAATTCTGGGTATAATACTGAAGCCAAGGAGGACTTTTCCTTTTCCTGCATGACAAGATTGATGTTGGAGGACTGAAGATAAAGAAGACATACTTTAAAAACTCATCTTGTGAATGGGAAGACAGGGAGGCATTCCAGACGCCCGGCTCCTGTACTGGAAAAGAAAAATATTATTTTCATTCAACATTGCAACTTTAGATAACTTTCCATTAAATAATACATGCAGTATTTGTAAAGTGTTATAGATAGCTATTTCAGTAAAGAAATCTAATTCTAGTCTCTTCTTGTATGATTATTTGGTACGTAAAAGAAATCGTCATGTGTGATGTTGCACTACTATTAGTCATTTAGACAGACGGAGCACAAAAGATGTGGGAAAAGACACAAAAAGGAGTTAATGTCTTTCCTTCTTCCCTCAAAATAATATACCCGCAGACTTCACAGTCTTTTAAGTTCGTACTTTCCTGATGATGTTTCTGCAACTAATCCACCATAACGTTACTCAGAGTCCGTATGATGACAAATGTAAGTAGGGCTCCATTCTCTTCTTCAGTTACTGATTAGATGTTAATTTTTCAGTAAAGTGGAAATTATTAACCTCTGATGTTGACAGATCTTAGTCCTCAGTTTGACTATGTGTACGGTAAAAATTTCTTTCTCTGTGTTTGATCTGTTCACATTAGTACCTTGAAACAATATCCCACTGTGTTCAGCGTTATCTTTTAAGGGACACAAAGTACTCGGGTGGAAAGAAATCTCAAGAGACCAGCAGGAAACTAATAAGATTTACAAATAGTTTTTGCTTTTGTAATTTGAAGGGAAACCAAAGAGTAGATTCTGGATAGCTAGACTCTTAATTGGATATTGATCTAAACAAATATTCTCTTTCTAAGGACCTGTTAAAATCGGTTATTGCTATTTGTTAGGACACATTGAATTTATCCTTATTTCTGTAGAAGTGGTACTGCTGTTTTAAGTTATATAAAGATGCATTAGCAATACGATTTTAATAGACCTATTAAATTCACTTTGCTTTGATTTATTCAGTATTTGAGTACAGGTTGGATATTCTATACAACTGCAGAAAGAGGATTATTGAAAATAATGTAATTATAACCATTTATGCTACTATTTATTTTGTTAATTTGCAAGGAGCTGTGGTTTATGGAGCACTTATGCTGCATTCACTTTAAAAAATGTTTTATATGTGACTTAATACAATTTACCCTTCAGTTTCACTGAAAGATCCTGCTTTCATTGGCATTTTCTGGTTTAGGTTTTGCTTGTTTTGTTGATTTTCACTGTTGTAGTGAGATAACATAGCATTATTCTGTAAGTTGCATATAATCTTTTTCCAGACAGACTCCCTTCAAGTTAAAATGATATAGTTATATAGGTAGAGTTGTGCAAAGTAGACAGAACATACTAATGATCTTTTTTTCTTTGCTACTTTTCCAAATAATTAAATTAAAAAAAAATGGAAAAACTGTTGAATGAAATTAACATAATTCCTAGAAAGATTTATGGAATGTGATTATAAACACATACATTTATGGATTTGGCTTTGATTCTTTATGGCATAAATCAAGACGGCATCTTTCAAATCAAACCCACCTAAGAACTTGAAATTTTATGATTATTTCATATTCTGTCCTATTTACATCTGCTTTTATTTATCCCTAAAGATGTTTAGAATAGAAACATGATGCTTTGGGAGGTAAAATAGCATAGGAGTACAGCAGATGAAGTTATATCTCTCTTAAGCAGACTTATATCTCTCTTAAGCCTAGTCTCTTCTTTGAGGTTAAACCATCATAAGGATCCTTCAGAAGTGTAGCTCAGTCCCTAAGCTGTATTTCAGGTAAATAAAAATAAAGATAACCCAAACACAAACAAAACCCTGATAGCTGGATTTTATTCGATAAGAAAACTAAACAAACTAAGAACATTGATAGTTAAGGGAAACTAAGAATTGGCTGCACCATGAGCCTTGATTTCTGGAACTCTTGACCACAGATTAGTTTGGCAGTAAGATATTGGGTTACTGTGATTGTAGAAATTGCCCGATGAAAGAAAAGTTATGGTTAAATGTGCAAATATTGAAAGTCCTGTCTCTGTTCTTCTCAAATACCCATTATTATTAAACGTGAAGCAGCAGAATTAAGTTTTAATCTTTTATTTTTTATTAAATTTATGAAATCTGCCAGTGTGTTTGGAAGAGTTTGGGGTTTAGGAAGAGTCACAACTGCCTGTACGGAATGAGTGACCAGAAAAATTGGGTCCCATGAGGAGGGTTAATAAAAAAGATTCCAGAAAATATTCAGAGGCTCTCTAGAAGAAGAAGCACTGAAAGAATAGATGGAAGCCTGGCATGAAGCCACCACTCTTCAGTGTCTTCACAAGTGCTAAGGGCAGAAGAAATACAAAGTTTTCTGGGCTGACTAAGAGAAAGGATACTGCGAGAGCTCAGATCAGGATATAAGCTAAGTTTGCTGAGTGAATCCTGAGCACATTTCTAGATAACCTGTTTGTGGCTAATGCTCTTGGTGTTGAAGCAAGATTCTGCTAGAGTGCTAGAGCTCTTCAAGCCAAATATGTTTCTGTTGTTGATATACTGACAGCGGTAACATTTTTCAGAAGTACAGTAACACGCTGATGTCTAACAGCTACAGAAGCTGAGACAGGTGCCAGTCCCACCACCATCTAGCTGTACAAGAAGCCAGAGCCAGAAAGGTTTGAAACTGAGAATGTTCTCCTATCTTCCACTGCAAGATAGGCATTGTGTTTGACATCATCCCAGTTTATTGACAAAATGTTTACAGATCTTCGCAGCAAACATAGAAACGCAGCCCCAAACCAATAGTTTTCTCTTTTAAGAAGAAATCTTTGTGATCTTTGGTATAAAGTTGGGATTTTAGAATAAATATGTCGAAATTCATGAGAGGAGGACAGAGCTACTTTCTGGGTTTATTACAAGTTTTTTTTCTGCAATATCTTATATTGTTTGTGACTAAGATGAAGAAATACATTTGTCTCACTCCCAGAACTGCAATTCAATACTTTCTTCATTCTGATCCCAGACTTTTTATATGAGAGTTATATTTAGATTAAAGTAATGGAATTTACATGGACTACAAAGACTTCAAAACTATGCCTATAAATGTCTTATTCATTTGTCCTTTGAACAAATATTTTCATAAAAAACAGGAGCATGAAAATTGTAGCAGCGACAGGGACTAAATTTAGATTCATAAGCCTGGAGAAGACCTGAAGAGACCATCCGGTCTATCTTCCTTTTCTGGGGCAGGTTTTATAGCCATATCTCTACCTTTTTATCTCATTGATATTTAATCTGGTCTTAAAGACCTGGAGCACTGGCAAGTCGCCAGTTTGCTCCACTGCCTCATTATCTTTTCTACAGGAAAGCTCTTTTCCTAATATTATCCTATATTTCTTGCTTTGGGGTTCTCCACTATCTCTGTGAAAAGCAGGAAACTTTCCATATTTTTTACTATTATTTCATTTTCCTTTGGTCTTCTCCAACCAATGACTGTAAGTCATGAACCTTTCTCTGTATATCAGAGATAAATCTCAGATTAATGGCAACCATGTAGTCTGTTGTTACCCCAGCTATGTATTTACATGGTTGATTACTTTCATCTGAGTAGTTTGTCCTTTACTTGGCTCTACTTTTTACTGCCAGGTTTATCAGATCCTGTCTCAGATTTGCTGGTATCGACTTCTGTTAACACTGTTGGCCAGTTTGTCATGTTTCCCCATTGGGCTTAACCTTCTAAATACGTGTCCTTGAATGACTGCATCAGCTTCTCCACAATCTGTATATAAGTTTTTATTAAGCTTATATAAATTTATTACAATGCGATAAATATCTAACTATAGAGGATAGTGATAAACTCACCATCTCAGTGAAGTACAGGTATTTGAAAAGGCATCTAAATATAGCTTTTTTCATTCTCCTGAAATGCTTTTCCTTTGAACTCGATTGTTTCCCCTGGCTTACGGCTGTTCAAATACTGTGATGTACGCCTGTTGCTGATAGTCCTGGCTTGCTTCTGGAGCAGCCTGGGGACACCGGTGCTCAGGGAATCCTGTCTGCGTTTCATTTTCCCCAGGTACTTGCTGGGCCAGGAGAGAGGGACATGACACTGAAGAACAGATATTCTGTTTGGGTGTTGCAAAAAGAATCTTCTGATGCTGCAGTCCTGTAATTAGTTACGCAAACTCTAGCATTTCTTTGTCTTGACAATATAAGACCGAGCAAAGGCGTTTTCAGAACATGTTATTGGCTGTAGTTAGGTAGATCATAATGAGGAATGAAATAAAATCAGTGAATTATTTCCCAGCTTTAAGACAGGGAGAAATAAGTCTGGCATTCAGCTTCTCAAAAAATAGAGGAAATAGCAAGTGATCTTCTGTCTGTTCTTTTTGGATCGGGCTACTCTTGTTAAGTAGAATATTAGTGCATAGAAGGACATTGAATAGAATGTATCAAAGGGGAAAAAAACCAACAAACAATAATTAGCTGGAAAATTATAGCTTAATGACTAATACAGGTTTTAAAATCAGACAAGAGCCATTTTGAACCTTTGCAGAAAACTGAGGCTTTGAATTCACTCATTGTTATGAGAAAGAGACTGAACAGGAGGAACATAAAATGTAATCAAAAATATAAACAGAGTCAGGGCTTTACATAAATATCACAATTTAAATGGTTGTGAGAAAGAAAACACCTCTCCTTTCATAAATGAGGCTTCTCTAGAACTTTTAAGGAGATAATTTGTGATATTGAAGGAAGAACCAGAAGAAAAATATTTTGGAGTTCTGGGTCCATCTACTGGTAAAATTATTGGTTTGATATTTTGTAAAGCAGAGCACATGGTATTAAAAAGCTGCAGACTACTTCATTAAACTGTAAACTGCCAGAATTCCTAAATTCAGTGAAATTACATCAGTCCATAATAGCAGTAATTTTGGTGGGCAATATTTTAAGAATATTCTTCTCAGTTAACATATCCAGCTTTGGTCTGATCTGATTTTCTTATTAAATTTTTCTTAGGAAAATTTCCAAAGTTTTCAGAGGCTGTGATCCATCAATACTCACCAGAGTTCACAGTGAAAGGTTACAGTATGCAAAAAAAACCCCAGTAAGAATATTAAATCTTTCTGCTGTCTCCAATCATGATTTTTGCTATTTGCCTGCCTTCAAAAGTGACTTCTTTTTATTCCTTTTAGGGAATTATTCTTTTGCCTTTTTCATATGCAAAAGAGAAGAAAGCATCTCTGTCCCTTATGTTTTAGTTGGGTTTGTTGTTTTTTTTTTTTGAAGACCAGCTTAAATTCAATGAATAAAAAAATTAGAAATAAGAGATTATCTCTTCTCAGCAACTTATTCAGAAATCTTCAGGAACATGTCAGAGGAATAAGGGAATGCACAGGTTTATACGCATATCATATGACATATAAGTTTGCTTGATTCGAACAGACAAAATAGCACCTGTTATTAAAAGTCTGTTTAGGCAAGTATATGACTCATCATCTGTTTTTAAGAAAGATATATGTAGTTACAAAGCCCCCTAGGAAATCTCCTTGGCACAGAGTAGAATTGTGAGACTTCCTCTGATGTGTTCTGATTCAGAAAATATCAAGCTTACCTGATTTATCTCAAGGCGCTTCAGAGAGAAAAGCTAGTAAAACTCAGGCAGGGGGAAGGTTTAGTAAGTGATTTGGCCAGTTATGCATGAAATTCTTTCAAATTCTACCTCTTTGTTGTTGTAAGTAGTTATTTTATTGAACATCTCTGCCACATATAAAGTGTTTTACACAAGCAATGTTGGATAGTGTCCTCAGTTCACACAACTGTAATTTAAATGTCTCTGGCCAAGGCATGACAACTAATTAATACAACTAGTTTTTTGTTTCATTATTGAAACTATTGAATAACTCAACATACAAAACCTTCAAGTCTATGTCATTTCCAGTTAAAAGACAAATTTAAATTAGAAAGGTCTTGTAACTTGGGAAGGAACTCATTTTGAAAAGGCAGCTTGAAGTACTACGCAGAAGAAAGCTGAACAGGAGGACTCGTCTTCGCAGAGTTGGATAAGGGTACCCAAGGGATTTCCATGCTTCTAATTAATAATGAAAAATGTTTCTCCAGTGAAGAGGCTATGTTTTCTAAGTGTACATCAGTGCATCTGTACGTGCCTTGATGATCTTAGTCTTCATGATTGGGTGACTACAATTACTGAATATAAAAGCCCAAACAAACAGAAAATACGCCTCCTCTCCTCCCCCGTATATACTCAATGTAGGAAGCTAAATGATTTAAAAGGATGATCTTATAAAGAATATGAAATATGACTAAGGAAAAAAACTGAGTAATGGATCAGAATCTTAGACTGTGCTCATCTAAAGAAAGGAAATTCTCAGTCAATTGGATGCATTTTTTGGTTCTTCAACAACTTATGGAGTATAAACACAGCTAAAGTGTGTTAAACTGTATATTCTACTGCTCAGCAGGATGTAGGATGCCATTTAATCAGGAGTACATGTGAAAAGGCAGTTTAACAGGCTATCTTGAATTTGATAGATTAACCACCACCACAGAACAGAAGCATGCTCAGAATATACCTATTAAAATTTCTGTGCAAAGCAAGACTATACAAAAAGGTACCAATGACATATATTTCCATTTACTACTTACAAGTTAAATAGCTGTAAATGATATACATGGGAAATTAATCTGATGACAAATTAAATACATTCAGTAATTAAAATGGCTGTCACAGAGACTTTAGAGATAGAACTTAGGAAGTGTCAGGTGTAACCAGCCTGTGCAGATTCGCTGTTGAATTGTTACTGCCACACTTCATAAGATTTCTGATGCTTAAGTTGGAATAAATCTAGCATATTGCTGGTGATTTAGTGCAATGCTACCCCTTAATTGTGCCAACTGAGTTCAAGTCATGAATGTCTTTGTTAAGGTATTTGGAAACCTGAAGTTAGATTGGTGAGACTAGAATTTTCAGAAGATCGTAACAGCCAAATATCTTTATATCAGTGAAAAAAAAAAGTGTGGTGTTGAAATACATCTGCATATATACTTTGAGTCATCTCTTTTGGGTCATCAGGGTGGTTTAGGTCTTCCTGTTGATTTTATTTGTGGTTTACACAGAAGATTTTTTTTAAGTGAAGTGTATGAACTTGGTATTTGCCTACTTCATGTGCATTTCCAACAGATAGCAAATCACTAAACCTTTAATCATTTACGTTTCACTGTAAGTCTTTCCTATAGGACATTACTTTGAAAAATACCCTGACTACAGTGTGGTAATGTTTTAGGTATTTTTATTTCACCTCCCATACCTGGTGTACAACCCTATGATGGTTAGGCAATTACTTTTCTTATACAGCTCTTTTGTCTATTTTCAAATGTACTAGAAGCTGGCAGAAAAGTTTTCCTTCCCTGGCAGTGCCTTTCTATCAAGAACTCTCTGCATTTTTATAAAATATACTTTGGAGTAAATATAATAACGTATTAACCTTCTAGATAGTAAGTAATGTGCCGTGTACTAGAGACATGAGATAAATCTAGGCTTATAAATCAGTGGGAATTTACTGAAGTGAATATAAATTCCATCAAGATCTAGCAAATATTGTATGTTATCATGAAGGCAGGTTAGATTAAGCTCTCAGGTATACTCCCACAGCAGCCTTATCAATGCCAAAGGTTGTACAAAGAATAATAGTGTTCCAAGTTAGAAGTTTTATAGCAAACGCAACAGAATTCTCAAGATTTTTACTTTTCAGAGAGCTTTTTTTTAAGAATTGAAAATAACTGCCAGTGATAAGAAATTAAACATCTTTATACTGTAGACAATATTTGTATCTAAATGAGTTATTAATTATTTGATAATAAATTGAGCTACAAATAGTGGGATTTTATTTACAAATAGAAAAATAGAAATAAAGTTGAAAAACATGCTTATGATAGAATTTAGCATTTAGTAACATATTTATGCTTTCAAACAAAAATGACTGGTAATCATAAAAAATAAATTCAGCAGTATGGGTGGGCACTAAAAAAATAGCCAACCCTATCATCTTTTATTAAAATATATGAAATATGCAAATTACTTCAGCTTTGTGGCATGAGTCTGTTGTAATCAATCAGCATGTGCTAATGTATCCTACTTTAACAGATAACTTGAATTCCACAAGCTTCTCCACAGGTGAGAACGATCTAGGTAAAGAGATGATATGAGCTATTCAGTCTTGATTGCACAGGAGCTGTAGTATTTTATTTCTGCTAAGAACTGGCCATATTGTCTCTTTTTAATTCAGCACTAAAACATACATATATATATATTCTTTTCCAAAGAACTGAATAAAGTTTTATTTAGAAAGTCTAGTGCAAAAGAAACCAAACCCCAAACCTTTCCCCAAATAAGAGGCTGTAACAGCAGATTAACATTGCCAGTGTATGTCACTTCTTGTTTGTATTGGAACACGGACTCCAGTAGGGTACTGTCATGCTTAGATGAGTTAGTTGACTTATCAGTGAAGAGTTTAGTGTTATTTCGAGACACAGGGATTTGTTTGCTCCTGAGCTCAATTTTTTGGAGGATGGGTTACATTCTGGGGCAGTATCATTTGCTTTATGCTTATGCACTTCTCTAGAGCAATTCGGGCTGGCCTTCCTACTACGAGCTTGAGGGACTTTTGATTTGATCAGTTTGTTCTTCCCTTATGTTTTTGAAATGTGCAAATTATTCTTGTGGGATGAGAAGAGGAAAAACATTGTCAACACCAATCGTTTTGTAAAGAGCTGCTGCTTCTGCTTTCTTGTTGGTTTTTTTTTTACAGGCTATGGTTCCCTTCAACTCTTTAATAAAGAACACACCCTTAAATAACAATATGCACCGATTTTTAGAGCAGCCTGACTTGAAACTTTCATGGCTGCTCCTGTTCTGTCCAAATGAGACTGACACCCAATTGGCGTACAGGTAATAAAGGCATAATAGTGACTAAGGAGCAACTTGACAAAAGTGAGAACTCTGTTCGTTATTGTCTGTGACAAGAATATACATGTAACTGAGCCTGGGCTCATCCTTGAGAAGTTGGAGGACAATAACTTATAAAAAAGAAATTAGTAGCTGAGCATGCTCTTATGCTTAACACTTTCAGAAGAATAAAACAATGGTCAAAATATGTCTATAGTGTGTGTTACCATTTGTCATTTAGAGAAGTTCAAACTGATCTATTACACTCCTGTGCTTGGCAGTTCCTGCATGCAGATGTGAGAAGAATAAGTTCTTGTCCCCAATGATGTGAGCAGAGTTCATGTATTGTCAAAAAGTGTCACATCAGGCAAGTTTAGATACTTCTGGAAAGACTCCTCTCTCTTTTTCCTACCATCTTAGGTGAATCCTGTCACAAGTGATTGGTGACTATGATGATGTAGATTCAGTAGCACTGCAACGCTCATTCCAGTCATCTACAGAAGTTCTGCAAAACCAACTTGTTCGTCATGCTGTTGTTTCTCACTATCCCCATTTCTTCACATTATTTGGTGAGTTAATTGAATTACCTTTTGTTATGTTTAAAATGTATTTTTCTTCCACCCCCCTTTCAAAATTTTGTATATGTATAAATATAAATAAACCTCTTTCCTGAGTTTTCTACATTGCAAGTATCCTCTGATTATCATACCAAGGAAGACTGCACTGGGATCTGTCTTTTAAGTATGTTAAACCTAAGGGAGTTCATGTTTTTAGAATTTGTTTTTACCGGAGTAATTGTTATGATTATTTAAATTCTTCTGAAGCCATTTAAAGCTTAAATGCATCTCTAGAATATGCCCATATTTCATAACAATCCATTGCTGCACATCCTGAGTTCAGTTACTGTACCAGAATTAGTCTGTGACTGGGGAAGACTCTTGATTGTCTCATTTCACAAAAAAATACAAACTAAATATTCGTATATTTGATAACTGTCTATGAGAAGTCTAACCACATTAAACGTGCTCTTTGGTTTAATTCCTTCTAGCATAGCATTAAAATTCATGAACATCTATGTAAATGGAAAGTTTCCTTTTATCATTCATTAGAAATAACAAAATGCACCCGAACAACTGAAAATCTAATATCACACTAAGTGTTTTGGTAAATTTATATATATATTTACAGATATGTTCCATAAGTGGAAGGTAACTCATGTACAGAAATAATGTTCATTAACTAAACTGTCAAACTCAGTTTATTATTAATAATAAATAATATTATTCCACTTATTATTAATGTAATAAACTGAGTTTGACAGTTTAGTTAATGAACATTATTTCTTTGCATGAGTTAAGCCTTTCATGCACTGTCTTGCAGTATTTGAAAAAGTTTTCCTGGCAGATCCCACTGCTTATTTCTTATACCCTTGATAAAAAATACATAATACAATTTATTCTGGATCCTAACTGCTTTTATCCAGTATGTAAGTTTGTCAAACGTCTAATATGATGTTCACAGAGTTCCTAAAAATAACTCCTCCCGGTTGGAGTTTTCTTTAGGAGCACACAGAACAAAAGGATGGGAATTAAAATGCCACCACTGGTACTGACAGCAGGAGTCTGAAAAGTTTTTTTCTCTCTAGAGATTTACAGGAAGTTTGAGTCTCATCTATAGTTGCCACTATGACACTGACTGGGTGGAAAAACTAATGTGAATAGAAAATGTTCTGTGTTTCTTTTATGGCCAAGAGACGGTATCAAGTTATCTGTAATAATTACCAACAGCATTTATTGTAGCAAGAAATAGTCTGATTAACTGAGTAGGAGCTCTGTCTGAATTTCAGGGGAACAGGAAGTGGTGTTGAGTACTTTTGGAAAATTTCATTCCAAATGAGGGTTTGCCTTTTCAGAGTAAGTAAACAGTTGTATCTATTTTTTTATCTCTGCTGCTAAATGACTTTCTTCTCTGAAATGCAGCTCCAGTTATATTGGTAATTTCCTATGAATCTGAACCAGAAGTTTAATTTATAAATAAAAATAATGAGGTATAACTAGTATATAATATGCCTCTAAGAAAACATTTCATAATTTAGTATGGCAGAAACATGTTACATGAATTCTTTCCATTTCCCATGGCCTGGAATAATACTACTTAACTGATTTCAGGATAATTCATGGTCAAGTCATGGCTTTTATTTTATGGAATTGAACCCTCTCTTCAGAATCCATGTCTGGTTTAAGTATGCCTCTATATCTGGAAGCTCCAGCTTTGAGGAGCTTTAATAGACATCTAATTTGACTATATTGGAAGGTAGTCAAGCATTCCATATTCCTGCCTCTCTTAACTGAATCAAAGCCTTCTGTACTGCAAGTGCACTGCAGATTAGAGGTACAACATTATTGTCAACAGGAGTGGTACATTAAATCCACTGTGTGCAGTGATTGTAATAATAAAATGCATTACTTGGAGTCTTAAAACCTCAATCTAGAAATTCAATTAATTTCCAGGGAATCCAATTTTGAAATGTAAGAACTTTGCTCCTCTGCTGCCACCTTGTAAAGCTTCATCGTTCCACGCTGTGATATAATGAATTTTGTACACAAACATGAAATGAAAATGTTGCTTTAAGCCGTGTGTTTGTAATATAGGAGCGCAGACTTATTCGCAGACAGAGTGTGAAACAACAGTTTCAAAACGATGCATTGCCTGTAAACACCCAAGCTCCTACCACAACATTCTGTTTATCTCAGGAAGTCTGTCAGTACTCCATTCTGCATTTATTTCTGACTCTTCTCCCTAAGTTTTACTCATCTAAACGCATATTTTCATCCATTATGTCTTATTTTACACCAATGGATTTATTTTAATTTTCATGTGGTGGTTTCAATCCACTGCTTCTATAATACATCTGTGCCAAACACATGAAGCACAGTGTATTATTTGCTTAAAAGATACTCACGGACTTACAAACCTTGCTGAACCAGGATCCAAAATAGAACAGTTCAAACCCACTCTATTTTAGAGAATTTTATTAACATCACATCTAGTCTGAAGTAATTTTGTTAGAGATGAAAGTTCTAGGTATATACTATGAAGCAAAATGCTTTTTACAGCTAAAGCATTCTAATGAGCAGGACCTGTGAGAAAACACTTCTGTTTGACTCAGAGAAGAAAGAAAGGCAAATTTGTTTTAATGTAGGAGAAGTAAAATATTTTAGACATTTAAATAAAACAGTATTCTCTTAAACAACTTCTAAGTTTTCTATCTAATGTATAAAAGCCCTCAAGCAATAGTTTTGGGTGTAATATGAGAAGATGGAAGGATGGACAAAATGCTCCTGAGCGCTTTATTAGCTGCCTGCTATTCTTGGAATGGTAATCAATAAAAAATATTTCTCATAAAAAAAATTTAATATTTCACCAGTAAAAAGTGGTTGTATTTTTTCTCATGACTGACCTTAATAACTCTCAAACTCTGAAGGCACTTGTGATGCCTATGAGTTATGAAACTTTCATACTCATGAAAGGAATATAATAATCACCCTTCACTGTTGAGATATTCTATAGAACACATATTAAGTCAGTCAAAGGCATGAATTCTCCTGTGACTGCAAGTAAGCAGACTAATCACAGAAGCTAATCACGTCCTGATATTCGATTGTTTTTTGTTCTCAAGAAAAGTCTCTGTACTCAAGACAGACTATGATCATGTTGTTGACAGACAGCAAACGTTACATACATAAAGGAACTTACTTATGCTACCTTAATAAATTTATTCCTTCTGTATATAAACAATTGACATACTTATTCTACAATAATATATAAGATATAGAAATATGTAATATAGCTTTAACTATTAAAGTAAAGTTTCCCCTTAACATTATTCAAAAGGATTATAGAAAGGTCTGCATTGCTTTTAGTTCCCCAAGTTTGAGTTTGCCCTCACCAAGCCAAGCAATTTGGACTACTGAATTCATACCATGCTGCTAACAATGCATCTTTACTAATTACATCCACACTTTAGCAGCAATGTGCCGGGGCTTGCTAGCAGTCAGACATGGTTTTGGACTTCTCTACAACAGATCCTTTTCCTATGTGTATTTCACTACATTCATGTTCCCAGAAACATAAAATCATTTAGGTTGGGAAAGACCTTTAAGATCATCGAGTCCAACCATAATTCTAAGACTGACAAATCCACCACTAAATGTACCTTTTTAAGACATTTTCAAGCCTTTCAATATGTGTTTAACCTAAAAGAACGTTGGAGGCTCTGGTCTTCCAGCATTTGTACTGCACTCATTAAATTACCTGTAGCTTTGATGCTGGCAAACAGAAGTCTGTATTTCATGAGTTCAGGAAACTTCAGCACTTTCGACCGACTTTTCTGATTCTTTCAAAAATATTAAGAGTGAATTGGAGGGGAGAGGGGGAAAACATATTAGTTTTTTTACTGATATAAAGTAAAAAGCACATGAAATTGTTGACTGATTTTACTCACCCTAAGGTAACCATTTCAACATCCATTCCTATTCTGTACACTTTCATTTCCATTAAAAGTTTTGATGTGTTTCTTTACCTTTTGGTGATGAATGAAAGAAAAACCTGACACCTAGTTACTCTGAGACAGAATTGCCATTTTTTTTTCTGTATTTACAGGGATTGGTAAGAGGAGATGTTCCCCACATACTGCAGAAGCAGGCTAAAAGGTTATTTTTGACTAAAGACAGGCGTTAGAGAAATCACCTGAAATCTTGATGCCATATCTGTAAATAACTTACTGACCTTACAGTGCAAAATTTGACTAGATTGAGGCACAGACAAGAGAAAGACTTCCTACTCATCAACCAAAAGGTCTTTTCTCTGTTTTCACTCTGTATCTGCCACTGCCGTTGCTGCTTCTAATAGACATTATATTTTTGAAATTCCCTTCTGTTGGCAACAAGACCGTGGGCAATTCCTCAAATACAGAGTCAATCTAAAGACCACTGCTAGGTTGCTGCTCTCCACTTCTAACATCTCAGTTTATAATTATAGTTTCAAATCTGTTCCTTCAACTCCACGTGGAATATTACTTGCTTTAGGAGACTTTGTAATATATATATATATATATATAAATTAGAAGAGTATAATTTGCTTAAAGTCCAGCTGAAAGACTTGATCCCAGTAGTTTAAGTTTTCAGTTAAACCTCTGTTTAGTCACATTTAGTAGTATAAAAATCAAACAACCAGTTAATGAAAAAGAAATAGAACAAATGAGAATGAAAATGAATTTAAATTTTTTGGTTAAAAAAACTTTTCAAGCTAAAAACACAGTGTCTCTAGGGCAAATCAGGTTAAAATAAGTCTTTTGCAGTTGACTATTAATCATTTGGAACTTGTTCTTCAAGTGGTCAAGAATAATTTTCTCAGGATTATGTGATTAAAGAGATCAAAGTGTTCATTATTGCTTTAAATAAATGCTAGCAAGTTCTATTATCCAGCATGTAAGGAGAACAAGCCTCCAGTTATTGCCCACCATTTCAGGACTTACCCCAAAAGTGCCCTATTCTCCTTAATTAGTTCTGTATCAAAGCCATTTTTCTCTAGAAACCAAATAAAGGCGAAGGAGGGCAGGGTGTGCTTTGCTCTCAGCTATGCCAGTGATGACTTAGTGAAATTAGTGGGGTTATTCCGCTCTATCTAGAGATCGAGTTGAGGCCATGAGGATGTGGAAATCCTCGACATTTGGCACTATTTTATTTTGCTTCTGTTACTCTTTTAACATAGAAGACTGGCATTTTACATCTTCATTTTTTTAACCTACCCGCTTGTGTTTCCTAATTTTGATTCCTGTCTTTGTTTTTACTGGCAGCCATGAAACAAAATTGCTGCTGTTCCTGTTAAATGCTGAGAATGAAATGACAACTTTTGGGTGGCTGTAACTCCAGAGGGACTTCTTGTAGCTCATGAGCTGTGTGAGCGCTCATGGCAAAGTTATCAAGGTTCAGTCCTTGCATGTTTCTGCAAAGCAGACACATGCCCTCAGGGGCAAGCGGCACAATACTCCACTTTTCTCAAGTTCGTTTATTCTCTGAATAAACTAAATTGCACGTGGTAGTAGTAGGCAGGATTTTCTTAAGTTTCTCTATATTTTATTGAATATTGTAAAGGTTTCCAAACCTATTCAATGGTGAGTGTGGCAGGTGCATCCACCCGGGGGAGCTGGCCTAATGGCACAGTACATACGCAGAGTGACTTGAGTCATGTACCCCAAGTTGCCAATGCAAAACCTGCTTAAATTGGCCAAAGGCAATAATTTCTTTTCATTTCCTTTACCCCCTATATTTACGCTTCAAAATATCCCCTTGCATATACCATAAATTCAGCCAAATTGAACGGTCATTCATTTCTAAATAGGTTAAACAGATGTTAGATGTGAAAAAAGCAAAGCTTATAGAACCTTGTAAGACATGAAGAAGAGAGGCTGTCATGATGTATACAATTAGAAGTTTAAACTGGAATCTTCTTTGCTCGTGGAAACGTTTGTCAAGGTGCAGCAGCAGAGAGGCATTAAAGAAAAGTTTGTCTATTGTGCAGTTAGGAGAGCTTCTCAGCCAGTTTTCTAGTGCAGTGTTAGAAACCAGTATAGTTTCTAGTTAAACAAAGAGAACATTGTGTAAATATATCCTAAGATTATGTATTTTATGCAAGCTTGATTGCATATTTTAATTTCACTATAATCATTGAACATATCTGCTTAGTGTAATTTTATTTTTTAATTAAATCCAAATTCTTGGTATTAGACAAGAATTCTGATGTCACATTTACAGTTCATTAGATTCATAATTATAATGCTCAACTAGACTGGAGAATTAGAGAATATTTAATATGGAAAAGCATTTTATTTCATTGCTTCTGTAACAAGCTCGGCTAGGCTTCTACAAATGAATTGTACATGTAACAACTGCAAAGCCTCATTGCAACTGCAGCATTTCATTCTGTTACTAACATGTTCCTGGGTATGCAGCTAATACATAATACATTTTAAAAAGTCCTTATAGCATGACTGTTACAGATACGTTTTCACTTCAGACTCACAGATTTTCAAAGCAACGCTACAATACAGAAAGGTCCAGACCTTGAGCTACCAATGTTACACCTAAAGTGGATAAATATAAATAGGGTCTCATCTTTTTCTGATTACTTGTACTAATTCAGACACTGAAACAGGACAGAATCCAGTGCTGACTTGTCCACGTTTGGTGACTGTTTATCCTGAGCCAAAACTCATATTAGTACTACTGTTCTAAAAGTAAAAATGAACAACTAACACCAACAAATAGGTGTTTGGGAAGGACAGTAGGGTGTACATATTCTGCACAAGACAAATCTTATCTGTAGAGATGTGTGATGAAAATTCAACACACTATATCTATAAACTGGATTTTTTGATCTCTTAGCAAAGACAGTAGAGAAAAAAATTGCAAGATGAGTAAAACATTTACAAAAGTAACAAAAAGAATAGTTGTCTTTCGTCTGAATGACAAAAGAGACAGAGATAACCTGCTCTTTCAGAAGCAAATGATGAAGGAATGAACAATGCCTTCCACAGTGACAAATGATGGTGAAGTTGTTTTCCATCTCTGTGCCACTTACTGCAGTTGACAAGAGGCAGGGAAAGAGCTGCCATGAAAGCACGAGGGTCACCTCTCTCCTATGACTCACAAGAGACAGAAACTTGCGATATGACAATTGCTGTTATGTCAAAACAAGTTATATGTAGATTAGTTTGTATTTACAGTACATTTATGCTGTGGGTGAGAACTGGATATTTGGTACCTGATGCTAATAATGTCATAATGTCTCCTCGACAACAGTCTGTATTAATTACATGTACATTACATGTGTGTTTGTATACATACGTACATGTATGTACTTCTATGAGTATACCTGTGACTTCAAGTAGCTGATAAAAATAGGACCAGATCAGAGTTCTATTTCTGAAAAATACAATCTCTCCATATAGGTATTCCAATTAACATAATAAGTATATATTGTTAAACTATGAAAATCTATCTCTTTCTGACTGGAAAAGTGTATGGATTTCAACTTGTAACACTTTCATTGATGCCTATAGAGTACTATCACTAACAACAAACCTGTTGAACCTTTATGCATTGTCTACATGCCTTGTGAACTTAGGAAAAATTAATAAGTTTATATATATATATTATTTTCAGATAAGTTTCTATACACTAGAATTCAAAGTTAAGTAGTTTTCAACATGAAGGATGTATATTGAAAATAGGTCATCCGGGGAATGAAAGCGTTCCATTGCCACCAAAGATTTGGACATAAGTTCCATATTTTCAAACAACAAATAATTTGACAGTTTTGTAAATTCTGTTTCATTCCACATTTTTTCATTCTAAGTTTTTCAAGACAGGTGATGGCTGATACAGAAGTGAAACCAGTAAGTACATACCAAATGTGTAAACTGTACCACCAGCCTGCCTAACGCAGACAGAACGCCTTTCCACGTTTAGCTTCATTTATGTACAGGGAAATCAGAATATTGTTAGTACAACCAATAGGTCATATTTCTTCCTTCATAACTCCCTGTACTTCAAAAGTGAGGCAATTCATTGCTAGGCATCTACTTTTTACTCATTACGGGTTTCTTTTCTCCTTTTTTTCCCTTTTAGTTTACACTCATGACATTTACTTTCATTTTGCACTTATGACATATACTTGAATATGAACTTTCTGTTTGTAGAGAATTTTTTCTGTTTTTAATTTAAATTTGAAATGAAAACCAATATTCCAGCTTTTTAGGAAATGTAGATTTGACAGTCCCACTTCTGGTTTCAGTTTGCTCCAGTCTACCTTTGGAACTCTTTGGGTCACTGTTTATACCCTCTGACACCCATATTTGCAGTCCTAGTATGTGTTTCACTACAGGCTGTGCTACAGAAATACAACAAATACCTGACACTCAATGGACTTATCGAATGAATTACCAATTTTTAAACTATAACGGAAAATCAATCATAAAGATATTAATTTTTTCCCTGTCCTTGGATTTCAATATAAATTCTATAAAACAAGAAAAACAAGAAAGTCCTGTGAAATCAACACAGTCCAGGAAAACACTCTACACCAGACTGATATGAAAGAAGAATTTTCATCTCAATAGTCCACAGCTGGACGATTACAGACTATGTATGGTATGGGTGTTTATTATGGGAAACATAAGTCACCTGAGCTTCTAGTACTGATGACAATGTGAGACTTATTATTTGCAGTGTCCATGTCCTGTCTGCCTCTAATACATCTTTAAAACACACTTTAAAGAAAGACTCTTTTAGTCCTGAAGCACTAGGAAAGCTTTCTTCTAAATATAATTTCTAAAATCCAGTATTAGCGAATATCTATTGTGGCTGTCATCATTCCCAATTTCACCTACTACTTGTAAGAACATTGAATTTGATTATTTTTCTCAATGTTCTCTCTAGTCCCTAATTATCATCTAGTGGCTTTGTGAAAATGATTTTCAGTGAAAGACAAAGACCAGCTTACAGAAATCTATCCTAAGACATAGAAAATGTAAATGGCTCTATAAAGAGAAAATTAAATTTTGCTTTTGAAGTGGAAAGCAGTGGAATAATTTCCAGTACAGAGGCATTTTTTATTTCTATGAGACGGGTCCTATTTTTGTTCCACTGAAATTAAAGTAATAAAAATATTAGTACTGAGGACTTTGATTAGAGAAGGATTAACACTCTAAATATTGATTGACATTTATAATGGAATTAATGCTTGGACCATAACTTGGAACACAGATACTTGTATAGGGAAAACTGTGTGCTGTTATTGCTATCATCAGTTTAAAATTGATGATACTGCTCTATAGCACTCTGCCTGGCCTTTCTCATTTTTCATTGGAAGCTCATAAATATTTAGTTTAGTTTCTATATTACCTGAGAATTTAAAATATATCAGATAGTGCTACAAGCTTAACCTATATATCAACTAATGGCAGAGAATTTACAACAAAATACTATAATATATTTGATGTGATTGAAATAATAAAATTGAGTTTATTGTAAGACTTTAGGGTCTTACACGTCTAATAAGAATAAATCCAGAGAGGCTGGTAGAGTAGAGATAATTCAGCACATCTCAGAGGATGTGGCTATTACTTGATTTGTTCTGTTAGCACGTCCTATCGTGAAGCTGGATGGAAAGCCACACAGTGCCCGAGGACATGCTCAAAACCTGCAGGCTCTTGTGCACGAGTACATTTCAATGACACTTGCCACACTGATTGCAGTCAGAGCTCTCGACTCATGCGTTGAGAGGAAAGAACTTCACTCTGCCTTAGACCTTCTGTCCACGAGTTTCTTTCAAATATGGTCTGTGCAAAATCTAGGTTCAGCCTTTTGAGAACACCTAGTACAGTTACTAGGAGACAAAATATCAAGCCAGTTTTATCAAATATTGCAATAGCTAGGGGAAAATTAAAGCTGTGATAGGTTTGAGTATAGGGATTGTCTATATAAGCTCTTACTGGATCAAACCACGAAAGAAAAATGAAAACAGAAGAGCAAATAATGGGTTTCTTACAGGGTAGGGATGGAGTATATGCATCGAAGGGAAAGAAGGGAGGGTTAGTATTTAACAAAGGAGTCATTCTTGGTAAAATACAAGTTGACGTATCTAAGTTTGATTTAATAAAATCATCAACATTTACTCTTTTAAATATTAAAAGAGGAAATGCAGAGTTATAATTAGATATTGAAGTCAGAAGATTGGGCTGTGATGCTTTTATTTTGCCAAAGACTTCCTTAAGTAAAGACTCATGATCATTGTTTCAGTCCTTCCTAAGTTGCTTCTAACTTGGTCAGACTGTTTAAAGTTAGGATATACCTGAATCAGGATCTGAGCTACTTTGGTAAAGGTAATGGCTACTCATTTTGGATCTATTTAAAAGTGTATTTTAAATTATAGTATCATGTGTTAATGTCTAGACCTATTGCAGCATGCCGTATTAGCTAATATACTTACAAAGGACAAACAATAAATTTATGTTAATACAGGCTTACAGAAAGCTAAGTCGCTGAAAGGGAGAAGATTACTGATCTCACACTCTCATTAGGAATTTCCTAAGTGAGGCATCTGTTTTTCACAGCTGTGGGCTCTGAAGATGCAAAGAAAAAGTATTGTCTCATTGCAGATTAATAATTTTGATTAAATTCAGTTATTAAAACATGGATAGCAGATTAATATTCTAAAATTTGTGCCACAGGAGAAGGAGGGAAGAATTAGCTCATAGATGGCAGGGAAAAAAAGCAAAGACAATGGGAAGCTAAATGCAGAAGGCAGAGTAACTGAGAAACAGGCTACTTCATTTTCCATGGTTGTTTCTTTCATTTTGCTGTTATTGACCTGTAGGGAAAACTTAAATTAAGAACAAAAACTTCTAAATTACCACATTACTATAATTTAACGAGTTACTGTTTCTCAGCTGAGTTTTGGTAACTGACTCTGTGTTTCTCTACGTTTATTCCAAGTGCCGATTTAAAAATGTTAGCTCAAACTCTTCTACTATAATTAATATTGTTTTAGAAGAGCTAGAGAATCTCACTGTAAGAGAAAAATAATATGTACAAATAGCATATCCTGGAAGCACTGGATGCTATATTTTGCATTCCTACAGTGGTGGCTGTTCCTAGATGAAATTCTTCAAAACTTGCTTGATATTTAAAAAAAAAAAAAAAAAAAAACAAACCAAGAAAAAAATAAAAGAAGCAGACAATTATTTTTCTCCTAGCTTTGAACAAGAGAATTTGCCAGCTTTTCAATATACTTTCCACTGCAGACTTGTATAGTCTTGAAAAGAGATTCACAATGACCAGGAGTGCTAACCCTTCATACTTGCAAACGCAATAGCATAGTAAACCATGAGAGTGGAATTAAATAAAAGCCCAATACTGTTGTCAAAAGACATCCAATGGCAAAATGCAAGACTCTCTCTTCCATTCATATTCCTTTTTTACATGCAGGACTTTCGACTGAAGCCTAAAGCCTAAAAAATTGATTTTGCCACCGATTTTCTGTTTTTTGATTGTTTTTTTAGTGTAGATTAATCTTGTTAATGCTGACAATCTTATAATTTATTGCAACTGTACTCATGTCTCATTGCACTAATGTTACCAGGACTGTCTTTTTAAGTTTAAAGGTATTTCTCTCCTATTGAAACTAAGATTGAGTTACAGTGACCCAGATAGTCGACAATTTTCCTTTATCAGGTTTTAAACACTGAATTACAGTCAATGTTTGTTTCTGTTTTTCTGAGAAAGCAGGCAATTTTCTTACTAAGTATAAGTATATTTTGATATACCACATTATACAGTTTCAGCTATTATTTTTTTTTTAAGTGTAAATTAAATTACAGTGCTAACCACGCACTGATGGAGTGCTACAAATAATCTTGCTGCGGCTGAAGCCACCCTCAAGAGTAAAGAGGAGAAGGCACCAGAGGGGCTAAATCCCATTTCTAAGGAGGGCACTGGGCTGGCAGTGTATCTGGCAGTAAGCCTTTTATAGAGGCTTAACTGCATCCGTCCTGCTAATTTTGGTGACCATTGATATTCCTCCACAATGAGACTTATCCTGAAATAGATCTAGATTCTTTTGGACCCCATTTTAACACATTGCATGTTCTGTCTGTGAATTTGTTTTGTGCTCTGTAAATAAAATTTTATAAATCTAAAATCATTAGATTAGTCTAGCCACAAGCAGAAAAGAGTAAGACAAAATATATATTTTACTTTTCCTGCAGGTGTTTGAGTTACTTACAAAATCCACACTTCCTACAGGGATAAAATCAAAGCATCTGTATGAAAGCAAGGAAGAGTACCTCTTTCAAGTAAAATAAACAAGGTATCTTTTTATCTTTTTCGTTTATAGTTGGAAGCTGCAAAGTTACTGTGGTTGTAATTATGTGACTGAAGCATCTTTCTAAATATGAATAATATCTAGATTAAATAATGATCTGTTTCCTTTGGTTCTTAACTTGCTTTTGTCCATTTTGGTTAGCTTAATGCAAAAGTTGGCATTGGAGAAAGAGAAAAAAGCAAACTTTTGGCTACCAGTCTAGCCAATTGTATAGCTTTAATAGTGAGGATTTTATAAGGCAGTGTCTTCAGTTTTTGATGATGATTTACTACAATAAGGTGTGTCCCTCCACAATGTAGCTTTACTGTAGTAGGACTTATTAGTCTAAACCAAAGCAATGACAAGAAGTTCCATTCATAGGGACATGTTAAATTCTTTCTAGTGAGACCTGAATTTATTAGTCCTAGTGTCAGTAGTGAGGGCGGATTCAGCAGGTGAGATGAATTATAGGCAAGAGATAAGCACTATATATAATTTTACTGTACTATTCTGCTTCCTGATTTCCTGGAGGAAAGCAGTATTGCCCCACAATTCTGCTTCATCCTAGATCATTGCCCTCTGCAAACACCGTTGTCGCTGCTCCAGTCCTCCATGTGTTGCTGAAAGTACCACCTCTCTTATTTCTTGTCCATCTACACCCTTTTCCCCAATAACAAAGAAGGTTTTTTTCACTTGCTCCACCATGAGAGTGGTGAGGCCCTGGCCCAATTTGCCCAGGGAAGTTGTGGATGCCCCATCCCTGGAGGTGTTCAAGGCCAGGTTGGATGGGCCTTGGGCAGCCTGAGCCAGTGGGATGTGGGTTGGAACTGGATGATCTTTAATATCCCTTCCAACTCTAACTATTTTATGATTCCATAGGTATCCCGCTATTTATCAGCTTATAGCCTCTTGTTTCATCCCAGCCTAAAAGTTATTTTTTTTCCCAACAATGAGTTTGCCAGTGTCTCCTCCAAACTTCTGTTCAAGTTCCCTGCAGATTGCAACAAGTGTTTCGTAATTCCAACGTAATTGCTTTGATATGTCTTTTTTTCCCCATTTTTAATTTTTTTTACAACAATATTAATGAATTCTATATTAATTTCCTTTTGCCTTCCACATTTAAGTTTCTTTCCTTAAAAGGCTAGAGGAGTAATTTGAAACAGGAACCACAGGAGCATAAAATATTTGGTTTAAATACTGTGGGATGCATCAAGTGGACTTGCCGAGAACCTAGAGGGAGGTTGTACTTCCATCATGGTAATATGGAGGTTTGCTCATTGCTATCAGCTGTACAGCACAAGTGAAGCACTTTAAAACTTTTCTTTGAATATAGTTGGATCAAAGGTGTATGATTATATTCAGCACGGAACACAAGTGAAGACATAGATGGAGAGGAGATTATTCCATCCAATGGATATGGTGAACTACATTGTTTCTCAGGTATTTTTTGTTTAACTCTGGGGAAGAGAGAAGGAAAAATGCATAGTTGTTGTCTTTCAGATTGGTTCCCTGAGCTTTCATGGACAGAATCCCTGTTTGCCTCTAAGGTGCACAAAATTCCTACCAACAAATGGGAAAAAAAAGTACTTTTGAAATGGAGTAAAATGGTATCATTCTTTCTGAGATGTACAAGACAGCTTGTGAGCTTTATGGGATCTGTGGTTACTTTGGCTTCAGAGAGCATCTTTGTCTGCATGACTCCGCCTGGGAAAGAGCAGTGCAGTTCTGCTTTGCTTTGGTCATAGAATATAACAAACCACAGAATGCTATACATGCCATGCAGTACTTTCTTTTGACTTTATTGAGTGCATCCAAATGCAATTGTATCTTTTCCTGGAGGGCTGAGGCTTGCTTCTGGTATATGGCACTTTGCAGTGTGAGAGAGGCCACTGTTCTTCTATTCTCTGTGACTACCCTGTGAAAAAGTGACTGTATAAAATCTGAATTGCTAAATAATGGAATCAAACTTCCTGGAAGAAGAATAGGCAGATGGACATAGATTTGCTGCTGAGACTATTATTATCCTGTTAGATTTTAAACAAAAATTTCACCTTGAGCAAAACACTGTCCTTTCAAACTTACACACAGATTTCTTTTGATGAGAAAAGTCTATTTCTGTACAAAGCAGTTTTTACCGATGAGAATTAGACTTCGCATTAGATGTTTTTGGTCTTCAAAGATGCTTCATTTCTCAGGAGTAGCAGCCCGAAATTATGGGAGCTGCTCATTCTAAATCCAGATTTTATACAGTACATGGAAGAAATGAGACGATGCAGCAGAAGCAGCTGAACTCCGTGTTTCCTACTTACCGTTCTGATCGTGGGTAGCTGAAAGAGCAGAAATGATATTGATAGAGGCATGAAAAATCCATGGGACTCTGCACTTTCCCTACTATTCTTACTATGCTTGCTGATACCACAAAGCGCTGAATCTTTAATTTCACTTAAGTTTGAAAAAATTAAATGCATTCACCTTCTAGAATGCCAGACTTTAAAAGAGTACATTTTTGATTCTTCTGTGGTATCTGTTTTGGATATAATTTGGATTTATAATACAGCAAATAGAAATGCAATTATATTCATTATTGATAAAACAGTGACTGTCCAAATCAGTGGAAATAAAAATGAGTATTCCTTGAAAAAAGATGAACATCATGAGAAATTATGGAACTGTCAGAAGATTCTTCAGGAGAAAATGTGACTTTTTTTTTAGTTGAAAGAGATTGATTAATAGCACTTTTCAAACTTGTGGTATTTATATTAGACAAATATTAGACAAATAGACTAGTACAGCTGAGTTGTTTAAGACCCGTGTCTAAGTAAAGGCAATATCCTGATTATTGTCAACTCCCTACAATTGCCTGGTGACACTTTTGCTATTTTATTCTCATCAGGCATGATCTCACATTCTGTGTGGTCTCTCCAGATGTTGACTGAATTGGTCATTTATTGATCATACTTTCATGCTAATTCAGTGTAACATTTCACATGCAATTGAGATGCTTATTAATGCAGAGGAAAGGTAGCATATTGATTCCCACTGGAATCTTCTGAAACATATGTTAAGTTACCAGAAGCAAAGATACTGGGAGAAGAAGAATGAGAAAAAAAACACAAGGTATTGAACTTTCTATTTAGAGAAGGCATATGTTTTATTTATAGTCTTCTGAACTCAATTGTTTCTTTAACTGCATTGGTATATAAAGAAACTTATAGATGTTATATGCATTAGTTTCTGGTAATTCCAAATAGTCATAATAAGAATCATAAAACATATGCATGATTAGATGAAATCCTCATATACTGTGAAGATAATAGATATATTAAACTGTGAAAGTCTACTCCTCTCTGAGCATTAACAGCATGTTACCTGTAGGCTTTCTTGTGCCTGACATAGTGAAAATGTACCCCACATAAAGACTATTTTCAAGGCAACACTGTAAAACAAAGAGGAAATTTTAGTATGCAGTGCACTGAGTCTTAGATTAATTGCCTTCTGGTTTATTTGGAAAATGTACTTGAATGTTGCTTGAATAAAATTGTTTTACTATCTGTT
Organism: Cuculus canorus; assembly: GCF_017976375.1. Classification (NCBI taxonomy): domain Eukaryota; kingdom Metazoa; phylum Chordata; class Aves; order Cuculiformes; family Cuculidae; genus Cuculus; species Cuculus canorus. The sequence goes on from NC_071409.1 coordinate 21,822,035, forward strand.
TTTCAAACATCTGATTCAATTGAACTCGAGGGATATTCTAATTTACTATGTCATTAAGTAGAAAAGAACGTAATATCATATATATCTAACGTATTTGGTTATTGTGAAATAATTATCTATTACTTCCTTGACATGTTCTCAAATATCAACTCAAATACACAGAGCATAATTATATGTACTTTCAAAAGAATATGCCATAAATCAGAGTTATTTACGCTGTTAGCATTGTTAGTAATTTATGTAGCGGGCTGAGCAGTACAGAATGAGTGAATTAGGAAAGGCACTATGTGGAAAGGACATGGGGTTCCAAAGTGATAAAAACCTGTATTGTGTTACTTCTTTGGAACTGTACCATGGCTGCAAGCAGATCAAATGAATTTTTTTCCATGTTATTTTTTGGGGTTGGAATTCAAAGGTGTTAATTTATACTTAGATTAATACAGTTGTTTCAAATATAATTAATACAACTGTATATTATATAATCAATGTTCAGCTTTCCTTCCTAAAGGTTGCTGTTTGGATTTGGTTTTTCTAATTACTGAAAGTGTGCGCATTTTCATTAAAATTTTAATAACATTGAAAAATGGATCTTAATAACATGTAAATTCAGATTTTTCTACCAAGGAAAACAGATGGACTTAAATTTCAATGTGCAAAATATGTAGTAGAAATTCAGCTCCACACCTACCAGCTAATAACAATATTCAGTTGACTTTAGTTATTTTTCTTAAATTTAATCAGATTCAAACTATATTAAGTGTGAGCTCAAAAGCAAAATTGCATAAATTTATAAAGTTTTTGAATTAAACCCAGTGTTCTACATTATTTTTATTCTGATCATTGAATTAATCTCCAAAAGATTTTCTTCACTGAACTGACAGTTAAAAAGTCTGTAGAGGTCTTGTAGCGTGATCTCTCAGAAATCCTAAGACCGTGGTAATAAGATGAGTTTAAGACCACAAATGTGAGTATAAATGAACTGTAGTTGAACTTTGATTGTTGAGATCATGGACATCAAGTCTGGTTATGATATATAGAGATTCATGTGAAATTTAGATCTGGGTTCATAGTAAATGCTGATCAATTTCAAAGACTATGTTTTTATCTCATGTTCCTCTCTATTTTAAAACTATTTCAGAAGTGGATACTTGCAAATCTTGTGCAAAAGAAAATGTTATATCTAAAATGAACTTGAATCTGTAATTTTTTTTAATCCACTTCTAGCTTATTCTTATGCTATTACAACAATTGTAATTTAAGTATTTTATTCAGGTTCTATGGGAAGCTTAACTAGAGTGGAAATAGTAGATGAACCTTTATTTTTAGTGAGAAACACTTCAGCCTTCTACAGTCTCCTTCATTATAACTTCAGCTCTTCCTGGTTTTAACTTTGCAGCTGAGACATGTGCTTATCTGGGTTGGGAAATGTGACCATAACTGATTTCTACTTGAGTATTTTAACTTTAATTTTTTACTTTATCACAGATAAAGATTCATGGAAAACCTTAATGGAACAGAATAATATTCTAAGAATTTAGAAGACAGTGTCAGCATCGTCTAGCCCCGATCCAGGTAACACAAAGCAGCACAGGTCCAAAGAAGATCTCCAGTTTTCCTTATGTGCTCTCACAGACATCCATGCATTACAGGCACTTCCATACATGAATCTGAATGCTATCTTCTGCCATTTTCTGGTACTTTCCTCCTCCTCTTGGTCCTACTAGAATTACAATTTATCTTGGGAGGGGTAAATACTTAGCATTTTAACCACAGCAGAGCACAGATCCACAGCTACGGATAAAATATTTGTACAGGGAGGAAGAAAAGGGCAAGAATTTAGGTTAAGTGGTACCACTGTTTAAGCAGGGAGTAAGCTTTCTTATTCATTATTTCATTTTCTGCTCCCCAGGCTTCCAGGTCACTCACAATGTCTGGTTGTCTCCAGCAAGAAAAGACACAAGGCAAGCAGGAAATACCAAGCATCTATTTTTAATGGCAAAAGTCAGCCTGAAAAATTGAAAACCTTTTTCCCAATGATAATCCTAGTGAGGGCATGGATGGGGAAAGTTTTTAATCACTGAGCGCTAGTGCTTAGGGAGCATATCTCATATAGATCTCAAAGATATTTGCTTTGCCCCCAAATCAGTCTTTTGGTATCACAGGAAAACACATCATTAAACACCAATAAAAATTTAACCTCACTTAGGTCAGAAGAGCAGGAAAATTTATTAGAAGATCTAGTGACTAAAAACTTCCAGAAAATATTTAACATGGCAGGATTCTTGTGCAGAAGCACAAGTGGGTTTGTTTCAATAGTGATGTTGTTGCTTCACTTCTCTGAGAATACGAGCCAGGTGAAGCATGATGAGATCCATGGGTGGCCAGAGCTTCTACCCAGCTTCCAGATGTGGAATCTGTGGATCTGCACATCTATGTACAAAGTGAGCTTCCCAAAGATGGCCCAATGGCTCCTAAATTCAAAATGAGATTTTATCACCATCTGAAACATAAATCTTACTTGTTAAATAGAAATTCACAATTTGGAGAATGTATTTTCACAATATGCCTGGAAGAAATTTCCTTTTAAGGGATGCATTCTGCTTGATATCTGAAATGCACCTGGCAATCTTCAGTGCAAGACTGCTCAACTACCGTCATAAGATTATCACAAGAATTTTCACCTAGAAAATGTTTTTACTGCTTTCTTTCATTTTCTGTGCAAATTTGGTTTTTATTGCGAGTGATCCAGCAGCCACACATCTGGCAGAAAAAAGGAGATAAATATATTGGGGATGTGTCCTTATGTGCAAAATGTTGATGAATAGAGTAATTATTTAACCAGTGGCTTGTCATTATTTATTAATTCTTTATGACAACTGCACATTGCTTGGAGTGATTTATTTCTCTTTATTTGTAAGTCATTCTGAGTGCCCAGGGAGGATGCATGTATAGCTTGAGTGTATAGAGCTCTGCACTGCAAGCTGAAGCTGCCGTTTCCTCTTGCAGTTACATGTGGCCTGAGAGACTATGGGTTTTCATCACAAGTTATTCCTCCCTGATTCAGTCAGGGAACTGGAATCAGGGCAGACATTATATATCATGGGCAAGGAAGTCTCTATAGATTCTACTGCTGAATAAAATAGCAAGGAAGCCACTCTGTTATCTAAGAACTGAGCAAGACCTTTAGCTACATGCAGTCCTAGTTGAGGTTAATAGTGACGGTGTGTAATAATGTTAAAAAAAAAAGAAGTTCTCTCTGCTCTGAGTAAAAACTGAATTGAAATAACTTTCACATCAATTCTTTTGAACACTTGACTCAAATCTATAATGTTTCTCCTCTGGTATTAGCAGAATGATATGAAGGCGATATTTTTCCAAAATGTTATCCTTTTATTAAACAATACATTCTGTCGTCTTTCACTTCTGCCCCATTTAGGATCTACGGAGACTAGACTGATCAGTAAGGTCTTTTTATATTTCTGACAGTGGCAACTTCCAGTAATGGAGGAAGCGTTGCTGCAATCTATTCTGCTTAAGGGCAGATGAAAGGTAGCGATCTCAGATAAGTGCCAAAAAATACAGACTCCGTTGAACTGCGAGAAGTTATGCCCACAGGCCACACAATTGCTCCTGTCTGATTTATGTGAAAATATATGCTACATATTCATATACCTGAGGTGAAAAGACTTATAGCTCTTTTACACATGCTCCTTTTAAATAACTCACTTCGCTGCTGGTGTAGCTGTCCCAAGAAATTCCAATTGTCACCACACCACAGTGCTTTTCACAAAACATTGTCCTAAGTATCAAGAGGTATGGTGTGTTCTCTGAAACAGCCTGATGCTAGTTGCAATGACCTCTTTCTTTTCCTTAATTTCCTACGTATCAGCCCAGATCCATTGACTGAAGAAGAGAAGTTTGAGTTTTAAAAACGCATTGTTTGTCAGAGCCTGATTAAAGTTTTCACACAAACCATTGTGCAATGACTTACACTTGTACAGAAGTGTCCTGTGTGTGGATATGGTGTCAATCTTCCATCATGTTTATGCAAGCAACTGGAAATCTAAGAATGAGAGCTGGTTATTTTCTCTTGTACAGTAATTTCTGTTCTCATGGAGAAAAGAAATCAACCTTTCTGTAGTAAAATTATTTCCAGATCTGTTACTTATATATCATAAATATAGATAACAACTTACAAACCCCATATTAAGGTTGAGAAATAAGGGAAACAGAATGCATAGTAAACAAGTTTGTTAGTTAAATAGTGGTCTTGCTTGAACAGGAGGATTGGACAAAATGAAATCCAAAGGTGCCTTCCAACCTCAACCATTCTGTGAAATATTGGGTTATGAACAACTTCCATGTTTTTCCTTCTTCAGAAATGAAAATAATTTGTGATTCCTGTTTTTGGAGCTTGCACAATATGCCGGTTGTACCCATGGTGTTTAAACTGCTGGAAATTGAAATTGTGAAAAAGCCACACCTGCATGAACTTAGACTTGCAAGGTAAGATTTATTCGAGTAGTTATATGTGTTTTCTCTTGCTTCCCATTAGACTAATGAGTGCTTTTGAAATGAATATGATCTGAATTACAACAAAGAAGACGCCAAATGATAAATAATGCTGTTTGTATCCCACTGTTTTTGGTCGTACAAAGAGTACTATGTTAGTTAACAGTACGCAAGGTCTTTCATGGCTCCTGGTAATGTTCCTACAGAATAATTATGTGCTGAGCGTCAAGGAATAATGCAGCTAGCTAGAATGTCCCTTATGGCATCTGAAAAATGATGTCTGCATTTCTCAGAAGTAAGAGGTTTTACTATAAATTTTACCTTTTGTAAATGCAAAAATTATGGTGAAATGTGATACTAAAACCGGAACAATTTTTATACAAGATGCCTGTGGAGAAAAAGGTACATGTTTGATATGCATCCACTATGTACAGTGAGAGAGTCATTTTAGGGTTGGCATTGGCAGAGTCATTTCTTTTCAAAACTGTGCTTGTTTGGTTAAAATTAAAAAAATAAGTTGCGGTTCAAAATGTTTTACTTCCAGAATACCAGTCAAGTATGAGTATGACAGGATGTCCTTTATTACACGCTGATTCTCTTTAATTGCTTATAGTCTGTATGCAAACGCAAATGACAGACAATAAAGGACTGACATTTTCCTGTAAGCCTGACACACAAGGATACACTACTTTCATTTCCCATCGCACTGTTAGAACAATCAATCTCTGTTTGTCTGAATTAAGTATTTATGATTATAAATTATCTAGTCATAACAAAAGTCATTTGCATAAGAAAATTATCTTCCATCAAATAAGATTTTACTGCATATGTTTTAATATTGTAACAACCTGTTAGTATTGTTTGGATAATTAAAGGAATACTGTAAACTCTAATTTAGACCAGAAGTTACTCTAACAAACAACTAAACCAAACAAATCCAAACTGGTTTGAAACTTAGCGTTACGGCTAAATATTCTCATAAATTGAAAGGGGAAATCTCAGGGTGAATTAAACTAAACTAAACTAAACTAAATAAATAAACTGAACTAAAATAACTAAACTAAATAAAATAACTTCATAAATAAAATAACTAAAACCAGCTTCTGCATCACTAACAACATGGTTATGATAATGAACATAAGCCAAAGTTGTTGAAGTCAACAACAAAGCTGAAACTGATGTTCCCGGTGTTTTATGGTTCGAAATGAGGGAAAAGCAATGAATAAATATGTTATCTTAACACTGAACTCACAGGCAAAGATTTTACTCAGAGTTTCTCCCCAAACTAGAGAGTGTACTCAAGGTTCTCCTCAAACTAAGAGGAACCTGAAGCTAAGGTGAAGCATAGAGCAGTGATTATGGTATCGATAGTGCACCTATGAGCATTAGCCTGTATGAGTAGCAAACAGCTGGTGCACCTGCTTTGAAAATGCTATGAGTATGCTTCAGCCAGCAAATATTTCTGTCTCATAAAGGGGTAAAGATTTAAGTATTTGTGGGCTGAGACACCAAGACAATGAATGAAATTGAATTATCCTACTGCAGGCTTTGCACAACAGGAAAACTAGGAAGGTTGGCAGCTGGACTAACTCGGATTGACAGATCTCTGAAATAATTCTCATATGTCTGTATTGATGGTACCACTATGAGTGCACCACGTGGGGGAATGGGATTAACTAAGTTCAGTGACCCTTATACGATTGATTCTAAAGATGCACCAAAATATTTTCCTGAATCAAGCCCTAATTCCTACATTTTTTTCCCACTGACTGCTCGGCTGAGAGTGGAAACTTCAGTCTATAAAGGTAGAAAATGTTTACTTTTTAGCTCAATACATTTTTAAAAGTTTTTTAAAAGCTTTCTTGAAGAGCTAATAAAGCTTACTAGCTGGGGGAAAAAAATCATTTTATTGCTTTTTCTTCTTGGTTGTTTATTTTTGTCTTGCAGGAAGGGAGGAGATCTTAATCTTATTGCTGTGGTATCTGTCTGGAAATAAATTAATCTTTGAGCTTTGCCCCTCCATCCTTCTCTTGAAAAAATCTTTAATCCTTATACAAGTCCTAGTGCTATGGTACATGTCAAAGAGACTTCCTAGCCGGTTAGTCAGACTCTTCCAGCATCTAAAGGAAAAATAGCACGAAACGTTAGTGATTAACTCTTTGTTCCCCAGAGTGAAATTAGACCATAAATTGTTATTGTGAATGCTTATTCTTATATTAATTATACCAGTATAGCCTTACTCCATGAACGTCTCTCAAAGTTTATTCCTGGAATTAACATTCTGGTAACTGCTTTTGCCTGGGAGCTGGATGAGCAAGACAGTGACAGTGTAAACTCTGCAGATTCTTCAGTCTGCTTGGGTGCCGGATGTGGTGTCTGTGCTGGGACCGTGCAGAATTTGAATTGACATTTAGAGCCTGTAAACCAGTTTACAACCATAAAACTAACAGCCACTTCTAACCTGTGTTTATACTTTCCTGACTTAAATGTGCAAATAATCATATGTATTACCTAACTCTCTCCCAAGAGTAGTGGGTGGAGGAGCCAATAAATGAGAAGATCCTCTGGCTGTGTCTGTGCAGTGACTTTTAGCTCTTAAAATAAGACCTGTAACTTCATAAAAGTAAATTTAATTTTTTCCTTTGCTGTACTTACAAGCTGTTTTTTGAATATTATTTTTCAAAATGGTCTCCGTGATAATGCATAGTAGGTAAATACTAGTGGTGTCTTATTCTTCTCAGGTTAAAAATTTTATATTCCATGAAGGTTTTTCATTGTCCGTAGTAACAGTGTAGATTGCAGATATGCAGTGGTCACGGCAAGTAAGTGATTTTTTCCTGGTGTAAAGGGAACTGGAAGAAACAAACAGCATATAGTGGGATTTTAGACAGGTTAGTTATGTGGTAATGTAACAGGAATTTACAGAGAAATAGCCATATTTTGTGGTCAATATACTTGCTTATAAAGAGCAAAGACACGAGCATTCTCTTACTTTGTAACTTAATTAGGTAGAAGCTGAGCTGTCTCTTTCTGTGCATGATGATGAAGTGAAGGGAAGAAAAGCGGTGTAATGTATGACAAAGTAAGTACTTGATATGAAAGGGAGATGGACTATTCCATGAAAGATGTTACAATTTTCTCCTCTCATTTTATTCCTACTGTGAAAATACATCAGAGGTGCATACTAATAATATAGTGAATATAAATTAATGTACTAGTTGTATGTGATAAACTGAACAGTCTTTTTAAGCAATTGTAAATGCTTGTCCTGAGATTCTCGTCCCAATCAGCTATGAGTCTTCCTAGGAAAACCTAGCTTAACATTTTCATTTATGTCTTCAGATATTCTTTAAGTACAGAAACTTGCCTTAAAAATCATATCAAAATCAGGTAATGATTTTGCTGAAATTCACACTGATTGAGGTAGAAACACGATTCTGTTCAGTCATTCACATCTCAGGGCTTTTTAGCTTCAGCTCAGACTAAGCTTTCTGGATACGTTCCTCAGTAAAGAGGCAAAACCGAAAAAGTATCTTTCCTTGGGTTTATTTTTTTGAGGAATTTTTTAAAACGTCTATTTTGAACTTCATTAGTCAAAATCTACCTGGTGAATAATTTTACATCAGGTGTATACATAGGACATTTAAGTATTCTAATAGTATTATCTGCTTTCCTAGTTCCATATTTTACAATAGCAAGATTGAAAAATTGAACTATGTTAAAAGTTGCTCGGACAAAGGCAGTTAATGATCTCTAAAGAGTTATTGAAAGTGCATTCAGGAATCCAGAATTATTTGTGAGTGCTCTGGGAAGATGTAATTTACTCTGGTATAATCTAGAAAACAACATTAAACCATCCTTTGAAAACTTCCTGCTGTACTTTAGAGTACAAATTTCTCTTTCCACAACAAAATGCATTTCATAGAGGTTTTCAATTTACTCACTTAGGTTCCTGAGAGCAGAATTTAGCCTTAAAAAGTTTTCACTGCATTATTTGCGAGGAAATCTCCCCAGGATTTTGTTGGACCAGATAGCTTCCAAGGGTCTCTTCCAACCTCAACCATTCTGTAATTCTGTGTAAGGGATAAGAACAGAAAATGTGGAATCCTAGGGGATAGCAATGGCTTTTATCCTTCCTTTGTGACTTTGCTACTGTGAAGATTCACTGGCAACCATTAGGGTGCTAGCATTGACTGGCCCTGTAAAGGCTCTTGATTAAACGCAAAATGAAAGAAGGGCCAAAAAGAAAAAGGAAGCCTCTCAAAGTGCTATAAACTGCATTTTATTGATTGTTTAATCACAACAATTGCTCCTACATATTTGTTGTAATCTCCCTACTTCTGACTTCAGTGATGAGATAATGATTCTTCAATGGTATTTTCTCTTTATTTATGCGTTACGAATAAGTTTTTTTTAACACTTCAGGCTTTGTAGGCCTTAAAAATTTCAACTTCGATTTTACCTTTTGTTCACAATTTAACCCTCTGCTGAAGTGAAATATTTAACTATTTTGTCTTCATTATAAGATCCACTTATAATTTGAACTTAAATCTGTAAAACTACCCTCCACTCTTGCATTCATGTAGTCACATCAGAAGTCACTACTTTGACCTTGTAGTCATTTTATGATGTATGTATTTTCTAGATTTCTTTCTGTCATTTGATCATTAATCACTTTTTCCCCTCTCTTTACAATAGATTTGCCAATACCAATTAGTCTTGAACTGCTTGTTATTCGGTGACCTTTATAAAGGCCATGCTGCATGATTTATTTGCTTCTGCTCTGTGTGTTCAGATATTGTTTTGCCGTGGTAGAATCACGAGCCTTCTCTGATTTGTTAATTCATTTCCTTTTTTCTAAATGAAAACTCATCAAGCTATATTGGCATTCTCACTCTAGTGGAGACTAGTAAACGCTATCCAGAGAACTGCTCTGTTTGATTTCCTCATTTTAATTGCTTGAGGCAATTCCTCCAGCTCTTAAATTAATTATAGTGAAAGAGGATTCTAGACACTCTACACTGAAGGTGGTTCTACTGTAGAGAGCAGCAGGGTCTGAGTTGTCAAAATGGATGGAGTGGGAGGAGATGTCACATGATGGTAATGAGTACTGCAGTACTGAAGAATTGAGGGATGTGGAAGAGAAGGACAGAAAAGGAGAAGATGCTGGGTAGCTTCATGTGGAGAATCATAATACTATTTTTAAAAGCAAGAAGTCATTTTTTTACTGGTTTTGTCTATTATTTTAAAATTCCCAATTTCGTAATCTTATAAAATTTCCTTTTTGTCTTTATTTTTTTTTTAATAGATGAAGTAATTCTAATAATTCAAAACTAAATTACACTTTTAGGTAATTTTTTAACAAAAGGGTCATTACCTCCTCTCTTGAGTAAGTACAGATATTCATGTTTCCATGTTAATCTGTTTCTCCAGATAATAATAGTCATGTACTTCCTGTGTATAACCTTGTAGTGTGAAGTCTGTTTATGGACAAGATTTTGCTACTCAAACTAAAGAGAAACTTCTGTTAAGGCTGTTTTACTTGCTGGGATTTAGACCAGATCAAAGTATTCCAGGTTCAGACAAGTGCCTCACTGAGTGACAGGCAAATGTCATCAAAGTAAAATTAAATGCATCCAGGCTAATGAAATCTTTGCCTTCTGGTTATGCCTATGGAAAGATATATTTGTGGGGTAATAGACATCAAAATATTTTAAACTGAACTAAGATCCCCAGTAATTTAACATAGCCTTGCAGGCTGCTAAGCAAAAAAGTGAAAATGAAAAATGCTGGTTTCTATTTCATTCCCCTGAATTCACAAGCTGAAAATCTTAAGCCAAGTGTTCACAAGTTAAAAAAGTATATGTTATATCCAATTTATTACCCTCTTCTGTCTTCTGATGTCCATTTGGGAAAACAGTAGCCTTCTTTGCAGCCTGACCAGGCAAGGATGAAAGTTCCCCTCTGTTTCTCTTGTTCATCAGTTTTAACGACTGAGCCATTGCATAAAACTTTGGCCCAAAATAATAGAGGAAGACTTCATAAAATCATAGAATTGCTAGGTTGGAACAGACCTTTGAGATCATGCTCCAGCTGTACCTGTCCACTACTATATCATACCCCTAAGCACTTCATCTACCTGCCTTTTAAATACCTCCAGGGTTCATGACTCAACCACTTTCCCGGGCAGCCTGTTCCAGTGCTTCATAACGCTTTCAGTGAAGAAACTTTTCCTAATGTCTAATCTGAACCTCCCCTGGTGCAACTTGAGGCCGTTCCCTTTCATCCTATTGCTATCGCTTGGGAGAAGAGACCAACACCGCCATGGCTATAACCTCCTTTCACATAGTTGTAGACTGTTATAAGGTCTCCTCTCAGCCTCCTTGCCTCCTTTTCTCTAGGCTAAACAACACCAATTCCCTCGGCCACTCCTGATGGCAGAGTTAGGTTTGCAGTTGGATTTGATGATCTTAAAAGTTTTTTAGAATGATTCTGTAATTCTGTGCTAATCAAACTGGGATTTAGTAAGATGTAATTAGTCTGTGGGACTGGTCCTTATATTTTTTTGTAAAGATGAGAAGAGCGAAGGATGAAGAGAAGCATGTGATGAATTTTTGTCACATCTAATGAATGGGAAAGTAATAGCAGGAAAGTAATGTAAGAAACTTACCGTCTCTCTGAGAAATTAGAGGCTTACACTGTGCTTTCAGGTAATCTCTGTCTCTGTGAGCGGTTCAGACTCTAAGTCTGCAGGCCAGATTTCTAAGTGGGTCAGTAGGTACTTTTCTGAGAAAGAAAAAATATAATGACACAATCCTGGAAAGTATTCTGCAATTTGAAGTTGGTGTGGATTAATTTCAGTTATGTTAAGCACTATATTAATATTCATGTTCTGTAGCACTCAGAAATCCTACTCAGAATTAAAAGCACAGAACTGAACATGCAGAGCACAGGATAAGTGTTGGTATCATAAATCATACGCAAGAATTTCTTAACAGAAAATGATACATCATCTGAGCTATCCAGATTTAAAGAACTGTCATTTGTCTCGGGTGTAACTGTCATTAAGTGTCAATATCCACCTTGGAAAGAAGTAACACAGACTTCTATAACAGGCACAACAGGCATTTGTAGTATGCAACAGTATGTTTATCTGAGGGAAAAATTACTTATGTATACTTAACCATTCAAAGTCTGCCAAACCAGGATATCCAAACAGGCGTGAATCTAGATTTTTATAATAACTGGAATGAAGATTGCAAAAGAAAACATATTACAGCTGAAAGAAGCTTTTCAAAATTCCTCTCAGACTTTGCTCAGTGGGACCTGTAAGTACATATTCAACAGAAAGCTGGATTGTGCTGATAAAGAGGGATTTGTTTTCTTCCAGCTAATAAGTTGAGTGAATTATGAGCATTGTAGCTATAATGGATTTTACATTCAAATAAATGATCATGAGAGGTGCTGTTCTACACACTTCTCCATGTGAGTGAAAGGTTTAGTCCAAGGGCCTAGCATTATTTTTCATGAAATTAACAACTTTTGGTAGATGAAATAACACCATAGCATATTTTCCCAACTACATTACCTTTAAGCATTTACGTGAGTCAAATTTACATTGAAGCCACCTTTTACTTCTTTGGCTGTGTTGAGCTTTTCCAAGTCACAACACAGCCACCGGGCATTTGTATTTTGTTTGTTTGTTTACAGATTCAGCAGTTTCAGGAAGAACAAAAAGTGCATTATATCCCTTACCTTTGTCTATAAGTCTATTTGGAAGCAAAACCAGAATTCTCCGCCTTCCCAGAGGAGACCTGGAAAATCAGTTTTGTAAAACACGTATGTCTTGAAAAAACAAACCTAAGAGCTTAATTTTTAATTGTAGTGGTTTACCAAGAGGTAAAGAAAATAAGATCACTTAAGAAGGCTTCTGATACAGATGTATGAAGGAAGAAAATACTCTAGTAAATAGAGGATTTAAACAGTTACATTTATTCCCAGTGCATATGCAAAAGATTTCCATCTAAAAATAAAATTGAAAATATAGGATGTAGTAACTATAGGGCTTATTTAGTATTAATGTTCTCTGATCTTATTTCCACAGTGGTAAACTGGGTATTTCACTTCTCACCAAACATTCAACATAGCTCTGTCCATGTCCAGCCCCTATGACTGGACCTCTACTTGAGTTACTTTTGCTGTTGGAGTGAGGGCATCCCTGGGGGCTAAGAGGAGCTTTTTGAAAGGGAGGGCATATTGGTGCAGAGCAGGAAGACCTTTTTTCTTTCTATCTATTGAAATTGGAGACATTTTTATTCCACTGGAATGCATGGAAAAATTCCGTAGATACTCGTGTCATCCAAGTCGCATTTGGATCATACTCAGGCTGTCAGGAATTTCTCCTAGAGTGGGTTTGAACTGCAAAATTCTAGATATACATGCTCCTTCTTAAGATGACATGGATGTCAAACAGAGCACAATTATGCTCCTGGCTTAGGGAAGACAGCAATGTTAAACTACCCGTCCAGCCTGCAAGCTAATCTGTGTCATCATCTCTCTGTCATCTCAGAAAATAATGAACATAAGGCCTTGATACAAGGACAGGAGTCTATTTCAGCTGTGGAGTTTCGGTTTTTTTGGTTCCAAGTTAACATTCCTCTCACTCTCTCATTTATCTCTGACAAGTAAAATGCTCAGGAATCAGAGACTTATGCACCTTTGCAAGAAGGGCTGATTTCTAGATCAATAGCATACTTCTAACACACCAGTGTAACCCATCCTCCACCATTATGATATCATGAATCAGTAGCATAAGAATGCAGTCTAAGCCCTTTCTTACCTTTGGTGATTCATCTTGAATTTTCAGGTAATTTCTTCTTTTGATGTTTCTTTTTTTTTTTTTTCATATAACCCCATGGTAAACCCTTACGTTTTTGGCAATGTGCCCAAGGTCTAAAAAACCCCTTAAAATTAGGTAGGATAAAAAAATTCTTACATCTTCCAGCCCAACAATGTGCATAAATTGTTAAAACTTTCAAACTATTGCTGTCATTTTAAAACCAGAAGGGTTGCCACATTTCTAAAAACAGTGGTGCAAGCCACACAGATTTGTACTTGTATAGTGTTTGACATTTTATGTGAAGCAAATATTGACTCCAACGTTCCCTTGACAGAGCACAAAATTCATTTTGTGAATTGTATTGACAGCCTAAGTAGGTTCTTTCTTTTTCACTTGAATAGGCTGCTCTAACTTATTGACTCAGTCTTGAGGGGTTTGAATATTTACCTCTAAGATCTGGATATATTTACAGCACAATGTATATTTTGATATGCAAAAGACATAGGATGAAGGTTACCATGCAATCAAATTCTTGTAAAACTTCATAGAACATCCAGATGATAAGTAGCTATCCTCATACAATAGCCCCATGGTCATAAAATGAATAGACCATTTTCAGACAGACTGTAAAGTGACATATTCCCAAAGTGGTGGATTTCATTTTCCCTGACTTTCAATCCCCAGTGTGCACATCTGTCTCTTGACATTGAGGTAAATAAAGGGAATTTTAGAAATTAATTTCAGCAATTTTATTTGATAAAATAGGAACATTGGCTAAATTTAAAAAAAAAAAAAAAATCAGAAAACTCACCAGACAATCCTGCAAACATGCACATAGCCTTGCATCTAATCATCTAACAGAGAAGGGCAAGGCAAATCTCCAGCAATATTATTTAACGAATCATAAATTCATTAAAACCACTTTTGGGTATAGTCTTTAATAGCTCACCTGCAATATCTGAGCTCTCCCAACAAGTTTTCCAGACAATATAACAGTGAGTTAGGTTTCATATCCGATGTGCCAGACTTCAGAGGACTATATCTTAGCTCATTTTGATCATATACCCAAAGCAGGCCAAGATAAGGTATTTTCCCTTGTGAAGTCATCCATATTTGCTTAGGTAAGCGAAGATAAAAATTAGTTTTCTTTTTTTCAAAGGCTAAGTCAAGAAACTTCAAAAGTCTTCCTTTCTTTCTGCTGATCCATCAACATTTTCACAAGCCAACTGTGTTTCTCTTTGAGCTGTAGCTGGAACAGGATAAATCTGTTCAGATTCTTTCTAACTGGAAGAACGTGCAGTAACAGCCACTCTTGCTTAAGATCACTTTGATGAAGGCTGCAGCTGTGGCAGTCAGAGGAGCTAATTAAACTGTATATCCATAGTTTTCCAGTACACAGGCTTAGGTCAAGGTTTTGACTTCTAACATGCTGCTTACTGTGAAAATTCCTGCTTTATCACTAATATCTGTTCTCTTAATGGAAATGAAGCTTTTGGTGTATTCCTTGGCATCCTAGCCCTGTGACCCAATAAATCCTTGAATAGAGTTTATGCTGCAGCTTGCTTGTTAGGGTAGTCCTGGAAAAGGTTCCTTGGGAAGAGTTCTTCACTTTTACCACCTCTGCTTCTCCTCTTGAGTTTATTCCCTGCCTGATGCTTTATACAGTATGAAATTTTAGTTGTCTGAAGTAGAAATGTTGTACCTCAATAATACAAAGATACTATGAACAGTAACATCCTTTAGCAACTAATGGTTGGTTTTACTACTATGTTTCTCAACCTTTTCCTGAGGGTGCAGTCCCCTTCTGCTCCATTTAGGCTCATCTGTCAGAACGAGCTCAGTTGCTCCAGAGCTAGGGAATGAGAAACCGGTCAGCTGAAGGTATATGTGCTCCCTTCTCTACCCTAAAGGCAGGGAACTGCAGGTAGCAACGGTGTGCACTTAGTTTCCTGGCTAGTTTGAGCAATTGCTGCCAGCAATTGCAAACTGTTCTCTCTTCCCTCATCCTGAAGGACTGGGATTGCAACTATCATACTCCTGAGTACACGTCGCAGTTTAAAATGAGGTTGAAACAGTCCTAATGTTACAGAAAAATAAAACAATAAAAAAAAAAGAACCCTCTACAGTAGCTCTCTGCTGTGAAACGGTCAGATTCCTGTACTGACTTTTGGCTGAGTGAATCAAAGTCAAAGAAATCACATGCCATCAGCTACAGCTGAGAGATATCTTGTATTCCATAGAGTATATGCTGCTAAATATACTTATGGATCACGACAATTAAAAATTACTGACATTTTGTTTATAACCACCTCTTATGCAATTACCCTTATACAGACAGTCTCATACAGTACCCACTATATTTCCAATTGTGTGAGAGTTCAGTGTTGCTTACACAAGTTTGCTGGAACCAAAGCAAGTAATTACTTGTGCATCAATGAAGAAATAGCTTTCTGTGCAAAAGGCAGGCAAGGAGTGAGCAGTCTTAGAGAACTCTTGAGGAACATTGTAAGTAAACATACCTAAAGGTGTAGTACTAGCATCCTGCCATGATAACCCGGAAAAATTGGAGGATAAAATGAGTGCAATAGATGCTCCAGCACAGACTGAAGGATCAGTGAGTGCTTATAGTTTACAAACAAATGCTACATGGCTATGAGATTTGATTCCGAACAGCCATCAGTTCAGTCCAAAGCCCATTTAGACAAAGCCATTACAGGACAGAATTGGTAACATCAAGATCAGAGTTTGCTGCTTTGCCTTTGAAACATTCATAGGAAAACACTATAAGGGAATTCCAGTGATTCCAGGAAAATTTAATCTTTTGCTTTTATTTTAAGTTTCCCAATACCAGGTTACTAGGAAACATTTGCAGTATAACTAAAGAAGAATGAAGTGTATTACAGAGTTATAAAATATTCCCATGCTAACCAAGGAGCACAATAGTTTAAGAGCTATAATTAACACCAAAACCTGAAAATATTACAACTTTCTCAATTAATTTTAACGTTTAGTGACTTTCATCTAGAATTTACTTTTTGTTTCTTTGGCAAAGCCGAGAACCCTTGCCTGAATAAGCCCGATGATTGCTACATAAATTATTCTATGATAAAAGACTTTGTTTTCAGAGTTAAAAGGGAAATTTATGTTGAGTGCAGTCATAATTTTTATTCTCTAGCAATATGTGTTATTTATTTGTAATGTTAACTGTAAATAAAAGTAATGAATGTTAATTTTCATGTGTATCAAACTGGATGAGGAATGAGGTACTAGATGAGGCAAAATAAATACATATAGCAAACCATATTCCCTCAAGATTAAAAAAAAAACACTAGTCAATTAAACCTTAGATTTCTAGGACTGAATAAAGGCAAGATAAAGTAGAAATTTATGAGTAATATTAGAAGGATCTTTGTCAAAATGTGTATGTAAGCGCATTTTTGTTTTTGGGATGGGACAATAAATAATAAATGCACTAATTTCCTTCTAAATATCTCACTAATGCTTTGCTTTAACGTCTTCAAACTTATCCTGAAATCTATTGTTTGACAGAGGGAATTTCACAGTGAGTTTCAAATGGCATGCTTTCGTGCTAATAAAGTTAACATAAAGGTAAACCATCAAATCTGTAATAAGAGGTACAAATGGAGACAGTTGCCTGCTCTGAGTTCCTGGGAAACATGCACACATATGTGGTCATGAAATAAAAGCAGCTCGTAGGAAATGGTGAAAGCTATTTTTCTGAGAGAAATACCACAGTGGCTGTTTTCCATTGGCATTAACACAGCTGAAGATGTGCCATCACCCACATACAACAAAACTATTCATTTCTTTCAGGATTTGTGAGTGTGATACAATGCATTCTTCAATGAGACAGAGGAAAATAAAAGTGTTTTTATGACAGGAAGGTGTTCTTTTTTCCAGAGCTTCTTTTTGTCTTTCCTTTAATAGGGTATATCGCTCTTCACTGAGGATTAAAAGCTCTGTTTGAGATGATTAATGATAATTCACAATTTCTAATCTACAAAGTCTGGTCCAAGTGTAGGCATCTATGTGTGAATGAGATACCTCAACTACCCGAAGGGACTCTGGACATCTTGTAAGTACAGCCAGTGAAATCTGGAGACATACTCAGCTCACCCTGAAGCCGAGGAATCCATCTGGCCTGTTCAATTGTCCCGGGCCTCATTAGCTTGTTCTGACTCTGAATTTAATTTAGTTTCTCACTTTGAGTTTAATTTAGCTGTATCACTTGTTCCCCTGGGTTATTTAGGCATCCTGTCCAGAAATCATCTGCAACTTAAATAGGACGTGGATGTTTCTTGCGTCCTGTGCCGCAGCTGTCAGACCCAGCACAGAGGATGGAAACGCCGGGGGTTTGAATTGGCACTAAACTATGGGCGATCGAACTGAGCCTTCAAGTCCTGTAGACTATGGTGCAACCTTAAATACCTAGTTTCTATAAAGGCATCTACGTCTATCTCTCTGAACCTGTCAAAAGAATCCCTGCCCATTTTAAAAGATGATAAATGCCACCATATTTAAATCACTTCACAGCAACAGAAATAATCACACGGAGATTAACAAACCTACTTCATTTAAAAATAACATTAACTATAAGAGCAAAGTTTCCCACTAGTCCTCCTCCTTAGTTTTCAACCCTATCTACATAAAAATCTCAGTGCAACCTTTTGTCACATCTATTTTTCTTCCTTGTTTCTATTAGTTTTATTGTGTAAATAAAGCAAATAAAAATTCTCTCCAGTTCATAAGATGTAAATAACACCACTTATTTTCATCCTTTATCGCTAATCACTCAAAAGGAAACATACCAACATATTATGAAAAGTCAGTCTTTCTGCCTTTTGGTCATTTTTCTTTGATTACCTACCATGTGTGAAAATTTCTCCTCTCAAGAAATCACATCATTATGCAACTGTTTTCTTCTCTTAGCTCCTCTTAGTTCTGATACCTGGAACAGCTTGATTTTGACAGATTAGATTTGATGAATGTTAATAAGTTAAAGTGAGTAAAACATCTGTCCAAATAATGTATTACAAATCTAGCACTGATATACAGGTTTAAGTGCTACTGGAAGCCATTAGAGAAGTTGCAGCCAACTTGCAACATTTAAAAATTTTTTAATACTGATTTTGATAGAATTTTATATGCTATAGTTTATACAAGATAATCAGACTTCTTGGTTTTATTCTTCTATGAGTATTCTTTACTGTTTCCTTTATGAAGGTCACTTACTTTTTCTCACTTCTCTCCACAGTGAGCAAACCCTTCCACTAAAACTTATAAAAGAGAAGATGACCCACCTATTCCTGTCTTCAGCTTCACCCTGGTGTGTACGTTATGTTTCTTTGAGTGCCGTGTACCGTTGAAAAAATACCTTTTTCAATTGGTTCACACTGAAGGTATGGATTGTCCAATATTTTAACTCTAATGGTGGCCAATAATTGGTGCTAAGGAAATAAAAAAATCCCCAGAGTTAAGCATCCATTAGTGTCTGGAAATCTCTGAGCAGAAGGTCGCTGTTGACTAAGAGAATGTCTTATAGCCCTTTCAGGGGAAAGAGTTTATATCTTGTCTTCTGCAAAATTAAATTGACAATGTTCTGTCATGGTGAAAAATGTGTCTTTAAGTAGAAACCTGAATTGGATACTTTGCACACTCCCACCTGGGTGACAGAAAGCTGAACTTCTGTCTTGACAACTTCTGGTTCCTTTCTCCATTCCTCACATTGGCAGACTGCAGTTTTATTAAAACAGTGTTAACGCTAGCTTTTTGTCATCCCAGTGAAGAGAGAAATGTTTCTGAATTCTGAGGGGAAGGTGAAGTTGTAAGAAAATAGTATGCAGTTAAAAATATGTATCAGGCAAGAATCATGTTCCGTTGATCAAAGCTCTTTGCCTTTTACAAGTCCCAAAGGTACAAATGGAGTAACCCATCTATTTTGGTGCACAAGAAAATCTATCCTGAGCACAATTTTAGACACTTCAGAAAGTAAAGTATCAAAATTTCCAAATCCCAATTGAAAACAGAATGTTTGTGGTCTATCATGCCTGGCTTTTTCTTGAAGTGTTACCAGTGTGTTTCTTGTAGGGTCTAAGGAGAAAATCAAGGCATCTTTCTCAATCTACTGTTTAAATAAGATAATTGAGACATGTTAGATTCCTATTGTGTATCATATTTGGAGTCACTTACTACTAGCATTGTGGTGAAAAGATTATATTTCTTATGAGTTCAGCCAAACTAATTCACTAAGTAATGCCTTCAGATCATTTGTATCTGATCATTCATGACACAATTTGGAAATCAGATATGCTGTGTCAGTACTGTTTAATATTACAACAGTCAAGAGCATGTCTTCCAAAATCTCAGAAATATTTTTTCCAGAGTTGTCAAGAGTATCTTTTTTTTTTTTCTTTTTAAGTTAACAACTCAGATTCAGTTGGGAATTTCAAATAGAATCCCCTGAAGTTTCTGGCCCTTGAACAAACGGCAGCAGACTCTAACAGACTTGATAATGACTTTTAATCTGGTAGCTAAAGCAGCTCCTGATATAATTGCAGTGACATTTTCTTAACCATCCCATAGAGGAGTTTGACTGCACATGTATCAAATACAAACAGGAAAAAATCACAAGTACTGCAATCTCAGCATTGAAAGTTGATTTATCACTATTCTCCATAACAATGACACTTTCTCTCACAGGTCTGAGAGCTAATGGTGGAGACTATAAACTTATCAATTTCTCATTTTTTGTGATATTTTTACAAAGCCAAGCAAAGAAGTTACCGCCAGCTTTCCTTCATCTTAGTAGAAAAGTGCAACCTGCCAATCTGTTAAAAATTGAGAACAGAGAATTATCCAAAAGTCAAACCTTTACAGAGCCTGGAAACAGTTTTGAGGGTAAGAAAACTCTAAAGCAGAGATTCACAGTCCTCTTAACTTGGCTGCCATCTCTATGTGAAGTACTAAACTCCCACAGGGGGAGAACAGGGAGTTGCCGACTTTAAGAATGTTTATTAAGCTGGACATAGAGAAAATTGCTGTCCCTAATAACATTTTGATATGTTTTTTTTCTGAGCTTTTAAATTTGCTTCAGAAAAGTACGTCTTATGTCAATGTTTAACCTTTAGCAGATGAAATGACAGTTCAGCCAAAGGAAACCATCAGTAGGATGATTTCTTTTATTTACTTAAGCTTCAGTATATTACTTAGCATCTGAACAGCTCCTCCTTGGAGCTTTTTGTTTTCTATTTCTTCCTTACAAAAACACTTCTCAATGACTTATAGACAGTCAAAAAAGACTCAAAATATCTCCAAAATCAGTTAATTCCACACATGTTTAAAAAACTAAAAGGATCACTCCCACTCTCCTAAACTTTGTGACATCCTCCTTTTGAACACATTGGAAAATGGATGGCATACATAACATTTCAATAAAACTCATCTCAAATATTGTGAATGGAGAGCTGAAAAAAATCAATTTTTTAGAACAATCAGATGGTTTATCTTTATTATTTCCTTTCTGTCTCAAGCCATGCTTTCCTGTACTTTACTTAATAGCCAAATTTCCAAACTAAAATCTTTCAGATACTGGTACAAGAATATGTTGGACTTCTGTGAAAATACAAAATACCAACTTGTAACAATTTCAATAAAACCATTGAGTAGATGCAGCAAACGAGAAAATTTGGAATCATAGCTTTTGTTTTGCATAGAAGCACCTTTATTTCATTCTCTGCTTCAATGACCAGTGATTAGAGACCGTGTGGGACATTTCATCTGATACTGCCTGAAGTATATAGTTTCCCTGAAATGTAAGATTGTGAAATGTCAGAAAGCTTTGGATCTGTTGAATAGTAACAGGGAAGCAACACATCCCTACAATCAAGCAAAGTTTAAACAAGCCACTGGGTAAACAGAAAAAGAAGCAGCTACATAGATCTAGCAAAGAATATAATGGGAAGCAAGTATCTAAAATCATGTGCTACAAAGCACTGAGATGGGCTCAACTATGTTTATTAAACAAAATCTGAGAACAAATTCCCAGAAATTTTCTAAACTAGAAATTTTGCAGATTTCCACTTGGGGTTGTAGTAGATTTGCACTAGAGTAGATTGGTCTTATTATGATTTTGGAAAACAGTTGAAGGAACCTACTGTAGCTGTAGAGCAGCTCTTGAGCTAAGAATGATTTGTTTACCAGTTCTGTTCTAGCAGTTTATTGTCATGACTAAGGCTAGAAAGTTCCATATCATGCCACAACGCAGACAAAATCTGTCTAAATCCTCAGGAGTTAAATTTCATCCACTTCAAGTTAGTGAAAACAGTTTATTTTGTGATTGAGTACGTGGAAATTTTACAACCTAGGTTATGAACTTGAAGCTTCAAGGGAAAGTGCGTTACAACAAATCATACTTCTAACTTGCCCAAGACATTGTTGTACTTGAAAATCTGTACTTAAAACACTGAGTTTTCTGTTGAAAAAGTTCAAGTATGTGGGTGGCAGAACATATAGTACTACCTAACATCAGAAATCTGACTGGTAAAATCTTCTGCATTTTATCCACTTAAAGAAAGTAGTAGAAAAACAGTGAGGAACACAAAAAAGTGGTTTTCAAGATCTTTTATGTCACCGCTTTCTTCCATGCTGGGTTAGGAGCCATTTCTGATTGGTTTGACCAGGTTTTGGAACTATTTAGTGTTTTCAGTTTATTTTGAATGGGTTTTATAGCCCCGTTAAGTATTTCAATCCCGTTAAGTATTTCAATCACTATAATTTCCTTTTCTGAAGTCTCATAACACATGGGCTATTTTACAAACCTCTTAACCTTGACCATTCAGTTCATTTATTTTTTGAAAATGAGGCTGGCTACTCATGTCATTCTGATTGAGCACAGATTTTAAGGCTGATGAAAACAGGTGCCTCTTCTTCAACAGTATTTAAGTTCATTGTAATGTCATGGAAACAAAAGAAAATATAGCCTTATATGATCTCGTTTCAGTTGTGTTCCCTAATGTCCCCAGAATTCTCTTGATATTAATACAACATTTCCTATGGAGAGGTACCGTTGTGTCCAGTATTAAAACCTTCATTGTATATGTTAGAGAAATTATCAGATAATTAATTGCCTTAAATCTTTCTCTTCTTTATTTTCTGTTTTACCATAACACTCGAGGTAAAAATCACTGCAACATGCACCTGTTCCTTTTTACTTTTTCTCTAGAATACATTCCTTTTTTTCTCTTTCAGGTTAGTTTAGTGTACAGTTCAAATCTGAGCCTTAGAAAATATTAGTGTTTATCATTTTCCAAATGTTTATTAAGCTACTTCTATTAGCTGTCTCATTAGAATTAGATCCTAGCTCTTGATGCATTTCTGATAAGACAAGAGGTTAGTTCACTTTCCCTGTCTAGAACAAAGACATGCATGTATAAGGATATCATATGCAAATGTTGAAAACTAATAATATGCAGTATAATTATTTTACTTCAAGGGAAATTTTGAAAGAACAGATACTTTAAAGTGTATATAGATTTAAAGAAGGCAATCTGTCCTATAACTGCTAGAATAATAAAATCATTCTGCTGTCTGCAGTTGGATTATAGAGTTAACTTCTCCAGAGTTAGGTAATAAGTAATTATCACAGCTCTTGTCTTGCATGAATATTGGTCATAAAAACTTACAGATTAGAGCATGGAAAAATTTTAAACTTTAACATCTTACATTACTTTCATTACATTCAATAAAATATTATCTTCTTCCATGATATTTCATCAGTATGCATAACTTTGTTAAATCCATCTTGTAGACACATTTAGTGATGTGCAATGTTTTAAATCATGCTGGTGCTAAGTGACATTTCCCTGATATCTTTACTCTTTTCATCAGATTTCACAATTCCCAAAGATATTGCATTGTTGTAGTGTGTCCAGAGAAGGGCAACGAAGCTGGCAAAGGGTCTGGAGCACAAGTCTTATGAGGATCTGCTGAGGGAATTGGAGCTGTTTAGTCTGGAGAAGAGGAGGCTGAGGGGAGGTCTTACCACTCTCTACAACTACCCAGAAGGAGGCCTTACTGTGGTGGGTGTTGATTAATGATGAAATAAAGTCTAAACTGCTCAAAGACTTTTCCTGGTGCTTGGTATTAAATTTTCTGTGGCCTTAGGAGCATGTGTTTAGATGTAAGGGCTAAAAGTCTTTTTTGATTATTTTCAAAGTAGGAACTAGATGTATTTTCCAATTAAGAAGTGTGTCACAATTTGAAACTCTTTGATTAGAATACATCGTTAGGCAATGTTCAAGGTGGTGACTTCTGGCAGCAGAGGAAGATGGTGTTTTGCTGTAAAAATGCAGCTGTGGAGATGTCATTAGATGTTGCTCATCGAAGATGAATATGCAAATTGAGAGCTGAAAAACAAAAGAAATATTGTGCCTTGGGAATACTTCCTTTGTTGTTTTCTTTCCTCTTTTCTTTTGGGGAGAGAGTTGTTCGCAGATGATAAGCATAAAAAAATTCTGAGTAACCGCTGTTGTACAAAGGACATTTTCTTGAGATTATAAATTGGTGAACATCTTGTAGTTTAATGAAAGGATAATTAAAAGTTGCATCAAATTTATATTTCTTACCCATTCTTTTTGTTTTAGTTTGTCTTTTCTCCTTATTTTTATAAAGGAGAATCTGAAGTCTTCACTTTAAAAAAGCAGTGCTGAATAATTTATGTAATAAGTGGATGGAAAAAAAAATAGAATTTGTGACTCGGTGATATTTCCCTGCTTTTTGTGCAAGAGGAGGAGAAGAGTTGTGTGATAAATTAGCTGTAAAAAGGAGTGTTAATTTACTTCACAGTGAGTAATAAGTAAATCACGATGGTATTCAACGTAAAATGTGTTTCATGAGAAGTATTAATAGGAGCATAATTTGATTGCATAGAAAATCCATTGTCATTTAGTATTTAGGTCACATTTCCAGGTAAAACCTTTTTTATAGCAGAGATATTTCCTAGTGTATTTGGAGGACTCTGCTTACTAGAACAAGCCTTAAACACCCTGCCTGGCTGGCTGGCTGAAGTGGAGCACTTAAAAAATCATTCCTTTTACTAAACGTACCCTATATTTTGTGTAAGGTTGAGGGCTTTTTTGTTTGTTTATTTTTCTCCCTTCTGTTTTCAAATGCACTGATTCACTTTCTGCCATCCCCCCCTACTTTAAACACAACTGACTCTTAAAAAAATTACAAATTCAGCCAACAGCTCTCATAATGGTGACTGTACCGAGTCCCAACATTGTAGATCTGCCTAATGCAAGCTAGTAAGATTTTCCCTTGCATGTACACTAACTAGCAAACATTTTACTTTCAATTTTATCTCTCTGCCCATTATACACCTCTAGTTTCATCCTATTTGTCTCAGAATATTTACTACATATAAATATAGTGCAAGTAGACATTGCATTTTGCTTTGATGTTGCAGTTCATGCAGTTGATGTTGCTTAGGGACATGGTTTAAGGGAGTGTTAGGAATGGTTGGACTCGATGATCCAGTGGGTCCTTTCCAACCTGGTGATTCTATGATTCAGAATCGACCTTCAATTCCGCTGTAATCACATTGCAGCATGTTTCTTGGGCAGAAGTTACCAAACTGTACTAAATTATACTGAGCTGTGGTGGTCTGAATATAGCAACAAACTGAATGAGTAAGTACATCGTACTTTCTTGCAGCTTTATAACCAAAACTCCACATGGACTACGTGGAAATCCTGTTTAGATTTATATCTAATGTCCATAACTTTCACAGATTTTGAGCAAATTAAATTCTAAGATATATATGAAGGACATCAGTGAAAAATTCACTGCTTGTGCATTATTAGCTTCCTAGTGAAAATTTCATTAATTTTCTGACACTGTATGTTCAGATGACATAAACAAGTACAATGATAATATTTTAGTGGAGTTATAGCAGCCACAGACTAACTAAATAGCCCATTAATTCCTTTCAGGAAGTCTAAATAGAGATTAGAAAAGTATTTTGGTGTTTATGCAATTACCGAATTGTTCTAGTTGTCATTTCATTTGGGGAAAAAAAAGAATAAAAACTTGGACGCAAATTTTGTTATATTGGATCGTGCTGCAACAGCAAGCGCTCAATTAAAAGGCAATAGGTATATTATAGCACTTCATTTCACATTAATCTTGTACTGCTTACAACTTTGTGCAAAGTGAAGTTCTAAAGTTGCATCAGGATAGAAGAATGCAAATCTTAGCACATTCCACCGGCTGAAGAAGTCAAAACCATGTAGAACTATATCTTCTGCAGCACTTATTCAGCCTGTAAAATTTATTACTGAAGGAGTCTTGAAAATCAGATATTATTGAGGACACTAAATTTGATAAGTGAAGGACAGACCATTCGTAATTCCTTTCCAGGCCAATTGATATGTACACGACACACAAAATCAGACCTCTCTCCTTGTCCTGCTAGTTGCATCACCACGTGCTTCCACCACTGCATGAAACCATCACAGTATGTGTGAGATTGGGGGCTTTTTGAAGTGCATATTACATTATATTAAATTCTGCTTTTCAGAGCCTTTAAGCTACTTGGGTTATGTTTTTATGTTTTGGTTTTGGCAATAGAGAATTAAGTTGTTGCAACCACTAATAAAAAGCTGTACAAATAACACTTGAATAACCTTTGAAAAAGCCTGCCACAGAATTAGGTGCCTGATTCAAGATGGGTATATTTTAATACAAGAGCAGTGGTCATCAGGATTTCTGAGACTCATTCCAACTCAAGAAAATTTGTTAAAAAAGTGGAATTCTGTTTATCTTTCAGTTAATCAGAGTGGCTGGGTTCCTTTCTTTTTCTCCATTAATCCATCTCTGATTTCTTTTTGTGGCCAACTGGCAATGCAGTGGATTTTAGCTGGTAAACAAAGTAAGGAATGAAACAAGTAAAATAAACCCTGGGCTGCTGATCTGGATTATTTCAATATCACCTCAGATAAGCCTTCTGATTCATTAACAGCCTTTGTTGAATCACTAGTCCTTGTAAATCCAGTGCAGTGTCCTCATCTCTGTTCATTTGGAAGGAATTGTGCTTGATTTAGGTATTTCACATGGTGATGTATGTCACTTGATAATTTCCCTTAGCTTTCACAGATTACACGCTACCTTGCATTTATGTTTGCTTTGCTGGCACACATCACCATCAGGAGTTTGTGGATTAAATATGAAGAGTATGCCTGCATGCCGGTTCAGTCCTGGTGAATTAATAACTGCAAATTACCACGATCACGCCCTAGGAAGGTTACAAAATATATGTAAGACTGAGAAGCAGAAATTTTCACTGTATGTGATGTTTTCATGGAGTTTTCCCCTTAGGTGACCAAGCTTTTCGGGTGAGTGGGGACGTATATGCAGTCAAATTTCCAGAATCTCGTAAGCAGATTTGACTGTGCCTGTACTGCAATCAAGAAACAGAACTTCAAGTCAGCTATATATAATTCAACCAGCTCTGAATAAAATGCATGTATGTAGTAGGATGGCAGGGAAAGCATATAACTTTGTTGTAAACTGATTGAAAACCTGTCTCGGATGCCAGAAAAATATCTGTCTATCTAGCCCAGTGGGATAGTGATGCATTCTACCTACTCTTCTCTCAGGAGATGAGTTAGTTTTAAACTCATCGATAGCTATGCTTGTAAGGGAACCACTGAAAGTGCATTAGAATTATGCTTAGGTGTTTTTAGCCTATAGGCAAGGATCTAGCCGGAATAATTTGGCAGCCACCTAGAGAGATGGGTAGGGCTACGGTGAATCCCAACCGCTGAGGATCAAAGCTTGTTGATCGTAAAATATTAATACAGTGGTTGTACCTTCAGTCATTCCCAGTCAGTGTAGCGACAGTGTGGTTTTATCAGAAACCAATGCCTTGAGGAAATAAATGTGTTATTACTGATGTTTGAAATGGTAGGGAATGGATGAATATATTCTGAAGTAGGACAACGGGTGCACCACATGAATTTTAGGGTATTTTCCCTTTGAAAAATGGAATTCTGCTGAATATTGGTAAGCTCCTGTAGAAAAGAAAAGGGAACAATACACTCCAAAGAGGATGACTAACAATCTCTACATGATTGCTTATAATGACAGACCTTGTATTTCCCACAGTCCCGTGGACTTTTGTTGCAGAACAGTGGTCGTCACCAGGTTCACAGAGCTTTATGTTCTTATGGGTTCCTTTTAACGTAGGGAATGATGGTGTTCACAACATGCTTGATTCAGTAGTGCCAGGAGCCGTGTGTAGCCAGCAGAGCAGTTGAATTCTAGGATGCACTTCATGGTCTCAGAGCACTGTGTGGCTTCAGTTTCTTCCTCCCAAAAAATTGCTCCTGGGCATATTCTGACCTGAGTTACCACTCAGACTCATGAAGAAAAAATGCCTTGGGATCCCCCAGCTTAGACGCAGCTGGTAGGCCAGTGAATCTTTGCAGGACCGTCATCTTAGCACTCCTCTTGGCATCCACATAACCTGTACCATGCTATTCGGATTTCTACTTTTCATGTCAGGTTGTCTGTGTGTCTTTTGAGCGACACTTGTGGCAGCTGCTGCACGTCGTGTCTTCACTCTGCCAGGCTGAGTTTAAGATACTAATCTATCACTTTGTGATAGTTTTTCTAGGTGGTATCTAAAACTTGCAGGACTAATTTAGGGGATTTTCTTCCAAAGTTGCCATTTATATAGATCTAAGAGAAAAATAACTTCAAACAATTATGGCAGACAACTCAGATTTTCTTCTATTTTTTTTTTTTCTCTTTTTTTCAGTGATTATTTGTTGGATATCATCTCTGTTTCATAGGGGTTTGGAGGGTATTTTGGGGGGGTTTTGGGTTTTTTTTTCCTTTTAATTTAAGGTGAGGCTGCACCAGCTACCTAGCTGGTTTTTGATCCTCTGTGCTTACGGCACGTTGTTTCAAGCCTTGTAAGTGATCAACTCTAACCTTTATAGAAGTATCACTATAAATTATTAAGTCTGCTGATTTTGTATGTTATGCCTTACAGCTTTGGAAGAACTTTATTGTCAGAAATGGAGAAGGCTAACGTTAACCCTTCAAAAGGTTGCCTGAATGCACTATAATTCAGCCTCACCTTTTGCTTCACCTTTTGCTTCAGTGAAAAGCTATTTTTTTTTTTTTTGGAAAAAAACCCCTCTTTTTTTCCTGACATGCTTTTTGCCTCAATTACAAAACTGTTTCAGTTAATCAATTTTATTCACATTGACTTTTTGTCATCTTGGTTTTTGTTAGAAATAAATAAGCTGATCAACAGCAAGTCTTTCCTCCTGCATGATCACTTTGCCTAGCAGAAAGATAACATTTTAAAATAGTTCAGTAATATAACCTGGTTTTTGGTTTTTTTTTTTTACTATAAATATGGAATAAAATAGAAATGGATGATATAGGCCTGGTCTATACCCATTGAAGTCAATGAAAGGAATAGCTACTATGTAAAGACCTATGTTTAGTCCACCAGTGAGCAGTAAATTCACCATACAAGTGGCTTTTAGGCCAATGGAAGACCACACGTTGAGACCACAGGTATGTGTAGTAGTGAACAAACTAAATAGGAAAGTTATCTTCATTTTGATATTTCCATCTTACTTCCCAGAGCACTGTATGACTAAGAGCTTTTTTTTTTTTTCTTCTTTTTTTTATGGAACTCATTTTCAAGTAAGGTCAAACCAGATAAATAGGAATATAAATAGTCTCTACCTACAAACAGCACTATAGCGTTTGCATAAAATTCCTTGGAACATTTGAATTTGCTATTTAGAAATATAAGGCAAATGATTGTGCACTTAAAGTGTCTCTCATAAAGTCACTACTGAAAAAGAAGCAAGTTAGATCATGCGTGTGTGCACCAGCTACGCTGCCCTTTGCCCCACGCAAAAATTACCCCCTTGACCTGCAGGGCCCTGTGGAGACAGAAGTATTCATTTAGAAAACTACTGTACACCAGCTGATGAGCTGTAAATTCTAAAGATATTATAAAACAGAGTCAGCTTCACAGGAAATTTTCTCATTTCCATGCTATAAATCTCACGAGGTTGTCTCCTGCCAGTATTTTTCATGTACTCTTGGTGGATAGTAATGGATTCAGTGCTTTTAAAACTAAACTGTCTCTCCATCACAAGAATGATACACAAACAGAGAGCAAATGCAGACAGTGCAAAGGTTTCCTACCTCTTAAAACCTCTAGTAGGGTCAGTCCTTTTTGAAGAGAAATATCTGAGGAGGGAAGGAGGGTAGGGAGCAGGTGCCAAAGAGACCTTCAGGATATGTTTGTCCTATAGAGCAGGTGGTCGGTGTACCCATTGGTGAGTCACATCACCTCTTTCTGTCTCGTTGCTAGTGCACAGACCTTCCAGGAAAATCAATGCAGGGCTCTTTTTTAGAAAAAATAAATTTCCTAGAAAGTAGTTTTTTGAAAGATGTCTGGGATGAATGCAGGTGCTGGAGCTATGTGCTGAATTAGAATGCAGATCCCACCATGTCTTACTTCCTTTTTACTTATATTTTTTCTTTCTGTTACTATTTTAGTTTGGATTCTTTTCCTGATAATTTGCTTTGTTCCTTTTTGCTATCCTCTCTTGTATGTTTTTAAGGGTGTACTATAATTCTTTGTTGAGTCTCTTCTTTCCAAGAGGAAAAAAATGTTCCTGTGTTAAAACAAATGTCTTGCAAATTCACTAAAAGCATATGCTTTCAAAAGTTTTCTAGGAAGAAATACTCTGTTTGCAGTCCTGTGCACTCAGTTGTGATTTGAAGACGTCAAAGTTGGGCTTTTTCTGAGCTGTTCTAACGTTGTCCTGGACTTCAGAACATGGATTAGGTATTTTCAGGAGACTGAGTATACTTCCAGTCAGGAATCATTAGGAAAAGAAGGTGAAACAAAGATTAAGTTACACAGGGCCAACATTATAACTAGATAAGTAGTTCTTACAGCTTTTTTTATATTGCCTTTATTTTTCACAACATCACATGAATCCTTGAGGACTTGGCCAAGAATATAATGTCTTATTGAAATTTAATATATGTTATAATTTGAGGTTAGCTTAGAGTGCATCTTACATAATTATAAGGTAAATACATTTATTTTGAATTTGTATCATTATTTAGAGATGCTCCAGGACACGTAGCATGTCCTTGGGAATATTTAGCAGCTACCAAAGCAATGACTAAAATGACTGTACTTTACATAACGCCAGCAGTCAAAAGCCTTAAAAGCTAAATAATACAAAACATTAATGGTTAGTCTTTTTTATGCATCTCAGCTACGTTAGCAGATGTAATATTATTAACTTCTTCTGTTCACAGTAAATTAGATATGCAATCAGTAGGGCTAAGAGACAGATTTACAGAATGTAGAAATAGCCTATAAAAGATTATTCACAACAGCAATTAGCGATTGCCGAAACTTGGAGCAGGCCAAGTATTTTGCGAACAGCAAGAGCCATGGTTTATTTCTGTTATAGAAGTGAATTCAGGCGAAGAACTTTATTTCTGAATGCTGATGTTGTTTTCCATTTTGTGGGTGGAATCACGTCTATGGCAGGTGGTTGGCGGCAGCGACTGCAACAGCTCGTTACTTGTAGCCAAAGGAGTTTTCCTGATATTTCAAGTAGCGGAATCTGTGCTGCGTAAAGGATTTATAACTGGCAGGTTTTAGAAACAGTTGAGTGCAAACTGGTTCAGCATGGCAAGGCCTTATCTATGCCACAGTTCCAGCTGGCTGCAAACTGTTTAAAGCGGTTATGTTACTGCATGCTCTGGCGACAGTTCTGTGGTTTTCTCCCCTTAGTTTGGCAGGTATCTTTAATTCAACCAGACTCGTTTTGTTGATGCTTTGGGTTTGCTAACTTAGCTCCAGTTCGTTAATCTTGTGCTACTGGGTTGCTAGAGACTGCTAAGAGTGACATCTGGTCTACAAAACTTTTAATGAGAGGATGGTGATGATGATGAGAATCTCTCTGAATGTCTATGATTTGTTTAGAAATCTGTGGCTCCCTTACAAGGTTTTTCTATTAAATCTCAAAGAATTCCTAAAATGTCTTTGTATGGCATCTTTTTACTACAAGTGAAAAACTGAGGTTGTGTCAGCAAGCTAGTCTTGAAGCAGGAACAGAACCTAATGTTTTCTGTTTCTCAGTCCCATATCAGATTATCAAATCACTACCTGAAATGTAATAGAAACTGAGGGCTACATTCTCAATTGACGTAAAACACAAGCAGTCTCAAAAACCATGAGGGAGGCTGAAGTCAGGGAGACCAACAATTTACAATTTCAGAGTAAATCATTCTAGTACCTTTCTTAAAACTCTTTTTTATATTTTACATTGATTAACCATCTAAACACAGTGTTATCTAAAACAAAAATGAGTACTTGTAACACTGGGCTTTCTCTTTTTTTTGCCTACTTTTATTCTGGTAATTAAAGGAGTAGTAAACCAGTATAATGGCATGATAAATCAGTCAATTTACACTTGTCAGAATAAAATTAGCATTTCCATTACTTCATAATAGGGCATGGCTATGACTATGGAATTGATTTCAGACTAAGGCTGATCCATTACTATTTTGTTAATATTGAATTTTAAATACAATGATAAATTGCTACTCACTGCAGTTAAAGAAGAAACTTAGGAAAAAAACCCCTATTATTTGGTTTTTTAAATTGTGTCATTTTGCTGGGCTTCCATATTAGGAAGTTCAAATAAATGATATTTGTGACACTTCTACAATTCAAAGAACAATCTTCATTAGACTAAGAGAAGATTTTTTTCACTCATTTATATTCACTGTAAACACCTTTTTGGTGCACTATAGGCTTGCTCTAAAAGATGGACCAATGCCGTTGTGTTGTTTTATATCCTAAATAAAATGATTCTATAACAAATGGAAGGAAATTGGTTAATTCCTTTGTACAAAATACATTTTCATTTGTTTTTCATAGTTCTGCATATTTCTTATTCTAATGTATAGATAGAGTTTAGTTATGAGTTTATTCTAAACCTGAAGGAGGTTTTAGTCAGAATTTTGCTCTCTTTCTATACCAAGTTCTGTGTTTTCTTGTAGAGAGAGACTACCACCAGAGACACTTCCATTGTGTCTCATCTCAGATATATGTTTAGTTGAACACATAAAGTTAATGTATGCGCATTCTTTGCGAGGAAATCTTTGTGATGACAGAAGTAGAGAAAATATAAAATTGGACTCAACCTGCCCTTAGGCTGGGAACAGAAAACTCTGATCCTCTGTATAAGTTACTGGAAATCCTCTTCGCAAATCTGCACTATTTAGAAGAGTAAAAGAAATTTGGTAATGCAATGATGCTTTGTTCTAGTGACCAGCATCTTTCCTTTGCAGAAAAAGAGAATAGAATTTACCTCTCATTAGAGCGAGAAGGAGTTTCAATTAAAAAAATATGTATTTGTAGTATACTACTTTACAAATATCTTTATATTAGCTATTGTTTTCACAACACCTGTAATCAAAATGAAATGGCAGCTTATAAAGTTTCCTGGAAACAGAAGTTAAATGAATTGCTAAATAAAACTGAATTCATTGAGATGTAACTTTAAGATGTACATGTAATCTTTCTCCTCACCTACAAGACCCTCTTTAATATGGACAGGGTAATAATTATTAATCATGTCTCCAATGAATCCCTACAATGAAACACTGCTCTGAATTGAACAGAATGTATTCAGTCTCTTGGAAGAAATGTTGAATAGGACTAAACAAGCTTTTTTGTTCATGCTGTGCAGTTTCATTAATATAAGTGGGAGCCTCAAAGATGTTCGCTGACAACTGTTGGAGTGCTCTCTTGGGAAATACTGGCACTCCTCAGAAAAGCGATGTGAAAACCCTTTGCATGGGCAGTTTTCCATAACCACTGGGTTATTCCACAAGCATTCTTCTGAAATCGGTTGAAGCATTCAACATATGTGAAAATAGACATGCCACCCTCCTTTGTCAAATGTTCTTGAACTACATCCAGCAAGCAGGCTTACCAAAATAAGGTACTGCTCAGTGTGAATAAGGATGACAAGATTTGGCTTCAATATCGTGGAAATATATTTGTCATTCTGATCTGCAACGACATGGGAAAAAGCCTGTTGGTGCTGAGGAGAACAGCTATGTTATTGTGCAGAACCCTAGTATTTAAATAATTTGCTGGTTTTTTAACCATTTTGTACAGAGATTCCCCCTTCATAATTTCACAACAATTTTCCCCTGAAATGTGCCCTTTATTTCTGAAGCACTGAGATATATAAACCTAAACCAGTACTTCCTAATCCTGGAAAAAAAAGGAAAAAAAAACCCAACTCAACAATTGTCTTTTCTGTACTGAAAATTATCTTTTGCATTGTTTTTCAGTGAGATGAAAGCATGAAAATATCAGGAGAGATATTGCTTTAAGATTCTAGTGAGAGCTTTAGGAATTCTTCTCTCCTAGCCACTTGAAGTCATGCCTGGCGCTACGCCTGGCGCTTGCTGTGTTTTTCAGTACAGGAAATTCTGACTTCCAGCATCACAAGGATTAGACTTTTAAAAGGCTACTTTCATAGCAGATTCAGGAATTATACATCCTGGGACATTCTAATTCTAGGAAGACCACCTAATGAAACTTTTCGATACACCTTTGTCATCCATGGTAAGAAACGAGTGAGTTTCGCGCTGTTTCCTCCCAATGCTTTAGTCTTTGCTCCCTGCTCGGGTTTTAACTAGCGTGCGTTGGGGAAGGAAAGGGAAGGCTGGACTTACTGTTTCCAGAAATCAGCAGTTTATCTTTTTCTGTCACTTTCTTGAACAGTTGAAGTCCAGATATTGAGGCCATGCAGCTCTTTCATGTTGTGCCATGGAGGAATTGGCTGCATAGATACATGCAAAAGAGTGCTTTTGAAATGCCCTTTTGTTATGCAACATGGAGTAGGAGATGTGCTGAGGCAACAGATTTCATTACCTTTTACTCTTTGAGGCCTGAAGAGGCAGATCTGCAGGGGTAGACTTTTTTAGTGATATTTGGGGACCTGCATTTTAATTCTGCACCAGAACAAAAAGAGAGATATCAGCAGGATAATATTAAGGATTTCTAAACTTCTTCTGAGGAGCAAAATGTTATTTTAGGAATGCTTCCTTACAAGTACAGATCTTGTATATAGAAAATGGACCATTCAATTTTGTTGAACATATCTGAAAAACTGATACAGAGGCTTATAGATCGGGACAATTTTTATTCGAGTTTCAGGAAAGAATTCTTTCATTTGCTATGTATTTCATATTAGTAGAGATGTCCAGCATTACTGACCTACAATGAATTATACCAGGAATTTAATAAACTGTAGCCTTTGTCAAATGAGACATTTAGTATGTGTTATACCATTCAATGTTTTCTTCAATGGCTGATGTAGTATTTCAGATGAGTCTCCAGTGAAATAGAACAACACCGTTTAGTGCAGAAAGTCATCAAACCCAAGGAGCTTATGATCCTTATCAGCAAATAATTTCCATTTCTTTTGCTACAGTGTCAGAGAGGGGAAAGAGAGACAGAGAGAATGAAATAACAACAATAAAAAAAGTGTAGAGCCGTTCGGCAGAGGTTCTAAAGCAAAGTCTGAAGTGTATTTATGGTTATAATTTTGCACAGATCACTTGGTGCTCTAACACCGTGTTGCTGATCACAACATAAATCACACTTTAATTTTAACCTTTGCAATTCATCAATAGTTTCAATATCAAATATAATTCAGCACTGACACTATTGGTTTACAGGTAAGTGGAATAAGAATAGAGGAGACTTAGTAATGGATTAGTTGGCCTGTCAACAGAGGCAGAAAGATTCATGTCGTCTTCTCTATGTTTCTATCACATGCACTCAGCTATAAATAATACGGACAGCTAATCAGACACAAGAAAGATATATGCTGTCATTGAAAATCAGTTATTTGTACCATCTAAGCTTTAAAAATTTGTCCAATAAAAGGGAATCAATTTAATGGAGGAGTATTTTGTTGCTTGTTTTACATAGTTTTTTATATTTAAAGGAGTTTCATTTAAGCCTACAAAATTGTTTTCTTTGGTCATGGTATAATAGTTCTGCTTCTGAATAAATATTTATGCAACTCCGGAGGATTAGTAATAGTTTTAGGAGAATAATATCTTATTTAGGTTTTTGTATTTTATTTTATTTTATTTTATTTTATTTTATTTTATTTTATTTTATTTTATTTTATTTTTTGATCATGGTAAGACTGGGATTTTGCTCATTTTCCTGCTAAATATAAAGAAATGAAATTGTTGAAAACCTGCCAGAGCTGGGCATGGGATATTTGTCTGCACTTGTAAGATTATAGGGCGTTAGTACTATGAAATGCACTGTGAGTTAGAATTTTCCTCTAATCAAAGTTATGTAAACACTGAAAATGTTTCTGTTTTACATGATTCATATAGATGTGTGTTACCTCCAGGGAAATACTGAGAAAACTTTTACTCTATAGGAGGGTCCTAATCTCTATGAGACGTTTGAAGGAGCTTTAATCGAGGGAGGGATTGTGGTGTCGAATTAGTGTTTTTTTAAGGTACTTCAATATATATTTAATTGATGGACTAGGACCACTCTATAAAATATCAATGTTGCCTTTTAGGAAAATCAGTCTTAAAAATGCTTGGGTGTGTATGCAATACATTATACTCCAAGGTTATATATTGACTGAAGAAAGTGGAAGGACTCCTTTAGAAACCTCCTTCTCTTGAAGGAGGACGTCAGGTGCAATTTCATGAATTTTCATTTAATAAAAACACTGTTTTTCTTTCCTTCCTTCCTTCCTTCCTTCCTTCCTTCCTTCCTTCCTTCCTTCCTTCCTTCCTTCCTTCCTTCCTTCCTTCCTTCCTCCCTCCCTCCCTCCCTCCCTCCCTCCCTCCCTCCCTTTTCTGAAATCCCAATAAAGTAAAATGAAATTAATCCAGCCCTAGATCTCCATAAATATTGCAAAAAAATCAAGTCAAATCAGAGTCTTCCAAGGAATAATTATATATAACGTTTTAGTGTCTGAGCATAGACTACTAAAAAGGACATAGGATCAACGTGTCCTTTGCATTTTCCAAAATCCATTGGCTTGTGTCACAGCATAGAATTAAACTTAGATGTTTGCCATTTTTTCTCCTGAAGAACTTTGTCTGAGGAGCACTGTGTGATATCTCTGTTGAAAAGTGGTATACAATTTTGAAGGAGAATATGTTGTCGTATTATTGGTTAGTATTATAATATTGCGGTAGTAATATGGAGCAAAAAGAAGTAGGACTAAAACGCTTAATTTCAATTGAAATTACCTACTATCAAGTATTTCATCCTCATTCCAAGATTTAATTATAAAAATATAAAATGTGCAGCAATGATGGATGGAATGGTACTTCAACTGAAGTTTTTTTCCTTGTACAGCACATACCCTGCGGATTCTACTGACATCTGTAGGAGAGCTAAAATCACAGGTACAGATGAAAGTCTTTGTGAAGAAGAAACAGTGATATGACAGAGTGTTAGGGCATGTAGAGACTACTGCCTCTTTGTTTCTATAGCAGACAAATATAACTGAAATGGATTTTCAGAAAGAATCTTAGCTGTATTTTTTAACTTTCAGTCCTCTCGGAATAAAATACTGCTTATAATAGGCTTTATTACTTTCTCAAAACCCAGTCTAACCAGAAATAGGTAAAGAAGGAGTGCTTTTTATCATTTCTTTGAAGAAACACTACATGCCCTCCTCACAATATAGTAATTGTACATCGCTTTTCTCTAACATGCTATAGAAAAAAGAAAAGTCATTAGAAAGTAACATAAAGAGACTAATCTTGAAAGAACTATACATTCAGTCAAGTGCCTTATGTTACATGAAGACCATACCTCATGCTCAGGGAAGCAGTTTAGCCTGTGACTGGCATATGAGAGCTGGACCTTGGAAATCTGAGTTCCAAACCTCCAACAATACTTTGTGTAGGCAGTTTAGACTGCAGGCAATCAAGGACATTCTCAGCCATATTCCCTGGTTAGGTAACACAGTACTTAATATATAGATCTTGGGTAGGACCTACTGATATAATGCAAATAATAATGCATCTCAGTACCAGAACTTTTAAGGTACAGTATTCCCTTATGTAAAAAGAGATCAAAAATATCCCCAGAACATATTCTGAATATTCATGGATTGGTATAGGTACCGCAGTGTGAGAAGTCTGCAGAGCTGGGACAGCTGTCAGTTGCATTGTAAATCTTCTTCTTTTTTTGAGTCTTCTTTTTTAAATCAGGGAAAAAATGCTGATTCCTCTGGAATGACTCCAGTTCCAGCCACTTCATATTGTTCAGTAGCAAGATTACCAACTCCTACAGCTCTCTCTTTCTAAAAAGTCACCGAAATAATGTCTGTTCCAAAAGACCAGACCATAAATACCAGTGCATTAGATAAAGTCAATGCATCATTTCCCCTGTCATGTCCTACAGCATTTGCAGGTTTGGTTAGAAGCAGTTTAGATGGCAATTTCAGACTCTCAGCTCTAAAGCAGAGCTGTAGATCTTGTCAAGGCATTGAAAATAAGGAGTAAGAAGTTGCTGAATGTACAAGAAAAGGGTCGTTTATATTTGTGTTGGTTTTGTTCTATTATTTCTCCTCAACTTGCAATTGTAATTTTTTAATTGCTTCTCTTTGCTCTTTGGATCACCGTTGTTATCTGGAAGTGTAATATTTTTACATCTTCTTGAGAACCCTCAAGAGCAGAGTGTTAATTTTTCCTTCCCTGGCCATAAGCCACACTTTTACCATTTACTGGTCCCATCACAGTGCACGCTTCTCCACAGGCCCTACACTAAAGAATTGTCATTGCACATGAGCAATGACCACAGTTATTAACCTACAATAAGAGAAATACTAATGGCTGTCATTGTTCTTCAGCTTGGTTTTGTTATTGATTGTGACTGAAAGAATATTGTATTAAATGCAGTAGGAAAGTCTGTTTCCGTGTTCCTAAGCTTGTTATCAGCAATCACTGCCCTAGCTTGTAAAATATTAAATCATTTGTGAAAGGTGGAAGATTAATAAGAGATATTTTAATCTTGTCTTTATTTATTGCAGCATAAACAGCATGATGTGCAAGGGTGAAGGAAGGGAGGAAACAGAAGGTATTTTCTTTTTCTTGAGCTGCTGGCTAAATCTATCACTCCCTGAAAAGACACTTCAGCATAGTCAATGATGGTTAAGACCCTGACAGATTCAAATAAGCCACAGGCACATGTGCATCGCTGTACCTCTTGGAAACTAGCTTCTAAATAAGTGCCAATGCCAACAGCTTTGATGAGTTCACACTGAAAAGAATCCCCAAAGCTTAGTCCCTGCAGAAATCCAAGGTGGTCCCTTAGGCGTGTGCCAGCATCCTGCACCGCACGCCGTGTGCTGGTGCATATTAATAGCCCACACAGAAGTATTAACGCAATCTCTTTCACCTTCTGCTCCATATGAAATGTATTTGTGTTGGAACTTGAATCAACACACTTGTGTTCAAAGCCCTGCTCAGAATATGGAAGAATGGGTTTTAACTATTGCAAGCAACCAGCTTCTCATATTCTATTTATAAGGCTTCTGGCAGTTCAAAATCTGTTTGGGACACAATCCCGCTTGTCATTCTAGTCTTTTGTATTGTGAATTTTTAACTTCACTTAGAGAAGAAGAGGCTTTTCTTCAGCCTTGCTTGGAAGGTGGAGGAGTTATTCATACAAATGGAATCAGCAGCTCAGAGCCCTGAAGCTGAGAAGTAGTTTTTAACCACTGTCTGAAACTAAACTGAAAACCTATGGCCCATTATTTTGTAGGAGGCTTCGGTAACATTGTCGGCTTTCCCCTGGTTGCAGTCCTCATTATTACAGAGGTACCATGTGTGTGTCCTAGAACTGAGGCTTTACAAAGCTCTGTAGTAGTAAGAGAACTTCTTTCTTTTCCAGAAGATGGATCCTCAGCAGCCCTTCTATCCTTAACTACCATCATAGCAGGGGGGTGGGGGTTATCAGGCCCTTTAAAAGTAGTAAAACTTCTTTCTTTTCTCCTTCCATCTGCCAGATGTCTTCAGGTTTCTGTCTTCCCAGTTCTTTCCACAGCAGATAATCACTGCCATTAAGACAGAGTACTCTCTTTCCCTCTATGATAGAGCTTGTAAAGAGAAAAAAAGAAAGAAAGAAAGAAAAAGTGTGGAATATTTCTCTGCAAAGGGCACCTGTCTTTTACAAAGGATAAAATGTTGCCAGATAAGCTTAGCAACATTATTAATCAATCTGCTGAGACATCTTTCTTTCTCACTTTTTCTCTTTGTAGGAAAATCTTTAGAAGAAAACAATTCAGGCAGAGGAAGACATAAGATTCTGCAACCTCAGCCAGAGGCTTACTTCTCCTCCTTGATAAGTTAGCCCTACTATCTCCAGCAGAAATTTTTTAGGGAAATTATATTCCTTCTGTAAAAGTTTATACCAAAATATAGGTTTTGAGCAACCGTGTTTCTTTGTTTAACAAAAAGCAGATTGTTTCTTTGAGAGGCTCCACTTACCATTGGAATAATAATCATATTTTAATTGTCTGTTTGCCTCGATCCAGATCCTTGATTGAAGAGCATCACCTTTATTGAAAGTTTCTACAAATGGCAGTGTTTTCAATGCTAAAAAAAAAAGACCCAGGCAAGTATCTGTTCTAATAATTTATTCTTTCCAGAGATTTACTTAGCTATTGGGAATTGTAGAGAAGTGCATATTGGTATATCAAAGCATTTACAAACTCTGTAAAGCAGAGAAGTAACGTTTTATTGATGCTTATTTTAGACTGACAGAAAAATGGAGTGATTCACCCAGATTCCCATGGCAAAGACTGCCCTTCCTCCCTTGTACCTGTCACTGTTTGGCTCCTATACACATGTCCTCAGAAGGCGTATAGCTGTAAAGTTCTTTAGTTTGAATAGAAAATGGTTTGACTAGTGTGGGATTTTTCACTTTCTTTGTACTGCATTAACGAAAACTCCCACTGCCACCAGGGGCTTAGCAAGGATGGATGCAGGATGCCATGGCAAAGCCCACTCCTTATAGAGGCAGATGCAGGATTTCACATCTAAGAGTCCCTTCCAAAGGTAGTTAAAATATCTGAATAAATAGAATGAACATTCAGAGTGAAAACTAAAAAAAAAAATCCTGAGGTTTTCTTCAGAAATGGAAAATGGGGAGGGGACCCCCCCCTCATTTTGAAACAGAAACTAAGTAGACTATGCCAGAGAGAAGTCAGCTTTTCCATAAGAGAAAGCAACTCTTTCACAGCCTTATTTTCTGCATCTCTAAAATACAAAATGTATCATTCAAAGAAAGATAATGCCACTTACTTCAAAAGGAAATATAGCACAGTCAGTAAGTAAAAATATCTGCAAAGCGATTTGAACTGTTGGGTGCTCTCATGAAGAAACATTCGTGTGCTGCAAAGACTGTTAATTTCTACTACAACTGCTACTGAAATATCCCAGTGATGCTAGTTAAAAAAAATTTAATTTTTCCATATTGCTTATAAATTTCACCAATATCACCATGGACTGTTTATTCCTTGTTTGTGGGTTGCTTGACTGTATCACATTGAAAGTCAGGCTGACATCTGGTAACTGTTTGAGAAGGGTATTGTTAATATTATAATCATTGAAAGCAATGAATAATAGAGTGAGTCTCTGAATGTGTTAATTATCAGTATAAGTAACTCTTTAACAGTGGTTTCTGAAAGTCTGTTTTCATATAATCTATAGATGGACAATGAGGGAGCAACAGCTTCATTTCAAACTATGTCTGAGATAAAATAGAATTATAAAATTCAATCTAAACCTATTTTTATGTTTTGAATTTTCTTCTCCCTTCATACGGTTGCTGGAGAATGAAAATGATCAGCAAAATCTTTATGTTTCTCGTGGCTCTGCTACCATCAGAAATGCTTAACAAGTCCCTACCTCTCTTCTTGTTTGCCACTGCCCTTGGTAAGTAGGGAGCAAAGACTTTCCAGAAAGAAAGCAAAATCAATAGGAAGTTTATCTGATTTTCAGTCAGAGGCCTGCCACTTGGCACACATTCATTTTCTACCTATCCTTCCTTCTGATCAGCTAAATTAATGGTTGAGAAACTGAAGTAAAGAAAAACCAAATAAGCTTTGCACTGGAAAAGCTAACATGAGGCATATTGCTGGCAAAGAGTGGAAAAGGGGAGGGTGCGTAGAAAGATCTGGAGAGTTCAGAACATTGGATTAAGTCCAGGGATTTGCGGCTGAAAGTGGATAAATGCAAGGCATTTCTCTCAAGGGGCAGAAAAGAAGAATAACAAGCAGAAATAAAATACGTGAGAGCAGAACAGAGAGCAGCAATGCAGAAAAGATTCTGAGAGAGACAGCAGGTAACAAATTAAATGTAAGTAAAATGTGAGGCTATTAGGGGAAAATGCCATGGCTCTTTTGAAGTACATTCCTCGTGAGGAGAGAAAAGCCATAATGCACATTCCCATAGCCTTACTGTGATTATAACTAGACTGTTGTGTTCATCGGGGAAGAACCACAATGAATTAATGGTGCTGATAAACTAGAGGTGTCCAAGCAAGAGGTACCTGTACACTTTCTCTGTTAACAGGGTCCTTGGAAGTCACTGTGGTTTACCAGTGATCTATGATAGCCAGAAGAGACTTAAAAGGATGCTGTGATGCCAGGGAGAGTTTTGAGAGCAAAGATTCATTTAGCATCTGGACAAGTCTATGATAAAAGCCTTTTGCATTGCTGTGTTGTAGCAGTAATTGACTCTTAAATTTGAGAGGCTATGGAACAACTGTCGTCCTTGCTGATAAAGAAGTATGGCAGCAAAAGAATTATCAGAAATTCAGGAAGCAGCTAAATATCTGTGCAAATTCATGGTATTTTCTGCGCTGCCCCTCATTTTTTCTCCTCCTTCACAATTCACACAATTTTAGGGCACTGCTGTTATATCCAGTGAAGGTAAGAAAACAAGTTTGTTTTAATCCAGAGTCTAAAAGAGATATTTAATTTTCAGTGTGAATTTTGCCCTGCTTCATTAATATGCGTGGAAAGCTTTGAAGACAATTTTAGGACTTTCCATAATTCTGAGGTGTGCATCAGTGATGATTGAGTTTGTCAGACATCTCCACTCTAGAAAATCAACACTATTTCATGACATTTCAGATTATTTTCTAGTGTAATTAATGTTGTCATCTCAAATACTTTTAAAGATTTCATAAATATTTAATAGATGTCACAAACTGTTAATTGATGGAGTGGCTGAGTAATGGGTTATGGAGGTTAACACATAACTTGCAGTCCGGGGCTTAAAGTAAACTGTTCTTTAAAAGGCTGATGTTCTTTCTATTGCATTCTGTAACAAATCTGATAAGTTTTTTTCTGGCTCTTAATTAAGCATTTAGAAAAAAAGGAATCTCAAATCCTCTAAAATATCTTAATTTAAAGCCAAACTTGTAAATGGCAAACCATTTTTACATTTTCTGGTTTACTTTTCCATGTTCTTTGAGACTGGGCTCCCTTCCATTTACTTTTTAGTTTATGCCTCTTCTCTCGTCAACATTATTCCAAACCCCCAAAGCTCAGGAGCTGGGGGGAGGGGTATCTATGAAAAAAATCTTTGTATTAGTGAAAGGTGAAGAGTTCTACATCTTCCAGTCACACTGGAAGTCACATTCAAGGCAATCCACAATCATTTTTTTTTAATAGGAACTGTAATTTTTAAAGACACTGCACTGATAGGATCAGTCAGTGACCCCAGTTGGTTCACATATCTCACTATAGTTCTGGTTTCAAGTTAATAATTATAGTGGAAAATGCAATAACATTCTGTTGCATGATAGATTATACAGTTATGTGGTGTAAACTCAATATTCTTGAATAACACACATTTTTTAGAATCCTCTGAAAAGGAAGAAGATGATGAAGTATACAATACCCTGCTTTTTTTCAGCCTTCTTGGTCCTTGAGGCAAAATATTTCTTTAAATTACCTTGTAGATACTTTCTAAAATAACCTGTTGCATTTGTTTTCTATTCGAATCATACCTTTATTTCCATAAAATAAATAAATAAATACATTTGTATTATGCATATAACCCACAATTTCCTTTGAAGTATTCCTTACAGTCTAAAAGGCTTTGATAGAGGATGTCTAAATTTTTTTTGCAGGTTTTAACTAGAGCTACATTGTAATATTATCCTATTATTTTATTATACTTCTGGTGTTTGAGTTTTTTTAGGGGAGGGCAGGTTTGTTTAATAAACATTAATTCCTGGGGAATTAGTTTGGGACATAAGTGAGACAACACTTTTAACCAGAGCACTTATTTCATCATTCTTCTCAAACATTCCTTCTTAGAAACCCTATTTTAGATGAAAATAAATAATATGCAGCCTTAAATTGTCCCTATTGGAAGACATTTCTGATTAATATTTGTTCTTATTCAGGAGAAGTTTGCTTCATAAAGTTAGTTGACATTTAAAATTCAATCAATTATAATCTCATCTCAAGTTTTCTACTAGCAGAACCAAGCACAAGCAATGTAAAATAGTCAAATGATAAAATAATTAGGAATAATAGCTCCTTTAGGTAATAATATTGTTAACTAAAATTAAACTTTGTATTGATTGTTTCAGATCTTTCTAACTGACAACGATTTCGAGTCAGATTTCAACATGTTTTCAGCTCAGATTTTGCATGCTAGGAATAGGTTTTTTTAACCTATGAAGAACAGTTAGTTTCTAATGTCTGGAAGTTTTATCCATATGGTTCACTTACTTTTTTTGCACTTTTTA
The DNA here is from genome assembly GCF_017976375.1 of Cuculus canorus. NCBI lineage: Eukaryota > Metazoa > Chordata > Aves > Cuculiformes > Cuculidae > Cuculus > Cuculus canorus. Next base: position 21,866,326 of record NC_071409.1, read on the forward strand.
GTGGAAAAAATATTCTAACCAAATATGTGAGGAAAGATCTGGCATAATGTGAAATACATAATAGTAAAATAATATGAAATGAAGGGAAGTGAGAAATAAGTCAATGCCTTATTGCTAAATTTTGAGAACTGTCATGTGTTTTTGAATATACTGAGAACTGTTATAGAGTACCGTATATATCCAGACTAGGAGTCCTCTGTAACAAACATTTTTCTTGGTCAAAGCTGGGATTTCTTTGATTCTTTTCAATAGCTGGGAAAGACAAAGCAACTAGAGTATTTAATTAAGTGCTGCATCTTTAAAAACCAGTAGTTGTACATTTAAACCATCTCAAATATTTCCCCAACCATCTATTTAGGAACAAAGAACAAAGAGAAGTATATAAGAACATTAAAGTGAATGAGTCCTGTAGTTAAAGGTTTCATAAACACCCTCATTTTGTAGGTTATGAGCTCTACAGAGTGAATTACCTCCTGAGTCAAGGTAATACATTTTTACTGGAAATAATGTATTTTTATTTTCAAAAAAAAATGTGTATTCCTTCTGCAAAATGATCCTATTTTTTCTCCAACTGTCAGTAATGTTATTGACTTGGGGATTTTTTCTTTTCATTCTTCTTTGAATTCCTAATTAAATGGAATTTTTGTAGTTGTGGGGTATGAGTTCTGCTGGCTTATTTGGTTTTGGTTTGTTCCCCCCCGGTGAATCTCAGTTTTACTAGTTTGCCCGAGTTAATCTTTTTTCCCTCTATGTTCATTCTTTACCTTCTACCTTCAGAGCTGATCATTTTGAATATCGGTAGATTGACCAAGCTCATTCACAATTTGAACTCATAATATTTATGACATGAATAAGCAAAAAGAAAAAGTAAAACAAAAAAGAAATAGCTTAGCAGTCCCATTGCCTTACACTGCCAGCAAATTTCAGAAACATCGAATGTAATCCTGATGAGACTGTGAAGGACTCCCGTAGCTACTGGAATCTGCCTTAATAATACCGGGTAAATGTCTATGTCTTGAAAATATTTTACAACAAATTGCATTATAATTTTAAAAGAATTGCCTGTCACTATCACAGTCTATAATGACACATCTCTCTGAAGACCCCTTGTAGTCAGCGTTCTGATTTGTCATACCACCTTCTAACATGGCATTATTGCTGAAGGAGTCATCACATTAGAATATAATGAGGTGCCATTCTCATCAAGTTAAACTCTCATGCATCAACATCTCTGAGAGATGATGAAGGCCTTTTAAAGCTTCTCACTGTGACCTTGGAAGAACTGCCTTGCCTTCTGCATCTCCAGATTTCTGCGGACACTCGGAAACCTTTCAGAGGACAGTGCTAACACCTGCTTACATATATTGCTGTGACAGAGTAGGCAGAACTGTAAAGACGTATTATCTTCTCAGCTTCTAACACAGCAGGTGTCACCTGTAGGAAAGCTCTTAAAAAGTAAAATTGCATAATGAAGGGTGAGGGGGGAGGAGAAAGTTTGCATAATTGCACCAAGTGAGAACAATCAGCTAATCTTGATGATAAGCAGAGTTTGGATTTAAGCCAAACTGTAGGCAAGAAGCAGCTTTACTGCACTACTAGGTCGTGTCTTTTGTCAGTAGGGGAGAGAAGTTTAAGTCTCACTTTCTTAATGCTTCTTTGCAGTTCTGCCTAAAGCTGGAAGCCAGAGAGGATGCAAAACTGCAGTCAGATGCAGCCTGAGCAGTAACCTGGAAAAGTGCTTCTGATTTCTGAGGTTTCCTTTTCTCTCACCGTCAGTGTGCAACTCATGGAGAAATCAGTAAGAGTTATGCTGTGATTGAGTTAGAGAGGTTTCCTTAAGAGACAAAGATGTATTACAAAGCTGTTTATTAAAAATATGGTTACCGTTCTCCAGCTTTTTCACTTTCTTCTTGACGGAGTTTGACTATCTAATGTTCTTTGCTTATTTTTCTCAGACCTGAGGTGCTTATTAGTAAATACAAATCTATTCAAAATATACATATGCCTTGCAATAGACTCTGAGCATGAAGGAGAATCTTATCCTCCTTACAAGCCTGTTTAGGCCCCAGACTGGCACTAGAATATGTCTGAGGCTTTGGACGTGTCTTGTTCAACTTGTGTTAAATTTAGAAACAAAAGCAATCTGGGCAGAGCATCCACTAATCCAGGTTTTAGATGATTTTTGTAAAGTTTTGCTGGAAGCAGGTTTTAGAAGAGAATAAGATTCAACATTAAGTATTGTTCTCATGTCTCTCTAACTTGATTTTTTTACTACATGTAATCAACCTTAATCCTGTGTGGTTGTTTTTCTTCTATGATTTGACAGGCAGGCTAATATTAAGGTAGAATTCTTATTTATGCTATGAGATGAGCTAAATGTGTTGCTAGACATTGGGAAGAAAAATAACAAAAGAAAAAAATGACAAGGTGATATTATGATGGCTGCTGGAAAGAAAACTCTGAGAAGAGGTGAAATTGTGGAGTGTATATTATCAAGAAACAAATCTCATGCACTTAGAGTACACCTATAACAACTTGCACAAAATAGGTGATAAAGTGAAATATGAAGAACCGTAGACCCATCGGCTTCCTGACTAAAGCACATAATGTCTCACTTTCACCAGAGTAAATGGTACAATGCATTAATGACATTTAGTCAACCAGAAGAACCGGTGGACTTTCAGTCACGTCCTCCTGTCGCTTTTATGTGAGGAGTGAAATACTGTTTTCAGAAGTTTGAAAGAGACATATCTTGGTAATCGCTGGAAATTGCTCCTCTGCCAAGCTGTGCTCTGATTTATATGAATTGGTATCAGTCCGGATTCACTATGAAATTAAATACTACTAGTCCCAAGATATTCAGGTAAATTTTATTCTTAATTTTGTTTTGATAGGTATAGTGAGTACATTTAAAAGTGGAACAGTCATTCAAATTTTTCACAGAGTACAATTATAGATTTTTCTCTGCTTTCATCCTGAATGCTTTTTTTGGCTTTTCTTGTAATAGAAGCTGGCTACTTCCTTTCTCCATCAAACATGATGTATATCCGCCTTTCAGATGAATTGTGTCATGCTTATTTAGGAAAATGTGTAGAAAATAACCATCTGTAGTCCTGCTTTTCCACCTGTGAGTATCCCAAGGATCTTGTAAAAGAGAACCTTGTGAGACACCTGTTTAATAACAATGTATAGTAAGGTCTATCATGTCTGGATGTGGGTGGGCTTGGGTTTTTTTTTTCTGAGTTTTTCAATTGTTTTGTTGTGGTGGTGGTTTGGAGGGTTTTTTTGTTTCTTTTTTGTTCATTTGTTTGTTTGGGGAGGGGTGAATGGTGGTGTGTGTGGTGGATACACTCATGAATCGACTAATAATGACACCCTTGAGAACTAGTTAATTTTCTATAAGGAGAAAATGCAGTGTTTTTTTTCTTTTATAGTCTAATCATATAAAAATCCACCACTATATATTTCCCAAAGCAAGGAAAAATATAACTAAAATCGTAGCTCTGTACTATATCAAGACCAAGTGCTGTGTTGTGAGACTTTGTTCAACAAAGGTTTTGAATTAGAAGCTGTATGTTTCAAAAGTGTGAAAGGTGAATTTTGTGTTAGCGAAAGATGTATTGGGACCTTTTATCATTACCTTATCTTTGATTCTCATTGGTATATACATAACTTTTGTGACTACATAAGAAAGCCACAGTAAAGATGCACACTTAGCCCTGAGATAATCTGAGATAATACGATTGGAAAGTAACATTCTTTTTCAAATATTTCATGGTGGTATTGTTTTAATGTCAATATCATGAAGCAAATTGTACAACGTCATTGTACTATGTCATTCTACAATGTCATATGCAGCCAAATGATGTAGTGTGACATTCTGAGATATTCCAGTTTTCCAGAGGCATACTTATAGGAGTGGGCAGAAACACTTTCATAAATACTTGCAGGAATGCTTTCCTTCTTGGAAGAACACCTATCAAGTTAAGACTATATCTTTCATTTATACTTTAATTAGTGGATGCATTTCAAGGGGGTTTCCTTGTAGGTTTATATACGTTATTTTCAAAGCCAGATATAATTGTAAAGAGTTTAGGGCTTTTTTTTTTCTTTAATTAAAATTTGTGTATGTATTTATAAAGCTGAAGAAGAACAACCGTTAGCTAAATCTAAATCTAAGCAATGGGTAGATTTAAAATCTGTTACTAAATTCAAAATAAATTTTAGGGCTTGAAGAAAGTACAAGAAGTCAGTGAGTTTTTCTACTTGTCCTAAGTAGAATCAACTTTTCTGACACATTTCTGATTAGTGTTCATCTAATCTCAGCACACAGATACTGCCATTATGGTCTCTGCACGATAGAGGAGAGGCTGACTCCTCAAGTACTTCACTTCTATGCAGTGCAACAAACATCCGCATAACAATAACCTCATATCTTCACAAGCCTCATATTAATTCAAAGAGCATAGAGAAATGTAGGTTGCAATATTCCTAAATACAAGCTTCAAAATGTATTTTCTGCCAGTCAGCATTATATACTCAAGTAAAGAAGGAAACTGATGCTGAATGCCTGATTTTACTAGACGTAAGTCTGGTGACTTTTGCATCTCAAGGTAGAAAGTTTTTCCATCTTTATTTGTGAACTACTCACCAAGAGTGAAGATTATCCCAGCTAAAATGGTTAAATACTTCTGGAATCATAAGCCTGAGAACTTCACAATTCATTGTTAAACATTTTTTAAACAGAAAATTATATTCTCTCTAGGAAAAAAAAAATTGCTTTTCTTTCTCTCTGTCACTCCACACTAAACAAAAAACAAAAGGAGAGTAGCATCGATAAGTTGCCGTGAAATTTGAAACGAATAACATAGAGATGGATTAAAACTCCTCATAGTGTTTCATCTTCTATACTCCATCTTGAGATGCAGCTGGGAGAGAAATGTTCTTTTTGAAATCTTCATGAAAATGGCAGGTTTCAAATAATCTATAATTACCTAAAATGTCATGATCTAACACATGTTTTCTACATTTTTCAAAGCAAAGGGCAAATATCTCCACCCAAGGTTTAGTTAAGAAAGGAATGCTATCTGCAAGACATACTTTAATTATAGTACTCTTTACAAGAAAATTTTCCACTGAAAGGATTTAATTCTTGATACTTTTGGCAATACCCTCAGCATAGAGGGCACAACTTTTTTATAAAAAGGAGAAACTTTATTACCAGCAATGAGCTGGCAAATATAAAGACTTCTGCCACTAATAGCAAAGAAAACTCATCTGATGTCAGTTTTGTTCTGTAAACACTACAGAAACATACATTTCCTTAAAGAATGGTTAGCAAAGCACACTTTAACTTTTCCTAGAATAATGGACAGTTACAGTTCGGGGGTTCTATTTTTTGTTTCTTAAAAGTTCCTGAATACAAAGGCTCTTTTGAACATTTTACACTTTCTTATGGTCTTAAGAAAATTTAAAATAACTTTGAATACTGTACCTGATTATTTAAATTAGTAAAGTTCTTCACAGTCACCTACTGAAGTGTGTTAGAAAGGATTATAAGAAAATGGGGGAGGAAAGTCTTAAGAGAAGGGAGGATCCAGGAGCTCACATGGATAGCTATGTAAATTCAAGTCAAGGTGAATTTGTGTCTTGAATTAAAATAGGGTAAAGTCTTGTGTTATTCACCAAATGGTCATTAATATGCCAGTGTTTGCACTCACTTTTGCAGTCCTGCAAGATGTGTAAAATATCTTACTTAAAAAAATGAGTAAGAAGTAAAAAAAATGAGTAAGAGGTAATCTTTTCCATCTATCTGAAACCCAGTAGGAGCTTTTATATGGCAGGAGAAACTAGCATCCATCAGGGCCATAAGTGCAGCACTAACTTAGTGGTTATTTAATGAATCATTGCTAATACTTTCTCCGAGGGTGTGGTAGCCTTGGAAAGTTTCATTGCAGAAATTGCTCTTTCCGTGAGATATAGTGAGATCACAGCACAGGGTAAGATAAATAATTGTATGTCAGGTTCATATCCAGCCCTCTTGTAATCCATGACTATTTGGACACTGAGGAAGTATACAATTTATAACAATATATCAGCACTGTGTCTGCAAACAAGTGTATATTAAGCTCACATTCTGTATTTACTCAATTTTCATGGCTTCAGACTGGAGTAAGGAACCTGTTATAAAACACCTGTAATAGCTATCTGGTAAATAGCATAATTTGTTACATAGCAGATAGAGGAAAAAGGGAGGTTTATGGTGGAGAGCTATATCAATAAGTACTTTGGTTTCAATCACAAGTGCATCGCTTTTTTATTTCTTCACATAAGGTGATAATGAAGAATGATGACCTCATGTCTAGACCTAAGCTTTTAACTTTGTTGCAGCTCTGGGGGCTTTAATGTTTTTCAAAAAGCAATCAATCAAGTGCCGAAAACTGTCTGGCTAATTACCTCCGAGACTTTATAAAACTCTCCATTCTTTCTCATAGAAATGTAGTATTTATAAATCGCTTTGTTGAAGACCAAACAAGGTTATGGCCTATTCTCCTCTCCACCTTTCTTTGCTTCTGCTCTGTACTTGTGGAAGTGCTAATGTTGTGAATCTCAGCAATGAGAGAGAGTGTTTCTACCTGAGATTAACACCACTGTTTCCTTCAGAACATTTCTGGAAAAATATTTATGTCATTTATGTCGTTATAAAAGACTAACAAGAATATCCAAGTTGTAAGTATCTCATGGTGGGAACCTAAGAAAGTGTAGCTGTTGAGCACCCAGTCTAGTGAGATAACTAGCAAAAATTATTCATTTGATTAAATTTGAGATTTCTTTGAATTAGCTATTAGCCTAGAAGTCACTGGTATTTCAGTCAGAGAAACATATAATCAAGAGGAAAACAAACAAAAAACTGGAAGGGAGCTCTGGAGGTGTTGCAGTTCAACCTGCTGCTTCTAGTTGGGAAACCTCAGTGCTAGATCAGGAATATCACAACTTTCTTTGGGCAACTTCTTCCAATGCTCTGTCACTGTCACAAGGAAGTGTTTTCTCCTCATGTCCTTACTACCGGCACAACAGCTATCTGCAATTGAGGTAGCATGGAATTTCGGTGCAAAGATCTCAGTAAGAGGCCAAATAGCATCAGGATATCTCTGTGTCTGTGAGCTACACCAGACACTGTGTAACAACTAAATGTTTTGGTCCAGACACTTAAATGCATTGGTCTTTTTTTTATTTATTTTTTATTCTAATACCTTCAAGCAGTTTTACATTCCAGAGAGAGGGTATTAGAAAATGTCTGTCTTGATCAAAACAAAAATGCAAAATAAGAAAAAAATATCTCCGAATACATGAAGAACATGTGAAGTAAGCTTCACTCAGCTCAATTTAGAAATCAGTAGCTTTTCTGCGATCAACGCTATCTTTAGTGGAACACATAAATGACAAGCCTAAAATTTCAGTCCTGAAGCGGTGTTCACACTTGCAAAGTCTGACTAGTTATGAAAAGCTATTTGACTAGCAAGTGATCGCCCTCCAAGAGAACACTCTTAAAACGCCTTGATTTCTTAATTTTTTTTTTTTAAATCTAAAGAGGCAGAAACAAAATTATGATCAAAGCACACGAGGTAAGGCTCTGCAGGAAAACCTGTCATTCTGTCGGTATAGCTGGACAACAAGCAAGGAGAACCTCACAAGCACATAAAACTGACTTAAGTGTGTGAGAAAAAATCATATGTCAAAGCAGTCAAAGCATAATTGCCATCTGACTGATGAGAAAAACTCTCCAAAATATAGTGAAATCATTCTGGACTCAAAACCATCGCTGACACATGCATCAGAAGGAGCTAAGTGTCTCACTTGATTTCCATATGTACTGGCATTGCATATGTCATGACTACAAAGTGCAGCAGGTAAAAGTGAAGACAGTGTTCCAAACAGAAAGCTGACTGTGACTGAAATACTTGAGTCCTCCCAAAATGCAACTCAGTGTCTTCACTGTAATTAAATTACTTTTTTTCTGTTCCATACTTAGAAAGAAACTGCTTATGTGATGCATAAATATGTTCACATAATATCAGAGTACGGGCATGTATTCATCTCAAGTCACTAATATAACTGCCCTCTATACCCACATATGAAAAAGCATGGCAATAAATACGTAAATGGTTTGTACTGTTCACATAGAAATTCTTTATATAAATCATTAATGTGCTACAAGGTAGAAGGCAGTCTCCATAAGAGATTTAATGTAACATTTAGAAACATGAGGAGTGTATGATTGATCCGTTTCTGAACCCAGTGTTCCAAAACTGTTGGACTTTTGATTCTCTTCCAAATAGAAAAATATTTTGATATTTTATAGAACTGTTTTAGGAAGCAATATGTATTTTTTAATACTTAGACTAGCTGCTTCTTTCTGTTTGACTTCTAAATATTCAGTCATTTGACAAATTACTGGGCTCTACAACTGCATTTAAAGGTTTTTGTTTCCACAAGGATATTTACTGAAATGGGTTCTTAGAGCTGAATTTTTGTATATTCATGCACAGATTAAACATTAAACAGGTCATAGGATAAATCAGATTGGAAGAGACCCAAGGAGGACATTTAATCCAAACTCTTGTTTAGAATAATTTGTGTACACATTTTTTCATTCTAAATATTAATGGAAAAATTCAGAAATTTCTGCTTTATATTTTTCCTAAACTCAACATTGTGCTACACAAACAGTTCTGAAATAAGAACAATAAGAAGTAAAGAAAAACTCTAAGCTTTCTTCTGTGTTAATACGTTTAATATATGTAATACATTTTGTGAGAGCGAAACTTAAAATGCTGAAAAGTCTCGAGTATATCATTAATTTAAATACAATGAAATAAACCCACAGTATGCAATCATATGAACTAGTTTTTTCCGGAGAAACTGAAGTATAACTCCACTGTTCTTAGAACATCAACAAAATCAGGAAGTGATTGCAACTGGCATTTGTAATAAGCAGTAGTTATGGTTGATGTATGAGATAATTACAAATCTTTGCAGGAAAATCTAATAAATCCCAGAAGAGTTACTCTGTAAAATCTATTTTTATGGAAATTGGGGTACAAATATTGCATCTATTATACCAAGAGTTCTATATGGGCAATTCTGACAGCCTCAATCTAAAGCGGTGTCCGCTCCTGAAAGATAATTGTTTCTGAAGTTTTGTACACATAAAATAACAGGTGTTCCCTCCTCTGAAATGAATACTTTAATATTAAAATATGAAAATCTTCATAATTTGCACAGCTTGATGAACTTCTACAAGAGACATGCACCTGTTTTGACACAGAGGTTAAAAGACTGACTGAGTTGTGGTGGATGTGGTTTAATATTTTGGGAAATAATAATGTACCAAAAGTTGTAGTGTAAATTAAACTTCTGACGCGTGTTACATCCTGACTCACCAAGGCTTCGGATACATATAAATGTATTAGATATGTTATAATGAGCAATGCCTTAATTTTAATTCTACAGTTAATGCAAAATTACCCATTATTCTTCTTAGAAGAAGTTGGTAAACTAGAGCTACTTCTGATTTACACAGCCCGAGGATGGAAAGCTCGTTCTCAATCTTCTGTTTACAATTCTTTAACTTTTATGGTTATGAAAAGCAAAAGACAGACCATCCCCTAGAGAGCCGTCAGATGATGGTGAGAATAACCTGTCATTCCTAATCTCTGTTTTAAAGTGTTTCTTGAATGCTTCAGGTCTTTTTTTTTTTTATTTTGTCTGGGAATTCTCTTCAAGATTTAATCTCTAAAAGATGATAGAAAGCTAATAATATGACTTCGTGGTTGTTTGAGTTCCCCAAGGACAGGCTTTCAGTATTGGATATACAAGATAGGCATCTATAATCCATTTTTCAACAACTAGGACTGCATTTGCACATTTGCAAGTTATATCCAGTAGGTAGCTTAATGTAGATGCTTAATTTTAAGTACTATAGCAAATGGTTCTAGACGACATCCCAGTTATGACGAAGTCACATAAACATGTGCTTAACCTTGGACATAAGATTCCTCTGAAAGAAATACAACTACTAGTGAATTGCTCACATACTTTCGGGAGTCCGTTGTTTTTGAAACTCAGAAGCAGATCATTTAAATTGGGCAAATCTCAGTCTTCTGAACTGTCTGTATTTTGCCATTTTAGCTACTAGTATTTTGATAGCAAATATATGAGAACTTCCTAGAGCAGAGTAAATGTGAGTAGAAAATACCCCACAGGAAAGGTTACCGACAGACAGAACAACAACTTTGGTAATCTGCTTGCCTTTGTGTTAGTAGATATTCCACTAGAAACAAGCTTGGCCTACACTTTCAGCTGATATCTTTGGCTGATAACAGCTGCAGTATAAACTCAGCTTGCAAGATGTTTTCTTTTTAGAAATTTTTCAGTTCAGCAATCTCACTCAGAACATTTCTTATGTGCAGAGTTGAGTTGGATGTCCTAGTGTCCCTGCCACGGTAGCGACTTTTTTGTCCTCTCCAATAAAGAAGTGGAATCATAAAGCATAATGTGGAGATTTATTAAATCTTTCCATAAGATTTTCAAGTTTTTATTCTGAGAAACTAACACGCTCTCTTCATTTGTGTCTGTAAGTTATTAAGTCCCTTTGAGTCAATTGTCTAAGCCTTTTGTTAGAACCCCTCTTCTGCCCCTGCTTCTTTAAGGAAAGTGAGTTCCCTGCAGAATAAGAAATTTCCAAATGAGAAGAGAGATGATTCTTCGGGAAGCCAAGTGACCACCACATGAAAAGAAGATAATGGGGCATTTTTTATCCGAATTGAGAAGCATATGCCAAATATATCTCAGAGGAGCTGTCTATTAAGTTTAGAACAGATTGTGTATCCCATTAAACATTAGCAGAAACTCTACCTTTGCATTGATTTCCTCCATCTATATTCTCATCTGGGAAAGCACGAAAAGGTTTTGGAGAGAAACAGGAAAAGATTATGGAGTGCAGCAAGAACTGGAGGAAAAAATAAGCTTGCATTGGTAAGAGCATGAAACTCTTTCCTATTCTGTTTCTGTACTCATCTGACCTTTTTCCTACCCGATATTTATAATTAGAGAGAAGGATTAGGGTCTAGATACAAAGCCTGTTGATACTGCTGGGAATACTTTTCTCAACAAGGTTGAAAACAAACTTGTGAATACAGCTTTATCTAACAAGGGAAATAGAGTCCAAGACCATGTTTGCATTTGGGGTGAGGACTTTTATATCTTTGTTTGCTTTGGATTTGTTTGTGGTTTGGATTTGGTTTGTGGGTTTTTTTTTGGTTTTTTGGGGCTTTTTATTCCTAGTAGAATAGTTTATAATTCCTCAAAAATCTGAGCATCTATTAAGTTGACAGATCAATCAAATTAGGCACATTCTTAACTATCTCTTTAAACTGAGGCCTTAGCTGATAATAGGAACTCCTGAGGGCATGTGAGAAGAAATTAAAATTGAGGCATTCCAAAAAGCAATATCCTAGTATTAGCATAAAGAGTACACAGAAAATATTGATGAGAGCCTTGTAAAAGAAACTAGCCTTCTCATATCTTTTCTTCATTACAGCTTTATTTTATTTCAATTCAAAAGGTTTAACACTTTTTTATTTCAAGAACCTTTCAAAAAGTTCACAGAACCCCTACAGAATTAAAACAGTTAGGGGGGTGCTATAGCATACATTATCTCAAAGATATTATTTTAGCATGAACAGCTTTTAAAACTTAATCACCTAACCAGCGCACATTCCTAATTGATCTTTCCCTCTAGGACTGCTACGTTTTCTTGACCTTTTAATAACTGATGGCTTTAGAGAAAAGATTGTTCAGATAGCTTTTTAAAAGTCAGAAGATGATCTGAGGTATATTTGCTAGATCTGAAGAAGATATACCTAAAGAAAGTTGTGGCCTTGCAAAGTTCTGATTTCCTTGTTCTTCCCATGCACTGCAGTAACTCTTCCAAGAACAGATATTGGGGATTTGGATCAGCTGTATTGTTCTGGATTCGAGGAAGATCATTTGGGAGACATCAGCCAGCTACTGCTCCCTCTGTATATGAGTCCAGATTAAGTTCAAATACTTTTACAGGGATAATAATGTCTGTGTCTATTTCAAGTTTATGGCTGCTAAATACACACATAGGAACAAGTAGATGCTAAAGTCTATTTCTTGCCTTGTCTCAACGCTTTCAAACTGCTGAGTTTCAGATATTTTCTTCAAGAGTTTGTAAATTACAGCTCTGTTTTCTACAATTTCTTCTTTTAGCTTTTTAAAATTAACTGTATTCTTTAATTAGCTCCATTCTTACACTTTGCGTGTGTACTCTATATAATATCTAGATGTAACTCTAAATTTACACTATCTGGGTAATGTCTGGGTGGTTTTTTCTTATTTATTTAAGTCTTAGAAATGACTTCAACAATGTTGCTGTTACTTTTGCCAGCAGTGATTTGGCCCCATGAGTGGAGGTTAGGATTGGATAACATCTGCACTCCTTGCTTTATCGTTGCTTGCATACCCAAGGACAGCTGCCTCTGCAAGCAGGCAGTCATGCATATAATTGTAGTTCCAACTGCTTGAAGCCTCTTGCTTAAGGGGTTGTAGTATTGACAAGTTTCTGTCCTGCTGTGTTGCAGGCAGACTTTTCTTTCACTTTTCTTAGAAACATGAAAGCCCGTAGACTGATATGACAAAAATACAGGCTAAGTTTTCAATAAGGAAAAGATTTAATTAGCTCTGTGATAACTGTGATTCTTCATTTTTGAAAGTTTGATCTGTCCTTTCTATATGTTACATCTGCTTTCTGTGTTGCAGAATGAAAAATTTGTTTATGATTGCATTTAGTTTTTCCATGGTATATGTTTGGGTAAGTGCACTAGCCAAAAAACTGTGTGAAATGTCCTAGATCTACCACCCCGACCGACTCTAACAACTGATAAAAGCTGAGGGAAGGAGCCTTTGCTGTTGACTAGGTAGGCAACACTTTTTACTGTATTAAAGATGATCTCCAGAAGTGTAGTGAAAGATTTCATGAATGAAGCAGTGAAGTTGCCCGAGAAATATTTATTGGTTTTGTCCTACTGAAAGAACAAATCCTAAAATATTTTATTAGTAGCTTTTGCCAGCAATTATAGTAGGAAGGTGTTCAATGGTTTCAGTTGTGTTTTGATTAGACATAGGAAAGATTACGTTAAAATATAGAGAATATTTAAAAAGAAGCCTGAAGAGGACAGTGAAGATCAGTTAGTTCTTAAGGCAAAAATATTCCTTAACTTGTATAAGAGTCTTGAGGATGTTGAATAATAGAAAGTGTTATTTGGTATAATAATAATAATAAAATAACCAATACTCCCAGAAAGGCACAGGGAATCATGTACTTGTGTATAATGCTAATTACTTAATTCTTCCTGAAAGACTGTTTGTGCTTGCCTCACTGTAATGTTAGGACAATTTAGCACAAGACTTAGGTTAGCGGTTATCCAATTTGAACATGAAGAAAGGATACTAGAGTAATTTATCTGGAAGGAATTAAATATAAGAAGACTTTCAAGAGAACGAAAGTTTGAAAATGAAAGATCTGGGGTTTACTATTGATTCATGGAAAAAAACTCAACTCAAAATAAGTTTTGCAATAATGTACAGCAGACTGTAAATTTTGTTATTAGGCAGGGCCACGTTATTGAGCAGGACCAATTTATTTCAAGAAAAGTTAATGGGAAAGAGGAGGGAGGTACAGAACCTTTCATATCTTCTGCAGGATTGGAAGAAATAACCATTATATGATATATTTCCGTGGGCTTGCCTGACAAGTCAGTCACCAACGTGGAATTGAAAACTATTATCATGACTAACCTGAGCCAGAAGCAGCATTCAGAAGTTTAATAGTTAACAACAAGCCACAGTTTTACAGTCAAGAAAATCTAAGTATCATGGGAGACAGGCAAAAGTTACCTATGAATGTATAGAAAGAGTTACTCAAGCCATCCTGAACCGTCAAACAGGCAGGAAATAAGCACTTGAGACAGCAAACTGAGCTGTTTTGAAAATGAAAGTAAAACCTAAATAAAAGCGAAAGCTTAATAAGTAGAGCATATAGCTACTGTTTAAAATGACTTGTGGGTAATGCTGAACACAGTAACATAGGTTTAGATTGTTAGCAAAGGGACATGCTGTCTTGATTGCATATAGAAATGCAGCACTTAGTGTGCTTAGCTTCTAAGGATGATATTATTTTCCTAATGTTTTAATTCTGAGAATGTCTTGAAAATACTAACAAACATTTAGTTGTTTGATTTCCATTGTTTTCCCATCTGTGCAAACGCTGCGTTTGTGCAGTGAACAAACTTCTGCTGCCATGAGTCAACTTGGTGCTGTCCTGTGTGATCCTGAACATATCTGCTGATCCATAAGCAGAATGTATAAGGTATGTTTAGATTCATTATTCTTCATTTGATTATACACTTACTGCACACAAAAACCAATTTAGCTGCTCTTTAAAGAAATAGTAGTAGAATGAAACTGATTCATTAAAATGCTGTCCCACCTAACCAGGAAACACCTAAGTGTGCTCTCACACTTTTTCCCATGAAGACTTCAGACTGCTTTCACACCAGCTATACACGATGAATTTGTTCCATATTTGAAATACATCCACGAGGCTGTAGTCATTTATTTTGACAACAGTCATCACAAAGCAGCAGGGCGTGTAAGTTCTCTGCTCCAAGGTCATTTGGGATTGAATGTTTGACTTCCCCTCTGAAAATGGAGCTGAATAAAACACCCAAAAGGTGACAGTTTTATCAGCTTAAGTGAAGAAGCAGTTCTTGGAGTGCTGGGAACTTCATGAAAAGTTTTAATGTTCTTGCTTTGATTTCACCAGAAGGATGAGTCCTTTGGAAACTGCTGAATACATGATGTAAATAAACATAAGTCCTTATTAAACTGCTTGGTACACCCTTGCTCATGCACCTTAAATCTGTACGTTTTGTATACTTGAAACACAAGTAATGCTATTCCATTTTTTAAACTCCATAAATCATTATCACTGAATTATAGAATATTTCAAGATGATTTAGAGGAAACAGTACCTGACTTGACCAACTACTTAAAAGTTGGTTGTCTAATTAACCAAAAGGTTTTCAGGTTCTTGGAGAAGTTTAATGATTGCAAACCATCCTGACTGTGGAAAAATACAGTAAAACAGAGACGGCATTAACCCTGATCTGACCCAATATTTGTCTTGTTGGACCAACTAAACAGGGGCACAACACTTCTGTTGTCAGTAAGCAGTCCATTGGTGTACATAATCACCTGGGACAGGATTGGATTAGGAGATGTGATTAAAATTCATATCCATGATGCAGACTAAGATTCTAATCTCTTAGGGATGCACTAGACTTTTGAGGGATTTGTTCTACTGAGGAAAACCTGAAAGACTGCCATCAAAACAACTTGCCTCCTCAGGTCTCAGGTGGTAAGTGATTTGTCCATTAAACTGCTACATAAATTCTTCTTCTACTGTCACATGACTACTTTCAGCCCCATTCTGTCTACAAAGTTTCTGATAGTTGACATCTTAAGAAAGAGATAGATTCATCAATTATTTTGCTTGAAAATAACCTGTTAATTTGATGAGGAGCCTTCAAAAATAAAGATTAATAACTTCATAAGCTTTAAAAGCCAAATTTTTCCAAAACCCAAGTGTATAAAAGGCCTCAGGCATTAAAGAAATGGCAATGGTTACGCCAAAGCAGAGTTGTGTTTTCTTGTACATCAGATAGCATCACTAATTATTTCATTTGAAAAGTACTTTCTTTTGATGAGACTTCTCAGAACAAAAGTTTTCTTAAGTATAATAATTTGTATACATAATACATCTTAGGTGAATGGCAGATCAGAGTGATGGAGGCAACTTAAGCTTCATCAACTCATTATGCAGGAGGAGAAAGTGAGAGATGCTGAGATATGAAACAGAATGGGAAATTACACTAGAAGAACAGTGGCCTATATTTTTCTCTTTGCAATACATAATTACTTTCTAGTATATCTGTGTATTGTGTGGTGTCCACTTTGATACTTTTCCCTCTTAAAAGACATGAAATCTCATCTTCCTTCCATTGAAACCCAAGGCAAAACTCCTGCTAGTTCATTGGGGGTGTAACAGAGCCCATGTTTCTCTCTTCCCCACAGAAAATGCACTGGGATTATTTGCCATATCTGCGGTTCAAAAGCATTGTTCAGAAGATAGACCATTCTCATTTTGTCAAGTGGGAAGTTTTTGAGAGAGTTCAGTCATGAATTATATAACTGAGGAAACTGTCTAGGGAAAGCTAATTTTGAATCACTAAAGCATTTTAATTCCTTTTTTGAAGATAGCCAAATGTTCGTATCTTTACATGAATTTATTTATAGCTCTGCTTTCTCTTCTGACCTGACTGACCATTGGCCTGGTAAAGATTTACAGAATTTTTCATGTCACAGAAGAGGGATATTGTGCCCTCTCAAATTTATATGTTGGTAACGAGGAAATCCTTATAGAGTTTTCAGTCTTAATACTAAGTTCTTTTGTGAAGTTTTGTGGAAATCTGTGCTTTGGTTTACATCTTGCACAACCACACTTCCTCCATTTGCTTATATAAATTCAAATATCTGTGTATATAATTTCTTTCTTCTTAAATTTCTGTACATCAAAACCAATCAGAGTTGGATTGTGAAGAGAACAGTAATTTGATTGTTACTAATTTATGTACAAGTCATGTCATACATCAGCCCACTGAAAAACAAAAAAGATGGAATTTCAACTAGAGTTAACAACTTAATTAATATTGTATATATTACTCCAACCTACTTCATTTTTTTTCTTCAGAGGTTTCACATTTATGTCTAAAAAAATCTGTTTTAGTAGAAGGAATGTTGATTAAATTCACTTAAAACTAAAGACGAAGGATCCTACTGTTCATACAGAAATTACTCGAATACTGCAAGAAATAATTGTATAAAGAAAGTTTTATTTTCTATACTTCTGAAAAGTTATTAAGAGATAAGCAATACACAGGTAATAGGCAGAAACAGCTGACATATCACATCTTGACTCCCAAGGGGAATAAATGCATGAGGCTCTAGAAACAACATACTATTTAGTTTGCATGACTATGGAACATAATTTCGCAAAATGAGTAGGACAAATTCCCATCTCTGTGCTACCAAAGTAAAGCTGTTCTATCTCAGCTAACTGCACAGGAAGAGGTTTTGCTTGGGTGACAGAGAAGGTTTTCGGCATACTGGATTGCTTAGGGAGAAAATCCATCCAAGACAGTGAGGTGAGGAGGCTCTGGTACTCACTTCCACCAGCTTAGCCACTGGGGGGTCAAAATCGTTACCCCCAAAAAAAGATTCCAGCAGGACCAGCATACTGTAAAATTGATTATAACAAAAATAGATTCACGTATACGTAATATAAATTTTTGGCAATATATAGATTAATGGACTTTAGCTATTGGCTTCTATAAGAGCAGATTATAAGGACTTGGTTTCCATGGAGAGGAGCAAGTGTGATCCTTGTCAGTTAACCACACAAAGCCAGTGGTCAGGAATCTTTATGTTATTCTTTGTTTTTACTCCCACAAGAAGATTTTTTCAGGTGGTTTACTGTGTATATTTGGAGTATTTCCCATAGTTCTTCAACTTCTCCTTAGGGTTAGGAGTATGTTTCTGGTTATAACAAATTGTAAGGAAAAAAGAGCGGCCTAAGAGATTTTTGACATGTCAATGGGTCTTCAAGATATCAACCTGAGTGCCAGCAGTGCCTGCTCACGATGGTGACTTTAACAGAGAAAAGGGGAAAAGGCCACCGTACTTTTGTGGCAGATGCCAAACATCAATGAGGCTGAAGAACAAATCTGCCGTCTGATAACAGGAACGAGACAAGGCTTAGCAGATTGCCTGCAATACCTTTATTTCCTGTATCTTTATACTAGTTTTATTTTCACAACGTAAGGATGGATGTAACTGAAGGAGAGAAAAAAAAAAGTCCAGCCAATTCCCCATTTGCAGCTGAAAGCTAATCAACAGGCAGCAACAGAGGCAATTGTTAATATGAATTGTGTAGCTTTGACACTGGGTTGAATTTATTCTAATGCAGTTAGAAATATTTTACTGAACAGAATTTAAAAAAAATGTAATTGCATGACAGAAAACAATTTTAATTGTGAGAAGAAGCAGCTCAAGAACCTTTTGCAGTTTCAAGGAGAGAAACTACGTGGAAAAGACTGCCAATCTGATCTTTATTATGATAAGGATTTATAATAGAATCATCACTCCTAAGAGTTTCCTTGAATTAGCCAAATTTTCAAAAGCATTCAGTACCTCGCTGAAATAAAAGTAGATCCTGAAAAGAACTCCAAAATAAAGTGTTGAAATATCTTTTCAACAACAAAAAGGAGATGTTTTAATGGACTGTTCCCTTTGTCCCTCCCAATGAGTATGGTGTCTGTGTTTGTGAGGCAGAGAAATATATTCAGGCTTTCCTTAACTTACAGGGAAATCCAGTTATGTTTTTTCTTGCTGAACAACATAACTCTGTTTGCATTTTCAGTATCAGGTAGACTAAACATATTTAATACATAATTAAAAAGATAAAACTATTTTGTGGGGGTGTCATCAATCAGATTCGAGAGGTGGGGCTGCTATATTCCAGAATCCCAGATACCTGTGACTTGAAAAGGCAAAACAGCATATTATTATTATCCCTTAATTGCTCATTTAAGCCTATGGTCACTTTGCAGTAGCAGAACAGCAGAGGGAAGGCAGAAAGTAAAGGCAGCCCTGTATCTTAATATTATAAAGTATCCAATGCTTTTTCTTATCCAGCTGTACTTAAGACATATTTAAACAAATTTCACTGTTGAGGTATATTTGAAAGCAGGAAAAGCACTGTATTTTTCTAGTTCCATATTTTCCTAAACATGGTCATTTTGTTTACATAAGCACTATTTGAATTCACAGAAAAATAAACTTCAAAAGAAGATTCATAAAACTCTGCGTGTTGCAAGTTCCAATGATGCCAAACTGTAATGATGAAATTTGGAATAATATTAAATGTAGAATGAATGCTGGCATTCTAATGCAAATTTGAAGCTGATTAGCATTACTGGTTTTAATAATATTAATAGTAACAGTGTTGAATGAAATAAAGTGTTGTTATCTGTATTCTATGCAAAAGTTCCTTTTTTTATTTTTTTATTGTCATTTTGTATTAATTCAGAATCTCTGCAGATTCTCTAAGAGAAGAGCACTTTCCTAACTCTTGCATTATTTTTCAGTACAATTTCTGAGACAATTATCTTGAGAAACTGCAATAAAACTACATGAATGCCTATACAGAAGAGATCATGTAAAAAAGCTGTATAAATTAAAGGTAAGACTTTTATAATTCATTTCATTCTTGCTTTTACTTAAACTACTTGTTTGAAGTAAATATTTCAAAGCACTGAGAAAAAAAGATGCACAATTCATGTTCCTGATAGATTCAGTATAAACTTTTAAGAGATATTTTTTTGCTAGTTACGTGCAAGTTAAAATCTTCTGCACTTTTATCACGTTTATCAATTTTCTCATTATGCACCAGACATCATAGGAATGAACTTGAATTCAAATTCTGACACTATGAAAATAGTCAGTGACTGACATGACTCCCTTAATGCATTCACTGTAAAATAAACATTCTAGGTTATTTTATTTTGGTGTTTATTTCATTTAGGAAGACATTCATCAGTGCATGAAGCAATAGAAAAAGTCTGAGCTTCACTCTTTAGCTCTGAGTAATAAATTCTTTTAACTAGATTACTAATAAGAAGAAGTCATGACACGAGTTTGATGTCACTGTTTAATATGTGTGAATGATATCCATTACATGGCATTATGACTCAGTTTATCACCACTTCATTATTTATCCTGCACGGATAATGATCATCAAAAAAACCACAATGGATAAGTTCAACTCATTTATGCTTTTTTGGATCTTCCAACCATCACTGAAATTGCACTTTTTAATAGGAACAGTCCTCTGCTTTCTTCAAAACCAGAACTTGTCTATGTCCAAGGTATAGTCAGTCAATGTTAGCCAAAATGGCTATAACTGTATTAGTGTACCTTATTTAAACATTTTAAATTAAATATATCTGAGAAAGGGTCTAGAAAATGATGAAGAAAATAATCAGATTTATATTTGTAAAAATGACAGAGAGCATTAAACAACATATACGTAAAACAAATAAGTAATCAGTCAACGAGATGAATGAAAGATGATAGATAGTGGAGTACCTAGTAGGTAACCCACTGAGATGAAAATTTGTTAATTCTGATCTCTGAGTATCTAGATTGCTTTGCTAAGCAGAATGGAAAATTAATTAAAAAAGAAAACAGTCATGACATTTAAATCCATTCAAACTGAAAATGAGTTGAATGAATCAGACATTCTGGGTAAAAGGGAAAAAAAAAAAAGAAGAGGAAAAAAATACTGAACAGGGAAAAATGAGGTACAGAATTAACATTTTTCAGCCTCTTGATTGTTTCCAGAGTGCAACACCTCATCAGAGGTCTACCTTTTGTTACTTGTCTTGGTCTTTCTCTACTGGCTTAATCACAGAAAAAATAGTAATTTTTTTCTTAGTTTTCTGTTTCATTTAAAAATCACTTGTGAAAAAAAATGACCGTGGAATTATAAATTTGAACATTCTAGGGAAAATTTTCAGAGCAAGACTGTTACATTTTTCCTTTTACTATTCTAACAAGTAAACCCACTACAGCCATAGCAGTATTCCACATCAGCAAAGTAAATGAACCCTTACTGTGAGTAACTGGGACAGAAAAGCCCTTAGTGGCTATGGTGAGAAACCTGCTTAAAAAGTAGTTAGCAAGAAGCCAGGGGGACTGTGCCAGAAAAAATCCATACTTCCAGCAAGAAACGTGCCAAACCCTGAGCTCAAAGGTCTGGAAATACTCTCATCATGCATTCTTAAAAAAGCATCCTGCATTTTTCACAAAACCTTCATTTATTTATGACTAATTACAAGACGAGATTCCCCTTCCCCAAGTTTCTTTACCATACAGCCATATACAAGTGAAGAAACAGTAATTATAGACTTAAATACTGAAACATGTTTTCTAATTACTTATAAAGAATATTTCATATGTTCGGATTTAATGTTATTGTTTTAGAAGAAGCAACCAAAAGAAAATAGAGTAGTGCTGCCACATGTGCTTGATGTAGTATATAGAAGAAATGAGAACACTTTGGGCAAACCACACGAGATCAGAACTTGTTTTTTTTGTTCACAAGTTACAAGGAAAGAAACAGAAATGCATACTGAAAAGCTGTGTCCCGTGTATGTATTTTGAGGCCTTTGAGTTCAACTGGTGAGGGTGAAGGTGGTTTTTAGGGATTTTTGAGTTTGTTTTTTTTTCTTCTTTTTAAATGGGACTATTTTTTTGACCCCACTTTAGGTCTGTGAATAATCAGAGAAGAACATGGCTCCCATCATGCAAGTGACATTAGCTTAGTTTTCCTGTGAGAATAAGAGAAAGAACCACTTAAGCCTTAGTGGAAATGGCTGCGCATTCCACTGTTTTTCAAGCAACTGCTTTTACACTGCATTAACCTCAGACTTGCCTCCTCAAAAAAGAATGGGACCTACTAGAGAAAAAATGCTTTTCTACCTATTTTACGACACCTTTAGTGCTTCTCAGTGTTCTGCAGATAAAAAAAAGAAGACATATTTATTGTATTTATAACTAAGTTGCATGTTACGTACTATTACATTAATAAATAAAGGGTAATTACTTCACTGTGCCATTTATTTTTATCATGTAAGATACATATGGGATACATCCAACCCCAGAAAACATTCTATGATCCTATAAAACCCTTCTCTATGTCCTATCCAAAATAGCATCACTGCACCTGATTGAAATCCTTACCCAGCAGAAAACAGTACCAGAAAGTAAGTTTTCCTCAAAATACCCTGAAAAACATTCCTTGAGGTTGTCCATATATCAAGCAACTACTCCAGCCCTCAAAAGTTTTTTTTCAGAAGGTTTTTTCCTGAACTTAAATACACAAGGGTAGAAGCTACTTTTTTGAAAATAAGCCTGTGTCTTTAGAGGTGTAGTTGAATTTCCTAAGATATTAACTCCTGTTTGGCTTAATATTGATAGATAGTTTTCTAGGAACTCAATATCAAGTTGACTGTTCAAAGTTTTAGAAAATAAAAAAAAAAAGTAACATAGTACATCCTTTTGGTCACAGGGAAACCTTCTGGGAATGTCTAAGAAATGAAAAAGCATTGATCCTATTTCTCTGTGATTAATAGGGGAGAGAAGAGCTGCAGTTTTGAGCTGCATTTCTGACCAGTCGGGCAATCTTTTTTATTGAAAATGAACATTTAGCCACAGGCTAAAGTTTTACTGTACTTTTTCTGATGTTAGCCTGTAGGCAAGAAGTGTATTATTAAGTCACTGTGATAAATTGCACTTTAATGACGATGACAACTAATCCTGATCTCATTTTTGCAATTGCATTTACATTTGCATTTGCATGAAATGCAATTGCATTTCTTTCAGTGACATACCAGGAAAAATATGTGACTGCTGTAGTACTTGCAAACAATCCACAATGAATAATTCGCTTTGTGAGTTCAGAGCCTGTTTCTCAACACAGAATCATCATGAGTTGATTACAATTTCCTTGAATGTATTCATGGATAGACTGAACTATGGTAAATTATTTTCCTTTGTGGATTAACTGCCAACAATTAACTGCATGCCTGATCCTTGATATTCAGCATTTGAGGTGTGATAATTTGTAGTGATATGCTTTTACTGAATGCTGCTTTTTTTCTGCGTGTCTCCAAAGAGATCGGTAGAAAACAGCACTGAGAAAAGAAAAAAAAATATTAAACAAAAGTGAGACTTTGTGAATACGGAAGATTTTTATTTTTTTTTCAGAAAAAGAATTATTTCTCTCTTCACTGGAGTGGAACTGGATGTTATGTAAAATAAAGAGGATGATTGTTTTCTATGAGAAACAAGGGAATGTTGACCAAGCACTGAGAAACCTTCAGGGCAAATAAAGAAGCCTGCTAGGAACCGCAGAGAGGCTCCACATTGGAGCTGGACACACTTAACATCTGGCAACAAAAGGTGGTGGTATCTTCTGCTTCTGCAAAACATTTCAAATTTGACATGCAGGGGGGTTGGGACTAGATGATCTTTAAGGTCCCTTCCAACCTTAAATATTCTATGATTCTATGATAAAATAACAGACATAACTGAAAATTCTGTAAACTAAGGTGGATGCATTTCCATAAGTTTTTTTTGTCTTATCAAAGCTAGGGCTGGCTCTGAGTTTAATGAGAAGTGACTCAATCTTTGCATTAGCATTTCTGTTATTGTTTTAGAAAAACAAAAGTAAAATTCTGCTCTGACAATATTTACTAATTTGTTGATATTTTAATCATACAACTTCCTTAGCTTCTCCTTCTATGGTCAGGCTTTCTTGAATCCTAACAGAAATAATTATTTGAGTCGCTTTGTCATTTTATTTACAGCACTAACACTTTAAAATTGTATTCCAAAAGTAATTTAGTGTTATCTTTCATTTAAGTTTGACTCAAATTCTCTTCAACGTATGTCCAGCTGATTTCTGCCCTGCTAACACAGTTTGTTTATCATCACCGTTTATATTCACAGTTTATATGCATCATCACAGCTTATATTTATACTTATTACTATGAAATAAATGCTAGCTTTTAAAAGTCATGCTGCTATTGTTTATATAATTTCTATTCACTTGCTGATGATCTCATGTATTTATTTTCCTTCTTTTCTGCGCATTATTTTCTCTGATTCTACACTGCTATTACCTTCTTCATGTGTGAATTGCTGAAACGCTTCAGAAATAGAAACACTGGGGGACGAAAGGATCACAAGTTTCTGAACTGCCAGCTGCGCTGCACAGCATTGTCATGATCTTTGTCGTGATCTGCTCCACAACTGTGCTGCTGGAGTGGGTTTAATTTTTTTCCCCTTTGCGTTCCATGACTCACAGAGCATTCGATGAAGTGCATGGAGAAAGAAGAGAAGCGAAGGTGCAGACTAGTCTTAAAGCTGCACTGGTACTGCGATGAAATGCAAGTTCACCCAGAAGAAAAACATCCTGAGCAAAGCAGAAGGGTTAAAACCCAACTGTCCACAAAATCCCATGCATATACACTGATTTGTGTGCCTTTTTGAGAGAAATCTGTTGAGAGCCGCAACAGCAAACACTGTTGTGGAGTCCAGAGGGATAACATTGTATTTAACGTCCTCTGGTGGATATATTAACTCTGTTCTTAGTCTTTTCTTACCTCATTTAAACAATTTATACTACGGTTTATTATAGTCCAATAACAGCGTAACGATGTAAGAATGTGAAATGGATCCCGACCAGTATGATTTTTTTGCCTGAAGAAACTTTAAACTCCTAGAAAATACAATACACTAATATAATATTGTAATATAAGAATTATATATAAGCATGTATAATGACATATAATAATACAGGATTCTCTATAAGAATCATAGAAACTCTTCTGCTAAATCTACTGCTTTAAAATATATGTCATTATTATTGCGCATATATGTATATACGTATATGTGTCTACAGATACGAAGAAAATGAGGAGGAATTTCACTAAAACTATAAAGCCAGAAGAGAAAATCTGGAAAGCAAAGCTCTATTATCCTGATTAAAAAAAAAAAAAAAGATGGAATGGAAGACATAAATTCTTTATGGATTCTAGATAATGAAGTTATTCTGCACAGAATAAAGGCTAAATGGAAAAAGGTGAAATGAGATGGAAGATCGTTAATTGAATATACATCTGTCAAAATTCTTCCTCAATTGATTGATGAAAAATGACTGGATGAACTTCTTAATTAATCAATTCTGTAACAAAAAAATAGCGTGTCAGGCACAATTTCAGTTTTCATAGTACTTGATGGGTTTGCTTTAATTGCAAATGTATTGCCAAAATAAACCTGAAATATAGATGACAGAAATAATCCATGTATAGCAAACTGGAGGGTACAACTAAAGTACCTCCAATGCACTTCTCTCTTTATTAATTATGTACGATATCCATTGAAGCAATAACAATCACTGAAGGAAAATATAATCTACAAAATACCTTCAGATTGTATTAACATTATGCAGTGGATAAAACACATTCTTGAAGTGAATTCATTGCCTTTGACGGAGTTACATCATAGACAAGTTCAGTATTTAAGTTCTATTGTGAGTGTTGAACTGAGAAGGGTATTTAAGCTCATAAGTCACATATTAATGTATGGTAGAGAAGTAAATATGTTATTAATTAGGAGCTAAATATTGACACATAATGAGATCAAATTATACCAAAATATTAAATGTAACTTGCTTAATACACTGTTAAGTATCCAAATATAGCATAAATGGAATTGTAATTATATGCTTGGATTCTGAAGTAACTCTATGGCAAGGAAATATTTTTCCAAACACTTGGGACTGACCTGTCTTTACACTAGCAGAAATCAATTACAGAATTAACCAGCATTGTGTTTTTCCCCAGCTATTACAACTCATCACAAGGAAATGTATTGCTGCTTACAGCTGCCAACATGGGCTTTCCATTAGGATATGTGGTACTCTATAAAGCTCTCACATTAAGAAAATCCTCAGTTTATTTTTCAGTGCTGTGTTTCATTATAGGAGAAAGAAGTGTCACAGCCTCAGTTAATACAGATTTAGCATTTGTCTTTTGGTTACTTTTTGTCAGACATAATTTCAAGTTCTTGGCAACAACACCACAAAAAAATTGGTAAAAATAACTTTCTATAGCACATAAAGATGTTTCTCAAAAGATAAGCATAGGAAAAGAATCGTCTGAGAAAGGTAGAAAGGCAGATTGTCATTTTTCACACAAGATTCACACCTTCACAAGAAGTGACATTAGAATTTTCACCACCACAAGGACTATAAAAAAGCTCAAAAGCATTGTTAGCAAAGAAAACAGAAGGCAATATGAATTATTAGTGCATACCATTGGTTATCTTGTTTCACATCATGCTTCCACAATTATTCTTACTTCATAAATATCAACCTGAACAGAATATACTGATTTCAATTCCTATCTCAGCTTGATAAAATTCATTAAAAGTTGAAAAATTATCAGACTGGTTGCTTTAGATGCGAGAGATGGAAATAAGTTAATACCTGTGGATAAAACTGGGAGGAAGAACAATTTTTAAGTGAAAATATTTTAATATCTATAAAAACAATTATATAGTTTTTGACGTTTGTCTTGGGTTTTTGTGGGGTTTTTTTGTTGGATTTTCTTTTTCCCTATGAAACACTGTTGAAATATTTTAAAGGACTTTTTTTTCCACAGGAGATAAAGGATCTTATATTGTTCAGTCTATATTCTATTCACAGTAGCCAAAAACTTATGCCATTAAGGTGTAACTATGCATAGGTTGCTTGTATAATCACATTAATTGCCTAAGTTCTGCCCAAGTAGTTGAAATAACAAAACCCCTTGTAATTTGAATATGATTTTATCATGGTTATTATTACTCTGGATATCAAAGCAATGCTATGATAAAACCTATATATATACTATTAGCATAGCCATAGGTCTTTTTAAATATATGTCTTGAAATACCTTTTACTACCGATGACAGCTATGAACGTAGTATAAGATACATGCATGTGAAAATGAAACAAATTAGGATAAATAAAATAACTTACAATAAGGGGAGACATAAGATTATGGCTGGTCCATTAAAGTCTATGAATATCTGCCCATTGACTTCAATTAGCTTTGAATTAGGCACTTAAGCAGCAGGAAGCAAATGGAATATTCTATTTGATTATCCTGGTCAATGAGCAATGAATGCATAAAAATAACAGTCCACAGACCCCAATGGAATCTGCCTCTCCAAAGTAGTGCTAAAGGACGGCAACTTTTCATGATGTTATTCTTACTTATTATTTTTTTTTTCCTGCCCAAAGCATCCTGGGTATTTCAGAGATAAAGAAGAGCCAACTTCTGTCTACAGTGGATTTGGGTGAAGTTTCAAGGTTGCAGACGAACAGAGGTCCACAAGAACACATTGGTCTTCTTTAACATTTTAAGGGGATATTTTTTGATGTTTTCAAATTATTTTTTACTACAAAGCCCAGAGGCTTTGCTATTTGCTCACAAACATATTCAGCACCCGGTTCAAATGAAAAGGAACACATAGTGACTTTAAGCAAATCCTGCTTGGAGTGACCTGCAATGCTGCAGCGTTCAACAGAAGTGGTGGGTGAGTGACCAAATAGAACCGGGCACTAATAATGCTTAATGGGCTGAGATAGAGAGTGTTTGGCTAATAAGTGTATCAATTTACCAAATTTACAAAAAGTGGGTCAGTGGTTAATTGGAGAATTCAGAGGCCTGCCAAGTCTTGCAGTCCTACCATGAATCTTGTCCACTTGCTCCAGTGCCAACCTCAGGCAGGTAGTAGCTCATAGAGCTTCCTTCACAGGCCACTTTGCCGTGTTCAGGGCTGGTGGTGGATGTCAAGAGATTAATTTACCCAGCTGCCTCCTTCCTGCTGCCTCTAGCACCAGCAGTCACTGCCCCAGAACAACCTCTCACAATAAAACAGGAGCTTTCAAGCTCATGGAGAGGATGTTCTTCTGTCTTCTGGAGTGGTTTTCTTATTCTGTATTTCTTCTCAGACTAATTCTTTGCTAATTTCTCAGCCTCTTACCCTTCTCAGCCCCTTCTAAAGTGGTTTTGTATTTACCCCTGTCTTTATGAGGCAGTTTGGATATCTCTGGATCTGAAATGCCCGTTGCAGTAGATCTCTAACTCAAGGAAAATTTTAATTACTGTAAGAAAACCATTTTTTCCTCCCTTTTGTAATCCTGAGCTGATCCAAACCACACAGTTTTTGGTCATGATTTTGATGCCAGCTGGAAGGAGCGACATAAGTGGAACTCTCTGTTTTCCACTACTGAATATATCTAAAGGTATAAAAACTGGCAAGCACTCCCAAGGAATATTTAAAACTAAATAAAATAGAGAAGAACCTTTATTACCATTCACGCCCCCCTGTCCTCTCCGTGTTATATTTAATTTCACCAAAGGGAAATTGTACAAAAGCGTAATTAAACTGCAAAAGAAACATGCTTACTAAAATTTAAGATATTATATAGCATTTTGACACAATTGCAATAACAAATAAGATAAGGCATCTTGCTGCATCTGGAATATTAATCAAAAAACACTGAGAACTTAAAACTTTTAAATTAGATTATGACTTAAAGACTGTACAATACAGTTTTTAGGAAATTAAAAGAATAATTTGGAGGTGTTTATTATTTTTTCTGATTATCACTAAGGTAAGAAGTAAGTTGAAAATAAGAGGTCATTACAAGGTGAGATGGCTGCCGGGGTAGGTGACTTAAAAGGCTCTTCAAAAGCTCAGACCTACAGCACTAGCAGCCTGTCTCTGTGAGACAGTGCCGAAAGGACACAAATATAATGAGGCACTTTTGACCATGAGTCTTACAAAATGCCTAGATAATCACTCTCTACCCCTACCAATGCCCACAAGGAAGCTTGAGCAAGGGGAGCAACCAGGAGTTATGGGCTGTGATTAACCTGAGTGATAACTTTGAGATCCTTCAGCTATGGAAGTTGGAGGGGTTTTGTATTTTGCTACTTTCATCTATGTTGGGCTGAGCAACTATGCAGAGCGAGACATCCTCTGTTTAGAGGATATATAGACAAACAAGTCTAATGTCAGCTCAGAAACATGGGCCATCAGGATCAAGAATAGCGACTAAGATCCAGACCTGAACTACTAACTGCAGTATTTGAGGAGTGATGAGCCAGCTGGGTTAAAATATCGTTAGTATATTTTACAATAACAATTTGGATATTGATTAAACCCCATAGTTTAGATTGCCTCAGGTTTGCTTCGAGCTGTTATACTGTTACCTGGCAGCCTCTTAACTGCGGATAAAGGAAAATTACTTATACTGTCAATAGCTGTTTACCTATATTAAAATAATTAGCAATTGGAGTGTACTCTATTGCTTTGCACATAGGGAGTCTCATTAACTTTCTCCTTTGGATTTATACACTTACTAACAAATAAATGGAAAGCCATCTCATCTTCCATCATGGGAATGTGTCTGTCTTCATTTTGGAAAGGCAAGTACCGGTTTAAACAAGCACAGGCTTCATGTCAGAGATTTGTCATTGTTTCTTTTCAGTGCATCATAGCATTACGCTGCCTTATTCAACACAAAGCATTATTCAACATGTTACGCTGAGTGATGCACTGCAATGACAAAGTGTTAAACTCCATTAAAAATTTAAAAGACATACGGCTATTTTCATCTGGGAAGGCTGCTGCTGATTCATCTGCAGCCCTTCCCAGCTGAGGTGAGGTAGCAGCCATATCTCTCAAGCTATTACAAATTACCAGAGAACCATCCTTCCGTTCAACTTCCAGCAACAGAAGCTGGAAAGTAAAATTGCTTCATAAAAAGACGAAGTCCAGTGTTCTTTTTTTGCTACTTAATATATTACTAGAATGAAATAGCATGACTTTCCTATTATTTGCAGATGATAGCCAGAGGTTTTAGTACACTGGGTATCATTACGATTGCAGACATTATTTTACCCTGAAAATACACGAACATGCTTACCTCCTTCTGCAGTGGGAGGCTTCCAACTAATTCTGTAGCAGTTTCTGCTCATCTGCTTGGGGCTTGGCGAAGCTAGTGTCTGCCTGCAGAGAGCAGAGCCAGGGTTACAAATGGGCATTGAAGACTGAGAATAAGAAAATGTCATCCATAGCAACAATCATCCATAGTCATGTTATCACTTTGGAAGATATAATTTCCACCAGGTTTAATTTTGAATGGCTGTAGAGACTAGGCATGGCCTGTTAATGGTGTCACATAGTGTTGCAAAAGTATCACAAGCTGGTGGGCTTCAGTAAATTGCAAAGAAACGTTGGCTTCACCTGCCCCCCACAATGTTCAATCCATTGCCTGGAACATTTTCCCTCACATGGTTGCTGCAACTTTTCTGATGGCATTGAGTCCATATTTGTGTAGAATTTAATAGCTGTGCTCTTCACTGACAAATTGAATCCATTCTTTATATGTTAATCGTAATAATCACATGAACAAAAGGACAAGAAAGAAGAGGATGATGACAGAAAGCTCAAGGAATATGGCATAGTTGCTCATGACTAGACTGACTATCTCTGAGTGACAATTACATCCTTTATTTGTTTTTAAGGAAACTGCAATTTAACTTTAGAAATGCAGACACTTATGCTTTTACGTTGGGCACAGCACATAAAACATAAACACAGACAGATCATAAGATCCGTGTAAAGTTGGGAACTGAAGGGAAAGGCCCAAAAAGTAGTGGCTTGCCCCCAAGGAAACAAGTAGCCTGAAGGGACCCAGTATCACAAGGAATTATGGATTCTCTGACACAAATAAACCCAATATCATGAATCAATATAGGAAAAAGGAGGGTAAAGAATAAGTCTGGAAGAAAAAAAGCCCATAGGAAAAATAAAGATGGAAAAGCTTTTTTTTTTTGGTTTGATTTGGACAGCTTATGAGAGACGATGAAACATATTACCAGGAATAATGTCTGAAAACTGTATAAACTAGTAAGAATGTTTTATAGGTGACACCAATTATATTGAAGAGAGACCGTTTTCTTAATCAGAAATAGAAGAAACAAAGCAAAACAGTGAATTGATGTTACAGATCTGAGCACTTCGACATTCTCAAACAGTTATAAATAGGCTGTTTAAATAGGGTAGTTTGTGGGACACGTAATTCCAGCTGACATGAGGAATTGTTGAAAAACAAGAGGAAACCTGTCTGCGTGCTGCTTGTTAGAGTAACGGTTTGTGACTGCACTCAGAAACAATTCTCCTAAAGATCCAGTCTCCTGTTACAAAGAGCACAACAACAGATTTTTGACTATGATGGGGAACATCAGAGGTGATTAGAAATAATGGTAAGCAAATACTAATCCATTGTCACAATGAATTTATGTGCAAAGGATCTAAGAATAAGTACGAAATAATGCCTAATGCAGACGAAATATGGTAAATATTTTTTCAACCCTTTTTAAAAAGCATGCAAAAATAAATAAAATACCTCAAAGCATTCTAATTTGTTTTGTAAATCTTGTCCTTTGAAATCATAGAAATCCTGTATGTTAACATTCCCTTATGGGAAGGTAAAGAACCTGTTCTGGGCTGCGCCAGTATTGAATTGAGCAAACACTCCATGACTCCACTAGCACAATCACAAGCCAAAATAATAATTAGCTTTGGCATAGTCATGGCTACATGATGTTTGATTGTCTTGATGCACAGGCCAAGTCCTGTGAGAATGCAGCGTACATCTAAATACAGCATATAAACATTCCCAGAGACACTGAGTACTTTGTACCGTTGTTTAATATATTAGCGAAGGTGTAACATCCTTCAACACCTACAACTTATATTTATAGGTGGATATCTAGTTTTTACACTCCTTTAAAGAAATGAAACACATGTCATGATGGATTTATAGACCTCATTCCTAAATTTTTTCTCTGTTTACCTGCTGCCTAGCAAGGTAGCTTGCAGGTGTTGCTGCAATATATTATATAAATTGAATGAACAGTAGAATAATGGTACTAAGAATCAAGGTCTTTTACTTTGGATTCACATCATATTTTAATTGTAGTTGTTTTCCTATGCAAATACTACTGCTGGGAAGAGAGTTACAGGAAAGCCCACAAAAAATCTGTGCTATTAATTTTAACTCTATACACTTTCCCAGCCATGAAAGTAATAAACAAATGCATTTTATTCACAAACTAATCGCTATATGTATAGTAATACATATTTAAAAAAAAAATTCTGGAAAATGCAAAACTTACACTTTTTTAGAAATATGGAAAAGAAAAGACAAAAGCTTTACCTCAAACATGAAGAAAACTGAGATTGTAAGCTAGAATTGATGCCCTGGAACTTAGCAAGCTCGTCAGTACATCCTCATTGGAATCAGCTGTGGGACCAGGTGTGCTCATCATTGAGAAGGTTATTAAAGCGGGTTGTGGGACACTAATTAAGCTATTTAGTAGAGTTGATCAAGAAGATGCCGTGAAGCAAAGCTGATGAAGGTAAGAAAATGCTGCTAAGGAGAGCTGCTAGGGGCTGGAATGTAGCATGGATGGAGAGGTCATAGCATCCTGTCCTCTGAGAGGTTATAACAGAGGCTTAAAGGACAAGCGTTATACGTGGTGGGACAAGGCTACAAGCAGAGGTATAGGTCCTTATAGCTCTGAAAAGTTACTAAGGATTGAAAACAGCTTCACTTGTTTCTTCAAAGCCTCTGTCTTGTATCTTTTCATCTCTATTACAAAGCCTGCTTCGAACTTCTGTTTTCTTCCCCTGCAGCTGTTATTTGCAGTTTGTATGGCTAAGCTGATCTTTTACCACACCACTAATTTTCAGGGAAACAAAAACCAGTAACTGACAAACAATCTCTCAATAATAATAACTTGACCTTATGAGGAGCAGAGTTTTTAAGAAAACTCAGCTGTATCATTTGGCTGAGTAGTGAGTGGGCAGAGTAACAAACGGATGTAACTTATCAGAGTTTAACTGCCACTTGATACATCCCATGAAAATTTACTGGAATTTATAACCTAAATTAGCACAGTGCTAACGTATGTTCTGATGACAAGTGAAATGCAAGCAGCAGGAAGCAGTGGACCCTGTTGTTCTGGGTCACATCCCATGGGGTACAGCAGGGTTGAACATGGGATGTGCATTTCATGACCCTTCTAGGCGTAGGAGTAAACGTCATCCTGTTGAATTTCTAGCCTGATATTAAACTAGAAAACTCCAGTCTAAAACCAGCGACTTAATATCAGAGAGCCAGGAAGATCAGACATATGGGAGGAAACCACAAAATTACGCCTTTCTGATATAAACAGTTTACAACACACTCTGAGTGGGTGGTGGAAACTAAGGAAGAGTACTGCTGAGGAAAGTATGGTTCAGAGAATCCTAATCTGCCATGCAAAGTGATTTGAAAAAAAATAACCCCAATATTACCCCCAAAGCCCTTGTTTGCAAAGGACATCAGAGTAGTGAGCAGAGAAAAACCTTTTGTCTCTAGAGCATCAGCCTCAGCTGTATCTTGATATGGTGGCATTTTCTAGGAGTAGCATGATGAAAAATGAGTTTCTCTTAGGGTGTCCAGAGAAGAGAGAATTGAGGAAAAAAAGAGGGCCCTAATAACTTCTTGGAAAATACTAAAGGAGATAAGTTGCTGCTTCTGCCTTTCTTCTTTGTGTGCAAATCCAGATTCCTGGCAGTAATCATGCATGACCATTTCCCAGTTGTGTACCACCTTCCCCTGCTCGCTGAGTAAAAGAGAGGAGTCACCTTGTGCTTCTCCTTTTAACTACATTGTCAGATGCTCTCGTGATTGTGTATAGGAAGCACTTGAAGGAGTAAAGAAGCAGAAGAGATTTTATGGGTCTTTCCTAACTATGCGCTTATTTTTTTTCCAGCTGCTGAAATTGACTTTTATTTCCCTTATCGACAGGGCTCCTTCTGACTGTGATGACAGCAGGAGAATTAGAAGCAGCTTATAAAAACACTTGGAAAGTTGCTGGCTGATTCATGTGACAACAATTGGTGTCTGAAACAGAGTTAATTAATATTCTCATTATGATAATAATCTTCAACATTTCCCTTTATTTTTCCAGCCTCTTCCCTTAGCTATCTGTCTCTGAGATAAGAAAATTATTATCGGTATATCAGCCCAGATACATTTCACGGGAAGAATGGCAAGAATTAATTCTGGTCTATCTGAGGAGAGTACAATTAGGAAATCTTCATGATGAGGCTGAATCTATAGATTATTGAATCAGATATCTTCTATTCAGACTGCTCTGAAAACCTAGTGCTTCGTTCAGTTTCCAAAACTCACTTAGAAATAATCACCACTGTAAGGGAAGAGGAGAGGGGGAAAGCTACCTGTAAATGGTCTGAGACAAAGCAATAATTTCGTAATCATAGAAGCTCATTTGCAAAGTTAAAGCTAAAATATATTTTATTGCCTGTTTGTAAATCTTATCTAAAACTTGGAATCTTTCAGAAGTTATCTTTGACCCCTCATTTGTCACACTTTCAGTGCTGCTTGGACATGTGATCAGCACAACAATAGCTCTGAGAGAATAATTATAATAGATGATACCATCTGATTTTCTTTCACTGGAAACTCATTTGGGTAGCATTATCCAAGCTTTGACACATCGATGGCTTGTCATCTATTTTGTAAAGAATTCGGGGGAGGGAAAGCAGCTTCAGATTTGATTAATGCTTTCCACAAATATAAATGAATGTTACTCTGACTTCAAATTGTCTTTGATTCTCCTGAACTCAATGAATTTTGTGTTCCCTGTCTTCAGGAGGTTGTGACTATAATGAATACAAAATATCAGAGCATCCGGGTACCCCAAATTTGGGGAGGGGGGAGAGGGAGGAACAAAAGGTCT
The DNA here is from genome assembly GCF_017976375.1 of Cuculus canorus. Taxonomy (NCBI): domain Eukaryota; kingdom Metazoa; phylum Chordata; class Aves; order Cuculiformes; family Cuculidae; genus Cuculus; species Cuculus canorus. Next base: position 21,901,032 of record NC_071409.1, read on the forward strand.
TAATTTCTGGAGCCATGTTTAATAAATAACTTTAAAATTGATGGTTAGTAGGCTTGAAAATAACCTGTAAGCAATGTGAAGATGGTCAAGTCAAAGCAGAGAAGTGTTTTCTTTTACATCGCATAGATATTCTTAAAGTATAGTCCTCTGAAATGAGGTTGACGCATTTCAGTAAGACCTGTCAGATGAAGGATTGCTGGCACGAGATACACCAGAGCTATCTGGAAATCTGCTGAATAACTTACCAAGCCTGATATGGGCTAAAAGAAAAACAAAACAAAGCCCCTACATATTTGACTGGATAGACTCCACTGAGAAATCATCAATTCATCAAAGCCTTTCTCTTCTGCAAGTGTAAGCCAACCTTGTTCACATTCCTTGCATTGTTTCATGGTTTATATGTTCTTGTTTAGTTTCAAGTTCCAGATTCAGGCAAATCCCTAAAAGCAACAAGCATCTCGCAAGGCAAGTGGGCTCTACCAGGCTCCGCTGATTCCATTAAAACTGAAATATTTTCCCGACTTTCAAGCAGCAAACCAGCAAGCGTGCACAAATTGCTGGTGCAATTATCAGCTCCAAAACAGGTAGGAAAAGAAGGAATCCACACAGCAAAAGTTATAGCACAACTCTCATGCGTTCTGTCCACGCTTTAAGTCTAGAGGCAGAATCAAAGTTTTGCTGTTACAACACTGTCTATTCTATCTTCATCTTTACAGTTAGGGTGTCCTTTCACTTAATCTATTTACCTATAAAACATTCAAGTTCATACCAGAATTTAAAACATTTCAAGGCATAATTAAGCTTTTTCTGCAATGGGCAATCTAAATACCAGTTGCTAGAATGGCATTTTTATGTAACCTAGCACAAAATTTACACCTATAATCTAAGACGCCATATAAAATTTACTTCCATCTCCAACCCAAATTCCTAGTGTGAATAAGTTACATCTCTTAAAACGAGAGATTTTTCCTTAAATAATGGGAAGTAGAGGGTTTTTTGAGTATGCTATCCCGTATGACAAAGGCTTTTCTATAATTTATAAAACTGGTCACTGCTTTGCAGTTCAAAGAAGAAAAATGTATAAATCAGACACTCGAAAGCAGTGGAAGAAAACTTTGTTGCCAAACTGACCATCTTCTAATGGCATGAGCTTTTTTTCTGTATTTTCTTTAATGAAATACTTGCACGAAATGAACTTCAAGAATTGGGGGTTTTATCTATAGAGATTAAATCTGGCACTAATTTTAGCTCTACTATATCACTGATCTTAATAAATTTATTAAAACATGAAACTGATAAAATATTATACAAATATTTAAATAGCTATTAAAATGTATTAACTGTAGGACTGGCAAGAAAAAGGGGCAGAGGGAGTGGGTGGACAAGCTTACATAGCCTATTAAGTCCAGATATGGATCTCATGCTTTATCTGTAGGTAAATGTTGCTTAAGGCAAATGTATCATCCAAAGCGAATCTCCCTAGGGGATGACCAAATGATTCTGTCCTTAAGGATCTGATTTACTAGCTGGGTTTGCTTCTGCTGCTGAGACAGCTCCTGGCTGGATTAACCACCCAGCTAGATCTTTGTAGTGTAGCAGTGGTGGGAAAACTGCCAAGATGCTCACTGGTAAGCGAATAATAAATGAGGAGTAGAGGTGCTACATGTACAATCAATCTAATTTGCAGGCAATAGAATAGAAAGAACAGAAAGAGGAAAAAAAAAGGATCTTCTGAGATTGTTCAAAATAGAATAGTGAAGTTGTCAGAAGACAAACCATCCAGAGATATTTCTGTACAATTAAGTTGTAGGGTTCTACTCTGAATGCAACTTCCATTCTTTAAATTTATTGAGGGTGTACAATAGACTAAGAAGTTATTTATATCCTTAATAAAAGGAATTCCTTTTCTCTCTTTATTCTATGGATTATTTATATGCTCTCTAATAATTCATCAAAGCAGGAAGCTATAAGTGTTGATGGGAAGTAGTCTAGTCTTTAAAAGGTTTTTTCTTGCTATATCTTTTTTTAATTAAACTTTCTCAAAGATGTTTTAAACCTAATTCTTTTGGGCCCACATCAGTGAAAACACATCACACCCTACACTTTCTCCTTTTCCTTCTTCCTACGTTAACGTCTTACCCTTGAGGGTAACTTGAATATGCTTTTATCTTACTATTCCATAGCTGAGCACTCTGACTACAACATTGAATTCTGGATCAAACTAGCTTTAAGTCAAGTACTTGGAATAGCAATTTTCCATTATTACTTTTAGGAGTTGGTAGTAGCTTTGGGCAGTAACAGGTGAATGTTGTAAGCAACATATGATGACTATTAGGAAAAATCAAAAATAATTTTGAAGAGTTTGGTTTTGTTTTGTTTTTTCTTGGTTGGCTTTACCTCAGATATTTGTATGATCAAGCTGTCCTCTGAGAATTGCTCATGATAAAACTGAATTCATCCAAAAAATCCTGGTTAGGACTAAGCTTTTATGGGACCTACATGATGTACAGCCTAGCTAAAAAATCTCACTAAACAAAGATTTAACTCAAACTGAATTTAAGCTCACAAGAACAGAATAGAATATATTTTAACTGGTAGTTCACAGTTTACCACACCAAGAGGGCAGATCCTAAGAACCCTAACTTTAAAATTAAAACAAGTGGAAACAATCTGCCTTCATTCTTCTCATCTCAGCACATGCGCTTATATAACATTGGAAAAAAGAAATTTAAGTTCAAATTCTGTAGCTGGCCAATAAATCTTACATTAGCCTGGTGGGAACCGTGACTTTGTTGAGACCTCAGTGAACTGAAAAGAAAAAGCTTTAGCATTTTCCATCATTTCCTAACCCACTTATCTTCCAGCCCTCTCTGATCGTTTCTAAGCCCTTGAGACAACATCAGGAACTTCTGTTTTAGAGAATCGCATTCATCCAATCAACAAAGAGAAATCACACGCATGCAATTATGTGATTAATCACAGCTAACCAGTCAAGAGCCCATGCAGATTTAGAGTGCTGAATATTATGATAAGCAATAAGCAAAACACATTGGAAGGAGAAAATATCACATAAGCCCAAATAATAAATTTAAAGTATTCAAGATTCTCATGAATGTTTCATGAACTGAAGGTGAGGGTAAGTTTGACAAATTATTATTTTTCCATTTCTGATAATAAGCATTTTCTTTTTTTGGTTTTATGAGATTTTTATCCCTGAAATGTAACAAAGAGTTTCTGTATTAAGAAATTTGAGGAAATTAATTCATTCATAATGCATCAGAAGGGAAAAAATTACTTCTCTTTTAGCTTGAAAAATAATTTCTGATTTCTTTTGGTAGGTAATTCTTCAAAATCACTTCCATGTCACTGTAGTTTTATGTGGAAATTAAATCTAGTTGCTACATTATTGCAAATACATGACTACGGTGTGAAAAAAAATCCTAAAAAAATCCTTTTAAAAATTAATTTTAAATATACCTAATTTCAGTGTTGTCTTCTACTCTGCTTGGAGTTCATAGAACAATGCTAAGATCCCTCTCTGTAGCTACTTATCGTGTCTTGTTAAATTAAGTACTATGCTGCCCTTTTTGACTTTATTTTACTAATATTAAAATTCTGGCAGAACTGATGTCTGTTGAAAATAGATTTGCTTAGAAATTGACAGCATGTTAATGATGTAACAATCCTTATATATAAATTAGTTTTCAGAAATTCCTCTTTCCTGAGCTTAATGTGAGTGAGAATACTCCTGACCTCTTGAGTGATGGATAGGGTTCTCAATTGTCCTGTCACCCAAGGTTGCACCATAAATCTTTTCTCCTTTACATTACTTCTTTCTCCTTTTGGGATCAGGAGGCTTTTCCTGATATCCTTGTTCCATGCTGTTCTCCCCAAGCCAGGGCTCTTCCTGGTGAATATAGAAGAGTTCTCATTGCACTTCCAGGTTAAAGTGTAGCCAAGTCCAGAGCAACAGACATAGTTCTTGCTACATACATGCAAATTAAATGTATTCTTGCCCCTATCTTCCTCTGTGAACTCTACCAGCTGCAAGCTTTTCTTGTTAAATCCCAAGGTGTATTTTTTTTCCTATTGTTTTTATCATGGACATAACCTTCTCTTCATTCCATTCCCTTCTCCCCCATCAAAAAAAAAGGGAATATTGGCTCCACCTGGTTATTCCTAATTTGAGAGGAAATTAAACAAAATTGGCCTATCCTTCCAACAAAGAATTTACACTCTCACCAAAAAGATTACAGAGTAATGATTTGTGTAACGAGAAATACCTTCTACGGTGCTGCTTATGAATGTCTTAAAACAAAAGCTATACACTTGAGGGCAATGAATAGTTGTTTTCATCTCAATTTTATTTTATGCTGTTCTTTGATCTAACATGAAAATCATTACAATTTATGAGATAAGGCAGCAGACAAGACCTCGGGGAGTTCTTCGTTATATAACACTACATCCAATTCATTATTTTTCAACTCTCTTCCTCAAATAGCTTCCTGAAAGATCAAGTTAGTCAAAGCTACTGTGGGTTTTTAGCTTTGCTAAAATCTACCATATTACATGCTCAGTGAATTTCCACGGCTTTTGTTCGAACCACTAACAGCACCTGTCATTTGCCTTTTTATGTGTTGAAAGCTGCTGGTGGCAGCATAATCAAAGATGCTGAGTAAAAATATATATTCCAGAGCAGTGGCCCATAAAAGAAGGCTACTTATATTTTAGCATAGGCTGCATGTGTCATAACCTGTAGTTCTGTGGGGTTTTCTCTTGTATGTATCGACACTTTATTGCACAATTGAGTCTCTGAATGAGTTAGTAAAAGGGTTGTTAAGATCGTACATGGAACTAAAATTTTATCTTGTTTGGGGTTTTTTTTATAGAAAGGAAGGTAAATATTTGCTTCATCAATTGAATATTATAACCAAAACAAGAATCATCCATCTCTTTCACAATGTTAGCAAAATGCTAATGTTCAAGGTTTTATTACTTAGATCAAAGTTCTCAATAGTTATAGAAGTGCCAAGATTAAAAGCCCGGTGTTTCCTCTACAGAAGAAAACCACAGATGGTATCTACTTGCATTTTAATCTAGAAAAACAACTCTTGCCCCTTTTCTAGTCTGTACCCCACAAAGCATTTTTTTTTAACTTTTCAAAGGAAAAACATGATATTCTATTCCTAAACTTCTACTTTACTATATAGTTTGCCTTTGTATAAAGAAACAGTCACAGAATAGTGACTAGTAGTTTATTGAGTGCTCACAGCACATGCCCCCAAAAGATGGAGCGTGCATGGTGGTTCTGTCCAGTCCTTCTTTCTGAGCAGCTTGTGCAGAACCACAAAGCAGAGGCTATTAGTGCTCCGTGCCCAGCCTAAGAGGGGGAATGGTTCATTCCTTTGGAGGGAAGAGAATATTATTATCTTCAATATTTCCTAAAGATTTGCACTCTCAGTTGGTCTACAAATACCATGTTTTGTGGTAGATAATGCAGCTGAGTAGGGTTTGCAGACTAGTACAGAGTAAGCCTCGTTGATGTCTAAGGGGAGCACCTTGTGCATCTAGGAGGAAGCACTGGAGGAAGACCAGGAAATTTTAGTAAAGTACGGAGTTGGGCCTTACCTACTAGTTACTTTTTTAAAGAAATTCATGCCTTTAGAGGAGTAATATACAGTGAATCAATGAAAATGCTGAATCCAATGACTTGTTCTATTCTGAGCCCAAAAAGCATGTTACTTTCTGTACTAAGTCATCTGTCATGTGACTTGTATCATGGACTACTTTAGACTTCTTTTAGGCAAAAGTAATAAAATTTTAAGAATTGAATCTTTGATAATATAACATCTTTGTGTGCTGCAGCAAAACCACGTAGTTTTCTACACATCTTCTGTGAACAGCAGCCTCTATTAATTAAATATCACGTACTCTGAGGCTGTGAATGTTTTGGGTTTTTTTCCCCTCCACTCTCAGTTGTTTCCGAATTTTTAGGTAGGAATATGCTTTGTGTTTTTATAACCAAAGTAGATTTTAGGACCAGATTTTGCTAGCAGATTTATTCCTTCCATGCAAAGGATTATTTCTATTCTTATGGCTGGCCAGATGTAATTATGCGATGAACATTCTAAACCTCTGCAGAATTCAGAGGCACTAGTTCCCTCTCCTGTGGCTTTCATTACTCAACCAATGAAATTCTATGATAGGGATGTAATTTTGTTGTGCTCTTCTTCAAGAACTGTAATATATTATGGGGTTGGTTTTTTTTAATTGCGTATTATAGGCTTTTTTAAATTCAGGGGCATTAGAAGGTGTGAATGGAGGACAGCCCTGATCCTCAGGACATTAAAAGAAGCAGTTTCCACCTCCCAGTAGCAGTAACATCACGTATTTTGAGTTGTTAAACTACTATGTGTTCAAACCCAGTCTAGATTTCCACCCATGGATGTACTGTATGTTTTATTTATGGGCTTATTTGCCTGGTTGTTTCAGGGATGGGGTGGAGGAGGAGAAGAAAACCCCCCCCAAAATCAAAAAACTATTATCAGTAGAATAGAGGGAGTTCCTACACTCTGCCATTTGGGAAACTTAATACTCCAGGGATGCAGAGTATAATCTTAATGAGATATAAAGCAATATTTTCCAGTCTTTTCCAACATGTTTTTATCTGTAGAGGAACAAGTAACTCTTCACGGGAAGCTAATAATTTGCATTATTTCTCTCCTATAGGTTCTGAGATGCTTAAAAATTCCTTTTAAAGCCTGTCCCATCAAAGTCTAGCCTACTGGGGTGGGGATGCCTCTGTACATCTCAATGACATTCTTGGAGATGTTAACTTTTGCTGCTTTATGCAGCAGTTAGATTTTGTGAATCTTTTGCAACATTCATAAGGGACCTCAGACTATTTCTAGGAAAAAAAAAAAAGGAAAAGTGGGTTAGACTTGAAAGTTGTACGATATTCACAAAGACTCTGAAAGATGCAAGCACCTGCATATTTCTAAACTGGCAGAAGCTATAAGATTTTATCCCATTTAATAGAACTTGCTCAAAAATAACTCGGCTAACACTTTATCTGAGTAGAACTATAAACAATTTAAAAAAAATAATCATCAGCCTTATGAAAAATAAAGCCATTAATATACTTTATTCATAATCTCCTTAGACCTTTACTTTTTCTTGGTTAATATTAGTTTTTAATGATTATATTTTCTGTAAAAAGACACACATAGAAATCTCCTCAATAGGATAAGCTATGCTTATAAGGACAATTTTCAGGTGGTTGTTGTTGAGTTTCCTTTCTTTTCCCTAGGATATAAAGAAACAGGGAAAAAGGAAAAAAACTTAATTTTCTAAAATTCAGAAACATAATTCTGCTCAAGTTGTTCTGAGCCTCACTGTTCTAATTTCGAGGCAAATACTTTCAGAGATAAACAGTGGGATCACAGCATTGGTTAGGATCATCAGAAGAGCTTAAAGTTAGCTTAATTCCTTTTTTTTTTTGCATAATGATAGGTTTATCACTGTTGATGATGAGAAAAATTATCACAAAATGGCTGAGAACTTGAAAAAATGCAACTCATCACATATGAATTAATGAATATATTGTTTTCTATGCCAAATTTAAGAAATTTACCTCATCACGATAGAAATATTTAATTTGAAAATGAAATCATGTGGTATGTTTTTAATGCCACTAGTTTAGCAGTTACAATCAAGATGAAGCTGGGGTGGAAGCCAAAGAGAAAGAAATGCAAAGTGAGCATTTAAAGTAAAATAATTATTATCTCTACATTTGTTTAGGTTTCTTGTAATTTTGGAGGCAGGTGAAGTTACTTTGAAATTATTCTGATAACTCTATTTGAAAAGTGTCAGTGCCATTAAACATCCCTGTTTATAAGTCTGGAATACTGTTGAAATGGAGGTCCTCATTCAAATATGCAATGAGAGCATACTAGATTTGGGGTTTTTTTACCTTCCTTTAAAAGAGATCATGGCTCTCATACGTCCTCTGCTGAGATGCATGTGTTTTCCTATATCTACTTCTGAGAAGTGAGAAGAAACACAGATTTGCCCTGAGATATTTCTTGCATCTTCAGAACAGTGAATAATGGATGAAAGATCTACTCTCAACTCTCAATGGGAGTACAATTGTTTGAAACTTAGGTTTTAAACACTGATCATATAAAGAAAGCAGAGAATCAAATTAATACATGCTACGAGTCCCCCTGTAAAGGGCAGGATAGCCTGCAGGAAACAGGATGCTAGCCAGACCCAGATTTCTTGTCCTGAAGGGCAGCCCTGCCCTGGTGCAAGGCATGAGATGGATGTGAAGGTCCAGATTCTGACTGGTGTTGTGCTGCAAGGGCATCTTTTCTGTGAGGAGGAATTCTCTGATCATCCTTTGCAATTTGGTTGTAAACATTTCATTGAATGACTAAGCATTCCCTTGGATTACAGGCTCCTCATTTAATCAAGTAACGGTCAGGTCAAAATGAACCCTTGAATAGGTCTAAGGACCTTATGATTGTCTTCTTGCCGCTGTCTGCTTTAAAAATAGCAGTACTCTATCCTGGATTAATCTTATCCTTCTTTTGTTCTGTTGCACTTCTGAAGATAAATCAATCCTACTGAAGTGTGCGTGGTTTATTTACAAGGGGTTATAAACTGAGAGGGAGAAAGCAAAACTTCTTTCACGCAACTAGCAGTACAAGGACCACGGCTCCAGGAAAGTGGCACTCGGATTGCTGGGAGGGGCTGAGAGTCCATGCTAGTAGTTTCTTTTCAATCAGAATGGAAAGGGCAAGTTATATCTCTCTTGCAATGAAAGACTACATCTGTTTCCATTGCTGCTTCTATCTATTGATCAACAATAGCAGGTGGCTACACCAAGCTGAAAGTACTCTTCTTGACAGAATAATCCTTTCCTGTACCAGCCATCAGGAAGATCATTTAAAATGCATCGCATTCCACCATATGCTCCCTTAGAGAGGGGGAAAAACTACCTTTAAAACATAATGCTTAAAAAAAAATAACATCTTCATTCCTTAATTTGGCAGTTTTTAAAACCTGGCATTTGTGAGAATCTGACGCAACAGTTGTCAGAGCATCTATATCAGTAGAAGAACGGAAAACAAACGCCCTGGCAGTGGTGTGCACATCTGTGAGCGCCCACTCCCTCCTGCTTCTTCCTACCATGCAGTGCTTTTTTCAGTCTAAACTCTTTGTGTGATTAGAGGGGGTGATGTGAGATTAAAAATGTCTTATAAAAAAAGAAAAGACCTTTAAATGCAGTTAATGCTTCTGCAAAATAATTCTTCACAAGCTGGGCAGTTGCTTTAAAAAAAAAAAAATGCATCCTGCCATCTGGAAATAATGTACAATATTGTGGCTCGTAGACGTGGGTAGAACAGCTAATACCACTTAAAGCCTCTCTTCTGTGCTGTTTGTCAGCCTTTCCTTGTTTGCAACTGGGATAGCACGTAGAACTTGCAGGTCATTATTTATTGCGGACAGGCTGCCATGAAACATGATGTATGTTCTAGGCAATAGGGAAGGGAGATTGTTGCCTATTAGGGTACGTATATATTTTTTTTTCAATAGTAGGTTTTAGGAGGCTGGGATCCACTTGCTGAGAGCAGGAATAAGTTTAGAAAAACATCAGTAGGTGCAGAAGATAACTTGAAACAGAGCTGAATACTCCTTATGAGGATTCCTTGTGAGATAGTACTTCCAGCAAGGTCAGACTCAAGACGCAGAGTAAAATTATTTCATCCCTTCTGTCCTGGATAATGATGTGGGTTTACTTTTCAGCTAATGCCATCTCACTGTAGTGCTGTACATGAATGACAAAAAAAAAATATGAAATATTTAAAAAATAATTGTTTCTGTATGAGAAATTAATAAACTTTGATCTTTTTATGGTATAACTGCAAGGAGGCTAAAGAAGCCCCTGGGGCGGTCCAGTCAGCCCCAGTCTGCACTTATCTGTGATAGAAACCAGAGCAAGGATGAGGAATAGCATGACTCTTGTTTACTAGTGAAGCTAGGAACAAAAATTCACTGGCAGGAATTTCCAGTTTCCTGTTCGGTTGATCATTATTTGGCCTTTGTTAGTTTTATGCTCTAAAAATTATTCCTGTCCCTTCTCCGCTTTCCCTTTTTTCAGCTCTACTTCATGTGAGACTTCTGCTAATCTTGTTAATAATCCTATCTTTTAAAAGGTATCAATGAGGAGCTTTTTAAATGCTGGTAAAAGCTGACTGAATTAGGGTTGTGGCTGGCTTGTTTCCTCTGCTGGGTTTGGCCCATGCTTTCTGTCAGCCTTCTGCTACGCTTTTATTTTAAAAATCAACATTTAAAAGAAATGAGCTGCGGGGTTGGGGGGAGCTGCCTGTTGTAATCGTGTGGGAAACCAGCAACTGCATTCCAGACCTCATCTGGAATAGTGTGTCCAGTTCTGGAATCCTCAACGCAAGAAGGATATGGAGCTGTTGAGATGGGTCCAGAGGAGGCTACAAAGATAATCAGAGGGCTGGAGCACCTTCCCTATGAGGACAGGCTGAGAGAGTTGGGGTTGTTCAGCCTGGAGAGGAGAAGGCTCCAAGGAGACTTTATAGTGACCTTCCAGCACCAGAAGGGGCTACAAGAAAGCTGGAGAGCGGCTGTTTACAAAGCCTTGTGGTGATAGGATGAGGGGGAATGGGTATAAACTGGAAAGGAGCAGATTTAGACTGGACATTAGGAAGAATTTCTTCACGATGGGGGTGGTGAGGCCCTGGCCCAGGTTGCCCAGGGAAGCTGTGGCTGCCCCATCCCTGGAGGGGTTCCAGGCCAGGTTGGATGGGCCTTGGGCAGCCTGAGCCAGTGGGAGGTGTCCCTGCCCATGGCAGGGGGTGGAACTGGGTGATCTTTAAGGTCCCTTCCGACCCAAACTATTCTATGATTCCAGGGGCCAAGCAGCAAGGGACAGGATTGCAGCCAGGCCAAAGGGATCTGCAAATGGCACCAGGTGATTGCTCAAGCAGGAGCCCAGTTTTGCTTCGACCACTTCCACATTGCTAAGGGGGCTGTTTACAGCCTGGACCCCACAGGGGAAGTTTAATCCCTCTCAGGCTCACTTTTGAGTTTTCTTTCTACATTAAATGAGTGTCCGGAGAAGAACAATAAATTTTGTGAACATAACACTTGCATGTTAATCTTTTATCATTCTTATAAATTGTGGTCAGTTTGCTTCAGAGGGTCTCAGCTGCTGAATGAAAAGGTTTAATCCAGCTTCACAACCTATCCGTTTGCACAGTTGGTTCACCTGGGCTTCTAAGATTTCATTACTATGTTGCAGATCTTTAAAAGGGAGGATAAATTAAAAGAAATACAATTGAAATAAGATTAGGTTGCTTATGGCTGCACAAGCAGTTTATATGTATTCCAATGCTAATTACAGTGTTTCTTTTAATGTCATTTATTTGCATATCTTTTGGTGTATTATACAGCTTGCAATTCTTAGCAGGCATTTGGAAACTATTATACGTTATTACTTCTTTTAAATCTTAGCACTTAAATCAGGTCACCCGGCTGTTTAGCATCTGATAACGAGATTAGAAGGATTGATTGTACAGTCTGTAAGACTGCAAATACCTATTAATCTAGGAGACTTTGGAAATTAATCAAAATTATATTTTTCTTGAGAATGATATAAACATTTGAAAATACATTCATAATTTGCAATGGGTATTTTAGGCTCTAAGGTACATTATTCTTTTAGAATACTAATCTTTTAGTTCTTACTGTAATTATTATAACTTCGCAGAGTAGATTGTTAATGCTCCAAGTTTCAGCTATTTAATATGTTGGAACTGTCCACATATTCATTAATTCCATCAATCAAACTTAACTCTTCTCCACCTCTAAGAAGTAATTATAATTATTTTTATGACCATATATATGCTAATGAAAGAACTATTTCATGGTATTTTAATTAATTCTCAAACTGCTTATGGACTCAGCACTGACATCTCAATGACTAGTGCACCAAAAAAAATCAAATTATAAGGTTGTGGCTAATTGGAATAAAGCAAGAAATATTGACAACTACAATCAGAGCCATCTTATTTTGGTAATTCATTTAGCTTCAAATTCTCCTTTGTGTAATTATAGACTTGAATGTTTTGTTTTCAAACTAGCATAAATCCACATTTTTTGAGAACTTTGACACACGGTTACTTTAGAATCTTTATTTTTCTACATTCTTTCTCTCTTTGTTCTTTGCTTTGTTTCTTAAGTTTGTTGGTACACTCTGGCTCCAATGCCCTGCCCTCACTGTACAAAAAAAACCGAGGAAGCTCTGAAAATCGCAAAATGCTTTTATGCGAACAGAAACTGTACATTCAGCATTACAATGATTTTCAAAGGTGTCTTTAAGCTGTTTCAGTTCCCAGAGCAGAAACTGCTGAAGCAATTTAGGATCACGCCAGAAGTCAATAAAATATGTTTCAAAATCAATTGTATATTTTGGAAAACAAAATTAATAGGAAGAATGGTTCCAAATTTTTTATTCAGCTTTAAAATTGTCTTGCTTCATTCCTGAAACTCTCAGCCATAAACATACATTAAAACAAATGTTTTTCTGATATTTTAGAACCAGAACTGACCATCTGGTAATAAGGGAGTCTCCTTGATGGTATTGCATGGATTTTATTTATTAAGGAATTGGGATTTGGAGAGCTGCAGAAAGGTGTCAGGGAAAGACACATCATGATACTTGTAAATCTGCACACAGATAGAAATGCCTAAACAGAAAATAGCGAATAGGCTGCACCTTCTATCACTCTTTAGCTGACCTCTCAAGTGGACTGACTCTGAACCATCCTAGGAAGTCTTAAGACCTCCGTGTTTCTCCCTTTGGTCACACTACTTGATGATAATGGACCTAGTGACTTCAACCAGCCCTTAGACTCAGATATTTCTTATGATCTCTTTCCTGTCCCACCTAGGCTTGACCTCCCATTTGCTGTTCTGAATTCCTTCAGTTTCCCTCTGACACATCAGCGTCTAAAGCAGCAGAGAAATTTCTGCTTAAGTACAGGGATTTGACAAATATTTGCTTTATAATGGCAAACAAGGTTGAACATTAAAGATATGAAATATGTGCCAGTATTGGCATAAGCAGTTTTAAAGTGAAGAATCTTGCAGAACTAACAATGTCATTTCTCCTCCTACTCATCGTTAGCAATTCCTTTGTCAGCATATGTTGTGTTGCTTGGTCCTTTCCTGTCAAAATGGCATTAAGGGCATTGAGTTCAGCCATTTCTGGAGCACTGGAGTTCTTATGCATAAAAAACCCTAAAAACTATTGCAAATTCTTATGGTTTGGAAGGAGCTAGGAGAATTTAAAAAACATCTGCAGGGCTTTGCAGAAGCTTATTCCCACAGGGGAGTTAGCAGGGGTCAGATTCTGGCCTTGCACTGGTAGCTGGTGACATGTGTGGTAGACCCTGTTGAGGATGTGGACTTGTGACTGTGCTGGGATCGGGTCCCAAATGTGCAAGTCCTGTGCCTTCCTGCACCATTCTTAGCATATTCAAGCAGCTCTCTCATCACCTCTTTCAGCACTGGTGACCCCTTCTGCAATTGCTTTGACAGAGATAAAGCCTTGTTGTTCCAGCTGTCTCAGAGCTGGTAGCTGCCAGGTGAACGCTTTGTGTGGGACTACCTTTCATCGCACAGCGTGTGTTTAAGCCGAAGACAAATTTCCAGTGCTTTAATCCAGAGCTGTGTCAAAACTGCTCAGCACTGAGAGCCCCCGCATCAGACACGTGGGTCAGACAAGTACTGGATAAATATGAGAAGGGGAAGCTGGTGGAAAATAAGCGTCCCAAAAAATCTGTTTTGCTAAGTCTGCTGCAGAGATAAAGGATCTATGACTGTAGCACCTCCTCTTAAAACCTCTACCTTGTCTACTTCCACAGCCTACCTGCCCTCTCCAGGGCAGTGCCACTGGGATTCTTGCAATGCATACCACGCATCAGGACACTGGAAATATTGAGATGGGTTAAGAAGTGGCTGGTCATATACAAGAGCTGTGCACAAACAGCCTAGCCACCAGCCTGTGCTCCTCTTTTAATCCTGATCTAAAACATCTTATATTTGAAATGCATTCACTTCTGGAAAATCTATAGTGTTAAATACGTAAATGAATGTTTTAATGGAAGGTAACAAATCACTTCTCATATACTATATGAAGTTTTGTTTCCTGAAAACTGAATTGCATATAGATGTCATTGAGACTTTGAAAAAAGGTGGTGACCTAGATGATATTTAATAGCTTGGAATGGAAGATAAGTTTACACCTTGGAGAATTATGTAAATTTCTATCTAAATTTCATACTGCTGTGTGGTATACAAGGCAATATATGTAAAACCACTTTGAAAACCTATTACAAAATACAAAGGTTAAGCAGGTACAATAAATAATATTATTTTGATAATAGAATAGGTTGTGCCAAAACCGCAAGGATATGTGAGTGGTATTATAATTAAATTTCTGAGAATAGCAATGCAGGTGGCAAATGCTGTCATTGGACTCAGCATGTTACAGAAAGCTGCTAAGATTCATAAACACATATGACTGTTTATAATTAAAAATATCTGCCTATCTGAAACTAATTGCGTGTTCAAAACTATGGACTGTAAGCGTGTAAATTGGTATTTTTCTGTCACGCTTTGATTTCTCAGGCTGTTAAAAGGTAAAACTGGTGTCACTCTAGAAGGTATCTCAGAATTTAATTTCCTTTGAACCAGCCCTCTCTATACTGTGTTATATTGGCGATGAGGTTTTAAATGAGTTCAGAATTCTGTGTTCCAGTGAAAGCACTTATAGGTACACAAATCTGTACATCCCTTCACCCTTCTCCATGTTCCCTACATCACGATATTACAACAGCAATCCCATGCGAGAGATTAAGTCAAATTAGTAATGGTTTTCAGAGCTAAATTTTAGGATGTAATGCAGTTACTCTAGATTTCATTCCTGTGAGCTGATACTGCTATCCCAATGCATGAAGCAAAATTTATGTTTGAACTTGTGCTAGACTTCATTACTAAAATGCTTTTTCTTTCCACTTGAGCCTGACAAAGCAGAGGAGGAATAAAGACCAGGTAGTTTTTGAAGGGCCTGGCAATTTTTATTGTCCTTAGGTGGAACCCTGGTATAAATGAAAATACCGTAATATATGTCTCTTAGCTGCAGCCTTTATGCAGAATTTGTTGTGAAGAAAACCCTGGGAGGATACACTAACGAAGTAACACTTGTTGCTACTAAATTTAAGGAAAAAAACAACAATTGCTGGATTGCATCAGTGAATTAGACAGAGTACTCAATAAAAAAGTAAAGATATATGGCATGTACATTGTTTTAATGTATATTAAAATATAAAATATACATGATTATCAGTTTTTAACACAAATAGAAACGGATTTTCCTTTTTTCAATCTTGCCGAAAGGTCAGTTGGGAACAGGTTTCCATTTGCACCAGGCACTGTACAAATGGATAATCTTTCCATTGAAGAATTTGCAGCATAAATAGACAAGATAATATCTGATGTTTTCCAGATCGCAAGTGGCAGAAGATATTACTGCCACGGTTTGAACGACTGCAGTTTGTCAGATTCTTTGGGTGAAGTGAGCAACGTCTTAACTAGACAGAAAAAAAAGGTAAGAGAGGACACAAAAAATGTGACAGGGTGAAAAAGCAGGGAGGGAAGGTGTTAGATAAGGTGAAGATGTACTTTCTTACTTCTGGTAGAATGGCTTTGAGAATAAGTGTAAACAGAAATAGGGAGCTGAGACAGATATCCATGTAATCTGTTACCATCACAGTAATGTGAATCTGGGTTGGTAGCAGTAGCCATAGCTGCCTCTAGGAAGAGGACCTATATTTTACTGAAATTTAATGAAAATAGGAGAGAAACAAAGAGTAGCATTGGAAAATTACCATTTTCCTTTCTTTCATATTTGAATCTACCCACATCAACACATTTTAGTATTACATCCTTGTCTCACAGGTGAATTTTACCTCCTTGACACACACAATTTGAGATTTTTCTTTGTTTGTTTGTTCTAAAGCGTTTCAGCTTTAGACTAAATGTTAATTTGAGTTCAAAATTCTGTAAACTGCTGTTGTTTTAGCTTTCCTGGTGGTCTGAAATACTTTGGTTTCATAGTCTTCAAGGTTGTTCACAATGCAAAGTAATTTATTTGGGCTCAAGTTGGAATTTATTGGCATACTTTGTCTATACCAGATGAGATTTTTATGTTAGCTGAGATTTATGTGTGTTCGTATTTTGGGGTTTGTTTCTGACTTGTGTCAGATATGCATGAAATGTCAGGACAGCAGAATTCTAATTGGCTCACAGAACCAAAGAATTAAGTTATAACAATCATCATTCTTTTGATCAGTGAAGGAGTAGGAAAAAAAATAAGAAAGAATAGACTTGTGATGTTTGTACTGATGTAAATATCAAAGCAAAACTAAGGCAAGAAGTCACCTAAATCACAAACTGTGTTTCTAGATTTTGGGAAAAAGTCCTGGAATCTAAGAGCACTGTAACTCACTCTTAGGTGAGTTGTGTTCAGGTGCTTAACTTATTATCCGGAACATAACATTTCTTACCAGCAAACCCGTGATTTTCTTCTAGTTAAGGGAGTTTTTGCAATTGTTTTCTATGGGGTTGGTGTTTCATCTTTTTACCTCAGAATTATTCATAGTTTGCATAATGTCTGACAGCACCTTTACTTTCTTCGGGATATAGAGAAAGAGGGTTAGTGATTATGGAAGACAAATATAGGCAGTAGCGATAAGTGAAAATGATTGATAAATGGGGTAGGTAGGGAACAGGAACAAATTTGAGACACACAAAGGCAGTAACAAATGTTTAAATTTAGAGTTCTGTCCTCAAAAAGTCCCTGCCTGTCAAATATACAGAAATAAATTATTAAAATCTTGGCATTTGATATTTTACAACGACAGCCATGACATTCGTGAGATGTATGCTGCTCAGTCATTGCCCACGGCAGGTTTATACATTGTGTACGGCTTCTCCATGAAAGAGGCAGCACATTTGAATACGTTTTAGAGACTACAGAATATGCCGATGGTCTGGCCTGTTTTCTAAGACAATCTGAAATCTTGGCTGGCTACATCATGTAGCTCAGAGGTACCTTTTTGTAACACAAATGGTTCAAATCCCAGTTGCAACACTCGGGTATATTTGGACAAAATAGTTTTAGGTAGTTGAATATTTTTCTAAGAAGGACGCTCTCAAATTGGATCTCCCGCTCTTGACATGAGTGGTAAAAGACCTGTTCATTTCAGTGGAGCTGAATTTCACCCACAGGATCCGGGTACCTTATCGTTCCCTCCTCTGAACTTTTAGAAAATGCATAATATATTGTCTTTTTTTTTTTTTTTTTGGCTCCTTTGAAGAGTTTCTTTTGATAACCACTATAAAAGCAATATGAAGACAAGTTGGCAACTGATGGGCTTACACCCCAACTCATCATGCTAATCACATTCATTCATTGTTTCCTGTATTTCTTTGTCTGTCTACACCTGCAAAAAGTCTATTTTTTGGGTAGACTGAAACCTTTGTTTACTCTGTACAGAACTCAGCACAACTGAGTCCTTTCCCTAGAGAAAAGGTTCTAGATGCTGCAATAGTTAAAAAAGAGAAAAGCATGGTGAGTTTTTACAGATAGAAGTAAGGAATACTTTAGTAAAAAAAAAATAGCCTTTAACAAGATTAACATTCATATATACATATGTGATTTTTCATTAAGACCTTTGAATTTGGAAATAACTAATGAACTAAAATAGCATAATCCTTTGTTACAGGGATCCTTTTATTCTCATTATATTATAGAAGAAAATAACTAAAAGGTCAGAAAAATTTCAAATGTCCTAAGATGATATTAGATGGATCCTGTATTTGTTTTTTGAGTTACAATATTTAAATGTCAAGTGTACCCAGGAGAAATAAATTATTCATTATCATTACAAAAAGTAATTTTAAAAAATCATTTATTGGTGACCAAGCAGCATATTCTGTGAGAATGTTTCTTCTTTTGTACAATAGCTGTGTATTTTGAGATAATGTTCTAATTAACCTGATTGCAGCTACTGTATTGAACTGCAGGTTGAGATCCAAAGTGTCATGGCAACTAGCAGAAAAGCTCTGCAAGCCTCTACTTTCTCAATATAGTCTAAAAAATAGCTCTCTATTATGAGAAATAAGGAGGTAAATCTTCTTAACAAGATAAAGCTTGAACTAAGAAAGAATTTTCCCCTTTGCACTTGACGGTAATGCATAAATTAAGCATTTCTGTTTCAATTTAATTAGCATAAGCCATCATAATAATGTACCCCTTAAGTGTTTGCTTTTCCCATCTAGAGTAAACCTCCTGTGCTTGGGAGATTTACAGTAAATCATTGAATATTAATTTCTTGGATTTTATTGAAGAACATTTTACACAGCTTAGGAGAGAGAGAACAATCTTCCCCCCCCTCCCCTTAATAGGAAAGATCTTATTTAATGCTATGATATTAACTAAAACAAACTCCATGAAATGCTCCTCCATCTTTATGATCTTGCTAAACTCCAGAGACTGCTGGAAGTGGGAATTTCAGAAAATAGGAAGTGTATATTTTAAGTCTGTCTGACTCAAATGTCTCATAGTATTATATTTCTCTGTTCACTGCAACTTATGTAATATTTCATTAACAGTTGTAATGCTAATTAGAAAATTGCTTCTCAGTTTTATTCATAGAAATATACTATTCCATATCAGCTGAGTAATGATTGCAAAACTGCTATAAATTCAGAAGAGGGCTTTGTATGAATAAAAGTCACAGGAGGAGTCTAATAAACTATATAAGTGTAAAGCATAATGGATTGGAGTTCATTTACACCATGATGTTCTTGTAATATCATCAAACAAAGCAAAGATTTTTACTGTATGTGCTATTTACAGTAGACTGGCAATCGTGTCAAATATACACAGCTTTTTCTTTACTTCTCTACATCTTTTTCTTTTTGTTTTGTTTTCCTTAGAAGTAAAGTTCATGTATATTGGGTTTCATTTCAACTGAGCACTTATGTCTCTGCTTTCTGGAGATCTTTAAATAATATTCCATCAAATCATAATTTCATGAGCTTTTTATACTCTGTCATTAACTAGTTTTGGAAACAAATATTTGAGTTCTATTTAGTTCTCATATGCTTGCCTCTGGGAAACGGAGCAGCTGGGAACAGCCTGCTCTTAGGATTGTTTGTGTTGTCTGGGAATGGTTTCCTCCTGCTCTGCACCGCAGCTCTGATGGGGTGTGGGGCTTGAACTTAACTAATTGCTTGAATTTTCTCTTTCTGAACATCATTTTCCCAAGTATCTTACTTCCCAATGTATATAACATTCTTCTTTTCACAGAGAAAATCTTCATAAAAATATGTCCTTAACCAATGAGTTTGTGCTGAGAAGCTGGAAAACAGACATGAAAAAGAAAGGTCAAAATCTAGAATATCTTCTGCCCTTCCCTAAATTGTCGCCCAAGTAGCAATTAAGGAAGAAAAAGGAAAATAGTCTATGATGAACGCTGATATGGGCTTTCTAGGAAACGCAAGATAGGAGAAACCGTAAGTGATTGTCCCTTGAATTCTGGAAATATCAATAGGTTTATAAGCAGGAGGAAGTAAGGCCTGTTATTGTGGCAGATTTTGATAAATTAAGGGCCAACTATTTATCTAGGTGTGCCAATAATTATTCACAATACACATATTTGCAAGACTCTGTAATGGCATTTCATATCCAACCATCTGAAATGCAGAAACAAGTACTTGCATAAATGAATCGAAGTAATGAGTTTCCAACTCCGCAATCAGAATTTTGTGGTGATAAACATTTATACTGGCAAATTAAAGCTGGTCAGGAAGTATATCCAACTAACATAAGAATATAGAAGTGGTAACCAATGCAACACAGCTTGGTTGACTGCACTTAATTTCCTTTGTGGGATTTCAGGCAGTTAAAGCAAATCCAGCACTGAAAAGTCACTGCTGCTCTCTGACTGCCTGAAAGCTGGTATACTAGTTCCAGCTTTTATGATTTCTGGTACAAATCTCTATGAATCCACCATGAATGAAATAAATTGCAGTCTCTGAAGTTCTTTTATTTTGCTTTAAATTAAACCAGCACATATTTCTAAACGTTTTTTTTTGCTTTTATACCTGAGCATAAATGTTTTCTCTAAACAGTTTTAGGTACTTAAATGAATATGTAATTTTATTCTTTCTAAACCCCTTTCTGTAAGGAAAAGAACATAAGAGGTCTACAGAGATCAGGGACTCAATTTAAAAGCAATCAAATACTCGATTTTCCATGAATGTTTAGGCCACTCACTTGCTAGAAGTCACACCTGTCTGACAATATTCCAGGCTAATTTTCCTTCAGTCAAGGACCATCATTTTCTCCTTTCTGCACTCCTGCATAGGATTTATAATCTAGAAATACGTCTGCTGCTGCAGCTCTAAACCTGGGCAGAAACAAAATCTCAGCTTCAAAAGCAGCAGGATAACTGATCACACCACTGAACTTCTTATTTTCCATCACTTTGCAGCTCTCAGAAGTAGATGGGAATTCAGGGAGAGGGATTCACAGAAACAGCATTTTCTATCTAGCAGAAGGCTGTAGAGTTTTGAAACTAAGTCATATTGCAAAGCTGATTTTGCAATTTGTCAAATACAATGTCCTTAAGCTATATTCAGCTTGTTCTACTTTACAGCTGGAAGTTTTCCTCCTTTTAGTCTTAAGACATAGTTTTAAGTAACAACATATTGTGCGATGCAACTGAGTGAATTTTGAAATTTATTTATTTTTTAATGCAATCAAACACTTTTTTATTATTTTATTTTTTTTAAATCCACAACTTCTTTGCCAATGGGGATTATTAGATCTTCAGTTTCTGTGGTGTTCCTACATGTCTTAAAGTATTGCATTGTCTCCAGCTGCTGGGAGCTCTTTTCTTCCTAACAAATGTCAAGAGCTGTTTTGCTAATTCTTCTTCTACATGTCATCCTTCCTCGTTTATTCTCTCAATGACAATGACATCTTTTCCAGAGACACATCCCCCTAGGCTGTCACCTTAATTATTTCTTCCTCTGCCTTGCCTTGAGGAATGTGATGATCATGAGGACAGTGCAGAAGGTTTCTCACATTCATTTAGATTTGTTGAATCTGCTTGGAAGAGTTGTGTAGGTTTGGCCAAAGGAGGTATAAACATATCATTGTGGAGGGGAAGGAGGGGGTTCTCTTTTGTTTGGTTTTTTTGGGTGGTGGTTATTGTTGTTTGTGATCATGGTTTTGTTGTTTGTATGTTTTTTAAAAGATAAAGCTTTTTCTTAAACATCCATGTAAAATTATAATGATGGAATAGAATTATTTTGTGACTATACGGTCTCGTATGATCTTCCAGTCTGACCTCTAAATAGCATAGCCAAAAGTTTTCATTGCTTCCACCACCACGCCCAGCATGCTATTGAGCTACAGCTGATCTTTCATAATAGTGCTTGACATTGACTTAGAGAATTCAAACAATATAAAACCTTAAACATCCCCAAGCAAATTAACAACTAAAAAATGCTGCTGAGACTGCATAACTTTAAATTCCTCTCCCGCAAACTATTTTCATCTTCTTGACAATTTGTATAGAAATATTGGCTTTTGTTAGATTTTTCCAACCATTCTCTTCCTACATTTCTTCCTGAAAAAAATTCTAGTGTTATAAGAGTTTCTGCTGCTGCTGTTTTTATCTTTTTGTTTTTATCATTTTTTAATCTTTTTTTATCTCTACATTCCCTCTCAGGAGTAAACATGCTCATTCTCTGACTTGTTGCTCCCTTGCACACTCACCTTTCTTTAAATAAACATTTGCTTATCACTCCTTCTTTTATTGGTGTCTGAGATGGTTATTATATAACTAATACATACCCAAAATGCAAGAAAATACAACTTAATGCACACTCAATTTTCTTCAAAGGTCATGAAGGATCCAATGAAAAGCTGATGGGAGATGGATGTATAATTCAACTATCTTGAAAATCCTGGCTACAGGTAGTTTTATTATCTATTAAGATGCAGTAACATGAGTCAGACTCTTTCCACCACACAGGAAGATTTCTTTTGCAAACTAAAGACCACAGGAAAAAAGCAACCAATAAAAGGGAAAAAAAGAACCCAAACAAACCAGAAAAAAAAATCTCAAACCTTATCTTGGTGTATGTGAACTCAGATATAAAAAAAGCTCTGAAGGTATAATGATTTTCACTAAATAAGAGATAACCCAGATTAACTAGACATAAAAAAAAATAGAAAAAGTGAAGAAGATGTGGACTTCACAATATCTTCACAATAGATGATACTTTCAAAATAAATAAATTTTATCTAGTACATGGAAAGGATATGAATACAATTAGGAGAAGATGGTGGCAGGAAGAACAGAAAGAGAATGCAAAGAATGGTTTTTGCCATTGAAAAAAGGGGTTCTGCCATTTGAAATATGAAAAAGGATGAGAATAAATATCTAGAAGTATTCTACAGTGATGTGCGCAGATTTATCATATATTTTCTTTCCCCATTAGCACTAGAAAAACTGCCAAATCTAAAGAAATGTAATTAAATTGTTCTTTATTTCTTAAGTATTGTTGTTTTGCAGATGCATTTAAATCAGTTTGCCATGTTGTAAGCAGACTTTTGTCATTAATGTTTTTAACATATAACATGCAATATTATTTTTTCAAGAGATATTTGCCACGGTGTCATGCAATTAAAGATCATATCAGGTGTCAAAGTATTTCTTTAAATCCTTGATATGTGTTTTGCAGACTAAGTGATGATTCATTTTGAAGATGACTGTGAGGGCTGTGTTGCAATAATGCCATTAACTGACTCAGAGCACCTCTGAAGTTTTTGTTTGGCTTCATTAGGCAAATGAGAGGCTGATCTGTTTGATATTGGCTTCACTGCACCTCTTCATTTATGTTCCTGCCTCAAGAACTCTCATGACAGTAGAACGCCTTGAAGATTCGCATTATCTAAATTCATTCCTCTGAAGGATTAATTCATGTTTCTTACAGAGATAACTACCAGGTGTTTTTTTTCCCCTGTAAAATAAATAGTGCACCATGAAAAGTATTTTCACACTGCATGGAAAAATTGTCTGATGTGAAGTGCTACTGCAAGGACCGGGAAGACACTATGAAGTCTAACTCAATTGTGAAAGTGTAAGGAAAATCAAACTGCTGAGTATTACAAATCAACTTTAAAAAGGGAATTCAGGATGTTACTATTGATAGACCAAGTTGTTCTAAACAAGCCACAAAACCTTTCCCATGTTGCATCCTACTTACACACACTCTCTTGGGTATTATCTGGAGTCCTGGCTTACAGAAGAAAAAGAAAAAATATAGATGTTTTCTAGGTTTTTTGAAAGGTTGTGAAACATA
The DNA here is from genome assembly GCF_017976375.1 of Cuculus canorus. Lineage (NCBI taxonomy): Eukaryota > Metazoa > Chordata > Aves > Cuculiformes > Cuculidae > Cuculus > Cuculus canorus. Next base: position 21,924,579 of record NC_071409.1, read on the forward strand.
CATTCAAAGCTATAATTTACATTTCTTACATACAGCTAGTTATATTTCTCTTCTTCAAGGAAGGACAATCAGTTTCAGTTCTAAGGAGAGTGTAACTACCTGCATACATCTAGCAAAAACCTAAAAGAGAAGATCAGCATTTTCATCATGCTTCGCAAAATCATACCTGACTGCTGTCTAAACAGTCTAGAAGATAGGTTTCAAAGTAAAGGATTCTTCAAGGATATCCAAAGCCTAACTTTTGTCATTAAAAGTGTTGGCTTAGTTTTCCAGCCGATTCACAATCACTGCAATTCCAGGACAGTCATCCCATGAAGGTTCAACACTAAAAGGTTTCCTTTTCTGGGACTCCAAAATTATTTGTTCTGGTGCATTACAAGAGGGACTCTGAAAATCTGAGCTTTTTCTTAAATAAAAAAAATAATAATAGGTTAAACACAAACCGACACATACACACAAAGCCAAACCACTCTCCTTATTCTTTTTTTGTTTTATAGCTATGTTGAAAACAATCAGCCACCTCTGTTCAGCAAGAGAATCCAAGCAGAATCTGGATTCTGCATCTTTTTCACTTATCTACACATTTACCTTTGGTTAGCAATTGACATCTACTTCATGGATAAGCAACACCTTGAGATCGGAATGGTCTATAAGTACTTCAGCAGAGCAGTCAAGGGCATCATTCTAACAATGTTTGAAATGGGCCCTTATCCATGTAGGAATTACCCCAAAACAGCATTTGAGAGGAAATTTCTAGATGCTGCTACAGTTTTCCCGCTATGAATGAATTACCGCATCCCCCAGATTCATGATAAAGGTTTGCATCGAGCATGTCTGTCAGCCTGCAAGTTTTGTGAGTGCAATTCTAATGTCACGTTTACAAAATAAAGTCAAAACAATCTTCACATTTTGAGGTGAGGAGAGAGATTTTACTGCCTATTAAACAACTGGGGAAAGTGAGAAACAGCAGCAATCATAGGAATATGAAATGCTGAAATATACAATTAGAAGAGGTGTCTAAAAACTTAATTGAACAACGACATGCTGTCACCAGCAGCTTAAATGCAGTCCCGTAATGACATTTTCTATAAACCATGTCAAAATGAAAAATAGGTGTAAGCTGACATGTGGAGTGTCTGAGATTTCTGTGCTGCTGATGGATATTCCTTCAGAAGCAAAACAACTGACAGGAACATAAACTTCTGCACTGATTACACTGTAATTAAATGGAAGCAATAAAGGATCAAGGTAACAAAACATAGAACAGGACTTATGAAATATGAACAAATGTTGACTCAGTAATTCTGCTGAAAGAGTCCAAGATTTAGACATAACAATAATAGTTGGCTGGTTGTCTCTGGTGCTACATTTGTGTGCCTCCTGGAAAACAAAACAAAACAGTCAGTTCCTATTTCCCCCACATTTTTCGTCGTATTCTGTCACGTCATATACAGGTTTATAGCTCCTTGGTAATTGTGAAGGACCTTGGTAGTGCTTTCCCTAACATAAAGCAATGGATCTCACAATCCCCACTGGGCTTTCCTGGACTTTCTCTGACTGCAATGGGAATAGATACGTGTTTTTCCCTTGTCTGTCAGACTCCAGCCTAATTTTTGGTATAATAGGCCACACATTATTTTAGGTTTATTTTTATCTCAAATTAATTTTAGTGTGAATAGAGTGAAACAAGTGCTCAGTTCTCTGCTTAGGAGCCCAGGACAAAAGCTATTTCCCCTCTCACACACCTTTTTTCTCGCATGAGTTCATGTCAAAGAACTCTGAAGAGATATATAAAAAGAAATAATGATGACACCCAAAGTATTATCTGTCTGCTTAAAATGCTTCAAGAGTTATTTTGAACAAGAGTTATTAAATGTTTCCTACTGCTGATTAAGAGATAATAGTAAACAAAATTTGTTAAATAACTTCAAGTAACATTCTTAAAAAAATATTGCCTTTCTTTCATCAAAGACATTTTCTATTATTTACCAACTCATAGAGCTAATTTTAATAAGCTGAAAGCAAGTGATACGAACCATAAATAATTCACCCTAAATTCTGTATTGAATGCAGCAGACCCTTACTAATCCACATTTTGCTAATCCTCACACTTTATAACAGACACAAAAGAGTCTCTCCCTTCAACTCCTGTCTCTTTGCAAGGATTTAATATCATAATATTTCAGCGACTTCTCAAACTATTGGAATCTCATTATTTATACAGCATAAATAATTGAACTAGATCCTCTTTTTAAAATTAAATGAGCCATGTATTTCTGAACTAGTTACCTTAGTTATAAATTGTGCCAAAAGCTGATCATCTCTTACACGAAATTAAAGTGTTCACTGACCTCTTGCACTGAGGCTTCAAAATTAGGAAAGTCACCCAGGCAAGGACAGACTGTATGTGATGCAATATGGACAGCTTATCTGTCAGCAGTGTGGTGTTTACCCTTTTTTTCCGCCGCTCTCCTGGAAGCCAAAAGTCACTGGTTTTAGTGAATATGCGTCCAGATATATCTGATGCTCACTTTGTCATTTGCTGTCACACACACTGAGACTGTTGTCGCATGTTTGCACCCACTGAGTAGTACTTGTGGAAACCCCATATTTACTAATGAACAAATACTTTTCACTTTGTACTTCCCTGTTCTAGTCTGTTACTTGGCAGAGCGTAAAGCCAAGGCTGATGTGGGGAGTAGTTCCAAGTAACTGCACGGTGCTTGCATCACTCAGGAGATGCAAAACCCTTTTCAAGGGTTGACTCCTTTGAAGGCAACTCAGAACAACAGGTCTGCCTGTGATTATTCCTGGTTTAAGGAATTTGCTAAAATAAAACTTTCAATTTATCAGTATCATTATTTCCAGGCAGGCTTTTAAATGATAAAAAAAAAAAAGAAATGAGGATACGACATAACAAAGTCCTTTGGCCAACAGGGCAGTAAGCAAGCAGGGTGTTTTGTTATGCAGGGAAAGTTCAATAATTTAGATGCATGACTTGTTTTAAACCTCTGAGAGTAATATTTGTTCTGAGTTACCTGAATAAATCTCTGTTTAATCCCTTGTTGATGACAGTCAGAATTTCTCAACTCTAAGCTTTATGCGTTAACACTTACCATTTGGAAATCCTGATTAGCAACACGGACAGCTGAAGGGGCAGAACCACACCACAGAGGAGGCCTGTGGAAAACTGTTTCTAGCAGAGAAAGCTAAATAAACAAAACATACTTCCTTTGTGGCTCTTAGTATAGCCGCTTGGGCTGGGTATTTGGCACTGAAAAATGCTTATAAAATAAAAATATCAATCACAAAGCTGTTTAGTGTCTCGCGGCCGACATTCATCAGTATACAGGATTGTGCATTAGCTGTGAATATTGAAGGTACGGATATGCTTTACTTGTGAAGATGAAATTCCAAACGAATTCAGTTTGGGTTATGTGCATGTAATTACAACGGCTTGGTCTCTTTATGTATGTGTTAACTGAAAACAAATGAGATTTGTTTGATGTTTCGCATTGCGCCACAGATAAAAGATCTGTAGCAAATAGCAAACTTATTGCTTTGATCCTGTCCTGAAACACAAGAATATAGACTAAGATCTCAATCCAATTCTCAGACATAAGGAAATATTCCTGATCATTACACTGGCTGAAGGAAGGGTCTATATCTTGTGATTTTTGATTAAAAAAAAGCACTATGAGAATTTATTTTTTCTTAAGTAATCACTTTCTTGCATCATGATCAGCAGTATGGTCTGCTGTCAAGAAAGCAACTGTAGAAATAATCACTCAAAACTCAAAATAGGAATAATATAAGACAATGGCTAGAGAACAAAAAGCTGCAGATGGTGTATTGCAATTAATCAGATAAAATCCGATACATACAAAATTCAAAAGAACAAAAATATAGATTGGGAAGGGTTTAATCATTTGGATGGAAATGTTGGTCTCTACAGTAATAGCTGCAAACCTTAGAAAGCATAGCTGTAACAAACCACAGTTTCTTATGTTCTTTTCCTTACAGCAAAGCAGAAAATATAGATAGAAAAAAACCCCAAACAAATACACAAAAGCTGTAAACTTTTTTTAAATGAAAACCAGATTAAGCTTGAGGATGGTTAAATTGTCTCTTATTGAAAAGTGAGAAAAAACATATTGTAAAGAGCAAGAAGAGTATCAGAAAAATATTGCCAGACTACATTATCATTTTAGAAATAACATCTAAGTTAGATGTATAAAGCAATTACAGAATGATTGGTTTTGTTACCTTCAATTTATTTCAATATTCATATAAGATACCCAAGTTAGAATAACCTAGATACTTTGAGAAATCAATGGAGACTTTCTCCATCAAAGTTCTAATTGTTCTAACCACCTTTGCCTTCTGGACAGACAAATTAAGACCAAGAAATATTCCAGCAAAATAAATAATTTTTTAATTTAAATATCTCTAGTGAAAGGGGAAGTTCTAAAGAAATTAATGACAGACGTATCACCCTTTAAGTTCAAAGGAGATTGTTAGTTACAAGGTTGGGTATCTGACACCTATGGAGGTGTGTCATAAATAAATTGTATCAAAATGTCAATTTATCCTATTTTAGCTTCTCTTTTTCTTCCTCTGTTCCTAAGAAAGTACATTTCATATTACCTGAAGAAGCAAGAAATATCAACGTAGTGAAATAATAATAGTTTTCTTGCTTCTGCTACGTAAATATGTGAAAATATGGAATTTAACTATTAGATCAATTATGATATTCAGGACAATAACATACAAAATAAGATTACAGTTATTCAAAGATTTATTTCAAGACTAATGGCAGAGGAAAGTGTCTATGTATATGTATAATAGAATGCTGAAACAAATGCTGAATTTTCTTCAGGAAGGTCTGAGACTGTGGTTGCAAATTCATACAGAAATGAGCAAAACCTTCAATTGACTCAGATGGGACTTCAGGAGACTCTTCAATTTCCCTTCTTGGTCTGTCCAGTATTGAATTCAGAATCTCATGATTATAGCTATCGCGTCCACAAATTAAGAAAGAAATTCATATGAGTAAATACTTACTGTTCTAACATGAATGGGAGTCATAGAGTATAGACATATAAAAAGACCCCCCCCATAACATTTATGTAAGCATATTGCAGCGCTTTAGGATCTTCAATACACTGTATTTTTCTTTTCCTAGATCACTTCTCTGTGCAGTGTTTCAACAGGTCCTTTCTCCAAAGTTGTGGGCCAAGACATCAGGCGCTATGAATAAGTATGAATGCAAATTTTGCTGAAATGAAAATGCAACATACACCATACGCAAGGACTGCTCCAAGACTGAGTGCATAAAGAGGAGAAACATCTCTTCATGGTTCTCCAGGAATATTTTATAACAGCTAAGGACCAACTTATTCTTTATGATAGAAGTTACTCAGCTGTTCCATCTGTCATTGATAGTCAAATTTTTTCAATTATTTGGTCACTGAAAATATAGAAATATTTTTTTTTGCAGTGCCATGCCAGTTCCTGTTTATTCCTTCTGATATTTTTTTTTAAAAGAAAATCTCTAATTGAAAAAGTAAAAAATGTATGATTAATTACAAATCAAGAGTATTTTGAAACAGGGAAGAAAACAAACAACACTGGTAAAGTGAGCAGATGGGATTACAAACTAAATTGCTGTCATTAGCATTATGAGTCCTATAATTAGTTATTAGAATAACAATACTCATCTAATATTAATATGAGAAAACACAAGGGTTATGGTTGGAATAGAAAAAGAAACGAAACTTGGAAATGTTGTAGTTAAGGGTAATTGAAGTCTGCTTTCCTGCTAATATTTAGGCTTGCCTTGCAAGAGTAGTCTGTGGATAAATTCTGGTTTTATGAACCAAATTCTGATTTACCAGATTTTAAATATTACGAAGGGGATCTGCTACTTCCATAGCTAACTCTCACATGGTTTTAAGAGCATTGCCAATACTAAAGTGTTCTGTGCTTGATCTAACTTTCACTGAAAACAGCAGAAGGGTTACAAGGCTTATTTGCTGATTTCGCTTTAATTAACTGAAATTAATGAGGATGAATCATCTGTATCTATGACAACTGCTTCTGCATGTCGTATTCTGCCTCCTTGTGCTGGCAACGCTTTAGAGATCCACTGCTGGTCAGATCTCTGAACAAGATCCTGCTACAAAACAACAGTCTTAACTCACCAGACCACGCAGTGCTACCAGAAAACCAGCGTATAGTAATCCTCAACTGAAAGTTTGGGTGAATTGAAGCCTTCAAATGCAGCTGCCTCTGTGCAATTTTGGATACCTTGTGTTTTCTGTGTTCACAGAGTGAGGAATATCTGCTGTCTAGCAACACGTGATGTTCTGGTTTATTTGATGAGGCTAAACGTGTCTTTCTGGTGGGATCTGAGCTCTGCAGACATTGCTTATGTAGAGAAGATTTTTAGAATGATGTGTGAAGACTGACATAACTGGCTCTGATTAGGAACAAGTGGAATGGCCTTTTACTATTGAAAAAGGCATTTCTTGCCACGATTTCCAATAAGTACAAAGTAGGTGAGGGTGTCCAAATTATAAATAAAAATGGTATATGAGGTAAATCAGTGCTTTTCCACTTCTAATAGGTAGTGTTTTATACAGGTATAATATCTGGTGGCACACATATGCTACATAGGACTTGGCAAGTGTAAGTCATATCAGGAAATGATGATGAGTTGTCAGGTTACAGAAGCAAAAACTAAGCCTGAACAATAAACATTGATATAATTAATAGAAAACTAAAGTCAGTAATAAAATGTGGGTTGTTGGTTTTTTTTTCCCTTTAAGCAGTTTTGCTTGGATTAGACCATTAGAAAATCTAATTGAAGCAATTGTATAGTTAGTTTCATTTAATGGCCGTTATACAGTCAAATATACATTAAGAAGAAATATGTTAATTGCTGATGTGCTGAATATACAGTATGGGTAACATTTAATTGCAAAAAGATATCATTTTCAATGACTGCTGATTTCCTATCTTCCTAAAATGAATCTCCCAACAAAATAATACACAGTGTAAGCAAAATTATAGTTCAAAGATCTACTTTCTAATTCAGGGAAGCATTAAGCATATGCTTAACTTTGACCAAATGCATAAAGCTATTAACTTCTGGGACCATAAAGAAGTGCTTAAAGTTAAATGGGTGCTTAGGTTACTATTCACACAGGATTGCCTGTTTGAATCTCACCTCCCTACCAGTATTATCACTCCTTTTACCTGCTGGGTCCCATTGAGATCAGTAGTACTGATTGCCAAAATACCCCAACAAAAAACCCTATTATTGATCATGAAAAAGAGGCAGAACCTGATCTTAATGTGTATGTATGGGTTCATTATTGCAGTGCAATACATTTTTTCAGCCACTGTTAAATAGGAGGAGTGAAAAACAGGGGTTAGCTGTCTGTTTGTTGTGCTTGATAGTTAAAGGCAGGCAGGTAACTAGATGAATATTTGTGCTTGCAGTTAACTGTGAATGTAAATAACAAGTTGCCTTTAAAAATCAGGACTAATGTTTTTGACGAGTCCCCTAAAGTATGTAGCCTGGGCAAAATTATTGTATATTTTTTCCACAAGAGTAAACATAAGGGAAATCTAGCCTTTTAATTTTGAGCCCTAAAAACTTCCCAATCCCCCCTACCAATATGGATCAGGGAGAACACTTCCAAATCTCAGTGTCATAGAGAACATACATATTACAGCTACTCATGATGGTTAATAAATGAGCTACTAGTCTAAATCTTAATTGAAAGAATAAAGTAGAAAACATGCTTGCTATTTTGACTTATTCTTTAGTAACTGAAGGGAGTAGGGGTTTGTGTTTATTCTGTACTCTCTAAAAGTCTCAAAATGTGACTTTGAATTTTGTGTCATGTCTGTCTTTGTTTTCTCCTACACCAGAGACAAAAGTCTTCCCACTGGCTCTCCCTTACATTGCACAAGTCCAGGATCAATTCCAACTCATCAGTATCAGACAAAACGTGCCTTGTCAGGGGAACTGAAAAATCAAGATAAAATGTAAAAACTTTAGCAAGTTTTGATACATATAGTTATTTTAGCCAAGTACACTCTCTTGGCATTAAATTGTTGTTTAGTGCTTAGGAATTTAAGTTAAAAGTTTCCCCTAGACCTATTAGTTACGTAGGGTTGCCCTTTGCTTTCAAAACCAAACCATACTACAGCAATACAACTTCCTAACACCAAAGCCTCCTCTCTAAAAGTATGTGCCCTCCTTTCTCTGCAAAATCAGGATATTATCTGGATTTGATGGCTTTCATGCTCTCTGTAATTGTTTCAGTGATTGCTTCAGTCTGTGCTTGGAGAATAGGTAAACAGTTCAAAAGATGAAAGGTAGCAGAATAAATGTGAAATGCTATCTTTAATTTTGCATTACATACATCACCCTACTTGGATTATTGCTACCTACTCAAGTACAAAACCACAAAACCTCCAATCCCATATTAAAAGTCAGTAGAGATGTCATTGCCCTGAATCTTTCTTCTCTGTCTCTCTCGGGCTCAGCCGCATTCGCCAGCTGGCCAGCCCTTCCTTCCTCCTTGTTTTTCCAATGAACAAAGTGTTTAAAAACCTCAAACCAAACAAACTGAAGACACATTGACGTAAAAATGACAAACGCTCAGGATCATAGTGAGAGCAATGTGAAGCAACAGCTGTCCTGCTCAGCCGGACTCTCCCGCATCCGTCTGCAACCTGAACCGTCTGCACAGGGGAAAGATATTGTAGAAAACAAAACTGCAGAAGTAAGGGTTGTGCTGCTGTGTTTGCAGATGAGGAACACCATGATTTCCGAGCACAAATTCATTTTGAACATCAACACCCACTGAGAGGAAGACTGTTGGTCACCCTTTCTGACCACTCTTGTGCCGTAGGGTATTTTCTAAATACTCTAAGGGTGAGCAAATTCCTAGCAAGGATTGAACTACCTCCTCTTAAATCACACAAAATCTAATCTAGCAATTACCAAAATCAGTTAAAAGACTCTAAAGCATCTTAAGAAAAAAAATAACCCTGAAATCTTCAGTAAACTGGACAGAATCTGAAATTTAACTGTTAAATGATAGCATACAAATAACATTCCTCTGTCCTTTGAGTTCCGAGACTTCTATGAAATGCATAGCCAAGGCTGAAAACTAATATAATTTACAACTGTTTCTAAGAATGAATATTTTCTTGGAGACCGTGAAAATCTCTATAATCAAGCTCCAGATAATTTGCTTGGACATTTGGCAAATCAACTTGAATTCAAGTGTCTTACCCATTTGGGGAAGAGTTTCTTGAAAGAATAGAAAAAAAAACATAAAACATTTTACCTTAAACAAATCTCTGTATGGATTGTCTAGTTATCTGGAAATATACCTAACATTTGAACCCTTCTGTGAAGTATTTGGTACTATTCATTCTCACTGAAGTCTTTATTATGCAACAGATACTTAAGGTTTTAACAGAATTGACTTTAACTGGAATTTATTGGCAATTCTTCCCCTAAACAAGCACATTTTAATCTAAAAGAACATGTTTCTTACAGTTAGGTTTTAGCCCAACTGCTTTTACTTAGTAAAATCCTCTTGAAATGCAGTTGTACTACTCACTTAAAGGAGAAGTTATTCGTGTGAGTACTGGCAGTAGGTCTAAGTCCATAATACTAAATAAAAGGTTAAGTCTTGCAACAAATTATAGACTGGCTATTTGGTTAGTTTTGCTTTTCTAAAGCAGTTTCCAGAGATATGTTTACTTTAAATATGCATTACTCCTCAAGTTATAACTTTTCTTTTCTTGGAAGTTTTATTTATATGAGTGAGACGTGAATGTCTGGAAAGAGGCACATGTTTCTCAGAGAGTTCTCTTGCAGGTTGTAGATGATTCACAGGAAAGATTGTTTCTGATGTCTTGCCAGAGTATAAAATACTAGGTCCTTACAAGGCACAAATGAAAAGAGCTCTATTTTCTTCACTACACATTTATAGCAGCACTCTGGCGTCTATTTGCTTTTGTAGATATCTTTCACCCAACCGTCTTCATTTTGAACAGTCTTTGCTCAAAGAACAAAAATAGCAACTGTAATACCTGACACTGGACAGAGAAAACTTTGGAATTACAGAAATGTAGGTAGAAAAACAAGCATGATAATGTTTGAGCTGAGAACACAAGTGAGCTCTTTATATAAAGTCACCATATTGTGAATATAGTAGAGATGGCCTTGGATTGTAAACTATTTTTCTTCAGTGAAGTTTACTTTTAAACAATATTTTTCCGAGATAGAGTATTTTGTTGGCTTGCACTTTAACACTTTTTAATACACATTTTATGTGACCCAGGTGCTACAATCATGACTGAAATATTATTAAATTAATTATTAAAATATACTGTCATTTGCTACCTGACAAAGTAATCTTAACTCATTATAAAATAGATTGGCTGGCTGTGGAAATAAGATATCACACAAAAAAAAAAAAAAGATAACTAATTCCTATGCAATGAGAGCTTTAAAAATAGTACTAAATAGTAACAAGTTATTAAGCATATATTTCAGTCCTTATAGACATCAGTGAATATTTATTTCCCAGTTAAAACATAAGGCAAACAAGTATTCCAATTGCAGATGAAAGGAAAGGCACGCAACCATTCAAATCTCTACAGCAACGGCTTTGCCAATGCTTATAATAAACAAAAGGAGTTTATTTCAAGGAATTGAAGATTAAATATGATATATAACTATGAAATAAATAATTTAAGCATCTTGTGACTGCTTACAGGAAAACATCTTACCTGTTGTCTGGATAGGATTAAAAGCAAGGAATTATTTAGACTTTCAGTGGATAAGAGACTATTATATATTCAAACTGTAAAACTGTGATTTAGCTTTGTATTTTTTTTTTCAGTCTCACGTTTGTCACAAAACTTAATGGAATGTATCTGTATTTTGACTTTAATCTTAAAGGAAGATATGTTCAAAAGTACTCTGGTACGTACATATCTTCCACACATCTTTTTAATGTATTCTCTTCAGTAGTAAGATGTATGTGGAGTATTCATCCTTAACAGCATGTATTCCTTCCAGAAGTGATTCTGTTGAGATTAGGTTGTTCCATCTCCATATTTATCTATGTATTTTCTTATTGAATATTTTCTGTTTTCCTTGTGTGACTTTTTATCTAAAAGTAATTACTGAACTTTCTCATCAGAAATGTGTGTGTCCCCCTGAAATGAAACAAGCGCCTTTCTACAGTATACCAGTGCTGGTCTTAACATTAATCTGAAGTTGTTGCTTCTTTGATATCTTGTTTTGCAGCCTGAATTTCTCTTTTTAAATAAATTCTAAGATACAGAGAAAAGACAAGATCCTCCTGTTCTAGTTGGCAACAAATGCCATTTTTTTTCTTCTACCCTGAGAACAAATAATCAAATTAGAATTTGCCTGGGATAATAATTCAATCTAGGAACAATGACACAGTAGTTTGTTAGATTTGGATTCAGATTTGCAGGTTAACATTCAAAGAACAGAAAAATATTTATTTATATAGCTTCGATTTCTAAGATTAGACTAGGATTGAGAGTGATGAGCAATGAGAACTCAGTTGTCAGGAGTGCAAGAGAGAATAAATTTTAGTTATTTTCAGTTATTTTTATACCTCTGCTTCTTTAAATAAAGTGTAAAAATTAGGCACTTCATGCATTACAGTTTCCATATTTAGTGCTGTAAAGGTAAAATATATATATAAAAAAAACATGCTAGTGAGCAGAGTGGGCTGTTTCATTCCCAACTCAATGTCTATTTGTGTAGAAAGATGAATTTAGAAAATACGTCATAATTTCTACGAACTGTGCTATTGGTACTGGCTTATCCAAGGACCAGTAACTCGCCTTCCAAGTTCTTCAGAAATACTAAAACAACCTGTACTGCTTGCTGGTTTAACACAAAACTAAAACCCAACACAAACCTCCTTGTATCTTGTGAGTTCTCTTTCCTGCCTATATTCTAATATCAGAATTAGTATTATTGTAAGCTATTTATGCTTATAGAATATAAGCTTAGATCATATCTACTTGGAGATAAACTTGGCTGCGTATTGCATAACGCTGTAAGAGCTGCAACGTGGTGGCTGAGGAATAATTGAAGATAAAATCTTCAAGTGATGAAACACCTTATGATTCTGCAGGTGCATAGAGTATAATAATATGGTCTGAAGACAAACTTACACTGTGGGAAATCAGATACCACCTGAATTCTGACTGCATACCTGTGCATACTAAATAATTGTGAATGCTGAAATATTTGGTATGCTTTATGAATATATAAATATACATTAGCATTTGGTATGCAGGAAGGGTATGTGTCAATGGAAGAAGGCTTATTCAGAGATGGGCTATGAATATGCAGCAGCTGAACTTTACTCCTTTGCTGAAGTTTATAGTTCAGCATTTTTATTTTTATTTTTACATTTTCTGTTATGAAAAAGCAGCTGGATTCAGTATCAGCAGTTACCTTCAAAGGCTCTTGCCCTAGATTTCATAGCGGGGCACAGATGAGGCTGGATCTTTTCCCTACTTGACAGACTAAGGCTGAGAAATTTTGGTGTATCACAGTGGTGCGTGTGTGACATGCTGTGCTCCTGCGTGAGTGCCCTGCAGCTCCTCTGCCTGACAGAATTTACTGTACATGAGGCATCTTATAGTCCTGTCTTTTGCTGTTTCTGCTGGCACAGCCACCTGTACTCCTCTACCCTACTTCATGCAGGAGGGGTCATAAATATTTCATTCTACACAAAATAGCGACATGTTATTACCATCTGTATAAAAAGGATGCTTATATTCCACGGGAATGCACAAATAAGCAGAAGGAAAACAAATCAGGAAATGAGACGTGCTCTGAAACATCCATACCTACGGATTTACTTTGGGGATTTCCTTTTAGTGATTTTTTTCAGGGGCTGGAAGCACAAATGTCAGGAGCTTGACAACATCCATCCAGTTCTGGTGCAGAGATGGGGACTCCACCATCAGCTGCGGTGGAAACAGATGGGGCTTTGCAGTTAATCCTGGATAAATCACAGATTTCAGTGAAGAGTCCCAGTATCTTCTCTTTATTTCTCTGCTGTGAATGAATAAGAAACTGGAATCTGAATGACAGAAATTGATGGCAGAGGAAGATTATGATTCATAGGATATTAGCTGTTCAAGGTTCACAGAAGACCAGTTCTTACAATATCTCAGGAGTGAATTTCTGCTCACAAAGATACAAATCATGCAGTCTTTACATCCCTTCTCTATCAGTAGGGGCAAGAGAACTTCATTGTCATTGTCTTTGGTGTGACACCTGCATTTAACCTCTCTCCTGTTAGCCAAGAAAAGACTGTAATTTCAAATGTTCAAAAGACATTAGCGTTTATTTTTTTAAAAATCCACTTGAAGACTGTATTTAAATGCTAAGTAGACACCTAATGAGACATAAACAACATTGTTTTATATTCTAGACATTACTTTTAATTGACATACACATCATTATAGAAGTTAATGCAACACAAAAATACAATTATTTGGTAAGTGGCTGAGATAAACAAAAATATAAGTTAAGCTTTCTATGTATTTTGGATAAAAAGAGTATGACATACATTTCACCTTAGATTTTCTTTAAGACAACTTTTAACCCATTGACATTCATAATTATGTGGTTTAAAATGGTAAAGATTTTACCATGGCTTTTGTGTGGAATATCCAAATAAACACTTTAAAATCAAATAGAAAAGGCCCATATGTTCAAATAAATACTTCTTTGCCAAACAGCAGTCACATCTGGAGTAGATGTCCCATTCTGCCTCACCATCACGTGTAGGTGTCTTATAAAAGCCAAACAAAATGAAATACAAAATGGAGGTTTCCCCCACGTGATCCATTGTCTGAGAAAAGAATCAAGTAAAATCATTCAAACCTTTCAAAGGTATGTATGAACTAACTATTATTGAGAGCTACTACTGTCATGCTATTAACATTCACATGATACAGTATTCTTAACCTACTTCACTTTATTCACTTTAATTTACTGTTGTAATAATAATAAAAGTTATTGGTCATGATCTGGAATCAAGAAATATATAATATTTTATTCTCCCTTTCTGCAGAACAAATCAAAATTTATTTTATGTTTTTAGGTTCTGAATAAGTAGTTATAAAAGCCTATAAAGTATAGCCATATAACTTAATTCCAGAAAAGACAACGAAGTTCAGTCTTGCTCCTTTTCACATGAAAAATAATAGTCTTTAAGCCACCCAGTTTTACGATTAGATATTTGTTTTAATATAAACAAATTAACACCAACTCGATTCTAGATTCTGATATAGTTAAGTGAAGAACTGTAGCACACAAAACAAGTGATTCGATGTCCTCATAGAGAGACTACGGAAGAAAAACTGAGAACTGTACGGTTCTCTGTGCAATAATTACAGAGACCTTGGAGAAAGCAGAAATCATAGAAAGACCCTGAAAGGCCTTCCCAGAATTTGAAATCTTCTTCATATTATCTAAATAACGGCTTTCAGGGCTTCAGAATCTAGTATCTAACGGCAAGCTATGCACTTTTTTTATAGGAAGGAAGGGAAAAGTTTTCAGCATCACAGTCAAGTGTGGGTTTAGCTGGTGGAGTACAGGCAATACTGTGCTATTGAGTCAATCACATGTTATTTCTGCTGCTTTTAATGCAGAAAAGAATATCGTACAAGAGAGGGACAAAATACACATCTCAAACCATTACAGACCTACGAGGCAAAAATTGAAATATAAAGCCTTTTGTTCTGTGTCTGCTGTGACATTAAATTCTAGAGGAGTAAGTTACTGCTCAGTCTCAAAGTGTACCAGAAGTTAATCAGTGATGACTCCACCTCATGTGAATTGGCTCAGATTTCTGGGAGTCAAATTGAAAAGAATTGCAAAGTCTTCAATTACAGAATCAGCACAATATTTCCGTTTCTCCCATACTTGTGGTCTTTCATATTTGGTATCTTGATGATCATCAAACCTCCAAAATGAGCAAGAAAGTTGTTCTAATGTGACCGTGTATACATTATTTTTAAGAACTTCAATGACGAGGAGAGCCTTGGAGCTGGGTGTAGGCAGCTGGCCAGGCTGCTCTGGTGGATTGGAGATGACTGTCTGGGGCTGAGTGCTTTAAATGGTGAACAGGGAGGAAAAGGAGTGACCTGAGAGTACCGGTGGGTTGAGTAAGGTCTTTAAACTGAGACAATTAGAAAAGCCACTTCATCTAAAACTTATGAACATAAGTGTATGAATCTTTGTTTAGTTACATACCTCAAATGTTCTTATTTCCAAACCTTTTCCAAGGTAAATTAAGTGTTCAGCATTTCTAGTAATTCGGTTAATCCAGAGACGTGGATTATCTAATATCCTTATATTGTAATAGCCTTCAAAAATAGCCTTTAATTTTACTATAAACCTAGCTCAAACTTCATTCTGGGCATTAATTAAATAGTATGAAGATTTTTTAAAAAAGCTTAAGTGATTATATTTAATAAATGCAATTATTATAGAAATAAGGAATGAAATAAGTAATACTATGCTTTACACTTTTTTAATTTATGTGAAATTGTGGTTTAAAGTTACCTACAATAATCAGGATTTAGGAAATGTTGATATCATTTGGATTTAGCTTTTGTATTTGCTTCTTTTTTAGCAATATTTTGTCACTTTAACAAGTGTCTCAACACAGAAAAAGTCAGTTAGCGATCAAAACCAAAAAACGCTAGGAACCTTGATCTCCTGGAATAAGTTGTGGCTTTGTGTGACATTTAGATATTTTTATTATTGAAATCACCTCCAAAAACACCTATTGCAGATATGGACAACTACTGATAATAATCATGTAGTTTAAATTTCAGCATTTCTGTCTTTTTTTTCTTTTTCTCAGTGAATATTCATTACCCTGATAAGCAGCCTATTTCTGTTGCTGGGATTTTCTAAGTAAGGAATTACAGGTGATGACTCAGAACTACCTGCTAGAATTAATTCTATTAGGAATATATTTATCGGTTTGTTCTAAGGCAGTAATTTATCATATTTGAGTATAATATATTAATAATTCTCCAAGTACTGACACACTAGATTTCTGACACATATTTATGCGTGTTCGAACAGACCAATTTATATTTCCTGCACATTCTAGGGTTCAGAGAAGTATGCTGTGGCTGATGTAGGAAGGCAGACACCAAAGTCAGAGAAAGCTTCCTGTATAATTAAATGATAATAGTACTATTGCGCTGTTTTATGAGGCAGTAACACAGTCCCCAAGTGAATAAACCACGAAGCCGAAGGCTGCATAGTTTATTTCAATAAAGGAACTGGATCATTGCCAGGACCACTGCTACAACACCACCATTAAATTAGTATGCTCTACATATTTAATTAAATAAAATTAGGTGTGGATTCTTGCACATGGTATGGAAAATAATGTTGTAGTTTGAGGATTAAGAGAAAGCATGGACAGTGAAATTTGTGGAGCTATTGGGTTTGAGGCATGCCCGGTGATGCTGCTATGGTGAAATGGTTTCATGTTCAAGACATCAGCCTGTGAAATCAGAGGGGATTTTCGAGGTGCAAAAGGTCCTGAAATGAGAAACACCATACATAGCATCAGTGTAGAAGGATACTGATGTTATCCTCAGTGCTGCTATCTCTTCTGAATTTCGAGCTAGGAGATCAAGGCACAAAAACGCTAACCGAGTTGTAAAGCAAGAAGCTGATGTTTTGGTCCCTCTGGCTGTGATCACTATCACATTCTCTCCATAAAAGGCAAACGGAGAGTTTTTTAAAAGATGTGCATCCCATATCTTAGAAATATTTGGAAAGTTATCTGTGAAGCCCAGCAAGACCCAGGCGAGCACTAGTAGGGCACTGGTGTGATTCTTGAGATCTATCTCCATGACATCCAATCCTGCCAACTCTGCTGACATTTCCGGATAAAGGTACAAATTTAATCTAAATATTTGTATGCAGGTGCCTGCTTGCACTTAGCAACTGATGGAGGCCACCAATTTAGTTTGTATAAATGATCAAACAGCTGTCAAACTGTCACTGTTTTGGTCAAAACCCAGCAATTGAACAACAATCTAGAGATGAAAGTCTGTGGGTGTGTGGTTATCAATCCCCTTACACCTCTTATCATACCTCATCCTTGTTGAAGCATACTTAGGGAGGAAGGGTGGCAGAATGGCAGCAATCAAAGTGCACTTACTTTTTTTGTCAGATTAAATAAACTAGTAAAAATGCCACTCCTGTCACAGCAACCAGTCCAGACTTTCATTTCCAATGCAAGTGCCAATAAATTCTTCCAAGCTAGATGCATCAAATGTCTCGCGTCACACAGGCCAGAAACGCTGCAGAAATGAAAAATTACAGTATCAAACAAAATCAATAACATACTATAAAAATGTGGAAAATAAAATCTAAATAAAAGTAGAAACATAGATGCTTGAGAATAAAATAAAGATAATTGTTCGGAAGGCCAGGCTAAGCATTCTGCTTTGGAACTCTGGGACTGTGAAGCATTTGCAAGAGGAACACAAAATAAGCAATCAATGTAACTGATTAAGAATATCAGTCAGAATGTTTTAGTATAAATCCCAGCATTTTTCAACTAAAAAGTTAAAGTGAGGCTACTGTTCTGAGATGTTAGTTGAAAACAGAACAAACTCTTTCCTAACGAGTTCCATTAAAAACTTTTCTCATTGAACTCTAAGGAACTTAATAAAAAAATGCTCTAAGCGTAATTTGAAGTTATATATGAAGCAGTAACTTTTCAGTAAAGTACTCAGAAATGTCTAATCCACAGAGGCACAGGATTAAGATCAAGATTTGGTCAAGGTTTTGCAGTTAAATTGAAAATAGTTATAGTCTTTTCCATAAAGAACACTTTGTTCAAAGGGTAGACAGTGCCAGGAAGGAGTTAGATTTTGTTATAGTATATGCATCTACTCATAACTCCTATTTTTATGCCTGGATTTTATTCATTGCACGCAGTGTGACAAAACATACTGTGGCTGAACACTAACCCATATTCCCGAAATGCCAATAAGAAAATAAAAGGTCAAGACAAAGATGCAGAGCGAAAAGCAGGTTCAGGAGGGTTCAACACATTTAATGGCAGTCTTCTTGTAGTTTTTTACATTTATTTTCAAGCAGCATATTTGTATTAAATCCAGTTTCCTTAGTAGATGACAGGAATGTAATAACAATGGCACCCAGATGAGGATCATCTTGAAATCCCACTAGCTAATTCCTAAGAAAATCTTGGATTTTTTAGTTGTGCTATGCATAGATTGATTGATAGATCCAGCTAGCTGTTTCTTCATTTTTCTTTGCCTTCTTCCCTTTAAAAGACTATTGTGTCTAAAGCGACATTGAGACCACATGTTGAGTTACGCCACGTCTTCCTGGAGGCTTCATGCCACTTTCTGTTGGGTAATAACTGCATCAATGAAGTGAAAAACAAACAGAAAAGACATTCAATACTGAAACGGATTAGGCTGTTCTAACATGACAGAATATCTTGGGTGGCTGTTGCCAGACTGCTTCAGCAAGATATTCAAAAGGATTCGTAATATAGACCAATTTCCTAATTTACACTGCATTTCAACTTGTGGCTCCATCACTCTCTTGGCACAGGGAATCAGCTGATATAATGAAGGGATAAAAGAACAGTTGGTCCATTTTATAAAATGATTAGATAATTTCTCAAGAGAGAAAATGAGAGATCAAAGGCCAGGGTTTTTGCAGGGTTTTGTGGGTTTTTTTTCCGATAAGGGGACTAAATAATTGGCAAGTAAAATAAAACCTCTTGCTGGTAATCTTTCCTAGACTCTGCAATCAAAACATTTTAAGATAAAATGGAACAGTGAAAACCAAAATAAATACAACCAACTCTCATTTTACTCCATAGTTCTCATCATTTCTATGTATAGGTACAACTTTCTATTCTGCCCTTGTGTAGTTGAGCTTATTCATCCTGGGCTTTTCAGTTGAGCTAATTGGTATTTTTTGTTAATTTTATTTACCCAATTTTCTGCATTTTCTCTTTTGCTTAATTGGAACCAAAATAGCTTGGATTGCTGAACTGAATGGAAGTCATTTTTGTCAATTCAGCATTACACTGTTGCCATGCTGCCACATTAACTGAGTGATGTTAGAGTTCAAGTATCTCAATCTTCCCAGTTTTCCCTCTTGGCCAAGAAAACCTTTATCATTCTGTAGCTTCCCAAAAGATTTTTGCTTAGTTGTTGTTTTGAGATGATATGTACAATCTAGAAGCTGGTAGAACAAGAAAGCTTGTAAATATTTTCCTGTTGGCAACTGCTGATTCATTGAAATGGAAATGATTTATGCAAAAGCATTGTGTTTTGACCATTATTTATGTCACGAACAAGGAGCAAAAGTAATTTAAAAGCAGGCGCTGTGTGTTTACATACAGACACTGTATGTTTACAATATCTTTTTATCATATTTATTTATATTCTGTGTAACATTTCTGATGAACAGAGTATAGCAGTGCGATACCATAGATAATACCTGACTCTTCCCCCCCCCAAAAAAAATATTAGTTTCACAGAACTAAAATAATTGTCTCCATGGAAGGAGAGAGGGATGGGAATTGAAATTCACTCTTCTGAGCCTATGTAGAACAAAAAAAAAAAATCACTGAGATATTTCAGGTCTGAAACTTTAAATATCAGGCAAGCATTGAATGCAGTACCCCAGTTGGGTTCCTCCCATGCTGAGCTTTCACATCTGAGCAGCCTCACAATAAATTGTAGGTTGCACGATCCAGTTGCTGCATCCCAGCTGCACCAAGTTTCCTGTGCTTCCTCACTCTTGGTGTCCCCATATGGCCCAAACATTTTGGAGTCTACTACCTCCTTCTTGTTTGTGTGCCTGGCATCTTCCTATGAGCAATTGTGGCTGAGCTCAGACCAAAAAAATGGAGAAAAAAAATAACATTTTTTGGTCCGTATTAGGTGTGGTAACAAAAACATTTATTACTATTTTGAAAGGAAGATGATGGGTGGAAGGTGGGAGTGTGCGCAAGTAATCTTAACTTTTAGCTGTTGAGATAAAGCACAGGAATTTCAAGCACTGGTTGTAAAAGAAACCATAAAAAATAGTCCTGTTGTGCTGGTACTGAGCCGTGGCAGTGGAGAGGGTTTTGTGTTCTCAAGTGGTCCTTTTGCAGAAGAGTAATCAAATGGTGCTGCTGCATTTCGCTCTGCTAAGAGCCTGGGTTGGTACTGCAGTGCTGCATTGTACAGCTCGATCTTTGCCGGAAAAGCATTCAGCTGAACTTGTTACAAATCATTCCAGTGGCTTTTCCAGCTCATACACGATAGATGCAGCAGAGTGAGCAGTGCTGTACAAGGTAACACGCGGCTGTAAACAAAAACTTCATTTCAGTGGGAAGCTGAGCCAAGACAGCGTTTTTCCGGAGATAGGCATATTTCAGTTGTTGGATTGTGTCAAGGGGAATTTGGACCAAAATAATAACATCTAGAGCGATGTAACTAGAAGATTATAAAAAGGACTTAAAACTCTTCCTACAGTACTGTCATTTGTTGGAGAACTTCAGGCTGGAATGAGCATTTTCAGCTCAAAGGGGTCAAATATTAATTCAGTAACTTTTTGGCAGCATGAGCACAATTTTTCATAATAGCAACATTATTTCAATGTGTTACAAGAAAGTATAATGTTTATTACAATTTAGGAGTTTCAGCACCGTTATACTGCCAGTATTAAAACCAGTCGCATGATTCCTTTCTTTTAGAGAAAATATACCTTAAAGTGTAGTTATTCATCCAGGCTTCTGATTTTAAATAAGAAAAATATATGTACCCTTAAATTACAGTGATAAAATAAATTGAAGGTACTTCTTGCCTTGCAGATTTCAAAGTGAAGTTGTGAAGTAATAGGAGTTATGCTCCTTCCCAAAAAATATTCATAGAATCTGTATTTTTAATTCCCAGAGCATATCTCTGGCTGTTGCTGTAGCTATATAGAGATGTACGTACGGAAATATCTAACCAGGAGAGATGCTATGTTTGAGTCAGATTGAGAGAAAGATGGATGGTGAAGATTAAAAGCCTTTAATGTCTCTTTGGCATTACCGTATGAGATGCTCAAAATTATGTGCAGGGCAGGTGTCGGTTCAAAAATGGCAGATGGCATTTTTGGTGTGTAAGTGTTGTTAGTTAGCAGCAGAGCTTCAAAACCAAAAAGTTTGGGGATGGAAGGCACTCTGCAAAGTCAGCTCTCCTTCAAAATATCTGTGCTAGGAACAGGTTCACTTCTGTGACTGAAGAATCCACAGGACAGAAAAGATGTAAGAAAATATGGGTTTTAACCTTCTGCAGATGCTACATTGCAAAACTCCTTTTAGAACTCCTCTGACAGGTCACCTTGGCCTGAATATTTGCTGAGGCTAATTGGTATAGAGCTGGAACTACCACGCTTTAGCTGAAGGTCTGTCAATACATTGCTGCAGAGCAAGGAATGAGCTCTGCCTTCCCTATGCTTCTTCCCAAGTAACAAAATAAAGACAGAAACGTTTAGCTGTTTCACTGCAGAAAAAGAATAATAAAAATACCTGAAAAATACCTGAAAAAGAATATTATTAATGACTATTGTTGCAGCAGAAGCATATGCTTCAGCAGATTCGGAGAAACCCGTGAAGAGGTAGAAGGGCTAATCTCATTTCATATGTTAGTGGTGGTTTCAAAAAGCTATGCTCCAGGTACATATTTGGTCTCAGTCTCTCAGGTCTCTTTGTTGTAAATGTGATCTCTTTAGAGCATGGAGGATGAGATTCAGTTGGAGATGAAAACATATGTACCAGCACGCTGTAGCTTACCCTTTGGCCATTTTTCTCCTTTGCCTCTCACCCTACACAGTAAAGGGAGATCTTAAAAACTGGGAAAAAAGCCGATTTTGTTTACATTAAAATTCATGAACACGTGGTTTGGCCTTTAATCTCAAAAAGTCACCATGTTTGCTTGAAAGAATAGCTCCTCACACACAGACAAGGCCAATTTAAAAAATTCAGCATTTACAAAGGCAACAATGCCCTTTTTTTGGAGCGAGGAAGACGCACTGGGGAGATATGTTTATACTGCTCTGAGTTTCCTATCTTTTCCCTGTTCTTATCTCTTCAGCCTCTTTTATTTCTCTCTCCAACACTGTAAACCAATTTTATATTAAAAAAAAACCACTAACAAGAACTTATCCAGCAATGATGTCGATGGCATTTTCATGTTCAGCTTTGCACATTACTGCTATCATATAGTATACTCTCAGCTTTGTCTGTGGGCTCATTTATTTCCTAATTTATCTTTGAGAACAGAAAACTGACAAATATAAAAGCTAAAAATTAAAAAAATAAACTGTGAACACTGGTCTTGAAGATGTTATATCTGCCTTGATGGTGCTGATAGACAAGATAAAACGTCAGATGAATTGAAAGGACAGCAATTTGCAGGGGTTAGCAAGAAATGTCCAGTTCTTTCTCATATTTTGTGGGAAAAATAGCAGGTTTAGTAGGAGTACGTGTACCACTTTTCCTTGTTGCCTGGGGAATGCAGACACCTACGGAGGGTGAAGATCAGGTTGACACAGAGGGCATTACTTTACATAGCCATGGGTCCAGGGCGTGCCACGAAGGGCTGGTTTTAAAGGGTGATAACATCACACTGTAGATGTTATGAAATGAAAGGCTCGGTTTCATCCAGGAGCAGGTGGTCAACAGCTCTCAAAATAGCACCACTTCAGTGTTGAATTTCACATCTGAAACAGCTGGCTTACTGTGTTAATAAACTGATAAACTGGTGTGATTACATTGGCTACATCCTCAGGACACGTTTAGTATGAGGCCAAGGCCTTTTATTTTCATTGCAATGGCACGGCGCTTCCGTTACTCGACCTAACAGGGAATGACTGGCAGCATTAATGATAAAACAATATTCCAAACTGAGCTCATAACTTGCAATGACTGAGTACCATTCGTGGGATAGCTCTGGGAATCTTCAGTGTGAACAAAAGAAGTCCTACAGTTTTCTCATTTAATTAAATTTAAATCCATGGGGACTCACAGGGCATGTCCTGGGCTTACGCTTTTTTGACTCGCTCTTTGCAGCTTAATGTCATTGAAAAGTAGTTTTTAATCAACAGATGGTCTTAACTGGAAATGAAGCTGACACCTCGTTACCTTTATATAAGGATTTTTATTAATTGCAACACTAAGTACAGGAAAAATATCTAAGATGACATGTAGTAATAAAACACCTGATGGTAGCACAGAGTTCAAAAGCACTTTATCATTTTCTCTTCTGGGTCATTTGTAGTTGTGATTGCCTGGAATTTTATTTATTTTTTTTAACCGTAAGTGTTCACTTTCATCTGATTTTAATGTTGCAAACCAAATCATTATTGGGTATTTTCTAAGTCAGGCTGAAATTTGGAGTTTGGAGGAGCATCTGGTTCCTGAAATACTTCAAATATTTGTGAGTTAAAGGAAAAACTGTTTTCAGTGATGTATTATTAAGAAATATCACTTTTAGACATTGGAATGAGTTGAAAATATAACTTTGGATGCAGATAACTGTATAGTTAAAAAGATACCTGCACTGCAAGATTCAGTACTTGTACAGCCAATTTCAGTTGGTCTGTGTTCCTGACCAGAAGCCATGTAGCACTGTGACGCAGAGAACTCCATCAGTCATGTTGCATTAATGCAACATTAGTCAGTAATTGCTCCAATTGCTAAATCTAGGACCTTTTATTTAAGTGTTTCCCAGCATGGAAAGCTAACATGGGATTGTTTAATGTAATATGTTTTTTTAAGTGCTGGGAAACCCTCAAAAAAAAAAAAATATCTCCCAAATCCAAATTTGGCTCCGTAACAAACTTCTAAAATCCCAGTGTGCACATAGATGCTTGTTAGAAATACAGACAAGATACTAACACATCTGACAGTTCATTTCCACTCTCCATGGTGTCCCTCCCTCACCTCCTACACTACTCATGATCAAAACAAGTGCTCTACTGTAACACTTGATCAGGATTTTTCCTGCGATAGTGATTTCTTGTTGGCAGGTAAGGGGCACAAAATGAAACAAAGGGTTCTTACTGATCTTCCTGCTCACCTGAAAAGCATGGCAAATTCTGGGAGGGATCAAGAATAATGATAGTGAACAGGAAGAATGACAAAAGCTGAAAAGAGCAGAAGGAAATGGAGAGGAGAAATGGAGACTTACATGTCATGAAAGGATGGAGGGGTGATGGAGGTAAAGACACAAAAGGAGAGAGGGAGAAGGGAAGTAGCTGGGGTATAATTACCAAAAATTCAAAGGCACTTCCAAAAGAACATCAGAAAAATATCTCTAGGTATACAAGGTAAACCAAACCTTGGCAAAATTACAGCAAGGGCTAGTCAGGGGCAACTGGAGTAGAGAAGTATAAGGTATTTAGTTACTGCAACATGCAGCTCTACAAGAACTGGGCAACTTATTCCTGAGTTTTAGCACTCTTATTTGTTTAGCAAATAGCTGTGATCTGCCTGCCAATTCACGTCATCCTTCCCAGCAGGTTCACAGACAAGATAACAGCTTTCCACTTAAGTTTTCTAACGTTAAGTTGTCAGCAAAGCACACAACCTTCCCTTTCCAGCCTCCTGTCAAGTCGTGCATTGCTTTGTTTGTTATTCTCCTTCCTTAAAGTTATAGGTTGGTAACTTGAGTATTAAATGGGAAAGTAGGGATCTGGTTATAAACAAGGGAGGAATTAAACCTTTTTTTCTGTACTGCAGGTGCTTCTTTAGATTGTGAAGGAGAGAGAGGACTCCCTCATTCCATTTCTGTCTTGTGCACAGAGCTTTATCCGCTAGAAATCCAATGACTGCTTACCAGATTATGTTTGTTTCAGGACGAGAGACAGAAACAACTGATTTATGGTTCCTCATATGTCTGGCCACCACAAGCCAGCTACATCTGGGCAGCTGTGCACATACTGCCAAGGAGACATGTAAGTGCTCCAGGCTAGGAAACTATTCTCTGTGTCTGTGCATCTGTGTGCATGAAAAAGCCTGTACCTTGCATTGACAAACACCTCTTCAGGAGGGATGAACCTAGGTGTGCTTTGTGGATGCTCTACAAGTCAACAGATCTGTCCTTTGGAGAAAGGATGGGCCATGACCTCTCAGGAACAGTTTTAGATCATCTAATGACACCCCTACTCCCATCTACTTAGGGATAACAACATCATTTTGAAGAATATATGATAAATGGCAATGCATACATTAAAAAGCTAGGATTAGATGCAATATTTAATGATTATATTTGTTAGAGCAGTGAGACTTGTATGAATTGAAGGTGGCAGGATATAGTAGAAAAAATAGCGTATTATATTGTAATGAAAGGTATTGTCAACAAGCAAAAAAACATGCGAGGCAATTTAATATTAGATTACTTTACAAGTTAAGAAGTGTTTCAACTGAGTGCTTTTGTGTGCAGAATTGCTGTTCTTTTAATACATATTTTCTGGTTTGGGCATAATATATAAATCAATGTCATAACAGAAAGATAAAATGATGCACGATTAAAGTAAAACATAAAATTACCTCTTTATGGGCTAACTACTTCTTAGGTATTATTTACAAAGCACCAAGTAAAACAGCATAAGAATTTTCTAGCTGCCTACAACACATCAATGAAGGAGACGAACTTTACAGAGATTCACCACACACCTGGTATAGCATCACTTATGTGCCTTCTGCCGTCATGGAAATGTATAGTTCATATTCTTGTGGGCTACGGAGACCATTACTACTTCAATATTTAGTTCCCATTCTGCACAGAATTCATAAAATACTTTGCCTCCTGCTGAAGTGCAGAGAGAGGGGCAATTTTGATTTTGCCACAATTTCATGGGACACTTTACAATCTAGATGTCATGCAGAACTGGGAAAATAACTTTCAATAACTCAAGAATAAGTTTTAATAGATCACCATCTGACTCTCAGAATTTTTGTTATGTTAGGAACAAATAGATTGGAATCACCATTTTATGAAGAGAAATTGCCACATTTGTTATATTCACTTAATCTCCCATGGAATCTGCATCTGAATAAAATTTTTAAGTACAAATCTTCATTTTCCTCACAGCAAACTGCAAAAAATTGAATGTATTGTGATAAGTATGGGATGATATAGCATTGCCTGGCCAGGTTTTCTTTCTGCAAATGAAGCCTTATGTCTCTGCATTCTGTCCATTTTATCCACCCAAAGCAGCCAAGATTAGATAACAGCATCCATTTGATTCCTGATCTTCACAAAGATATGAGGACATCTATCTAGTGAAAAGTCTTAACTAAGATAAAGGGTCAAACTAATAATATCTTCTATCCTGTTGTTATCATCTTCTATACGAGTGGAGTACATAGTTTGTTCTGTTATGAACATATTTCTCTACAGTACATCCAATATCAAGCAGAAATCACTCTAATAAAGTAAAAAAACCCAACCCAGACCAAAAAGAACAACACACATCTGCCCAAACTTTCTTAACACAAAGAAGCCATAAGGTACCAATGCTTGCATTTCTACTCTGACTGCTTTGGGAAAGATTAATCTGCTGATGGAGCTGCCCATAATTCAAGTATTTTTGATAGCATTAGAAATGAATGGACTCTGTAAGGAGTTTTATGACTTACAGAAACACCATTCTGTCAGACTTCTTTGGAGGTGTAGGTAAGTTATTTTATAAAGTACATCATAAATATACTTACATATAGAGAAAAATAACTTGATAAAATCTATTTCTTTAGTTTAAGAACTAGGTTTTTTTAGAAAAGATGGCATACTTAGATTCGTGTTTGTAGGTATCTCATCTCCTCACACTTTCCCACCTGTATGCCCTTATCTTTTGTGAGGATAGCAAAAGCTACATGTACCACAACAACCTCTTCTTTAGACCCAGTCTTAGAGTTCAGTGTTTTGTAAGTCTCATTTGGAAATTCTTCCTCCATCTTTTCCAAGAGAGAGAGACAAAGACACGATCTAATTATTAACCAGATATCATGACTGCATGCTTATATCTAAAGACTTTCCAGTCCTGTTGGAAATAATTTTTTGAAGATTATTTCTGTCAGGGACAACCAAGTTTTATATACAGAGCAAAATACGATTCTAAAAATGTAGGTTAAAGAAGATTATGTCTCGCGTAGAATATAGTTTATTGCATTTAGCATTAACTTTGACTACCTCCTCATTTTCATCTTACAGGCCAGTTAGGGAAATGGTAAATTTTGAGGCTGATAAAATAAGTTAATACTCAAGATGGCTTGGAAAGCAAGCAAAAATGATACATAATATTATGAATAATGTATATGCCTAATTCTACCCACTGGTCTGAAACTGAAGCTGACTTCAAAGGACTCAAAAACTGCAGTTGATTATAACCCAGACAGTAATCTGAACATTTTACTGTAAATTTAACATTTACTTTTAAACTAGGTACTAGTCTGGAGATATGGAAACTATGTTTGCTACCTCAAAAAATATAATGAGTTTCCACTGCATCCTGCACACATATTTTGCTGTGTCTTATGAACTGAACAGGATGATAGACATGTTTGTCAGTTTTTTTCTGAGGCAAGAAAACAGCAATAAAGAAAACTGTCATTTTTCCTATTATAAACAATTTAAGGTTTCATAACATCAGCTTAAAATAATAATAAAAAAGAAATCTACTACCCAAGCACCAAAACAAAATAGGAACATGCTATACTGCTTTCAAAATTATTCTACTTATAAAATATTGCCAATTAAACCTCAATATATTTGTTAACTTCAGAAACAAGAAAAAGATGTTTCACATTGCTCATTTGTGCATGTACACATTTCATGTCTTAAAAGTTAATTTGTAATTATTGTGAGTTTCATAGCAATTTGGAGGTAAGATGCAGAGGCAGCTTTGTACATCTTTGTAAGTACCTTTTGTTCAGATGCAGCATCTGTTGCTGTAGCTAAGCCCTAAATACATACACATTTTCAAGTAATGTTTTCTCATCCATAGCAAAACTTAATTTGTTTTCATGTTTCTGATCTCTCATATTGTTTAAAATATCAGGCAATTGCATTGCTAATCTTGCAGTTAACAACTGGCCTTCCTACCCTTTGTGAATGTAAAAGCTACACGTCTGTTCTTGCAAACCGCCTCCTGCTAATCTCATCCGAACTTCTCAAAGATACTGCTGTAAATGTTGTGCTGCTCATTTTGCTCTCACCGAATATCTTAAAATAAATAAATAAAAAAGTAATAGGACCTTACAAAGTGATCATTAACACTTAATAGCCTTAAAATGTATTTTCGTTCCTACAGAGAATGTAAAAGTCTATTCTGTAATGAACAGCAAAGGAAGTGTAATGAAGGTACAAGCAAGGAAGGAGTTTCCAGAGACAGTTGGTATCTACAACAGATATCTACTCAATTCAATATCTAATTGCTAATTCAATGCCTAATTGCTCAGTATCACATTATGTACTTCTCTGCGAAATACAGCAGTCAGCTCAAATGGCTTTTGCAAGGGCTTCTTAATGGCACAGTTCCCTTCTTAGCCATCTCACTAAATGTAATTATTACAGATGCCATCTGGAATATTGAACAGCTATAAGCAGCCGCCTACCACCTGCAAAATGTTTACTTGTCTTCCGAGCAGTCCTGGGACCTTTTCTGAGACACTGTCACTGCTCCCACTGAGTGGCTGTGAGAGCACCACCTCCCCTAGCCAGCATGCCAAACCTATCAACTCATTATTATCCATCCAAGACTGCATGAGCCAAGGCCACGCTTTAGTCTGTCTTCTGTGAGGTCTGGAGAGTGCATCACCTCCACAACATGGTGCATGACCCACTGCTACTCTCAAATGAAAGTTTAATAAGTACTATTTTCTCTCCATTATTGTGGCTAGAACATTATGTCCTCATAAAAAATTGCAGTGTAAGAGTCAAGTTCACGCTGGTCAGGCAATTTATATTATAAATTCATTATGCTAAAACATTTTAAAACTTTAAGACAGCTCAGTTAGTTTTGGGCCCGTTTCAAGGAGAATTATGCAACCTCCTACAAGCAGGAAACGTTTTCAAGGTCTGCGTTATACTTTCCAAACATTAGAAAGCTTTTAAAAGGAGAACTGCAGGTAAAGCAAGGCAAAAAATGTTCACAATTTGCTAAGCATCAGTATGCTTAGATATATCTGGTAGTCTCCGTGTAGCAATTTATGCTACAGCAGCCACAGCGCAAAAACTGCGTCTGTATCCAATTTGAAAACATGAATGTTCCATCCTTACCCTAGAGCTTAAAGACAATTTACAGAAGTAGGGCAGTATGAAGTATTGCTACAATAAATTGTTGTTTCACTTCTCTTTTATAGCAAAAATTAGGGGAACACTGCAACTGTTGTCAAGTCTTAAAATATGTTTGCAATAAAACAAAAGCCATTGGGTTTCTTTAATTTCAATGGTTTTCTTCATTATTCAAAGGCTTCTTTAAATCTTTCATAGATTCAAATGTGATTTTTTAGAAGAAACACATGATCCTTCAGGAATTAGTCTAAGTCCCCGGCTACTGCAAAAGTGGGCATTGATGATCCTTCTCTATTTTCCTCATGGAAGGAAAAGGTATTTTAAAACTTATAAAATTGCTTATTGGTTCCCTTATATTGGTAGAAGTTTGAATAGATTATAAAATGATTTTATGGAAAAATTATTCTAGGATCAAGGAAAAAAAAACACCTCATAGTTAGGCACCATGAATTCATTTGAAATCCATCCTAGTGGCTGGAGGTTTGTGTTTGCTGTTGGCTTAGACATGAACGATGTCTAGTTCATAGAAAGCTACTGTCTCTCTCATAACAGGAAAAGTCCTTTGTAATGTGCAAGGATCTGGGATGCATTGAATTAATATAACCAAGAGCATTTAACTTGAAGTTAAATAATATGTAAATACATAGGGCTACTATCTTTCCATTACTTCCTTACCACCCTTTACTTAATAAGAAAACCAGAGTGGGTCCAGAATGTCCGGGCTAGACTTTATTTAAACAAAGATCAGCTCTTCGTTGCCTGATTAGTCCCACTGAAAGCAATAGAAATATCACAATATGGGAATGAGATTGTTAAAATTCAGATTCTTAGAGTCTTTAGAGAACAGCACCCTGGCTTTAAGAAGCCTGCATTTGCTGCCTTGGGTATACCACAGACACCAGATGATTGCTGTAGGAAGAAATGAATTTCCCTCATTGAGATAAAAATCTGTGCTTGCAGTTACAAATTCATCTGCTGCTTTTTGTATGATGACAAGGAACAGACAGAAGAGATTTTCAAGCTGTGTAAACTGAATTAATGGAAGAGTTTAGGAGTCTGAGGGTGGCTTTAGTTAAAACAACCCTATAACTCCTTCAGCTTGCACTGGAGTAAGCCTACAAAGAGCCTATGAGAAAGATGTCTCTTCCACGGTCTGCAAACTCTGAGCCAAAATGTCCTTAGATAAACAGGAAATTCAAATTTACCTGCGGGCAAACATAACTTTAAAGTACTCCACACATGAAACAGCTGTTGATGTCCTTGTGTGAAGCACTCGAAAGTATGAGTTTTAAGCAGAGGGAGGGAAAAATAAAAAAAAAAAAAGAAAGGAAAAAAAAAGAAAAAATAAAAGAAAGAAAAAGAAAGAAAAAAATCAGTATAGAAGATGAGAAATATTTGGATTTTGGTGAAGCATTTGACACCGTCTCAGGAAATCTTAAGTGAAAAATTAATTCAAGATGGCTTGGCTGAAGACAATTCTGTGTGGATTGAATATTAGCTAAAACACAAATGAAAAAAAAAATGATAAACAGCTGTTCAACAAGACAGTTGGAAATGTCCAGGAGGGTAATACTAACCGATTGTAAGTCCGGGTTTACTTTTTTCTAAATCATTCATGAAGATAAAAAACATAAATAAAATTTTAATGAAATGTACAGATTATGCTCATTCTAGGGTATTTAAGATGCCGATAGGGAGAATGAAATAAAACAGGACTGATAAGAAACATAGATGAAGTATGGCCGAAAAATATTCACCAAGTTAAAAGATTTTACTGCAGACAAGGAAACCATAAAGCATACAGCAAATCAGAAGATGAACCATTAGAATAAACACTGTAGGAAATGGAACAGTAGAGAATGTTACAAGAATTATAAAAATTAGAAGGCAGCTTTCCAACACAGTGCTCTTTGTCCACAATGGAAACTCAGCCGTGGGCTTCAAAGGATTTTGGACATGGATGGCAGTCACAAAGCAAGGATTTTCTGGAAGCGATTTGTGCCTGTTGCATACAACTATGTGAAACACTCCCCAGAAAGGTGTAAGTTGAAGGAGATCACAGAAAAGATAAACTAAAAAGTTAGAGGGTTTGTGTGAAATGAAGTGGGAAGAAAAATAAAGAGGATTAAGTGGTTAGAATTTGACTAAATAAGGAATATGCGTGAAATGATTATACAGAAGTACAATTTTAACCCATAAGGGAAATATATTATAAGGGATGAAAGACAATGGCTATAAATATCAGGAAATGCAGCATATTAAACTGTTGAATAATAGAAGAGATGGAAGTCATATAGTTTGGGACTTTTAAAAATCAGATTGAATGCCAGTTATTGAAATGCAAACAGTAATCTTTTCTATTTCCCACAACAGTATTAAATATATCTATCTTTAAAAAAAAAAAAAATATTATCTTCTTCCAGCCTCTTCCTCTGCAAGTTCTGTATGTTTTAAAGCCTACATAGAGAGACTCAGAAATAATATATGATAAATTGTTCTTAATAATGAATAAACACTATTCATATCTTTTGATCATGTAATCTTCTCTCTGCTTTCACCCCTCTCTGATTAAGACTGTAGCCTTTTCTCAAATCTGGTATTCAATATCTTTAAAATATTTTGCTCTATTTAAAGGCAAACTAGGCTTTACTGATAGGAAATGGGGATATTTGTAGCAATAACCCAACGATTAATTAGCCAATGAAATTTTTAACCATGATCTGTCTTAGTTTACTCCATCTTCTCTGAGAAATACTGTCTATAGGAGATGAAACCCTTCTCTGGAAGGGAGAAAGCTGGAGAGTTTTGCTTCTCCAGCTACATTTCTTTCTTGAGTCTTTAGTTTCCAGAATTATAGAAAAAACTAAAAACCATTAGCAAATTTGTTTATTTGCATGTGCCCACTCATTCACACAGCAAAAAGCTCAACTCAAAATTATTAAGTAAGGATAAAATGTAAAAAGCTGATGTGTATGCCATAACAGTTCATGATAGTTGAGGCAGCTATTTCTATTCATCAGTTTCTGCCATTTTCCACCCTCAGTACTTTTGTTCCTAGCTGACTACCAAATATAGGAAATAAAGACTAATTTTATATGAGAAATAAAGAAGTTATTTTCTTTCAGTGTGAAATACAGATAAGTATTTGTAAACTTACTAAACACCGGCTCTTAGTTGGTATAAATGATCATAAATCATTCATTTTGATTTCAGCATGACTATTTATACCAGTGGGGGATCTATACCCAATAGATTTCAGTATGTGTGAAATTATAAGACTTCATTCGTAGTACCATTTGCAGTGATCAGCTGTAGACTTAGGCAACATTAAACCACTATTTTTAAACTTTACGCACTGCTACAGTCTACGGTGAAACACACTGACAAATAGTTTCTGACCTTTCTGACAGGAGTCTGTTTTGATTTGATAATAATATAGAACAGGTCGTAGATTAAAGAAATACCAGGGAAGGCTTGCCGTGTCTAAGTGTAAATCACATATATTTTAGTTATAGACAAACATGTTTTGTATATCTGCAATGTCATATATCTATCCTTAGAAAATTGACATATCCTGCACTGCAGAAACAGGGATCAGAGATAACAAGCTGAATATATAGTATTAGTACAATGTTGCAAGAAAGAGCAAGGACATCACACCTGAAGGAACAACCGGGACATGAAGAAGACAAAGCTGGGAAGTGTTAGCATACATCCAGGCATCATTGGCAGGATAATTATTGGAATGATCTGCTTAATTATGCAGCCTAGTTTCTGAATCGATCATGAATATTGGAAGTGTTCCGAGAAAGGATGGTAGGATGACTGGGAAACCTCTTTTATAGAGACAAAGTTACAAAATGGAATGTATTTGTTTTATTTAGATCACTTTCTTGACTTGAAGTCAAGGAAGCACTGATGTGAAAAATCATCTAATAGTAAGTTATTAAAACTAACAAATCTTGTGATGCTTACACAAACTACGACAGCATCATTGACATCAATGAAGTCTTGCTGTTGTGTAAATCAGATTAAGTTGGTAGCAGGGTGGGGGGTGGGGGGGTGTCTGTACTTTTGGTTTATCCTCAGGTAAATTCAGTCAGTTTTGATTTGTGCTTGTCTGAAAATACATTCAGAATGAATCCCAATTCACACTCAAATGAAATTCAGGCTTAGATACACGCACAAATTATAAATACCTGAAATGAAGCAGATTAAGGCTGGTTAAAAAGAAGAATTAACTAAAAATGAAAGAGAAAACATACATAAACCATAGGCTGTAAAATGTTTTGACATTCTTCAAAAGTGAAATTCTGTATTTCTGCACACTTTTATTATGCACTTAAAAGCATGAATATGTTTTATTCCTTGCCAGGTTTGTTCTTCTACTTGGAAAACATTTATTCTGTTTCTTGTTTACACTGAATTTACAATTAATGTAACTGTTTTGGTTGAGCAACAACAACCTTGACTTGTAATAGGCAATGTTTTAGCATACCGGCATATCTTGTGTAAAAACATAACATGAACACAGTTCTCAGAATTAAGCTAGTTAATAATTACTATATAAACAAGTCAAGGATCAAAAGTCCCGGCAAAATCTATTGAAGTATCTGTAGATTATATTTCTAAGTTACAATAATGAAAAACAGAGCTTTCTTAATGTGTATAGAATAAGTCTAATATCCATAGGTGAAATATCATGGTCTCGGTGAACATTTTTTGCAGAGTAATAATCAGAATAAGTAAGTAACGCTAACAGTCTACTACTATGAAATAATACACCACTGGCAGTAGTGAAGTATTTCTTAGGTGTAATAATGTTTACAAGTTATATAAACCAGGCCATGTTCTCTTAAATACTGTAAAAATAAGCATAATCCCCAACTCAGAAACTTCAGTCAGGTTTTTTAATGAGTTTCTCAACCTAAAACTCACTTTCCTGGTCTAGCTTTCCTCTGAGAGTGTGCACCCATCAGCTTCAGCCAGGACTCTACTCCTGAGAGACTATATCACTAGCCTAGCACTATTCTAGCACAATATCACTGAAAGCTAAACATGAATCTTTATTTTTACATCTTAAATATACATACCTTTAAATAAAAGGTCCTGATTGCGTGTGCTGGTACTGAACAGGATTGTCCTTGAGCAGAAAGGGCATGGGCAGAGTCTGCGTAGTTAAACACTGCTTTTAGGATAGAGTTCTACTTGCTACAGCAAAGCATAATCTTGCAGTTCAGGGGAAAGACCTCTCTGCTTTAACTGGGCTGTGTGAAGGGTTCTAGAAAAACAGGTGTCCATTACGATCTGGCAGCACGGATCTAAAATTGGAAAACAAGTTTGTAGCACCTAAATCCCAGCACCCTTCTCCTTCAAAAGGCTTATAGTCGGTGTCACCTGCACCACCTCATACCACAAGAACTTCTGGTGTTAACAGTTAATCTGGTGTTAGCAGTTAATCGTTAGCATAACCTTAATTAGCTAAACGTGGCGATGGTGTGGCTGTGCCTACTTCTGCTGCAACCAACCATTTGTAGTTTGCCGCTGACTGAAGGGGGGCTCCGGTTTCTCTCTGCAGCTTAGGACGTGATCACATTTGAACCTTTTAAGAGATTTAATGTTTCACTTCATGGATTCAAGAGCATAATAGCAACATGCTCTTTAAATTGGAAATGCTTTTGTGAGCAGCTGGAGCAAGTCAAATGTTAGCTGCAGCTTAACTTCCTTATGTTGTTTCAAATGGCCAAAACTCAAGACATAAATTGTTCAGATTTGAGCGTTTATAATGCAGATGGCAAATACGTGCAGGACTGAGAATACAAGCAAGTGGCAACTTACGAGAGGTTGCAGATTTGCTGAGAACTGAACGCTGAAATCTCTTCAACTTGAATTATTTTTCACACACTTCATTTCTTGAGTAAAAATTGGGGTCTTTTTATTTGATTAAAACATTCGTAGAAAATACTATTTGAACAAAATCCACACCAAAACCTACTGACATCTGTTTTCTTTCTCATCAGAAAATTGCCAGTGGAAAAGAAAGCAGTTCAATGCCACAGCTGCTAGCTGACCAGAAGGCAGAGCCCTTTCTCACTCCCAAGCACTGGATTAACATCCCACACTCCTACAGCCAAGTGATATAAGATATGAAAACTGAATAATTGAATTGCATAGCTACTCTAATGTTACATTAGATTTTAATGTTTCTTTATTTCTAACGAAAGCAATGTGGAAACTAGTGCACTGCACTCAAATGACAAATCAACCTTGTAAGTTAAAACTGCAAAATGTTAAAGAAAAAAAAAGTTAAATCTATCTGTACCTGTTCTGGATCTTGGAAAGAGTTTCAAAACAAACACAAAAACTCTAGTCCTATCAGTAACTATAAAAATAAACTGTAATAGGCAAAGGTCTCGGCAAAGTGGGAGAGGCACAGATGTGTAAACAAAGCTGAGCAGAAATATGTGTGTTTCCTTCAGTTGTTTGCAAACGCGTCATTACTTCAGCACATTATTGATATATAAAAAGTAGTGTATCTTTTGAGTCATGTGGTGTTCCTGGTTCCTTAATCTGATATTTATCTGACAGTAGGTAAACCAGCAATTGTAGATATAAGTAGTTTGGCTTCTTGGTAGTCGGTTCTTGGCCTAAGAAAGCTCTTTTATTCAAAGAAAGAAGCAGCAAAACGGGAAAATCAGCTTTTAAGGTTGGTCTTTTCTGCTTTCTTTTCAGTTAAAATAATGTTAAGACCAGTAGAGCTGGAAGTGCTGATTTGATCAGAGAGGGAGATTTGAATAGGTAAACAAATCTCTGCTTGCTTTCCCGCCACCATTTCCATGTTAACTTGTTACCAGCATCATGGATCTGATGTTTTCATGGGCAGATGAGGAGAACCACAGAAGCTGGACCCATCAGCTCCGTGGTGAGCGGCTCTGGGCACTTTGGTGTCCCTTAGTCCTGAACTCTAGACTGTCCGCTCTGTGGCTGCCGGTCATGTAGAGATTGCCACTGGCACCGGACCAAAACAGCCACGGGGTGTTCAAAACTGCAACCGGCCATGCAGATCCCAAAGTGTGGTTCTGGGAAAATCAACAGGATTGCACCCAATCCTGGAAGAGACTGCTAGACGTATCTTGCCCTGTGCTTTGAGCTGTGCACAGAGAATGGATGAAAGATGTTAAGCAGGAAACTGTGTGCCCTCCACCAAGGGAACACCGAAAGAGAAAACAAATTGCTGGTGGCTAAAAATGGCATCCTGTTGGCCCTGTCTATACTCTTTATTGCTGAAAATGCAAAATGTGCTAGAGCAGAAGGAATAAGAAGTTAAATGTATTGCGTTGCTTTACTATTGCAGTCTACTACTAAATAATCTCATCTTGGACAACCACAAAGAAAGTATATAGACACTTCTGTGTCACATTGGGGAAAGGCACCGAATGACTCTACAATATGTGCAGACACATGGAAGTGCAAACACAAAGAGATGGTTTGTACCTAGCTTTTGTGGAATAGCACTTGTGCAAAGGAGACTGATGTGGCAATGCTGGGGAGGAGGAAAAAACCATCATCTAAATCTATCATGGCCAAAGAAGTAAATAACAGCCTTAAAATTGCACAGTAATACTGGAGTGAGAATTAGTACTAGGTTGAGCAAACTGAATAAGATAAAATTATACAAGAGTGTAGAATGAAACTGAATGTAATTTTTTCTCTTTAAAGTGCTAGCAGGACATCAAGGTGGAATTAAAGTGTTCTAAATGTCAGTTGCTTGCATCTCCTAGATCCCCACAGGAATTTTCCAATCATCAAAAATCCAGCCGTAATAAATGCACTTAAAATTACACCACAGTTTGTAGCTATTTCTCTCTGGCTGATAATTCTGTCAGACTTCTTTTGGTTTTGTGCAAAGCATGTTGTAAACAGAAGAAATAGAGCAAACGCTTCCCAACTGATTTCCTGCTACTCTACTGGCACATAACTGTTGGCAATAAGCTTGATACTTCAAATGTGTTTTTCTTTGAGCTGCAGTTGTGCCATGAGATTAGCAAAACTCAGTCACTGACGTTTACCTTCACTTGATGGTGCGTTTGCAAAGGTTTGTTTGCTCAAGTGAGCTGGGTGCTTCCTGGGCTGGGGAAGCTCTTCCTGCGTGAGGAGGCTGGTTGCGGCGAATTCTTGGCCACAGCTCATCAAGGCACTGCTGATATCCTGGGGCTTTCACAGTTACAAATTACAGTTATTAATGTAACGTGCCTGACAGCTCGCTGCTTGCGGCCAAGTACTGAGGATTGGCTACTCCTTCTTCTTCAGCTTTCCCATGACACACGAGTTGTTCCCTCCTCCCATTTCTTTCCCAGCTGATCCCAAGGCCATCTGCAGCAAAAGGAGAAGCGCTGAGGCACCAGTGAAGTTAATAATTATCTGATAGAGTAGTGAGGTCAATCCTGTAGGTAACTAAGCTAATTAACACGTGTGCTTTTGCAGTAGTCCTTAGTTAAATCTTTTTATTCTTCCTCCTGAGGTTAATGTCATTTTATATATTTGCTTCTGAAGAGTCAGCATGTGTGTTCAGGTCTGTGGATCCTGGAAGTGTCAGACTGGTCTGCTAGACTGCCCCAGGCTCCCTAGGCTCCTCATTTCTACAAACTTTGCAAAAACATCTCTGCCATTCTACCATAACTTGCATGCTTGTTTTAGTGAGCAACAGCAGTAAATCATTGCATTTCTAAGAATTCTGAAAAAAAAAACCTCCCCAGGCTTTCCCAATTGTAAAACCTTTAAGAAAGGCCTTTCTTCCCATTCTAGCTGTTCTAGCTCTGTTTTTCTCTGGGAGAAGTATGACTGTTATACAGAAATTTCCTTCCATGTTTTTAAAGTGACTGATATTAATTTAGATATATTTTCCTCTGAAAATCCTTTCAGTCAATATGGAAGCACTGAAAAGCAGTTTTCTGAAGAGAAAATTTATCTGAAGAAGTTTCCACTGAGAGATATATGTGTATATTTGTGCACATGGGTGTGTGCTGTGGACAGAGAACAAACACAGTTGCCTCTTGCCTCGAGATAAAGCAGTTTACTTTGCACCTAGCAGAGGGGAATACTGGTGCAAAGCTGCAGTGAGAAGGAAAACAGAAAAAAAGTGTCTGGATATCCAATTCCTCCTGTCTCGGTGCCATCAAAGAAGCTGCATTAGTAGACCAGCTAGTGATGTCGCTGAATTCCCACCTCACTTACAAATAATGGACAAATTAGCTCTTGATACTCACTCCAGGTCATCCCAGACATATTCTTCACCCTCTGCTCTGCTTTAATTTCCTTTATTTCTTTATCTATGTTCACAGAGTTTCTCTGACTCAAGAACAGTTCTCCCCTCATTTCTCTCATCTCAAATTGGGTTGATAATGCCAGAGGGAAAAATAGGCACTGGGGTTCCTGTAAACCAAGCAAGGAACACAGAAAGAATGGCTCTGGACAGTCCAATGGCCCTTCATTTCTTTGTAGAATAATTACTTCTCAGGAAGTATTTAAAAAACTGTATCAGTTTTGGCAAACTGCTTTCTACCAGCCCAGCTGCAGCAAAATGAGGTGAAGTTTTTGCAGAGGTGATAGATTGGGGAAGAAAAAATGTGCATCTTTTTTCAAATAAGTGCATCACTCCGCAATACCGAAAACATTGCGGATTGAATTTCTTATTTTTTCAAATAAGGCTGTAATAGCACAGTTACCAGCACACAGCTTTCTGCTGTTGTTGATGACTTCTAGACCCAAGATAGTGAGCCTTGTACTGGTTTGGAGTAGCCAAGAAAACACTGCCAAGTAGTCAGAAAGCAAAATTTACATCTCTTTGAACCTTCCAGTGTTCCCACTTTTGTGTTGGTCTCAAATGACCGTGCAAGCTTAGTTGGTTTTGTAATGTCAAATGAAGCCAAGTCACGCACTTGAAGACAAACAGTAGAATTTGACTGCTGTGGTCAATCTAGGGTAGTTTCATTGGAATAGCTGTTTAGAAATAAGACATGAAGTGTAAAATATTTATGTACTTCCCAATGATGATGCCTGTATTTCTAATCCCTCTGTGTCAAGAGTGATGCTTCCAAATAGGTGCAGGGTGGACAAGGTTTACTTGGATGCTAAGGAGAAAGCAAATCCCTTCCTATCCCCCAAAATTCTGAGAGACTGAAACAGGTTGGCTTACCTTAGGAAAATCATACGGCTGATGCAGATATTTCCTTCTCATAAATATTCAAGAAGTAATAGGAAATTGTAACACTAACAATAAAATTAGTTTTGTGCACATTTATGCTGGAAATGAGAGCAAGATTTCTAATCACAACTGATTGAGATGGTTAAATGTTCTTACATTAGGAGTAAAGTGGGCGAGAAACTACAAGATCATGCTTCATCAAGCAATGAGTGAAATAGTATATAATGATTTCTTAAAACAGTAGAGGTCTGGACAGGATAGGCAGGAATTTTGCTGTGAAAAAAATTATTTTTGTTAAACACTATGTTTAGAAGGAAAGAAAGTGGGCAGAAGCTATCAGCCTGCTCCAGAAAACAGATGCTTTTGGGGATTATTGTGGGTTAGTATTTGGGTTAGTATGCCTTCTAGCTTAATTAAAC
Organism: Cuculus canorus; assembly: GCF_017976375.1. Classification (NCBI taxonomy): domain Eukaryota; kingdom Metazoa; phylum Chordata; class Aves; order Cuculiformes; family Cuculidae; genus Cuculus; species Cuculus canorus. The sequence continues at coordinate 21,964,665 of NC_071409.1, forward strand.
TGTGTTCTTATCATCTAAGTAATGCTGAGGAATGTAAAGAAACTGAAATGCTACATTTCTAACAAAATAAACCACTATCCTCAGCCTCATGTTAATTGATACATTTGAGAAAAAGAAAAAGGAAAAGATGATACTGCCAAAAATATATTTTTAAAATATTGTGGATTTATTATTTTAATTTGGTAGATATCCCTACCAATGCAGATTAGGGGCATTTTCTGAATTCCTTGTGTGGATATCGACTGTTGATTTCCATCAGTTCCCCAACAGGGACCATCAAGATTTCAGGACTGTTAATCTCATATTGTGAATAGAAGGAGAATGCTTTGCACGTGCTACACAAATCCTGAAATGAAACACAATTATTGACTTCAGTTCTACATTATTCTCAAAAGCAAAAATGTACTGTGTAAGCTGGGAAGGCTTCCAATCACATTTTTAGAAAAATGACATATTTTAGGTGGCCTACACTAGGCAGCATTATTCATAATGCAAGTGAAAATATAAAATAGTCCACATGTCAATACGCATTGGCAAAAGGCAACTGATATTCTGATATCATTGCTTCATCAACTGACAATGGAAAGTAAATGTTCAACTTTGCTTTCTTCCAATTTCTCCTGCCATGATGCCTAACTATGAAATACACCACAAAGACAACTTTTTGGCTGAACCAACTGTTAATCAATTTATGTTCTGAATTATGAGTATTCATTGTACTTAATATTTTTATCTTGATATATGTGCAGACGATAATTGAGTCAGATTTCTCTAATCGGTGTGACCATGGCAGCTTTTCAACTTTTGAGTTGCTGCACAGTTAAAAGACTTTTGCTGATTTTGCTGGTCAAATGAGGAGCAGAGCCATGTGTAAAACAGCTCTTACATTTTTCAAAATTCTGTTGCTTAGAAGGAATTTCTGTTGTGCTTCTGAATGTTTTTCATGTTTTGTATAGTGTGATTGAAACTGAATTAAAAATCAAGAGGATATGAAATAACAACAAACTATTTAATTGGACTTTATCTTTTTGCTAGCATTTGCTTGCAACACATTTTTGGCTTCTCACCTACTGGAATATGAGTTGTATACCATTTACTTCATGCTGAACTTCTACATACATCCATCGTATGTCTTAAGCCTTTAAGATGGAATTTACTTGGTACTTAAGGAATATTTTTGATGTTGAATGCCATTCATTCAGATATAATAGCAATGTTTTCCAGAGCAGCAGCATGGTTCCCTTTTTTTTTTTTCAATATATAAGGAAAAAATATGTTTTTCAGATTCACTGAATGTTTTAAAAGAAAAACTGTCGTTGTTCTGATTTCTGAGCAATCACAAGTAACACAGCTTCTCCCTTATGGGCATTTCTACTGAACTGTAACCATTAAGCTTCCTCTTTGTGTGCCCCGAGAGTCTTGTGGGTGTTGTTACAAATTAAGGCATACGGAGTCTGGAACCTGATCTAAGGAAAGTATAGGTATTTATTGCAATAGAGAAGCATGGATTATTTGCTGAGTGCGCTAGTACTTTTTGCATTAAGCCGAGGATTTAAAGTGACAAAAATCAGTTCCAGCAGCAAGTCTTGGGGGACTCCATATTAACCTGTCTGTATGTCAAGAATTCTCTCTTTTTCTTCTTCTTTTTTTTTCTCTATCTCATGAATAGTTTTTAATCCATGGCAGAGATTTCCATTTTACCCTATAGTTTTCAAATTTCCATAACAGGCTTTGGTGATGGGTTGTGTCATAAGCCTTCTAAAACTACAACTGAATGATCTCTTCAGGTTTTCTTTTATGTTTTGTTATCTTTTGCTGGCATTGAACAGATCTATGGGACAAGATTTTCAACTTTTTCAAATGGTGAGTGTATGGTGGAGGGTGAGGGTGGTGTATTTTATGACTGTAAACGTTCCAGAGTTCACTCCATCCTAGTAGTTGCCTCTCAATAATTTAGAGGGAAGGAAATCTGAAAACGTCCAGCTTCTTTCTGAAGGGACAGATTCGGATGTTAGCTAAATAAGTGCACAGAAGCAGGCTGTAAGAGTGCTATTATGATTATCAGTTGCTAAAAATCTGGTTGTATTCTTTAGGAGACTATTTGGGGAAAGAAAGTAACTGCGCCACATGTCATCTGTAACTAACGTGTGATCCACAAGCCTGGACAGTGTCAGATCCCCACTGGGAGCTGAATAACTTGAGTTGCATTCCAAATGTTAGAGCATTCCTAACGTGGTGTTTTCTCACCAAGGTGCGTGAAAGAAGATGAACTTTTTCCTCCTTTCCCTTCTAAGCAGAACTAAACCTATTTTCTCTTGGAGTACTTTAAGGGAAGACAGAAAACAGTGTGAGCTGCATCAGTGGAGGAGGAATGTACACAGTGCGGAAAAGCTACTCCAGCACCAAGTGAAAGTGTAGTTGGAGAAGTCTCTTGAAAGCTTTAGAAATATAAAGAAGAGAACATGCAGTCAAAAATTTAGTGATGTGGAAGTTAAAATTCAACTAAATCATCTCCAAATGCAGCTCTGACTTATTTTGTCTAGGTTAAAAGATTTGGGAACCTGGTATAGTTTTGTGCTGTGGCATGATCTTGTCTCCTGTTTCACAAACCCCTAAAACGGGTTTTATCTAATTATCTAGTTTTATGAGGGAAAGTATATGGATCCAGCCTTCAATCTTATGCTAATTTTCTTTATACTATCCTAAAGGAACAGTTTTTCACCACTCAGGTACTTACGCAATGAACCTTGTCTGCAGATGTTGGGAACCTCAAATGTTTACAGGGTTGCAAAAAGTGCTTGGACAAACTCAAGGAAAGAAACTCTTTAGGAGGTAATAAGATACAAAAACATGACTTCTTGATATTCAGTTTTTTGCTGGCTGGAATTTACATGTATCAATACGTGTTTAGGCAACTCTTCTACTTGACTTTGGCAAACTTCCCTGGCACCTGTTTATTTAGCTGTGATCAGACTCGGCATGGAAATCCTTACACATTCTTCTTATGTAAATTTTCTGTTATCTAGTGGACAATGTTATTACTTTTCTACAGCTAATATTTCTTTAGTCATACATAATGGAGGAGTAATTTTGGGTCACACCACTATCTGAGGTGATTAGCTCTGTAAGAAACAAACCTGCTCCGTTTAGTGAGGGTTTAGTTAGAAACTATGTAATAGGGAACCTGAAAGAATTAAATCTATTTAGAATACAGTGAGAAAAGAAAAATCTCAGGTACAAACTGTCAAAAAGTGTAATCTGAAAAATATTCTGAAGAAATTATAGCTTCGTCCAGCATACCAGAGGCACTCTTAAGATTTAAATGGTTAATCTACTGCAAGCAGCATTGAGGTTCCAGCTGCAAACAGATTTACTGAAAGGTGTCTTCTAAGGTTTCCTCACAGTACACTCCTGATTTTTGAAATAGCATATAGTTTTGAAAAACTGAAATGGTCTGTGCTGGGATGGGAAATGCAGTAGTGAAAGCAGTGATGAACTTTATCAGTGATGAACATTAATGTATGGTTCACTGGAAATTACACTGAGCGTGACATCAGTTCTCAGATCAGCTTTGCAGTGTTTCTATCCTAAACCTGTGCAGATGGATTTATTTTTTTTAATGTACACTGCCAGTTGTTTACAAAGTGAGCCAAAGTCCTACGAAAAATACTGGGCTGTATAATCGAGAGGAAAATTAATCTGGGGGACTTGTTTTCATTCTGATTTTCTGGGGTTTTAGGGTCTTCCCAGATGAATAACAGCTATCAGACGAGCACAGTAGCACAGCTCTGTGATCATGCATATTGCTTAAGGGCAACAGCACAACCTGGTGGTTTATGGTTATTCTAATGCATTAGATCAGGTATCTGCACAAGAAAGCACAGGACTTTCCCTTCCCCAGAAACCAACTCATTGCCTGTATAGAAATGAAGCTGTTTTTCATCAGTTCACTTGTAAGATACCATTTTACCAGAGGTTTTCAGAAAAAATAGAAAAAAATAGATTGCAAGGACATATGCAAAAAGATAAATTAATAGGTTCTACGATTCTGAAACCTTGAGGTACCATTGTGATGAGAGATTTCATGTGGTTTTGTGCTGTATATGTCTGAATTTTTGTTTCAAGGTAATAGCTAGAGGCATATAACTAAAAAGAAAAGCCTGTAATATGCATTGTGCAAAATTTGAAAAAAAAAAAAAAAGAAGAAAGAAAAGTGCGTGCAGAAAAAATACAAGTTTGTCTTGCTTGCTTTTTCTGTTATGACAAAGCCAGGCAAAGTATATAATACATTTACATAGACTGAATATTCAAACACCAATAATAATATTTGTTCTCTTTCTCTGTCTTCAGGATATATGACGTTGGTCAGAGTGTATTTTCTGATGTGGCAGGGAAATTAAGTGGGTGCCAAATGTGCTCAGACAGAATTTTCAAATGAAATTAATTACATTTTCTATTTTGCTTGATTCTGAAGAACAGGCTATATTATTACTAGCAATGCAGCTGGTGTGGGTGTTGATGCTGAACAAAATTCTTGTAAACTACACATTCAGTTCATTTACTGATCATATAGAATGGGACAGAAGCCACTAGTCGTATCTAGAAAGGCTGCAAGCCTTTTTCATCTTCAGGCTGCATCCAAAACACAGGCACCTCAGTCCTGTTTAACTGAGTAAAAAGAACCTTTTATTTCAGCCTGCGTGGGTTTAGACCTGTGGGAAAAGGTATCTTAAAAGACGTTCTGCCAAGGCATTGAACGACTGAAGTTCTTTGAGCCAAAAAAGTAGCACTATTTTTATACAGTGAAGATTTCTACAGGATTGTCATCACAAGTAACTGCTAAGGTTTCTCATCACTTCATATTTGCACTTTAGTCCTTTTGGTAGCTGAAGTAAGACTTACTATCTTGGTTCAAGAAAGCATTTTTGTCCACAAGGAAGTATGATTAATGCATTTAAACTAACACTTAACTCACAATTAAGTTTCATTTATTGTATTGAGATGATGAAATGTAAAGTCTGCTGAAATTTATGAAAATGCATATTGTTCTGCTATAGTTTATTATAGAGGAATATTGTAGAGGACTTTGTTACATAAATAGGATTAAATATACTGAAGAGCAGTGAAGATACTTCTGAGAAACTGTGCAAAGAGTTTTGGAGAAGGGTACAATGGAAAAAACATGAAAGAAGCAATTACTTGCTATTCCTTAAGTACTGAATTGGACGGAAAAAATGGTCAAAGACCATTGTTTTCAACCTTTCCCTAAAGTCCACTGAAGTACAGGAGGAGCTTGTACTTCCCTCATCCTTGCATCCTGCTGGACCAGATGCTGGAAGCATGCTCAGTTCTGCCCCAGCCAGCTGTAACTATGAAAAGAAAACAAATGTATCCGAGATGAAACGCCTTTGTGCCAACTTCCCACACATCTCACTACGCAGTGGAGAAGCTCCAAAATGTTTTTCATCTTGCTAAAAGCTATTGGTGAGCACAGTGCTGTCAGGTGTACCTGCTTAGTGTGTTTTGATTATCCACAAATTGCTGCTCATCAGTTCTGATACAGTTCTTCGTTTTCTTGCGAAGTAGGAGACAGTATTGATTACTGGATGGAGAGCCTCAAAGCAACTGACTTCAGCTGACATGTCTCCATCAGCCCGTACTGCCATAACTGCCTTATAGTGTCTGGGGCAGAATGGACATACACATCACTGCTGGCAGGAAGAGTCCTCCACTGTGCTTCCCCTACTGTTTGCTAATGCTATTCCACATTTTCAAGTTAGCAAAAAGAATTTGTCAGCAACAACTTAATATATATATATCTTGGGGACATCTGCCAGTCTTGAAAACCGAGTATCAAGCATCTACTCTGACACTAAGCAGGTACACAGTTTTCATGCTTGGGTAAGAAAAACCTCTTTTTTTCCCATGTTGAAAGGAAGAAATCCAGAGAAAGCCTGTATTATTTCCACACCGCTATTCTTGCCACTAAAGTGAATGCTTCACCAACATTTAGAGTATTCTTATAGAGTGAATAACCTTCTACTCCGGGGAGTAAAAATTCTGTAGTACAAATTCAATGTGTTCTCTTGTGTCCACCAAATTGTGTTCTCATTGCTACAAATTTAGTATTAAATTATTTAGGTCAGGTTAAATTTGGAAAGGAGAAAAATAAACATAATTTTTGGCTCTTTTACACATCTGTGATTATTGTAAAATGGTTTGCTTCCTAAGTTAAAGTGATGCAAGCAGTCTGCCAGGAAAATGAGCAGCAATATTTTTTTCCTATATTTTTTTTTAAATCTGGTTGTAACACTCAGTTCCTAACCTGAGAATAGAGGGACACCTGGAAAATGAAAATGCAGATTACTTTTAGCATACACTGGATCTGCAGAGGCTCAGGTTTGAAATGTCATAATTTTCCTTTGAACTAAATAACATTTTGAGTCTTTCCTAATGGTTTTACTATACACTATTGCATATGTGGGTAGCACATTTTGGCACTGTACATCTTTAGAGCTTTTAAGGTTGGTATATCAATATCCATAATCCGGTGATTAAGGACCACCTAATAGCATGGGTTGTCAGGATATGAAGTATTGCTTTCAGAGTCATTAATAGCTTTATCCTGTGCACTGATATGATGTAATATAGCAGCTGTGCCGTGGAGAAACTCTTAAGGCATCATGTCAAACGTAGACAGGGTAATAAATGCAGTAGGCATTGGCACATGGCATCATGAAGGAGCCAGTCCTTCCTACTAACAATACAGTAATGCCAGAGGTATCGTACAGAATGCTAAAATTAAATGCGTTAACACTTCCATTTTAACAGACATTCTTTTGTATGCCAAGCCAAAGATTTAGAGTAAATGAGCTAATGTGAACCAACAACAGGAGCTAGCAGGCAGAGGCTTGAACTCCCAAGTCTGAATGACTTGTCCTCACTGCCTGCTCTCAACCTAACACTTGTCTTTACTGATGTTGAGATGCCAGGTCCTGCCAAAACCTCCAGATTTCATCTCTGGGTGACCTGATCTCAGACAAACACTCTCTGTTCTTCAGTGGTGTACGGGTATATGCTTTGTGTGCTGACAAATGTTGCTTTGTGGTTTTCAATGTATTTGTCCCACCTTTCTGCTTCCACCGCATGCCACTTATCTTAAACTAAAAAGGTTGGAGTATTTCTTTCTCACTCAGACTCCTGGCTCATTTTTTGGCTGAAGTGTAGTGCACGAGATGGACACTCCTGTTAAACAGACCTTTGATAGCTCATCCCATAGCTATTCCATATCCAGAATGACGGAGATACCGCAGGAAGAGCTTGAAAATCCCTCCAGCTGCTTAAGGCAGGGGCTGTCCTCGTGCTTAACCAGGATTGCTCAGGGGTAAAAAAGTCTCAGTCCACAGAACAGACATCAAAGACCATGTAACCAGAGCTTGAAACAGCTTATATATATATATATATATATATATATATATATATCCTTTTGACTCTTTATTTGATCATCCAAAATGAATGCTTATTTATATTTACACTTACACTGGCTCAGTTCTGAGGACTGTTAGACACTGGCTATGCATAGACCCATTTTCTCCTTGCCAACCAGATGGTCTTTAGGTTTGTTTGCAGAGAGGAGTCAGCCGTGCCTGGGTGCATGTACGGGGATAGGGAGGTACCCACAGATGCACTTTGACTCCAATAACAGGCACGCCAGCTTGGTGAGAGCAACAAAAGAGACAGTTCTGAGGATCTCATGGCGCACACAGTGCAGGGCTTCTTTTTTTCTTGTCTTCCCTGCCTCCCTCAATCCAGTTTGGAGAAGCTCTAAATTTACCTGATAAATTTGAATCCCCATTGCCCGCGCATCAGTTGAATAGCACAAACTAAATTCCTACTGTCCAGACACCCATTGCTGAAATGTCTCTCCCAGTATCAGCTTAAAATCATTTTCATGTTGACACACTGGGATTGCTTAAGCACAACAAGCCAGTGATTTTGGAAGCACCGAGAAGAGCTGGATCCGTTCACCTACATTCTCTTTGGTCAAACATCTTTTTTTGTTTCCTGTCTGCTCTGGTAAAATTATCTCAGCAGCATTTGATAAATTTTATCCCTTGCCCATCTTCTCTTGAAATAGCTTCCAGGTTCCTCCATAAAGCAGTCTGATTTAGCCCTTCTTCATATTTCATAAACCAATACTTAATTCTTGTGCAGATTTTTATTGATTATTTCTCTTAGTGTTATTTTATTTTGCTGTTTTACGGCTGCTGTTAACATTTATTAGAAAAGCTATTTTTTATACACTGCATGTAAGAACATCGCTGAATGCTTTTTGACAGCGCTGAGAATAGCTGACTAAAAACTGGGGGAGGGGGTAGAATAAAAAGGAGAGAAAAGGCAGTATAGGAGAGTTAGCAAATTGCTTATCACTTTTCACATGGTTTAATCCTAAACGCTGGTAAATGCCCTTTCACCGGTGAGGACAGTTCATGTTTCTTGTAAGTACAAGTGCATTTAATCAGAAAGGCAACACCACAGGCACCCACATTTCTTTCTGCGACATTCAAAATCTCTAATGTTTTCATCAAATGGTGATGGGATTTTTTTGCGTGAACATTAAAATTAAAGTCACTTGAAAGTTTTCACAGAGCAAGTCTTCAACACTGCACGTTATTCCTCCAGCAGCACTGGGAAATAGGCTGACATTTTATTAAAGATGTGTTCCTGCAGGATAGGCAAAGAAACGGGCAAATCACGTAAAACTCGTTCAGCACCACCCACCTGCCTACCTGTGGGTTTTCTTCAATGCACTTGGGTTGCTGCTTTGGCAAAAATGAAGGCACATGGTTTTGTGCCATGATATTCCATCTGTGCATTCTGAATAAATTTCCAGACCAAATCCTCACTGCAACCTTTATTATGATTAATGATTTTGAGCAGAAGATTCACAGATGTGCTGGTGGCTCTAATAAGAGGCACTGGCAGCTCCTGGGCAGACCGCTCTGAAGTGACTTTCCTTCCCCATGGTGTGTATACCAGCTCTGAAGCCCAGGCGTATTCTGCAGTAACTTCTTTTGATTATTGCCTATGGAGACTTTTAGAAAACGTAACCTCTAAATCCCCAGGGCTGACTTCTGTTTATTGTGGAAAAATGGATGGAAATGTTGCTTTTATTCAAGTTTACCATCAAAAATATCTTCAGTTTTTAGAAATAGATTGAGAGAAATCCTACCACACTGCAGCTCTAAAACAAACTAAGAAGGACAGTGTTTTCACGTTCTGGGTGTTTCACTGCAATTCAGTCTTCCTTATGACCTTGGGCACATCTTTATTTTCACAGTATCCCTGGGTCTGATAACTTAAATAGAAAGTCTTTCAGGTCGCAGACTATCTTTGTGCATCTTTTACTTCAGGTAAAAGTGAGAGAATGAGCAAAGAATCATAACGTTCCTGCAACTGCTAAAAATGCCTCTTCTCCCCAGCTGAGATCCGCACGGTCTGCCCACGGTGCCATGTTCTCTATCGGTGCACTGAAGTTTTCCTTTTCTCTTTCAACCTGCTGCAACCTCTGCCAAGGGAAAACAGACATAAAGATTGGGTTTGGTGTTAAAATGCTGCTACATGAGAGAGGGAAAGGGACTGGGAAAAGTCAGTGTTTTTTCAGTCTTGTATGATTTCCTTGGTGTAAACAAAGGTGAGAGGAAGAAAAAGTAAGTTTATGGAGTGGGTTAATCTATCAGGAATCTGCACAGGGCAAAATGATTGTCAGCAGAATGTATTGTTAATAAACTGATCAAGATTAGTGATGAAGAATAGTTCTAACTTATAAAATGATGTTTCCTAATACAAACGTGATTAATGTTTTAAGGATACTTTTGGAATCAAAATTCCTTTAACATTTTGATTCATATCCTTGAACTTCCTATTGAGTATCATATTTTGACCACCATATTACTTTTATGATAATGTTATTTACTTAATATACAGACACATAGCAAGACCTGAGCGAGTTTACTGTACTTTGCCACTAAGCCACCCATTCTGACAAAGCTGTATTTCAAGCAGGTGAATTTCAAGTGATGAATTACCCAATATTCACCAATCACAGTATCTTGTGCACAGATGTTTGTAATAAGATTTTCATGACTACACGGCAATCGCACATCCAGAGAACGAAGGGACCTTCTGTCAATAAGTCACTCAGCCTGAGAAGTTTGCTCCTCTGATGGGACTACAAGAGTGCTCAGCAGTGCCTGAGCTTTCATAAGCCTGATGGTCACTGGGCATTACCCTATGGCAGAGGTCAGCGTGTCGGTATGTGTACTGTGCTGCGGTAGTAACAATAGAAGCACAACCTCTTCCAGGGTCATCTCTTTTTCCCAAAGTTATATTACTTTCATGAAACATACCGGCACAGAGATCAAATCGGCTGTGAGTCACAGAAAATAAAGGAAAAATGACTGTGGAATTTTTTCTAGGTTTGCCCTAATGCAGTCATAGCAAGGAAAGATAAAACGTGTCCTAATGCTGACCAGATGATAGTGCTCTCCTCCTATTTGAGTGAAATTATTGGAAACGTGCAGCCCATCAGTCTTTGTGGCACATGGGCTGCAGTAACCTCTCAAACCTCCTTTCTTATGGGCTTCAGACCCATGCAGAGCAATGGCAGAGCACCAGTGGATCTGAAGTTTTATCTCATGACAAACATCTAATTATTTCCACTAAAATCCATAGCTGTGACATGTTCAGGTGCTGTGACCCATTTATTGGAGAGCAGACTAGGGTACACTGAACTTGTTTCCTCTATAACTTCCCACCTGCAGGTCTCAGCAGGTGTTGATGTAAGGCTTAATTCTTTCATTCCTATTTTCAACATGCTGGATGAAATTGAAATCTGAAAATGCAGTGGCTTAAGCTAAACCTGTGAACATCTCTATGGTATTTTTCGTTAGAGATGTGTATCTCTCCTGTGGATGCGGAAACTGAAAGATGGAGGACCATATTAGTGAAGGCCTATAACAGAGATTGAGAATTGGGAGAACTGGGAATTGGGAAGAGTTCCTGTCTTCCAGATATAAATTCTACTTAGCAGATTGAAATGAGCTTGTTTATCCACCAAACAATACATTTATTCAGTCTGTGTATGACAGGACATAGTATTATTGTGAATGTCACATTGCTTTTGGTAGGTGATTACCAGAAACCGAGCTTGATTATTCAAATATCTTTACACAATTTGAAACAATTAGAATTTTATTATCTGTAGGAAAGAAAAAGGAATCAGAAATGGTAAACACTTATATTGTCAATTAATTAATCTTCTGCAGAAATCTGTGTAACCTAACTCATAATTTAATTAGCTTTACCGTGTTCACACATGATTTCAGCCTTTTGCTGACACTCCACTTTTGCCTGTTTTCTTACAAGCTAAACACCAGGTTATAACAATATCATACAACACTTTTTGTGTATACATAAATAATTTTTTATTTTCTTTGTTGAGTCTGATATGAGACAAAACAGTGAGCTATATAAGAGTACCATAAGGAACTAAGAGTGAGTGAACATTCAAAGGAAATAATAATAATAATAATAATTTTATCTTTTAACTGGCTGTATATTCTCACTGACACTGATTTCTCCAAGAATTTTACAAAAGTATAGGCCATAACTATACTAATAACAAGGAAATTATACCAACTTGTAACCAGAGTAATAAGGACAAAGGTATATCAGATCATAATTGAACCAATAAGAGGAAAATATAATCATGTTTAATGGCTTATATGAGTATTAGTGTCTTCTGCAGAGTTAATAAATTGGTACCCATTTTCATGGTATGTGTCTAAGACACCTTCCCTAATATTATCAAATTACCCTTCAGATCTGTATTGGGAACTTCTGCTAGTCCTGGAAGCTCCACTGGATTGAGGTTTCTTTGAATATCTGAATTTCAGACAGTCTGACCATCAGCAACAATCACCAGTAGCAACATTTAAGCGCTCTCCCGGTTTCTTTAGGCTGTCTGTGCTTTACCTTCACGGGCACACAGAGGTGTTCTGTGCAGTACCGAGTGTGAGATTTGCAAAAGAAATACATAAAAAAGGAGAAAGGTATAACTTGTCAGGGGCACTGCATTTGGGCAACTACTGTGGAAAAATGCTCAGCAAGCAGAATATACTCAACTTAAAAGTAAAGACATATATTTCCTAAGATATTTCCTAAGATATTTCCTAAAATACACAGCAAAATGATGTGAATACAAGCCCCAAAGCTGAGCATTAGTAGTCCCTTGCTGCTGCTGAGCTCCCACCTTCTGCATTCTTTTTTCCCCTGAAGATTTCACAGTGTGCAACTTTGGTGTTTTTCCCTGTGAGTCCTTGAGCTGCTAACTGTCCCCATCTCAGCAATCTTAACCCTGTCTGCAATTTCCTCTTTCCTATCTTGGACAGCTTAAGTTTTCTTGTTTTCCTCATAGCTCTTTCTCACAACGTAGCAGTTTTCTCAGAGGTTTGAGCCAAGGTCACACAGGTGCTCAATGTTAAAACTCAGCTGGCTATCAGAGATAGCTGAGCCCCCCTTCCCCACCCCAAGGGAGCTTTACTTGGGCTGGAGTTTAAATAAAACCTCCCAACATTTTCATAAAAATATTATTTCATACAGCTCATCTATAATTTTCCTTTTGATTTTTAGCTCAGCAATTGAATAAGAATGTATGTTCCTTTTACATACTATTAGCATGTAAATAGTTCCTCACACACGCACAAACTTCATAAGTGATATTCTTTAATTTGAAGTGATATTTGCAAAATTTTTCATCTGGTTGTCCTTAGAAGAGCCCAAGTGCTCTTTCTGAGACTGTAGAGGACTTGGAAGGGCAGGATCCAATCTGGTGAATGGACCTTTTAATGTGCAATTAGACCTGGAAAGCTCAGAGGACATCTTCGGACAGAGGCATGTGTTTTCCACTAGAAATGTCTGAGATATGTCTTTCCCCAAACAGTTTTATCTCTCATAGAGAGATCTTCTCAGCCCTATTAGGTAAATTCTGAATATAACTCAGAATGTACATACTTTAGGATATTCATAAGAGTAAACATCTGCATATGTTTAGGTAATATCCTGAATAATAATGAACTAAATCGTAACAAAAGTGTTTGATTTTTCTATAGTGCATATTGTTTAATTTCTCTATAGCTTTTCAGCCCACTAAATGTCAATCTCTCCTAGAGCCGGACTTTGCTTTTGGTTCTTAAGAGACTTGGACACCTTTTCTATCTTAATTCCTATACAGTGTGACATCCGTTTCATATGTACACATTAAATAATGAAAAGATGTTTTTGTCTTTGCTGGTAATTTTTAATAACGTTACCTTAAATAAAAATTTACATAACCTCAATCCCACCCCCCTCTGAACACTATAGATAGCTATAGAGATATTTAGATTATAGCTAGAGATATTTAGAAGTACCAGCATATGTATATGTCTATCTATGCACGCATAACAACTCTTATAAACACACAGATACATATGATGTTCTATCTACTGGTTTGTACCTCCTTTCCTTTCAAGATTCCAAAGGGAAACTGAGAAAATGACGACTCCACACAGGATTACTAAAGGCATTCTATGTATTTAATCTCTAATTTTCTCACAGGTATTTTTAGCAACCTAAGTAATAACTTAAATAAGTGTTTCCTCTCACAGCACACAGTTGTGAAACTTTAATTTATATGTTAATTTTTTAATTAAAGGAAAAAAGTAGAAGAGAGCTTAGTTTTCTTTAAAGTACAGCATAATAGTCCAACATTAGACTAAAGTATAATAGTTGAGAAGAATAACAGTCTAAAGAGTCTGTCCTAATACCCTGCTTCCCTGAAAATATCCAGATAACCTCAAGGCTGAACTCAGTGTTTCCTACCACCCAAGAAACAGCCTGAGACCGTTGGTTCGCTTATCCCAGAGTCACCTTGTCAGAGTCCACAGAAGCTCCACGTTTTGCATTTAGTAATTCTGTCTTCCTCAAAGCAGGAGGATGTTTCAGATGCCTTGAGCACCTGGAAGTAGAGAAGAGCAAGGAGAGAGGAAAGGGGTGATGGTGACAGCAGATATAGGACAACTTGGCCAATGCTGGAAAATGGATGAAGCCAGAAAGAGCATTTTTAGTGTTTTGAGTCTCCTGCTGTGCCTTTACTGCCGAAGGCAGTGATGAGAGTTGAGAATACAATGGTTTGGCATAAGCATCGGAAGTACTTTATTTAAAAATGGCCTCTAACAAGATTTGGGGTTTTATGATTCATTCCTCTGATGGAAATGAAACAAAAGTGTGTCACCTGTCCACATCTGCAAATGGGTTGAAGAAGCATTAGAGAAAGAGCAAATGTGCACATCAAAGAACATTGAAAATTGCCTTAATTTAAAGAGCACAATTTAGCATTTCCTGCAAGAAACTGCACCTGGAGACTTTTGATCAGCAAGAGTTGCCACTGGAATTGATTCTGAATCAATCCCACTTTGTTATTAAACAGTTTTATTTACATTAGTGTGATAGTAATTTTGTCTAAGAACTCTGAATACCCAACTAGCAACTATATTGGACATCCATGTTGAAAGTTTAGGGTGTTTTAACCTGGTTTAGATTTAGTCTGGGACACGTTGTCTCCTATGGACATGTGCCTAAAATATGCCTATCGAATGCCTGATCCTAAAGGTAGACCGTAAAATTACCAGGAGAAACTAAATGACCACGCTTTCTTGAGCTTTTCTCTATTAAAACACTATTTCACATACTAGCTTTTAAAATCATTAGTAGTCTCCATGTTAAGGTCTATAAACTTCATAATTAACACTTTATTTCTGCTTTATTCCTGTTCTATGTATTCCCAAATATTGCTTTTGTGTAATTGAAACAAGAACTGTAGTTTGTTAAGCAGAGGGAGAACACTTTTCTTTAGCTTTAACAGGGGAAGCAAAGTCATTCAGTAAAAGAAAATCTTAAATTGTGGAAAAGTTGCTTTATTTCAGAGCAGAGGTAAAGAGCAGTTGCTACTGTGAAGGCCTTCTGGTTTCATGTAATCACTCAGCCATGTGATTTTCACATTTGGTAATGGGGATAATACATAATTTATTTATCTTCTCCACCCCTGTTGTCTGCCTTCATTTGTACCTCAAAATATTCTCAATTTAAATACCGGTCCTGCATGTGGGATATTTCCCCAGCTGTACTGTACCCTGATGACTCTGACCTAAGATTTAGACTGGCTTTGCACCTGCAGTGCTGAATTCTGATGGAAAAAATTCCTAAGAGGTTCGGGCAAAAGAAGGTTATCAGATGTACTAAGCAGCATGGGTTATTTCCTATTTGAAGACTAAGAGCGAGAAAGCAGTGAGTTACACCATATGGCACAATTTTTAACCCCAAAATCAGGAGGAGACAACTCAGATTTCTACAGAAACCTGCAGATGGCCATGGGTCAAGTAAAACAACTGATGCTTGCCAGTTGTTGACATATCCGTGCAGAGGACACTCCTTTTTTATCTGCCACTGTTGCTTAAAACCAAAAATAACTGCATAGCAGTAAAAGGTTTAAGGTGCTTTAAAATAATTTTAATCTTGAGCTGAGCAATAGGAAAAAGTACAGGTGACATCAGTGCTCTAAGCAAGATGGAGGAAAGAAAAGCAGGATTTTATTACATTCATAATTCTGTTTATCTTTCTAGATTATAAAATTGTTATCTCGTGCTCAGAACAAGTCCCTGAATCTTCCCTTTTCTACAAAAGCTCATGCCTGATTTTCTCCAAAGTGGGTTTCTCTCTGTAACATTTCTACAGTAGCCTTTGAGCAGATGTCAGATAGTAAGGAACGGCTGCCTGCAGATCAAGTTGCGACTGCTGCCAACTCTCGCGAGCTTTGTGTCAGAAACAGTTGATTATAATGTCAGTACTGTCCAATTTACGGGCTCAAAGCAGCAGCTGCATACTGCATTTTCCCTGAAGTATTCAAAGATCCTGACACTTAAAAACTTTGTATTTCTTGTAATAGAAGTGGGGTAAGTGATTCTCTATTTACGTGTCTCTGTCTGCCAGGATAATTTACAGTTCAGCTTGATTTGCACAGGGATTGGGATCTTTTAAAGTGTTACGCTCTGCCCATTTGTTGCTCTCTCGGGAAAACTCACACTGCTCTGCAAATGGAACGAGTAAGCAGGCGTGTGTATCAGACCTTGGTATTATTCAAGGAATCCTGGGCTAAGTAAATTAAGCTGAGCTAGAAATCACTTATTAATTCAACCATCTTTTCTATTTAAATAGTGATTATATAGTCTTGTGTATAGATTTTTTTTGGTTGGGTAAAGATTTGCAAAGAGAAGAAACAGTCATTGAAATAAATTGTGTTCCCCTGCTGAATAAGAATACAGAAGTATAGGCTGTTTAATTTTTGCTGGATGAAACTACAACAGAAGCAGCTTTTTAAAGTATGCAAATATATTATATGATCTATCTCTGCTCGGTTAAGGTTGATGAGCTAAAGCAATCTTCTGACCCTGTTACTCTCATAGTAGTAAACAAATCATGTTTGTTTTGCTCAATGCGGTTCACATTGTTGAGTTTAGTTTAATGCAGCATTAAAAACTTAATTAAAATTAATATTTGCCATACGTTCAAGGTGTAACAGTCATAATCTGTCACTTGCTACTTTTGTTAATACAAGTAGAGTAACTTGAGACTATTCTCCCATTCACTAGTACAAACTTCTGTGTTTTTCAAGCTTGACTTATTTCAAACATTTTCTTTAAAATGCCATCTGTTCCATGCAGAGCTAATTATAAACGTACAGAACTGAAGTTTTTGCTAGTTTTTTTAGTTGTAAAATTCTTGTCTAAAGCTTCCTACGGGCAAAAGTTATGCCTCTGTGTTTTGCAGTGCTGCAGTGTTTTCCTCCCATCCCATTCCTTTTTAATTAACGAGAAAGTGCAGAGGGGAATTAATTTTAATTACTCTTTAGATATTAAAATCTTTGGGAACTTTAACGTCTCTTGCTTTTCTCTTCTTCATAATGATGGTGTTTGAAATCTCTTATTATTTTCAGCTTATTGTGGTGGTTTGGTCCTGAGTGGTATGTTAGAAGTTAGGAGTATGCGGAAAAAAGACAGCGTCAGTGGAAAACCAAACTTACACAAATTACTTGACCCATTTTGCAGTGCTGTGCGTTGAATGCACACATACCCAACTAGATTCCTAGTATTAACATTTCTCACAGCCCCACCCCAGTTGCTATGGTTGACTCTGAGATAGGGTGAAAGACTTTAGCACTAAGCTAATGTTTACATACCTTTTCTCATCCAGCTCTTAAAAGATTTTATTATGGGAATGAGTGAGAGGAAAAAAAACAACCAAACCTGGCACTGGAGTGAGCCTCTGCTTACCCAAATTCCTTGGGAGCTGCTGGACCACATGTGTCATATAAATTAAGTACTCATATCTCTGAAGCATAGCGTGTATGGGGTCATTTGCAGTGAAGCTGAAGGCTAGGTACAGTGCTTGACCAACTGTGTAGTTTATTGCCCTCATTCACCACTTTATATATATATATATATTTAAAATAAATTTACATGTTTGCATATTATAAAATTTATCTATTTTCTATCAGTTTACGCGAATACTAAAAACATTGTCTCCTACTCCTTCTGCCCTACTCCTTTGATGCTATCTCAAATTTAGGAACCTCTTATCACAAAAGAGTCTTTTTCCCCTCCCTGCATTTTCTTAGCTGATTTCCAAGAATACACAACCGAGCAGGAGGAGCTCAGATGAGGCCACAGCTGTACTTTCCACAGAAATTAGCCTCATTCCTTTTAAGGACACGAGTGCTTCTCATTAACAAAGAATGGCCTGTTTAAAGTGGCAGGACAGAGTACACTATGTACTTCAGGGAGACAAGTGAAAAATAGAAGGAAGCTTTGTTGGGCACTTTCAAACATGTAAGGTATAGAAATGGGTTTATGCAGATAG
Source organism: Cuculus canorus (assembly GCF_017976375.1). Taxonomy (NCBI): domain Eukaryota; kingdom Metazoa; phylum Chordata; class Aves; order Cuculiformes; family Cuculidae; genus Cuculus; species Cuculus canorus. The sequence continues at coordinate 21,982,680 of NC_071409.1, forward strand.
TCTTTTTCTGACTTTTCACTTTCAAGGGGAAGGTACAAAGTTATTTATAACATTTGGAAAAGTTGAGGTAAAGAGGACTGTTACTATGTTTAAATGTGGTACCCTTATCTTTAAAGTAACATTAATTATCAGTTTTGAAAGGTCATCAGGAAGGCAAAGATCAGGCCATGCTTAAATAGCTATGCAGCATCTATATATATCAAAAATCCTTGGCTTTTTAGCATTTTAAATGTTCATTTTAAGTAGTAGAACTTCTTTTCATGACTACAATGATTGTAAAGTTGGTTAAGTTGCTTTAGAGAAAAAGATCTTGGAAGAAATGTTTCATTTTGGTTTTTTCTCTACTCCTGTATGCACTAACCCAGAGGAGCTGATGAACTGGGAGTCAGTTCAGGGATACTTCATGTACTTTCCTTGTTAAAACACCTTCAGATCTTAAGCTCTCTGAGCAGAACAGTGAAATCACCCAGTGTTTTGAGTTTGTGCCAATGATATCTCAATGGTTTCAGCCCTTGAGACACAAGCACATAGTTCAAAAGTTATGTGGACCTGGAAATCCTTGGATTAAAACTTGGCTTCAAGCTCCTTTTCAGTGTTCATGGGATGCATGTGACTAGTGATGTTTTCTTTCACTCTTTATGGCTTGAGAATACGAATTGCCATAGTAACCTCTAACAGTATAATGGATCTTAAAATGTCCTATTCAACGTTCCTGTGCAAAGCAAGTAGTTAAGTATCTGCTAATTGAAGTAGTTAGAGTCTGCTTATATGGCTTTACCTTCTCTGGCTTCTTCAGTCCTATGTGTTTAAGCAACAATGTTTTTTCTGAAGCACTGTGCCAACTGCTAAATAATACACACAGTCTTTGCAAAAAAAAAAAAAACTAAAGAGAATTTATGGTTGAAGGATGCAGAGATTTATGCAGCAGCACCACCTTATTTTCAGTGCCCTTAGGGTGACCTACACCCTTTTTGAATAAACTGTTTTGCCTCTGGCACTAACACATTGCAATACTAAATCTGAATTTCTTTTTTTCCTGTGTTTTAGGCATCATGATGTGGATGAATGGTACAAGTCTCTATACCAGATTTCTTATGTGGCTTCTTCTCCTGTATATGTTCATCAGGAAAGTAATGCCTGAAGATAACATCATTACAACGAAGCAAGGTAGAGTCAGAGGGACGAATCTGCAAGTACTGGGGGGAACTGTGACAGCCTTCCTTGGAATACCTTATGGACAACCGCCCATTGGTAGACTGAGATTTCAAAAACCAGAACCTCGTGAGAAGTGGTCAGATATTTGGGATGCCACAAAGCACGCGAACTCTTGTTACCAGCTTATAGATACAACTTACCCAGGATTTCCTGGAACAGAGATGTGGAATCCGAAAACTAATCTCAGTGAAGACTGCCTGTACCTTAATGTATGGATTCCTTCTCCCAAACCTAAGAATGCAACTGTCATGGTGTGGATATACGGCGGTGGCTTTGAGAGTGGATCGACTTCCTTACCTGTGTATGATGGCAAGTTTCTGGCCAGGGTAGAAAGGGTCATTGTAGTTTCCATGAACTACAGGACAGGTGCATTAGGATTTTTGGCTTTGCCGGGAAACCAGAAAGCTCCTGGAAATGCAGGTTTATTTGATCAAAGATTGGCACTTCAGTGGGTTCAGGAGAACATAGCGGCATTTGGAGGCAATCCAAAAAGTGTGACTATATTTGGAGAGAGCGCTGGCTCGGCTTCTGTCAGCTACCATATCCTTTCTCCTAAAAGTCATCCTTTATTCACAAGAGCCATCATGCAAAGTGGATCTGCAAATGCCCCTTGGGCTGCCATTACAGCATCTGAAGCCAGAAACAGAACAGTGGCTTTAGCTAAAAAACTCCAGTGTCCCACCAGCAACGAGACAGAGCTAATTCTCTGTCTCCAGGACAAAGACCCAAAGGATATACTGGAGAATGAAGTTTTTGCTGTAACACATAAGTCTCTTCTAAACATATATTTTTGTCCTACTGTGGATGATGATTTTCTCTCAGATATGCCAGAAACATTGATTCAGAATGGTCTTTTCAAACAAACACAGATCTTGGTTGGTGTGAACAAACATGAAGGGTCAGAGTTTCTAGTATATGGAGGAGTCCCTGGTTTCAGTAAGGATAATGATAGCTTGATAAATAAAACAGAATTTGAAGCAGCTTTAACTATGTCCTTCCCAGAAGCAAGCCAGCTTGCAATAGAATCAATTATTTTTCAGTACACAGATTGGGAAAATGAACAAAAGCCAGAACATTACCGCGATGCCATGGTTGATATTCTTGGTGACTACAATATAATATGTCCTGCACTGGAATTCACAAAAAAATTTGCACAAGTAGGACATAAAGCATTCTTTTATTTCTTTGAACATCGATCCTCAAAGCTCCCTTGGCCAGAGTGGATGGGGGTAATGCATGGTTATGAGATCGAGTTTGTGTTCGGATTGCCCCTAGAAAGAAGAGTGAATTACACCAAAGCTGAAGAAACTTTAAGCCGATCCATGTTGAGATACTGGGCAACATTTGCAAAAACTGGGTAAGTTCACTGTGGAAGTTTGTTTGATTGGTCAGATCTTTGTTGTTTCAGAGGAGGTGAAAAAATCTCGACTGTTTGAGTGGTGGAGGAAGGATTAATTGTTCAGCTATCCAGAATACCTGTCTTAGTTCTGGTAAAAAAAAAACGCCTTAGCAAAACAAACTCTTGCTGTGTAGCTCATTGTATTGGATGATCTTAAGGAAAAGAATGTGTATGCGCCCATAAAAACAAACACAAAACATTTTTATTTTTTTTTGCCATGGCAATAGTTGTTACAAAGAAAGGTAATGGTTTCAAGTTTTAGAAACAAAATATTTCAAATTCTGCCAAAGACTTCCATAGTTTGGTAGAAGTAGGAGCAGAAAACCTAATTTCCTTTAAAATGTCATTTGCTCAGAACATGCTGCTGTAGAATATGTAGGTATATTATGTTCATATGATAAAGTGATTGGAATTCAGGATGTTCTTTTCAGAAAGCCTATCTTCCCATGTGTACTGTCAGCATAATCCTGGGTTTCACTGAAGCCAATGACGAACCACTTGCTATTTCCATTAGATTCGTCTTTAAGTGAAATATGTCCTAGCCTCTATAAGAGGCAAATAAGCATATTTCATTTGGATGTTTGAAATCGATTAAACTCAACTTTTCATTCAGTCTATTTAGCTGGAGTCCAAGAGAAGTGAGGCAGCCCTTGTTCTGCACAGCAAGGTTATAGGGCTCTCAATGCAATATTCAGTTTGAAGTGAAAACATTTCAGTGTGGTAAGAAAAAAAGTTGCTACGGCAATCATGCATGATCAATTGCAAGGCTGCAAGCCTGATGGGATGGGGAGGTATCTGTTTGTACTCCCTTCTGAGAAAATTGTAGATATAAAAATCTGTACCTGTGAAAATATGCAACCAAACACTTATTTCATACTTTAAATGTGTTTCTTTTACTTAACTTTTTAAAATCTTACATTAATTTTACTTCTATGGTGGACTGTTCCTTTGATTTGTGAAGGACACATGGATTTGTAAAAGGTGAAATCAACTTTGAAACTGGATCTAATATTATTTGGCAATAGAACAGAAATCGGAGGAGATCACTCTCCATAAAACCTTGTGCATAACGCAAAGCACAGATAGGACTTAAACATTTCCAGTGATGAAAAATACAGAACAAATGTTGGTAGGTTCTTCTAAAACTTAATTCCACTTAAACCGGGTTACAATTATAAAAGGAAGTCTTGTGTCTTGACTGAATTTGCTCATCCTTCTGTGTTTTCCAGACCCTATATGTATTTGACAATTTCTAAGCTTTACATTATGATTTGTGTTCCATATAGAGATAATTCTAGGCTGTGTTCCAATAACCCCTAATCCTTTTCTCCTTTTTCGTTAAATAAAACAGGTTATACTCTTGAGTCTTCCACTATAATGCATTTTCCCAAGTCCTTAAATAATAACTATGCATCTTCTCTAAACATCATTCATCATCGACTTGTTAGAACTTTCCATGTTGGAATTAAACACCATCGTGTGTGAAAAGAGTTCTAATTACAGGTGACATCCATCCCCTTTAGTTCAACCTGATATTCCCTTGCTTACTCAACCAAGGAAAGTACTACTGGCCTTGGCCATGGTGTTATCCTGGAGCTGCTGTGTTCTTGATTGTGGCCAGTGGCTCCGTGATGTGTTCCGACCCTGTGCTCCCTGTTTCTGCTCTGCTTTAGTAGTGAAACAGTGCACCTGGTGGTTGGCACTGACCCGCAGGCAGCCTGGGTACTGCCCAAGCCCTGCCCAGTCCCTTTACATTATATTTCAAGGTGAACTAACAGCTTTTCATTATACGAATCTTTTTTTCTTTTAACAACAAATTTGCTTATTGATAGGTGTGATTGATTTTTTGCCTTGATATGTAGAAATATTAATTATGTTAACAAGTTCTATTCCTTTTACATACTGGAGCCTGTAATATTTTATTACCATACATGGAGAGCATATTAAAACTCAGAAAATAACTACAGATAGCAATATTCATTAATTCGTAGTATTTTAATACAAATTTTAGTCTTGCAAAATTTAATCTAAAATTTAATCTATGAACTCTTCCTGCTTCCCTTTTTACTTGGAGCCTGATGACAGCACTCTATACGAATTTGATATGGAAGACCATAGTACAGACAAAAGCATTCAGCAGGGACGCGTGTTCTGGAATTGAGCTGGGCAGTTGATTTATTAATTCCAAAAATGCATCTGATAGATTCCCAAGATGAAATCTAAACAATGAGGTGGAATAAAACTTGGTAACTGTTCCTGCATCATGAAGACGTGCTATGACAACATTGCTTTAAAGCTGCAACCATTAAGCCTTTATTGGAGAGCAAACAGAGTGAAGGCTCTATATTACGTACTGCAGCTTTACAATCTTACAGGAGTTTGCAGTCAGGATCTTATACCAAAGATAGTGCATCTTTCAATGAAACAGAACTATTTTTTAGAAAAGAGAAAACAAAAGGAAAAAATCCAGGCCTGTAATAGATTTTACTAAACAATATTTACATTTTTCTAAATCATTGTTTTCCTCTGCATTACATGTATACGATACATGTATTTCTGACACATATATATAACCTCAATAACCTACTGTGCAAAATAGAGTACACTGTCCCTGTCACTATAGCTGCCTAAAATTTGACAATATAAGGTGCATTTATGTTTAAACCTGTCATCTAGTCTGATTATCATTCACACTATAATTACATTAGTCAGCAGATGGAATTTCAAGTGGTTTCCACAGCAAATGACAAATAATCCCTCTCTCTGCTTCCACACGTATCGAAAACATCACTATTACAGTAGACAGTACAATTATGCAATTTATGTACCAGTAAAAGATCAGATCAGTAATAACCCACAGATCCTTCATATTCTGTAGCACATTATTCACAGTGGGAAAACAATAAAAATTGTTAATAATTCCAACAGTAATAGATGTTCCTTATTTTCCCACCAATTTTGAGCATGAAGTAAAGATTTATAAAGAACTAGGAAAACCTCATTTGACATAATCTTTATAGTAAAATCTTGCATGATCAAAGTGCAAACATCTGAACTGAAAATTACTTTACCATTGATGTCTCCAGTAAATGAGGAGAAAATCAAGCCAAAGATGAAAATCAGAAACATTGTACAGCACAATTTTTAGTGAGGGTGTTTGACCTAATATTCTAATGTGCAGAAGTACAAAAGCAGAAGGGAGGAAAGAGCAGCCTGCAAAGGAAAGGAGATAAGGTAGAGTTAACAAAAGCTGAAAGAAATCGGTTATCTCCCAGTGCTTTCTGGTTAGAAGGGACTGAAAGGCGGCTCAGCACACTGTATGCAGAGCTCTTTCTCACGAGGGGTCTTCAAGCTCATACTTTGACCCTACTGATCTCTGGTTTTAATTCTCACATGAGCGCTAAGAATGAAAACAGTGAGATGAAAAATCAAAAGTATGGCCTGTAGAAACATTTTCTGTTTCTTAGACAGAAAGAAGCGAAACTTTCAAAGGATCTCAAGTCTATCTGAAATTCTTGGTTTCTACATTTCTCAGTAAACAAAAGGAGACTGTCAGCCAGCCCAAGAGTTTTCCACTCGACCACCACCCCCATCAGTAGCTGATGCAATTTTCCAAGTCTCTAGGCACCTCTTATTTCCATCCTTGCTAAAAAGAAGTATTAGGAATGTCGATGATTCAACAAGAGATGGGAAGAGACATTTAGCCTGTGAAGCTTGCAGCTAGATGCTGGCATTATGCACCAATATTTCTCTTCATTACCCAAGAGAATAGTGTCATTTTTAGGTACCTGCCATATATTTTCATGGTCTGTAACATCTGCTGAAATAGTCTTCTTTGACAATAATCATGAGATTCCCTGCACATTCATTATCCAGAACAGGATTCGACAGGTTGGGAACCCCTGGGAGCTATAGATAGTGTAACTACCTCTGTAACTGCACATAGGCTGCTAATCACTGTCTGCAGTATTTACCTATATAAATAATGTTACTTCATATAACAGTGCGTGAGAAGAATATGGAAAAAAACCAAATTACCTCATGGGTTTGACTGTTCAGGCAGTTAACATGGAATAGCTTGAAGGAAGGACAGCCTGGGAGGCCAGTAAGATTCTTGGTATGATGTTTAGGATCATCCCTTTGAGTTATTGGTAACTAATGCTAACCCTGTTTTTCAGAGTAGACCACAAGACAGGTGAGGAGCCAGTGTGGAGCTGTGGCTAAGCAGACTGGCAATGTGGGTAACTTACCTTCCAGTTACACTCTCCCAGCATCTCATCCCCTCAAAATATGCTCACAATTTATTTCACAAGCAGATCTAAGCAATCAGTGGTACAAATCATCTGTTACACTCTTGCAAGGATGTGCTACGTGTGGACAAAAATACCATGCTCTGATTCAGGGCTTAGAACAGCCTCACTCCAACAATCAGTCTTTTATTCCGTGAGATGTTCAGCCAGTAAATACTCTTCCTGTTATGTCTGAAGGGCTTCTGCCCTCCAGACCTGGGCATTTCCAGTCTCCCCATCCTGCTGGTGCTTGAAGTCTGCTGGCAACTGAACACTTATCTCTTCCAATGACCTTTTCATTTCAAAATTGGGTTCAATGTACTGAGAAAGTGCACAGGTAAGAAAGTACTGACTGAACAGTGTGAAGTCAGTGTTGAGGTGGATACTGATGTCTGTAAAAGTGCAGGGAAAAATATGCATGACTAAACAGCCAATAAATTCCTGGGATGGAGAGGAAAAAATTTCCAGGTGTGGCAATTCCTTTTCCGTTACTTGAACATTTCTGTTGTTTCATTATCACTAATTTTTTTTTCACTGATCTTTCGGTAACAAGTAAGGTTGATCAAGTATCCCAGCTGTTCCTAGTGCTATTAGCATATTTTCATAGAATACCTTTCTTTGCATGAATTTGAGCTTTGAAACAACAACATTTTCAACACACTTTCAAAAAATCTCTGTTCTACCAGTGAGGGAAGAAAGAGAGTTATTATTAGTTCTGTCTGAATAAATCAAATATAATAAAATACTTGGGTTATAGGAAAGAACAGATTCCAAAATCGATGTTCTTGATTTACACTTTGATTTAAAATTACTCCATTTACCTTGACCTAGGGTGTCCTCAGCTAATTCTTGCATTTAAGAACATTGGCAGCTGAATATCAATTGTTAACCTTAAAATCAACTGAAAAAAATTTCCAGGCATCATCAAAATTAGACAGGCAAACAAATGTGACCACACTGTGTTCGGCAATAAACTAAAGCATGATATTTTATGGAAAGGACTGGATCAGGCTCAATACAATTACATTTGTGTATAAGTAAAATTCATTTAAAAAATAAGTTAGATTTCAGTGACCTTCTTCCTGATGCTTTCCGGCGCCCTTTACTTTAAGTGAAATCCACAGTGAAAGAACTTAAATTTCTCTTTTTTAAACACTGCTAAAATTCATTTGTCCGCTGCACTTTTGTTATTCTTCAGAAACCTTTTGAAAGTGAGCAAGTGACACTAACTGGTACTATCAATCATAAGCAGCAGAATGCTCTACTGACTCTAGTAAGAGAAAGTTTTATTTATCATGAAAAAATATATGGCATCCCAAATCAGCGGTTGCTAGGTTATGTCTTTTGCGTTCCTTTATTCATTAGATTTGGTAACTGTATTCTTTGGACATGAGTGAGGTGAAGTGACAAGGAGACAGACAAATCACATGAGACAAACACTCAAATAAGAATGCAGGGGAACATACAAAGACAATATTTTGAAGGCATTGTGAAAAATGTTTTGGATAAAAAGAAACTGGCAAAACTTGTCTCACTGCCAGTTTTACAACCGCTGAAACAAATCTTTGCAGCTTTTTCTATAAAGTCAAGCCTTTGAAATATTTCCTCCTATGTTTTAGGGGAATTTGTGAGGCTTTGATTGTCCCACCAAAGCTCTAAAGCACTTTGCCTGGTTATTATTGCCTTTCCCTGATGTTCCACTGGTAGACATATAATAAATTTCAGTGCTTTTGTTACCAACTTATCACAACATGTTTATAGAGAGTAGTTTCAGAACAGTGAGAATAAAACCAACAGCCTCATATACAGTCCAGACAACGGATTGAACTGGGGACCGATATACTCTATGTATGGAAAGGAATGTATATATTGGGGAGGAAAAAAGAAGAAAGAAAAGATCTCCAACCACTTTTAATTTTCTAATACTTCGCAAACTAGGGAGTTTTATGTACCACTTGGCCATTTCATAGTAAGAAATTCACTGGCACCTGGGTTCAACCTACTCACCTGAGACATGGTGCTGGTCCTCACAGGGTCTTCCAATGCACCAGAACTGTAGGGATCAACAGGACAACAGAGGGACCAAGAGGAGGCTCCCCCTGAGGCTGCTGCTTCTGGCATCTCGTGTTTATCATGTACAACTCTCTTATCAATTCAACTAGTGATTTGACTGGATAAGGTAAAAAAATCAGAACAGAAGATTTTTGGGTGTGAGGTAAAAAATAAAGGAGTATATACAAGGCACGAAAAAGGCTTCTAAAAAGATGAAAACATATATGGAAAGAAAACTTCCTTTCCCATCATAGAGAAAAGCAAAGCTTTATTTTTGACCCCAAAGGGCACATATATTTTCACACTTGCTCTCCTTCACAGGAATCATTTCTGAGTCATAAAAAAAATGTGGAAATCATAGTTGATAACAGAAAAGGCCAAATTTTAGGAAACACATTTCTCCACCTTTACTTTCAGTTTTTGGGTTCTTAAAGGTGACTCATCATCTTTCCAAGGTCCATAAGTATTGTTATATTCAGAAGCAGTAGTGGAAACATCTTTTTAGCAATCTATTTGGAAATAGTACATCATGGAAAAAATCAGTAACTAGAGACTTATGTTTGGCAGTCATCTCTCTCTGGCTTGCAAGCTGACAATCTGTCATTGAATTTCAAAATTGAAAACAGGAATATTTGATTCAGTCATCTTTTCAAAATAGGTTTGGGATACAAATTGTTTAGATTGGCTTAATATTATTATAAATATTGCAAAATTACAGGAAGATGTCTTGTTATTTTCCATATGTTCAGCAAATGCTATTCCTTCCATACAGATTTTTTTCTCTACAACAGATGAGTCAAACTATTATTTTCAAACATGAAATGAGAACACCTCCTAAGGAAATGTCCAAATATTGTAGGAATAATTGAATGAGGCATAAAGCTAAAACTTAAAATTGTAATGAAAGGCTTAACTTGAATGTAACACTGTTAATGCCTTATAGAAAGAGGTGAACTTTAATCCAACTGTGAGAGGCTGCAGGATCTAAACTACCAGTCGTGGGACTGAGCAAGGGGAACTCCCTGTGTCTGCAGCAGAGGCAGTGACACACAAACATGCAAACAAGGGCACAAAAAAAGAAATGATAAAGAGGATTTATTTGAGATGAGTTTTTGAAAAACTGTTTTGCTTTTGGACAATACTGTAAAAGAAGAGACAGAAATATCTTGGATGTGGCTTTTCCTCTTCTTAAAACAGAAATATGTAGAAGAGCTTGTGCTGGACGTGGTTCCCTGCTGTGCCCAGAACCTGGCAAAGAGCCTCCATGGAGATGTTTTGTGGAAAGGAGAGAAATGAAGAGATATAACTGTTCCAAGAGTTGAAATAAAGTCATAGTATAATTTCTACCTCAGATTTGGGGGTGGGAAAAAGAAGCTTGGATGGAAATGATTTAGCATTTGATGGGAAGTTCACGAACAAGGAAGACAGGAAAATAAGAGAAGGAAACACTAGCTGGTGCAAGAGGCTTGGTGACAAAGAAAAGACACAAAGAAGAGAGAAAGAACAAAAAGCGATGGAAAGATAAAAGAAGAAAATTCCTGAGACAGTTACTAATCATTTTGGAGGATGAAAGAATCTGTGAACAGTGAAATATAGGGCATGCATGCATGAAGTTATTATGAGTATGTGTAAGGCAGGTACACATATAAGAGTGATACACTTGAGAGATAATCTAGGATTAGGGATTGCTTTCCATATGTCATAACTTTTGCAGGCATGTGAACACATAATTTCAAAAGTCACAGTGAAACTCGAATTAGTGTTTACCCACAGTTAATTCTCTTTTTAGGAGTACTCTTCCATGCTGCTTTTCTGCAGCTTAGTCCTTGTTTCATCATTGGAAAAAAAGTAAAAACAGAAAAAAAAAGAGAATTGAAGTTTTAAAGGTTTGCAAACCCCATTTTTCTAGGTGGTTCTGGAAGAAAAATCTGAAGTCCTACTGAGTAATATCACGTGAAGAATGGAAACCTTTTGGCACACATTTTAATTTACTCCCCGAAGCAGGAGATTGGCTTGTTTGAGGGAAGTAGCAAAGGGGATAAAAGAGGAAATGAGGAGCAACAGAGGTTACCTCACACCATATTTTTGAAGGTAGCTCAATATGGTGTTTAATTCTTTTTTTCAATCAGCTGTAAGAGAAGTCAGTTGTGGGTAAATGTATTTAGCAATTTAGTCACAGAATATATGAGATTCTGTCTCCACAATTCTAGAAGCTGCGTAAGTACAAATCAGGTATTTCATGCTTACAGTTACACAATTATATGCTAGCACGGATATAAAATTACAAGTTGCTATCGTCTGCTTTGCCAGACATCTCTAGCCACCATCTGTGTTCTCTACCTTTTCTTGAAGGAACACAGGACAACTTCCTAATCTCATACTACACAGACTCTAAAAAAGTGTTGCCTCAAACTTACACCAGAAAGTTATGTTTGCTACTGGATCTGCTGTTCAAGTACTGTGATTTTTATTTTAACTAACTGAGTTTTAAATGTCCACCTCTCAAGACTGTTTTTCACCATAATGTTCTTAAGGACTAGACTCCAAGTGAATTTTCTATATAACAGGAAATGCTTAGAGATTTAAACAATTGTTTTTTCTTGGTGTCAAGTAGTCTGCATGCTATAATTTCCACAATAGCCTCCTCAGTTTTGAAAGAGAAGGACTTTGAAGGCTCAGAAATGCCCCCTTCTTTACATATTATTTCTTCTTGAGACCGTGCCTTGTTTATATTTGGACATCTCTCTCTTGGGGCCAGATTGTAGTTCAAATTGAATTCACAAGATATTATAATGCTGAGATATAATTTAAATGTGTTTATCTTAGAAGAATACTAAACATGTTACTTTAAGCTATCAACTGGTTTCATTTATAGGACTGCTTAATTTGGCCTATGTTACACGGCAGTTGAAGTTTCTGACTCATGCTCTTCCTACCATTCACAGAAATAAAATAGTGGCAGTAGTGGAAAATATCAAGAGAAATGCTACTATGATGAAATGCATCAGGACACAATGAAACTGGGTGATTTTATTGTCGCAGGACTGTGTGGAACACCCATCTTGAAAAGAAATCCTGATTGAGGCATTTACAATTGAAAACAAATCTCAAATATTTTATCCTGGTGTAGTATCTACTACACATGCCTGTACTGAAAATTTGGTCCTAGAGATACGAAAAGCATTGAATCCATTTATCTAACAATTTTTGAGTGTCTGGGATGAACTCTTTTAATGGGAGAGAAAGCAAGAGATGGAAACAATATCATCATATTGTTTCCAGTCTTACACATATAAGTGCAATATTTACTCTTTCTCAAAAACCAACTGGCTGGCAAATTTTACCAAAGCAACCGGAAATTTAAAACACAGTATTAATAGTTCCATGGCTATAAAAACATTTTTCTCTCCCTTTAGACATTCTCTGTAGGTTTGTCCTAGGGAGCAATTCTGGTTAAGGTGCTATGTAAGTGTATGTTGTTCCAGATCATGAGAAGGAGTTAGGGAGGTTGTAGAGGAGATAAAGCAGTTTCAGAGGATGAGTAACAGGGCAAGTGCCATTTGTCATTCTGTCTACTTATTCTTTTACTCAGCTTTTATAGAAGTACCTTCCTCCTTCAAGGTCTCCCGGGGGGTTCAGCACCTTATTGTGTTTCCAAATAGCCCTCTTCAACCTCTACAAGGAGGACTAGATCCTATAGTTGCATCTGATTTCTTGCTGTAGCCAAGCATGTGAAAAAATAACAGTTTTGAAAAGCAGCCCTTTAAAGCTAAAATTGATACCACATGGAAAGGCAGATTGATCTTACAATAAAACCTTACAGTGACATTAAGAAAGTAAAAGGCAAAAAAAATAATTCTAAGACCATTTAGTCCGTGGACTAAGGAATAGTGTTGCCTGCCTTATGTCTATTCAAAATTGACGTAAACTGAACTGTGAATATTCACACCAGAACCTAGAATCCTGGAGAAGATGTGAAATCATCATTGTGAATTCTGTCCAGGAAGAGAGAAGTTTCTTTTGTAAACAGCCACAGGTATTTCTCCAGTTGGAACCTGATCCAAAGATTTGTGAAGTCAATTGATCTGTTCCATTCATTTAGATTTGCACCAGTCCCTAACCAGTAAGTTGATTCATCTCAAAAGTACTGGACTCATCTTCAAACACCGTGCAAAATAACACAGCAAATGCAGGGCATGCCAAGCAGAAGGAAGAAAATACTTCTGAAGATTCTTTACTGCTATATCCCAATATATAATCTAAATGTGTAAATGATTAGAACTATATGTTTTAGGTATGTTATATTTGACACTCGCTACATTCAGTTTAGTATGACTGTAAACTTCACTGTGAGTGAGTGATAAGTACTTCCTAAAACAAGACAGAATTAATCACATCTTTTGTGCTTTAAAATTATCAAATAATGTCAAAATTTCATGCATTTCCTCAACCTCAATCTAACTTCAAATCTTTTGTCTTGAAGTTATATTATTAGGTTGAATATTATTTGTTGGTTTTGGACTGGATTTTTGTTATTTTTTTTTTTTCTCTTGCCAATCACTCTTCTCACTGTGGTAGCCTCCAGCTTCACAGGTTCTTTCTGTTTTCAGACCTTACTTCCTTTTCTTTGGCCAGAAATAACACTCTGTGATGCAAACGTTGTGAGATGCAGCATGGTCTGACACTGAGGAATCTCCAAGTATCAGAACTTTAGAACTGTAGTATAGACTTACTATGAGGACAGGAGGCACAGGTCTGATAGTCCTCACTGAAAGGGGCCCAGAAGATACTGGAACAATGTTTTCTCATTTAAATCAGTGTGGATCTTCATTATTAATTAAAGCTAAATTTAGAGAAAGGTCTAACCATGTAACTTTACCGGTTGCTCAGGAAAAGACATTTAAACTCACTTTCAAGTTTCTAGTGCTAGTGACTCTTAGACAGAATGGTGGGACTGCTATTCCAGACCTTGTATGATAATCACATCTCATCCTATGCAATAAAGTTAGTGGAGTTTAGGGCAGGCGCTCCTGAAATAGCACCAAGCTTTGCTGCAACACTTTCAGAGAGGAGGGGACCCACGTGCAGAAGTGCCAGCGTGGGCCCATGAGGTTAGAAATACGCAGTCAAGGTCCAAAGGGCTCGTTAGCTCTGGCTCAACTGAACTGGCTCATTATTACTCCTGATACTGAGCAGACTCCAGTCTAGGAGCCAGGGATTTGAGGCACTGAGTTCCTAAATGCATTGCAAGCATGCCCAAAGAGCTAAGGCAGAACATCCTGGATATAAATTTCTCAAATGCTGTATTATTTATGGCCAATACCTTAAGACCAACCTTGTCAAACCCATATATATAGCAGGAATTCACAAATAAGTACTATGAACAAGCAAGAATCATTTCAACTTGATGAGTGTTTCATGAGGTCCTTTTGAGCAGAACACAATATGACCAAAAAAACCAAAAAGCAACAGCTTGTTTCTTCATTTTCTGAAACTGATATCAGTTGTAATAGAGCATACTGTGATAATTTATCATTTAAGTCATTTAAACACACAACTGCTGTCACCAAGTTGGAATCTGGAAGGAATATCCTGTGCTTTATTTAGACTGTGAAGGTGTAAGAAAGCCTGGCTGCAAAAGTTCTTCTCCAATTTCTGTCAGTTGAAAAGTATGCCAGCTGGATCCTACAGGTTTCTTCAAGGATCAGTAGAAAAAATAATATTTACCTATGATACATCTTGCAAGGCAGTTTCCTTTTGCTGTGGCTCAGGGACACTTTCTAGTCACTAAATTATGAGCTCATGTGTGTGATCAGTGAGTAAGAACCCAGCAAAACAGAATATAATGAACTTCCCACAAAGAGTTGCTTAAGAAAATGAATTTGAAGGATTCCAATCTGCAACCATTGTCAGATTTTTAGTACTCAGTCACATGAGTCCTTTCATTCATTACAATGGGAATCTGAGTAAGGCTCGAATGTCACAGAATAGGACCAATGATTTTTGCTTCTTATTATATTAAGGAACAAATAGATAAGGAAGTTTTAATTACTACAGATTTTCAGAAACTGGTTACTATTTTCTCACAAGAATTACATTCTAATAAATAAAACACTGTTTATAAACATGATCAATTCTATTATTTTCCTAAGTTCCCCAGTCCTTCATAGTGCCATAGGAGCACAGACCTGATATCTTGAGGATGTTGATGCCATGAGGCTGCAAGAGTGCTTAGTGTATGATACAGCTAATCATGGATGCTTTCCACTCGCCCTGCGTTGCACAGACTGACAATACTCTGGCCTGAGTTGTCACCTTTCAGTATGGCAGTTTTTAGAGCTTTGTTATTATAAATGGCACCACTCACCCTTTTCAGCTGATAGATTAGATAGCTTCTGTCTTTCCTATTAGTCTAAGAAGATAAAGACCTTGAGAGAATATTTTAAAATAAAATATTAAGTGTGACAATGCATTTGTACCACATCAGTTCCACAGATAGGATGGCCAGTGATTAAGAGTCTGAAAAACTGTCTTAATTAAATAAAAACTAACAAGATAACTTGTCATGCAGTATAATGTAAAAAGAACAACAGCTGGTCGCAGCAGTGATATCAAAAGTAGAATATGTGTTTATGAAGTGATAGTGTGCCAGCTTACTCATTCACTTATGTAGGGGAGGCACTTCCTCTTGTTATTCTTGATGGGCCAATTCATATACTTTGGATAATGGAAAAGTGCCTCAATCATCTTATTTTTGCTTTTATAGTTTCTAATAACAAAAAGCCTTAAAGTATATGATCGAATGCGAAATATTTTGGCATAACATAGAGATTTTATTCAGGGAGTCCATGAAATAATTTTAGTAGGTGGTAGACTATTAGCTAATTTAGGAAAATGTTCTGGATAACTGGAAAGTGTTCTGGAATTTAAAATTCTCTGAGAATAAATTCATTAGACGGAATCATACATTGGTGGACCTAATTGATGTTGATACTGCATCAGATGCTATCCACATATTTGTGCAGTGAGAGACATTCAGAATTACACAGGTCTCAATCTCTGAACAGAAAGCTTATAAAGGAATTAGTGTTTCTGGGGATGTTAGAACTGTTAACAGTTTTTGGTTGGTTTTAGAGATATTTCTTCCGTTGCTAACCTTTCTAAGGAAAGTTTCCAGAACAGGTTCATTTCCTTTGTTCCAATAGCTAGGATTCAGGTTAAGGACTTTGAGTCTTCAACTTCATGGTCCTCTCCAGTGTCTACTTAACAGTGAGTCATCTGAAACTAATAGCCTGGTATGAAGCAACTGGCATTAAGCTAAATTGTTTGAAGGTTTGAGAAGATTCAACCAGTACTTAGCAGTAAAATCTGCTCCTCTTTTTAATAGACCTGGGCTGGAAAGTATCTGTTAAGCTCCCAATCGTACCATCTGAGCAAAGCCTTACACAAACACACACTGTTGCTATTCCGTCTTCCCCCTGGGAACTACGCCACAGACTAAAATTGCTGTTAACCTGGCAGTTGTATTGCAACAAGAAAATGAATGTAGGTATAAATAACATGTATTGTGGCCTTTAGAAATTATGTGAGACATCTGGATACATTTGCCTGACTAACCCTGCAAACACTTCCAGCCTCTCTGCAGCAAGAGACTCTTCAGAGGTCTGAGGCAGCAGAGGCATGCCTGGTGCTCCTTGCCAGCTCTCTTGCTAGTTAGGAATGACCTTCCATCCAAGTGAAAAAGAGGGAAATGTTTTCTTTCAGGTTGGGGGAACAAAGCGTCACATCACATCCATTCAGATTAGATAAATAAAGACATTTAATTTGATGTATTCTTTAGTGCCAGATTGTTTCGTGGAGGTATTCTACACAACACAACCACTAATAAACAGTTGTAAAGCTGAGGTAAATGTTTAGGATACAAATCTTGTGGCCCTCCTTCAAATTGTATGATATTCTCAGTGGGAGTCCTCTGAAGCCGATGAGATCACTTCTTGATTGAGGCATCAGCAGGAGGGACTCAGGCTTTGGCCATACTGCAGAAAGAAGCACAGAAGGCTGGCATAGCCTGTCCCTCACGGAAGGAAACTGTTGGAGGCCAGAGCTTTGATGGGGAACTGTTGCATGATGATGTTACCCAGGAGCCCTTAGTATGCTACCTTTTTTTTTTTTTAATTTACCTCTATCTTCATTAAAACAAACATGCACGTTTCCCAGTGGCACAGTGACAGCTTAACCTGTGGTACCGGTTGATAGTTTGGCACCTTTGCTTCTGTTGTAAACCACATGACTACGCTTCCAGCACCTCACTTACTGGGATCAACTGTTGATACTATAGCCCAGCTGGTGTCTTCTTATCTTTTGTTAATTTTTCCTAACCCTTGGGTTTCTCTACCCTGTGCATTCGTACTCCCTTTCACTTGGCAGAAAATGTATATAGGAGACAACACAACCAAAATTCACAATGCCACAGAAAAAGCAGTTCACTATTCTACAAGAACAAAGACATTATTAATTATGTTCACTCCTATCAGGTTTTATACATGTGTTGGGATGAAGCACAAGTGTCTGCAGGGGTGGAAACTGTGCTGTGCTGTTGACACCCTGCATGCGTCTGCTCTG
This sequence comes from Cuculus canorus, assembly GCF_017976375.1. Classification (NCBI taxonomy): domain Eukaryota; kingdom Metazoa; phylum Chordata; class Aves; order Cuculiformes; family Cuculidae; genus Cuculus; species Cuculus canorus. The sequence continues at coordinate 22,000,257 of NC_071409.1, forward strand.
AAGCCACCCCAGGTGCAAATCTGTGAGTTTCAGCAGCTCGTTTCGATCGCAGCGTGGACATGTGCAGAACTGTCCCAAAGCTACCCCTGGGGTGAAACATTTGCAGCATCCTTCTCATTTGATGCTGAATTGACTATTTCCATAATTCTTAAAGGCTTTGTATTTCAACAATGCCGAAATGCAGTGTTGAAAATGTGCAAGAGACTGTGTTATCGTTGTTGTTGTATTCTAAGGTCATTCCCCCTCCCTGTCATCTCGTGCCCATGGTAACACACTCTAAAATGCCATCCCATGACAAACAGCTGATTGCCAGTACTGCCTGATAGCTACAATCACGAACGCTAAAAGAAACTCCTCACATTCACTCTCTCCTCCCTTTAAACCAGGTGTTCAAAAGAAAAGGGGGGGCCAAATAGAAAATGAACATCCGTGGTTACAACCTGGTTGCAGCTAATAAGGCTGCACCGAGGAGAAGCAGGTCTCCATTTGATTTCAGTTCTTACTGCACGGGGGAAGCAGAGGGTGCAGCATTATCATAACTTTTCATTAATCTCAGTAGGCAACTCATTCCGCTAACGAGACACATGCCAGCAGAATGCCAGCCTGGTTATAACCTGCAGAAGGCACCGAGGAAGAAATTGCTTTACTAAATGTCTGTGACTGTGGGGTTGCTGCTACCCTGATGAGATGAGGAGGAGGAGGCAGGAGGGAGGCAGGCTGTGCGTGGAGAGGCCACCTTCCCGCTGCTCCACATGATGGGGAGGGATGGCAAATCCTCCATGGAGTGAACTATAGGCAAATGAGCTTGCTGATCTCTTCTCAGAGTGGGTCGGAGGAAAGCTAGCACCAACTGAAGAGACAATTAAGAGCAATAACACACTGGTCAGGTGAAATTAGTGTATGCTTTCTCTCAGATAGTCTATGAACAGCTTCAGCCAGGCAGAACAAATAGTCTGTTTGAAGGAAGGAGCTATCAGGGACCAGAGGTAAAATTATGTTTTAGCCTCTGAATCTTTTAGTGAGTTTGGGTTGGTATGATTCATCTGTGTTAGACAGCTAAAATGATGTGGGGTTTGTTTTTCTTTTCCTCTAGAGAAACAAACAGCATGTTAACCTGATGCATTTACAAATAGTGCACCTAAACAAGAATACGGTGAAAACTTGGGACAATCTAAGCTAGCTTGTGGTACAGTTAGTGTTTCAAACACTTGTTAGGAAGGTGAGTGATGCCTAAAACTCTTTTCAAGAGACTTATGAAAGAAAAAATTTCCTTGTGGACTGTATCAAAATATGACTAACAGCATTAAAGAGCCTCTCTCTTCTATATGGTGATACCGGAGTGGAGTGAAAACTCTTCAGACTTCACTCACAAAAATAAAGTGAATATTTTACAGGTACTTTTTTTTTAGTAATCATCCATGAAATGAATTTAGATGATGAATAATTTTTTTGTGTATGTGTACCATCTGTAAAAAGTAATCCTATGTAACAATAAATAAATGTGCAGTAAGCTAGTATTGTATTTCAGGCTACATTTATCATATTAATGAGAATGGTAATGCATGTTTATTATGATTACCAGAACAGTGTTTAAGTTGTTACATTTTCCATCCAAAACAAATTAACTTTTCCTTTTTAAAGTTGTTGAAGATGAACATCTAGTAGACAAAATATTATTAGGGACTCTCAAATCAAACCTTGCATATTTACTATAAACGTATCTTGAGAATTAAATATTATTGACAGTGGTGGATGTACAATACCCAAAGAGGAAAGAACCCGATCTTAGTAATAATAATACCAAGCAGCTTCCAATGGACACAAGAGGAGGAGCAGGCACTGATCTCTTCTCTCTGGTGACCAATTGTAGGACCTGAGGGAATAGCAGGAAGATGTGCCAGGGGAGGTTGAGGTTGGAACCTTAGAAAAATGTTCTTCACCCAGAAGATGGTGGAGAACTGGAACAAACTCCCCAGGAAAGCAGTAAATAGGCCAAACTGTATTCAAGGATCATTTGGACAGCACCCTAGGACACATGGTGGGAATTTGGGGGTCATCCTGTGCAGGGACAGGAGTTGGACTTGATGATCCTTGTGGGTCATTTCCAACTCAGGACACTGATTCTATGGTAAGATTAGAAAAGGCTCATGAACTTCACTGACAGCACATACATATATAAAGGAAGAACAGGAAAGCGGCTCTACTGGAGTCTGAACTCAAAAAGATACTCTGTTTTGAGAAAATAAGTTTGGCTTAAAGACAAATCTTAACAAAATAATTAACTATTATTGACCTACTGTACCTCTATCAAAAAGCACAAAGAGTCCAGCTTATAACTTCATGTTATATGCAAAGGAAAAGAATAGCTGAACTAATGAAACAAATTCTGTTTACATCAAAGTTTAAACACAAGGATTTTGCTGTTTTTCTCTCTTGCTCTATTCCGCTGGGAGAAATTCAAATAATTGTATTTAATTGCCATAAGGCTTGCCTCTGCAAACATTAATAATACGTAGAAAAGGAGCTAGCTTCTTTCTAAACTATTCAATGAAGAAACTCACATTTTCTCCAAAAAAAAATTCAGGACTTTCCTCTCTAAAGTTTATAGATATGGACAGAGATCTAAGAAGGTGATTAGTATTTGACAAGAGAAATGCCCATGATAGAGTTTTGCCCTGAAGATGAGTGGCCCAAGCCTCTAAGGACACATATTCTTGTCCCATTTACAGTATTGAGGTCGACAAAAATGGAACATACTGAAGAGGAACTGACTGAAAATTTTGAGCTTTCTTTTTTTCAGTGGAGCAAGTTCTTATAATCTGTAAGCAAAGATTATCCATTCACCCAGAGATGGACAAAGTTGTGCACTGTACTGGAATCAGTAAGGATTTTCTCACAATACTTTAATTTTCTGTATGAATATTACTGAACTTTCAGTTTGGTGCAAGGAACAGGGTTTTACAGCTTATTCAGGGCACTGCAATTCCCATCATGAAGTTATTAGCAAGAAAGAATGAACAGTAATTGTCATAGGACAACAAGGTTATAATCACGACTTGTTCTTACCAGTTAAAAATTATACTCTTGTGATCTCTCTGCTTTGCTGTAACTAGGAGCTACTTTTTAACTTGAGATTTTTTTTATAATGGAGCTAAGAAGGAAATTACTGGACATTTCTTTGAACTGTATGCTTCCCAGCATGAGAAGAGAATGCCATAATTAGCAGGTTCATGTGTTTCAAAATGCTACATTCATCTGACAGTTCTTGCAATCATTTTTAGTAAAATACATCTGTAGCCATTTTGTAATCCCCCCACCTGTAAATTATAATGTGGAATGTCATGATTTATTTCATCGCACAAAAGCTGTTAAATGAATACTGACAGCACCATTAGTGTTCTGATCTTGAACTGAAGTGCAAGTCAGCTTTGCTTAAGTCATCGTTCTCCTGATCCACAAACAAATGTGCAGTTAAAAAGGGTGCCATAGGTTAATCAGACCTGAATTAGTCAAGAAAAATTAGTAAAGAAGTGAGCAATTCAGGAGATGAAATGCTGAACCGCTTACTCTAACATTGTTTCTGTAAGCAGCCAATGCCAAAGAGTTCACAATACTAAAACATGGGCCAACGACTTGATTCGTTCTGAATTAACTAAAAGATGCTGATATTATTTCAGTGGCTGAATCTTGTGCTCTGACTGCTCCCATCTATATTCAGCACCTTATTCCCACTCCTGGCAAGCAGAAATCAAGTGGGTCCACCCTGGACCCTTCTCTGACCAATGCCTTCTGGGAAGTGTTCTGATGAAAAGGAAAATAGAGAAAACCAAATTAACTTACCTAAAAGCATTCTAAATTTACCCTACCAACAATCATCAAATACTATTGTTCTACAATAAACCCCAGCTTCTAAAAAAGAAAATAAGTCCTTCTGCTTGCACTGCTATAAGGTGTGGAATTTGTATTCTTAAACTATTCTGAGGTAATGCTAATTTGTGACTGTTTAAAGTATAAATCTAATTCTTTTCTCAAAAATCAAATTCTCTGTCATTTGTTCCCTAATGCAATTCTTCTCTATTTTGTCATATTGAACCAATTATATTTTTTTCTCTATTCACATAAGTACTACATTTTGTCCTTTTTGGAGGTGAAAAACTGAATGCCTGTCCCTCGATCTTTATGAATTGTATACTATTATAACTATTTGTCACAAGTATTTTAATACTAACAGCTGTGATTCTTTAACATGTAGGGTTTGTTTTATAAAGAGTTTCCAAAATCTTTGAGAGTGTTCTTGTTTGGCACTCTACTAATAAGACTCAATATACTTCAAGGAGTAAAGGTTCTTTCTTAATGAGGAATAATAATTTTCACTCCTATACAGCTCTCATCCGAAGTTTATACATTATCTGTACCTTCACTTGCGCTTTAATCTGAGCTACTTATTCCAATCTATCGTAAGAAACCAGCAACATTCAGATTAAAACATAATCCCTACAATGTCCGAGAGTAGTTGGTTGGTATGTTTGTTGAATTATTCCAAATTCAACAAGCGTAGTTTGTGTATGGTCATTTATTAACTTTTTCCCCTTAAATAAGTTTCTTTTTTTTTTCCAAATAAATTTAATCAAATTAATCTTCCTCTTTTCACCTGTTATTTATAAAAGTATATTCCAGTAGTTCCAAACTAACATACTGAAGCTGAAATAACTATCAATAAAAAGAAATAATGCTTTATTGATGTACTGAGATAATTTCTCATTCCAGATGAAACATTTCTTTTCTCATTTAGAACTCCAAATGGGACCTTGACTAATGGAACGATATGGCCAGTCTTCACTACTACTGAACAAAAATATTTGACATTAAACACCAACACTTCAGAGATACTGACAAAGTTACGTGCTCAGCCTTGTCGATTCTGGAATGTTTTTTTTCCTAAAGTCCTGGAAATGACAGGTAAAAATGCTCTTGTAGATGGTTTTATATAACTTTTATGCAATGATCCTTTGCTTAATATTAACATGATACTTTAAATCTTTGCATTCTTATTTGTAATTGAATTTTCATAGTTCCCAAGCTACCCTTTGTCAGGGTCAGCACTGCCTGCTTCTGGGGTTCTGGGGAGAGCAAGAAAAGCATTGCTTGCACTGGGATTTCTGGAGGCTTTAGGTGTTCTATATAACCTCATGTATCTAAGGTGTGTTGCGGGATGTTATATAGGGATTATATTATCTATTATTTGTGGGATTGTATTATTATGCAGCTAATCCATAGAGGATATTAAGTGTGTTGCTGCTGCCAAAAGGGGATTCTGTTCTACATCTCATATAAGAGTGCCTTGTGTTTTATTTCTAGAGCGTCAGTCATTGATGACAACTAAGAGATTTCAGGATTTGCCTGTGCAAAACAGAACTTATTGGTGCCTGACTGTGTATACAATGGGTTTATGAAATTTCGCTACCCAGACAAACATAACAGGCTCTTTGAACCTTTAAGCTCAGTTGAACAGAAGGGACTCAGATTTTCTTTAGAAGTCCCATGTCACTGTTTTTGCAAAGCCCACTAAATAGACCAAGTCTTTGTGCTTCTTGACTTTGAAAGGAATGGATTTTACGAAGTGATTTTGCAGCTCTCGAACCGCATGCTGCAGTTTGACTGGAGAAAACATTAAAAAAAAAATCTAAATTCAAAAATAAGATACAATTTTTAAATGTCAGCCATTCATTTGCAAGGTTTCTGCAAGATCCAGTTTGAATGTTAGTCTTAAAAATATGTAAACTTTCATGGTGCACAGACGATTCTTTCTGAAATAACACATTCCTTCCTCATTTGAGACTATAACTGCATAATGGCTCAACTTTTATCCCCTCTTAATTCAATAGATGTTTTTCAATTAAATCAAGAGAAGCAAAACCAGTAGGTAAAATGAATAATTTATAAAGCATACTCTGTGATTTTAAAATCACAGTATATCAAATTATGGATAGATTTTAGGGAGGTTTCTCAAATTCTGACAAGCCCTTTATGCTGAGCCAGGAGAAATGAACTATTTTAAATATTTCTTTAACCTGGCTGTGAACTTCTTTTGAGTAATATGCATCTTACAAATGGACTGTGCATAACCAAAATGCTCAGTGGTGGAGCAGAAAAGAGCACATCACCCTGCATAGTTCAACACATCTTGGCAGGACAGCAGAGTTGCTTTGCATGGTCCAGTGGTGTGAGGGATGGTGCAGCAACACTCTGGATCTGCCAAGGGACATAAATACATCACTTTGCCTTATTCAGTAATTTACAACATAAATTTACATAATTTAATCAAAAGAAATTCCTGCATATATTCTTAGCAAAAAGGAAAGAATCATGATGTCTGGACTCTAATATAGAAAAGAGACAACAATGTTGTCTAGTAGTGCTGCTTTGTCCTATCTATCATTCCTTTAAATATGGTAACAGAAATATTATGGTTTTATATTTATTTTCCCCGTAAAATCTTATACAATTCTGACAAAGAAACATTTAAGGTTCCGCTTACAAACATGATAGAATACTTTATATTGTATCAATTCTCTTGAATGAACTATCATTTTGCATTTCCTATCTCCTTTTATGCCCAAAGGACTGTGCATGCTACAAATACATATATTCCCATATTTTATGAAGGTCTACCTTCTATAATTCTTCCATTGAAATATTCTTAGAAAAAGAAAGTTGCTTTATTACGATATAAGATGACAGAGAAGAAGTAAGGGAATTTTATGTTGCCATTATTGCAAGTTATAGTCGAAGTTGGGTTCAGATAGGCAAAATGGAATTACATCCTTTAGAACCTGAAGAGGACAATCAAACAGACTGATTTTGCAGAAATTGCAAGATTGCTCATTGTGCCAAGTGGTCAGAACTTGACATGAATGTGCTTGGTAATGAACCACTTATTTAGGTACTAATCCACTCCTGACACAAGCCTTGCTACTCCCTTGAGTTCTTCTTGGCAGGTACCGCCCAGCTATAAATGTGTTCAGCATCTGAGCAAGGCTGTTCCCATAACAGGCAGGGTAAGACAGGTTCCTTGAGGCACTTAAATATATGAGAGAGGAAAGTATTTAGTCCAAGCCGTCTTCCTGGTTAGATATTTTCCAGTTTCCTCAAGCAACCAGATAGGTTCCAATAAAAATTGTAATGGTTATGGATTGAGAAAGCTAATAAGAAAAAAATGAGCTTCACTCACTGACGCAACAGTAACAGCCATATATAAAATACTGACCTTCATACCTCTAGACTAGTTTGTATGATTTGGAATAGTTCTCAACCTCTTCCACCTCAATTTCGGTATAAAAATATATAGTTGAAGACATGAATCAAAACGTGTAGTTTCACATCTAGTTCAATAATAATAACTAGCCAGATGAACCAGAGTTAGATATGATTTTCGTGCGCTCTTCATTCCAACTAGACAAAATTTCAATACGGATTTCAACCCTATTGCAAAGGCTATAAAAATACCCTCTATTTCCACTCATCCTAAGACAAGCTGGGAGCATTTAGCATTTAATATTTCATTCAAGGGTGTGAGCACCGGGCCAATCACCGGAACTTTTTCTGATGACTGCTTCTAAAAGAAACACACCAGAGGGACAGTAAACTGTAAGTGACTCTTAAGTAGCTTTTAGAGCAATCATATGTTAATTATAAAAGCATCTATGTTAGACTCTGCCTCCTTAACACAGTCTTTAATGCATCTAGAGCCCTAACTATTTTTATATGCCCGTTTCCTCCTGATTATAGAAAACTGCAAGCAGCAAAGATTTCAATTTTTGTTCCATTATTATGTTAGAGTGCCTAATACACATAATACATTTTCTATTTTATTTGATACCATTGCATTGTATATCATCTACAGACAAATCAAACATCAAAGTAGCTAATATAAATACGTTATATTTTAAAACAGCAATACAATTTTTTGAATGTAGAGACAGACAAAACTTCAGCCTCTTCACCAGTGAATAAACAAAACAGTTGTTTTCACTGTGATCCTCCAGATAGTATCTGGACTCTATAGAACTAAATGCTTAAGGTAGTAAGAATATTAAAAATTGACTAATTAGAAAATACACCATCAGAATTAGTCTTCAGTTTCCAGAGTTAGATGCTGCGCTCATCATTCATGCAGAAAATTGAAATAGTCAAAAGTAGCCTCAACGAAACTACCGCACCTGCCAGTGAAGTCAGAGTATGGTCACTGCACCTTAACATACCTTAACAATCTGATTTCTTTCTAGCTCCAATACCTTGCATTCCAGGCCATAGGAGAGAAAACAGCGTTTACAATATTTCAGGTCCCAGAAAGCTCTGCTTTTGGAAGAAGAAAATAAAAATTAAATGTCTTTAGAATACATATGAAAACAAATACACTATTACAGTTAAAAATGGGTGTGATTAAAGAACAAACTGTATGATTAAAGAGCATGGAATAGAGATACTGATATATGGATACTATTTGTTTTCTCCTTTCTGAATATGTATGTAGAAACTATCACCGTGAGAATCTACAGCATAGAGGAACTTGTAGCAGTTATCATAATAATGAATCAAGAAATTTTCAGGTACCCACGTTTATGAGCTGGTCATGAGAGAAATTTTAATTCTGACTTGTCACCGTTTATTAATTATACTATATCATAACAGCTATATGGCTTTTGTCCCAACCTTAATACCACAAAAATACATTTAAGATTAGCACTTTATTGACACATCTAGCAGTTCAACAGATGATGATATGGACCTAAATTTAACTTTGCTGTGATTCTACTAAAGTAAGGGCTATATGCCTGTGTGAAAAGAAAAGAAAAGAAATGCCGTCTGTCTGCACTGACACTGCCAAAGAATCAAAATAAAACTTTTGGTTTTTTGGTCCATTAAAATAGGACCTTTCAGAGCACTAAGGTATAATTCATTGCCCACTGACACCTCCCCTTTATTCATTATAAACTTCCCTGTGCTTTGCATTAGGCTAATTGGTATTACTATAAAGTTTGCAATTGTCTAAATGACTGCATATAACAAAATAACCTCACTTTATTGTTAGCTGACTTCCAGAGTACTGCAATGCACCTTAGTAACCCAGTACTCTGAGCTGTAATTATTGGTCAAGTTGAATTCTCTAATCTTTTTTTTTTTGCCTTCTAGCTGTCAGCTCATCTAAGTCATGGGTGGTTGCTTCAGAGAGATTGATGATGTTGAGGATAATGGGATGCATTGACTTGTGACTTTAATTTGGATCTTATCACTGAAAAAGCAAACAAATGGGGTTCAAATTCTTATTTCAGTGTTTTCCTTCCCCCTTTTGTCTTTAGATTCATAATGATGGCTACTCTAAATTTCTAGTAGTTTACTTTCTCTAGCTGACTCATTTCTTCACCATGTTCTTTAAGAAGCATTGAAATGCCTCATGATTTATACTCTAGAACAGTGACTTTTAATTGAAGATGTCTATATGGTAGAGGTATTCCAGTTTCTAAAGTCTTTGGGCAGAATTCAAGCCTATCTAAACCAGAATAATTAAAGAAGGAACAAGTATTTTTTTTAAATCCATAAGTGGAGACTTTGCCTGAATAAATAAAACTAGATACCCATAGTCAAGAATAAAACAAGAAATACAGTTGAGGCACTTTTTCCTCCAAATAATACCAATAGCGGTTCATATGCTAAATTATCAATACATTTGACATTTGAGGGAAATATGGCTTTACCTGAAACCTTGACTACATCTTTAATAAATGTGCAAAGTCAGGTTCTTAGAGCCAGAAAAATAAAATGTCGTGCATGTATTCTCCTTACAGTTCTGTGAGTAATGTCTTCATCACTTGGTAATCAAAACATGGTTCTATGGTTGCCAATATGTACAAATCCTCTTAGAGTTAATAGCAATTGTGGCCTGCAGAAAAATTAAAAAAAAAATCTTACCTTTTCTTTGATTTCTGATATTTACATCTTTGGACTGAGGGAGAGGAGTGTGGTAAAATTTAATATTTTTTCCTATATTTGTTTATCACAATTCCCCTTTTGACTACAAGCTAAAATAGAGGACTTCCCCAAGAAAAAGTATCTTGGCTTTATTTCCGGTCTCACTGAAACCAAGAAGTAATGTAAATCTCATTTCAAAGTCTCATTAAATTGCCATCTGGATTTCCAGATCAAAAAGGTTTGGAAATGTTGAGCTGAACTGCAGAGAAGCAACCAAATTACTGTATGCTTCTCCAGACTAAATCTCTGAATCTGTTAACCCTCTTTCCACAACATTTTCTCTACTGATGTGTAAAACACAAAAGTATTTCATTTTCACATAACCAGTTAAGCTTACAGTGTTGGCAAATCAGCCAAAGGGGGAAAGGGGTGTCTTTATGGAGGGAAAGGGCCTGTGTTTTGCTGCAGCAGAACATAATGTCAAAAGAGCATAAAGAAACCATGGAACTGTTATCTCACGAACGTAATTACCAAATTTTTTGTAACCAAGCTATGTCAATATGGGACTGTGAGATAATTAGGTTCAGAATAAACAAAGGCAGTCATAGACCATAAATGATTTCTAAACGTTAAGAAAAAGTCTACAACTGATCCAAAATAATAATCCACAGTAGATGATACAGCCTACATATGCTGTCTTTCCTTTAGTTGTTGTGTGGGTTATTCCTGCAAGGTCACTGCATTTCTCCCCAACTTTAACTGCCTTTGGGGACTTGAGGAAGTGATCCCCGTCTGTAAAATATGTTGGAAACCTTGTAAAATTATATATTTTTATTACTTTTCTCATCCTCACCCTCTGCTTTGATGCCTTTAGCAAATTTAGCAATAAATATTGCCTTGAGACACAGGGTTAGTTGGCAAATGCTTTATAGACTAGAATGAAAGTAAGAGAGAAGATTGTTTCTTATTGACATAGTGCACATTTTACAGTATCTTTCCCCAAATTTGTTCCCCTTACACATTAAACATGTGGATTTATTCCACAACAGGGTGAAATCATGGCTATCCATTGAAACTAATGTTGTTGCCTTGAAAAAAGCTGTGATTTCACTGTATCTTTACATGCAACTATCTCAGTTTGCATATCGTACCCTTCAGGGTAAGCAGGTTTCACTGTATTGTATAGTGAATCAAAGTAATATTTTAAGGATATCTTTTTTAAAAGACAGATTTAAAATGACAAATCTGATGGACAGAAGTGCTGTCCAAAAGCAAAACCCTCATACATAAGTATATTTATTGCCCTGCAGTGTGCCAGATATCTTTGCAGTCCTTCTTTCCTGATTTAAACCTAAAGTATTTAACCAAATGAATGAATTTTCGGTCATTCCAGGTTTAAGAAAAGAGGCAAAAGACCATCCTATAATGTATTTGCATCAAATGACATTGATAATCAAAACTATTTTTCAATTACCATATAAAGAGATTCAAATATAGATTAATGTAACCCATTTCATGTTTTACAGAAAACATTGACGAAGCAGAACGAGAGTGGAAAGCAGGATTCCATCGTTGGAACAATTACATGTCAGACTGGAAAAATCAATTTAATGATTACGCTAGCAAGAAGGAGAGATGTGCAAGCTCTAATTAATATGTTTACCCTTTCCAGTATGTCTGTATCACTGTTCATCAAGTCAAATATACAGGTAGCTTTCTAACACATCTAGCATTAAATGTGTTATGCAGATCAAGAAAATGTTATGGATATAATTTTGATTCCCCAGATCTTTCATTTATATTTTACCTCATATCTAAATAAACAATATAAGGCATCTGTACCCTTTGAAGCTTCACTCTGTTAAATAGGACTATGGAGATTAAAGTCTGAAGATTAATGATGTACATATTATTATAAACACGAACTGCTTAAATTCACACTTCAAAGTAACAATGTAATCTGTTATAGAAAAATGGATTTTTATTTTAAATATAAATAGCTGTGTTTTACAGTATTGCCATGCAAAACACAATCGTGTTTGATATTTAATTGCAGTGTCAGTGCACTTAAACCTTGCTTCAGACATAATTTAATTGACATAAACATAAAGGGATAATAAATTTGCTGGACATACACAATATTTGCTTGTTAGACCAAAAAGTTTTAAGACTGCAAATAAAACCCAAATCATTGCCTCTTTATGGCCAAATCTGTAGGACAAAGCCGTAGCAGGAGAATATTCAAACTATATATGGGAGGCCTAAATCATTGGCACTCGGTCTGCAAGTGCAATAGGAAAACGAGCCAGGAAAATCTGATGCCTCTGCTTCTGCTACCCTCATTTTTCAAGGAGTAAAGACATACAGATTCACAAAGTAATGAACTCACAGCGATCCCTGCTCAGCCCCCTGCAATGTCTTCAGCTGGTAAAAGTCTCTGCTCTAGAGGTAAGCTCCGCTTAAGATATTCTTCTCTCCTCTTACTTGCCTCTTACCCCTCATTTACTGGAACATTATGGACAAGGTTTTATACCTGCAGAAGAGCATCGACTTGCACATCAACAGGTTCACCAGAAATGGACCATGAAAACCCTGCTCAGCCACCGCACTCTCTCTCTGCAGGAGAGTGGGACCTGGCCAGAAAGTCCTTGCTCCTCCTGGGGAAGGATATCACTGCTAAGGAACATTGTGGCCTTGGTGGGTAGGACCCAACTCTTTGACATGGTCAAGTCAGCTCTGGTTGCCATGCCAGTGGGCATCTCCCGGATCCCCTTCAGTTGAATCCATTAGAAGCTTCTAAAAAAAGCCTTGGATAATTCCTCTTACTGGTCTGTTTCTGGAAGTTGCATACCTGTACACCACCTTAATTGGCTTCTTTTCACCAGCCCAGCTAGAAAGAATAAATGCCAAAAATTTGATAAACATAGGGAGTATCTAAAAGCAACAACACATCTCATAAATAAATTATACTGAACCTTTCTGTAAATGTGCTAGTAATAGCATTTCAGTGCATCTATTTTCTGTTCTAGTGATGGCAAGCACTTGTAATATTCCTTCTTGAATTGAGTAGACTGAAGAGATCTAGATAATGAACAGAGTGTTCACTTTCTGGCAATCAGTTTGACCACACAGGATCCTTACACTGAAAAGACTTATTTTTGCAGAAAGGCCAAATTCTGCAAGATGGCTTGTCATCTTTTCAGCTATTTCAAAGAGTCTATAATTTTTTTCTAAGTTAGGAGGACTACGTTTAGCACAGTATTTCCAAAAACTATGATCAAACCTGCACAATCAAAAAAACCTAGTTATATTTAAGCAAGCTGATTAAAACCTGAAATTTTCTGGGATTAATAAGCCTTCTTTATGCACTACTTCATGTTTATACCGCAGGTAATTAGCTAACTACGTACATTAGCATAGTTACCGCTATTAATTGTTGCATGGAGAGCTTTGTAAGTCTATAGTGTTTTGGGTATTTATCAGATATTCCTCATGCCAGTGATGAGCTACTGAAAAAGCCACAGGACTGTCTGTCCATTGTGGAACCTGTTCCGGCACTCCCTATTTTATTTCTGTGGTCCACTTCCTAGAAACGTTGAGGGCTGATCTGCCACTGTTAGCCTTGACAGCACCAGCAACACCTGCGCAAATTTAGAAGCAGCATTTGTTGGGTTTGATATCCTCTTTTTACTATATCTCACTATTTATCTGTCTAACCAGTCTAATCAATGGGAAAGGAAAAAACCAACCAACCAAACAAACAAAAACCGCTGAGCTAATTAAAATGTACAAATAACCTTTGGGAAGGGTGGATTGCAGAGAATTTCATAAAATATTTTGCTGGGAGGGTATCCTTTGTCTGTACGTGCTCTGAGTGAGGATGTATAAGGTCTATTTGAAGACTAATATACTTTCTACAGTGTGCATACCAAGCCTGTGATGTTCTAAAGGAGGAAGAAGAATGGAGGGAAGAGGAAATAAAAGCTGAACAAAAGAAATGTTAAACGACTTTTTTAACTGTGATTTTACTGATTTTCTTGGTGTGAACAAATTACTAGCTTTTTTTCATGTGCTGGGAAATAATATCTCCATTTATCATTCATATAAAATCAATATATCATGTAATCATATATTCATATCACACTCACGCAAAAAAAGGAAAGTCTTGGCTGTAAATGTCTAAAGCAATGAAGAGTAAAAAAAGACTAGTCCCCATTGTGAGTAGTTCTAAACTAAAGGTCAAACAAATAGGCTGGAAATTGAGGCTACCGTCATTGCTTAAAATGATGATTACTTATTAGGGGCATATCTCACCCAGATCTTAGTGAAGAGGTGATATTGTTAATTAATGTTGGGTCTTTTTTTCTGAAAAGAAGCAAGAAACCAAGGTTTCTCTGTGAAACCAGAGAAAGTGTGTTGATTCTTTCTTACCATTCTTGGTATCCAAAACAAGCATTCTGAATTTAGTCCCGGAGTTGCTGAAAGATTATAATAAATTGAACTGCAACCGGTTGTCATTAAATTTATAAGCTAACAGCATACTGATTAAATTACATACATTTCACACCTATTTTAGTGATAGTCATAAGAGGGCTGAAGTCAGAATTTTCCCAGCTAAACTCTGTTTAATTAACACCACCAGGTTTTGCATTTAAATGTTTTGTCTAGCGAAATTTGGGTTAGATGAGGTTTAAGTAACGTTAAGCATTATTGGAGTGAAATAACTGTTGTGCTGCTGCTGGAGCATCAAAACCAGGAGTTGTGATGTTCAGGGTACTGGTGTAGGGCACCCTGGTCTAGGTCTAGGATATATCTCTACAGCTGGGCTAACCAAGTTTGAAACTTTCTGGCCTTGCATAGGGGTCTCAGACCCCAGAAGCTGTCTCTAGCAGAACTAACTGCTCCTCCCAACTCCCCCAAGGTTTGCAGGCTTCCTCCCAATTGCAGATTTTACACTCCTAGCTTGGATTTTTTGGGATAGGTGCTCAGACTTTGCTCTCTTAAGCCCTGGCCATTGCTCTGGGTTTATCATAATGATAACGACGTATTTCTGCTTAAGTGGAAGCCTGGCTTTTTGGCCCTCTTTGGTCACTAGAGGCTCAGACTATTTATAGAGGAGAGATTACTGCTCTATAAATGCATAGATATATGTGCCCTATTTAGATCTTCATGAATAGATAACTCATATGCACCTCTTAATAGCAAGGAGTGGAGGCAAATCTCTATCGGCTCATAGCTGGGAAGGTATCTTTGCAACATAAGGAATATAAGTGCCTTTTTTTTATTATTCCAAGTAGAGCATTGGACGTGAAATTATCTTAGATTATGACAAACTGATGGAAGTGTCAGAAAAATGTATATATATTTTGTAATATATAAACTTAATATGACCTCTGTAGGCCTCTCTAATGTTATTAACACAACAGATCATCGGCAAGTGATTTGGCCCATTGTCACATGCAGATATCACAGAGACTAATCTGAACGTGATATTGGCGGTGCAGAAAAATATATTTGTCTCTGTCAACATCATAATGTTGTCTTCTCAGGCCTGATTATGGTACATGCATTTCTACTGGCTCAGCACCAGTTCTGCAACATCAGCAGCAGCTATTTAGAGGGACATAATAAATGTCACCGTACTTCAGTGACACCTGCAGCATGTCCAGCTACTAAAGAGCAGCCTGTGCTACCACTGCCAAATGCCAGCTTGTCCACAGAGGGCTCTTGCCTTTCCTTCCACTCCAGTTAGGAGCAGTGGGAGGAGGGAAAAATCACCAAGGGGGAAAAAAAAATCCCCAAACACTAAGGCAGGGAGGGGGATCCCCGCAAGGAAAAATTAAAAACACCAAATCCTACACACAAACACTTCTGCCTCAGAATGATCAACGATTATAGGACTGAATACTGTACACGGAGGTACTAAGTATCTCTGTTCCGCTAGCTCCAGCCAAAAATCCTCCCACTGAATTGCAAAATAAGTTTAGGAATGTGACAGGGATTCAGAATATGGGGTGAGGAATGAGATCGGCAGGTTTGGCTCAGGCTTAGGGGCTGCTATGAAAACTGCTATTGCCAGCTGACTACTTTATCACTGTCGTTTCTCTTCCAAGTCATGAATCTATGCGCATTTACCAAAAACTCCGACTGCCTTTGGCTGGACACTAAATATGAAACCAAGCACCTGTGTAGCAGATATGTGCAGGTGTGTGTTGATTTACTCTGGGTGCAATGGGAACAAGAATACATCAGGAGAAAAAAAAAACACAAAACAAAATACAAAACCAAAACCCAAAGGTTCCTGGCTGAATTACTAGTATTTCATTGTTTTGGTTTTATTTGTCTTCATCTAAGGTTCTAAGTGGGTTTTCTATTGCCAGGTGATTGCAGCTTTATGAGGGTGAAAAAAAGGATGTTTTTAAAAAATATCTCTAGCAAACCAGAAAATGTGAGACTGTTGAATACTGTATCTTTGGGACCCACGAGAAGTATTTTGAACACAGTTAATATCTGACAACCTTTACTCTATTCTAGAGCTGAGAGGACCATTGCTTTAAAATGATGCGTCTCTTAGAGAATATGCATCCATGCACACATACGTACATACATATAAATATAGGTTCATCAGCAGTTGCCTCTCCACAGTATGTTTGCAATGTCTGTAAACAACATGGAGATGGAGGTTTACATGTTACTGGTTTGGTACTTTCAATGTGTATCTTTTTGGTCTTCACTGAAGAATAAAATTATCACAGGACTTTCTGACATAAATCAACATCTCAGCCAAATTAGTCATTCACAGTTAAAAGTTCAAAAGCTTTTACTCTGATTTCAATTGTTTCAGGACCAAATTTTATGAACAAACATAATTAACCATTTTGAAATGCTTCATAAGACAAGATAATTCCTTCCTGACCCCTGCTGAAATCTTGAAGTATGAATACTGATTATCTTGTTTTAGCATGTAAACCTTCCAGCATTTTGTTGATAAACTAGATTAGTTACACTCATAAAAACTAACTCATAGACTTAATGACTACAAAGCGGCGATGTGAATCTGCAATTAGCACAGGTGTGAATTTTTGAGAGGCTTTTAATTGGATTGCAGGTGAGATTAAGTAAGGCTTCTAGGCACGTTGCAAGCAGAAGTGCTGGGATGGGGGGTGAGGAGGGGTTTAGTTGCATAACGATTTCGGTTGGTTTGGGGAGAATTAGGAGGAGAAATAAAGCTAATTCTAGCGCTGGATCTGTACCACAAAAGTGAATAATGAAAATGTTTCCTTCCTGATTATATCACAGCAGCTTGAAGACAGATGCAGGGGCTGTGGGGTCTGTCTTTTGGGATTTACTGAATCTGATCATTACATATATCATCTTTTTATAAATACTGTCCATTCTGGTCAGAGATTTGGAGATAGCCAGGAAGTTATTGTTGGTTTAAAACTATAAAGTATCTAGTCCCTCCAAATCCAGATATTTGCCAGGAAAAAAACCACTAGCTTCTGATTTTTTAAATTCTGTTCCATTTTAATATATGCCATGGTTGCAGGAGCTAATGTTTTAGCCATTATTAATAGAATAATGTACAAATGGTGTAGGTGGTTCTCACAGTTTGGGAGTGCTGTGGTTAATTTCTTTAATTTATAAAGTATTTATAAAGTCCTCAGTTACACTGAATAGTGGTAAAAGTGTGTAGGCAGAAAGCAGTTATCTCCACACCTCTCAATCTTCCAAATTAAATTCACTCTTGCAGCATGTCTAATCACTTCAGGGTACCTCATCATCCTCTCCCTATTACAGGCTATGCAGCACCTTTTCTTACAAAATAGATACATTTTAACTGAGTTTTTAGATTGATCTTATTTTATTAGCTTGTATGTGAGACAATTAGGGTGTTAACCCAGAAAAGAAAAAGCCCATTAAGGGATGTGCCTGATTATTTCCCAAGAATTATTAAAAGTAATTCAAATGAACCTTATTTAGGACTGTGAGAACCAGCTGGAGTTACACATCCAAAGTGATATTTTTGAAATATTAAACTTTTTCCACTTACTAATTACAGAGCTACAAATTTTATAGATATTACTAGCTGAAGTTACATCAGTTATTAAATAACATTAACCATGCCTCGTTTTTCCTGACTTAAAGCAAATATATTTAACTTTTTGTCCTAATTAGGAGTTAGAATTACAGAAAAACATAGCTTAGCATATTTTTTCAGCACGTTTTTTATCTAGACATTCATCCCATTTCGTGTTTCATTTTCAGTGCTACAGTGACTTGGAATGTTACAGTCTTCCCCACCTCTTCTCTTCAAAGGAGCTTGATCTTGTAGCTTTCACTACAGGCATTATGCTGGTCCTAGGAATTATTATTACAAAACAAACCTGGAAATTTATACTTATGTACATGTGGTTGCGTCTGCTCAGTAAGACTTCTGCATTGCATCTCTCCTTGGCAATGACCTCAACACTCCCATTTTTAGACCACCATCTGACTTTTGGTTGATTAAAGTTTTGTCATTGCCTTCAGCAGAAGCACAAGAGTGCCTTTGACTGACATTTTCAATCTTCTCTATCACTTAGTAATCTGGGAGGTGTTCATTAAGAAAAACATTCCACACCTTGGAACATACCTTTATCACAGAGTTCTCTTAATAATAATCTAAATGAGAGAGTAAAGCAGTGGAAAACCTGTTTACGTACTCCTCTCTGCAGAGGAAAATCCATTAAATGCTAACTAAAAATGCCACCAATTCATCTACTTTACATTTTACGTGTTTCTATTATTTTTGCTAGTGAAAATACTCTGAAAAAAATGTTAGCAGAAACAAAAATTTTCCTGTGCCAATCCCTGGCAAAACTGGCAGGATGCTTTCAGCTCATCTGAGGGTCCTCTGCACCTTCATCAAGCTTCTCAACAGGTTAATTTAACTGTACCATGCATCTAATCCACCATAGCCGCTCCCATCTTTATTCACACTCAGATTGTGCATGTATTACTAAAAATATGAAAATCGGTGTATCCAAGAACTCCTTTCTGCAGGGGTCTATTGACAACCAACCACCACCGGAGCTCCCAAGCCTGCGACTGTCTCTTGTGGTCCAGAACTGCAAAGAGGGATCTTAGTCAAAACTCAGCCTATACAGGTCTCTATTCTTACTCCAAGAAATAGCTGAATTGGGTCTGAGGAATGAAATTTGACACCACTTCAGAGCAAGGAAAGCAGTAAAGAAAACCTCATTGAATTTTCTTTCTTATCTCTGGGCACAAAAATGTTAGATTGATGGCTTTAGCTACCTCAGACAAAGGCAGCAGTGGTTTGTGATTTCTTACAATGTTTTGTGCTGGAGTCCCGAAGTATACAGCACAAACAGGTTCTTGTCTGCTTTTTCTACCTAGTTAACCTCTGGCTAACTGTGTCCCATGGTTTTGGTCATAGTAGGACCCAATGCTTGTAGCCCACTGGGCTGGTGAAATCAGGACTGAAATCTCCACTTAAGCAGAGGTCTATCTGTTTTGACAAGACAGTACTTCAGGAGATGGTTGAAACCCCCCTTATCCCCATTAGCTTTTTACTTATTCAATCTAGACCTCATTACTGGTGAGGCAGGTGTGGTGTAGCATGAAAATTGATGGACTTCTGTTGGCAGACTTTTGATCTATTTGAATAATGGAGGGAATAAAAAACATTCAGAGCAATGGAGAGGATTCACAGAGGCTTTAGCCCAGGATGTCACCCACTCCAGAATTAACTATGCAATTTATGTTGAAATAAGAGCAAGCCTTATACCAAATCCCTGAAAATCACACTATATATTATTTTATATATTCAAAAGAGCACCCCTTTTCCATGAAAACAGATGCTGCAGCCTGAATTCTTTCTATTTCACCTTGGTATTACTGTTACAAACTAGGTTACTGTTAATGCACTCTGGCTCTACAATGAATTCTTGGCATTTGACATTCATAACTCCGTGTTTAGAAAAATAGACTAATCCATTAAAAACCTTGAAAATAATGGTTCTAGCAAAGCATACAGTGCCTAAAGCAATATAATTATTGGTCAATAATTCCTCTTTAGCTGTTGCATTACTACCACTTTATCTCAACATTTGGCTTCTTACCCTTTGATCTGTTAATTATCTTTTTACCCTCTGATCCTCTTTGCAATTCCTTGGCAATTTGATCCATTAATTACAGTACCCGTATATTCCCTATTATTTTGTAGAACACGCATTTGTTCTAATCCTCTTCATACAAAAACTTGCCATCAACGTATATCTATTTCTGAAAAAATATATATGGATTGAAAATTAAAAGCAAGTTTAGACTTCCCTTGCAATCCTTTTGACTTCATGAAAATGTCTCAGTAGTTTGTTATTGACTTAAATTTTGATGGAAATGGGTGCTCATCTCTCGTTCGCGCTCAACATGCATCAGTTTGGGATATAAACCGGTGTTGCTGGTTGGTGTTTGGGAATCAATGGAGGATGACCTGCCTAGGGAGTAAAGAGGAATGGGGTCATGTCAGAATCCTTCCTTCTGCTTCTGGCTGACCCAGACCCTCTGTTCCCACTGGGACACATTGTAGGTCAGTTTAGAAGCTGCTCACTCACATATAGCTTGTTCAGTGCAGTGTTGTGGTTTTACAGTGAAGTTGCTTACACCTCTTCCCCCTACTCTAAATAATCCATTTTGTAAACCTTGTAGATAAAAGCATGCTAGCTCAGAATGGATATTAGTAGATCTCCCTGCCTGCTTCATGCAGGAAAGAAGATGAGGGCAAGCTGGGTCTCTTCAAGGTTCATGAAAAGAATCTCATTTAAATCTCCTGTGTCTCAGTTTGCTTATTGGGGTTGTAGGGATTCATCCATTAACATTTACCTACTTCTTTAACACCAAAGCAAGCAGATTTAGTTCAGTACTGAGGACCTGGGAAATCTCAATCGATAAAGCACAGCAAAACATAGACTCTACAAATCTAAGTTTTATCCAGTTTTGTTGTGGCATTTAGTTGCAAATGCCTACTTTGTCCTTTGGCCAAAGCTGCCGGCCGTTTAAAGTAAAGGGGCTGTGGGGTGTTCACTCAAACTCAACAACTTCTCATTCCAGACAAACCTCTGCAAAGTTGCCAAAAAGCTATCATTAATACAACATTTTTCTTTCTGAGCTTGTTTCTGCTTTAAAAATGATTATTTGAACACCTCTTTTCTTGTGTAAATAATCTTTGCAGTTTTTAATACAGAGGACTCATTTTAGATTCTCTAGTTTAAAAAAAAAAATCTCATTTCTCTGCATCCAATTCCTTTCAATCAGATTACTCTTACAAACTACAAGGATGGCAACAGCAAAATGTATGTTACAGAGATGTCTTCCTCTACAATCCAAAGAAAAATCTCCTAAGGAATAACATTCCTCTCTCACAATTTCAAACCAAAAGTGTGCTTATTCAACACAGTCCTGTCTAATCATATTGACTTATTCTTCCCTTTTTTCCATCTTAGACCTATGTGATAGCATATAAGTTGCCATTTTTCATATTAGTTCTTAAATAGCTCACAATTCCTTGCATCACAAGGCACTTAACAGCTTTTCTGTAATCTGATTGTTCAATTGTCTGAATATTTCTTGACACAGAAAAGTGAAGTACAAGATCTGCTTGAAATATCTTGAGATACAGTAGGCCATTTCACCGTAACTGAAGCAAATAATGGAGAATTTGTAAAATAAAATATAAAAAAAATGAATTGTAGTTCGCAATAAATACACATACTGCTTCAAGGGTATTTCTGTTTGAATTATGGAACTTCTCATTCTCTGCTTGAAATCAGGTCTTATCTGCTTGACTTCACTTTATAGTCCCCTAGCCAGATATCTCAGCTGCTTCTGAGACATGCTATAATTCAATACTATATGGAGAAGCTCAGTTCAGTGATTAATTGCAGATCTCAGACTTGCCAAACATAACCAGAAAGGTGGTCAGAACTGCTGACAATATTGTTTTTCTTCACTACCACCTGCATTATGAAGGAAAACTTTTTGCTTCTCCCTTTGGTGGAACTCAGTACTGTCAAGTCCTCCAACCAGAGGAGCAATATCACCAACATCTACTGAATTCCAGGCCTGGATTTGTGTCTAACTTGATGTGTAAAATAGTAAAAGAAGAAACTTGCTAACCAAAAAAGTCTTCAGAGAGGAGATATCATTTCATCTAATAGTCTTTATTTGTGTGTGTGTGTGTGCAATACTTATCCCAGTCAATATTTCAAATATTAAAATCCAGTTAGATACATAATGTGAACACATAATTTTTATTTTCCTACAGTACACTCCACAGTTCACCTGATTGTGATACTTTTTAATCTCCAGTTTCAATCCAAATTCATGTAACCAAAACCCTTGGATCTCCGGGACATGGTTTAGTGGTTGATAAGAATGGTTGGACTTGGTGATCCTGGATGTCTTTTCCAAACTAGTGATTCTGTGACTCTGTGATTTTCCTTTGTCATTAACTAATATGTCCTCCTAATAACAAAGTAATGTCTCCATTTTCTTTTTGTATCCCTCTAACAACATCTAACACCAGGTTGACTTCAGTTGTTGCCTGGGCTGTCATTCAGTGTTATGAAACCTTAAGAGATCTTCAGGGTGTTCCCATAAACAGAGTTCAGCTGCAGTCCATTTCCTAACAGATATCATTTTGCCTTTCCTACCACACCAAGTAGGTTAGAAGTATTAGCAGAGCTTATCGCAGCTCTTGCGTTTGCCCTTTTAGCTCCGAGTAGCAATTAAAACCCAAGATCTCAAGAAAAATTTGTTTTTATTTTCAGTCATCTTTTGATTTACTGCTCTCAGAATTTTTGCTGCAAAGAAGTACAATATTTAGAAAGCTCATCTAAAGGTGATTGAAGTCAATGAAAGCCTTCCAGTTGAATTTTGCAGTCTTTAAGTTGAACCCTAATTTAACAGCTTAGACAGGCCCCACTATTTCAATAGAAGTCGATGTACAAGTTATGCTTTGACATACACACACAAACTCCAAAACAATTGCACATGTATTTATAACTAAAATGAATGTGTGCGTGTCCAGGAATTGCAATGCTTTGTTGACTACAATCTTCTTGACAGAAAAATTCCAAAGAGCGAGATGCCAACTTCAGTTTTGTAGCATATAGCATTGCTTTTCCTGTTACTGCTGGGAGAGGCACAGGCTTTAAATATTGTTTATCACTGAAATATTTAGATAACCTTCCTCTCTTCTTTTCTGCCTGTGCTATTTAAACAAGAAGCTTTATTTGAGCAAGGGCTCTTTAACCTCGACACAGTGGGGTTTGTTTCTCATTTCAGCCGCCTTATTCCTTGACATAAAATCCAATGATCTTGCTACCCCTGCCTTGAGATTAGCTGATATTTTGCCTTTTGATGAGGAAAGCTCAGGAAGAAGCATTTTCCAAACAGGGACTGTTCAGTCTAGAGATGAGAAGGCTGAAGTGGGATCTTGTTAATACATATAAACACCTGAAGGGAGGGTGCAAAGAGGACAGAGGCTCTTTCTAGTGGTGCCCAGTGACAAGATAAGAGGCAAGGGGCAAAAACTGAACCACAGGAACACAAGGAAACACTTTTTCACTCTGAGGGTTGCCCAGGGAGGCTGTGGAGTCTCCATCCTTGGACATATTCAAAAGCTACCTGGACACAGATCTTAGCAACTGGTTCTAAGTGGTCCTGCTTGAGCAGATAGGTTGGACCAGGTAACCTCTAGAGGTTCCTTCCTACCTTAACCATTCTGTGATTCTGTGAAATATATCCATCATTTCAAAACGAAGCATATCAGACCTGAAACATGAGGATTCTGAGTGCTTTTAAGTCTACCCCAGAATATATGTTGCAAAGAACTGTAAAAATCAAGACATATGTCATATTAGATTATGTTCCCCTTGTCCAATGGGGTTTCCAAACTGTGTAGCACCCAAAATATCATAAGATTTTGATCTTTAATGTCTTTTCACTGTCAACAAACTTCTTGTCTAATTTTTTTTGCTTTCCTTTTTCTGTAATGAGAAGTAAACACGCCTTTGCTTGACCAATTTCTTTGAACTGAAAAATAAACCTGTAACTTGGGGCATACTTGGAAATGTTTACAGATGTTCAGTAACCCCATGAAGACTCCCATGTCCCTTTGAATTTAATGGAAGTTGACAGTGAATTCAATGAAGCGCAAATTTCCCTCTCAATTTCACTAGCACTTTCTCTGGATTTATTATGCCTGTTATTTCACACATGGTCTGTAAATAGCGTTATAATACAGCCACTGACTCAGCCATAGCATTTCAGTTGAGAAGTTAGAAACCAAAGTCTTTAGCCATTAGTTGCCTTCAGTTTACATCTGCAATGGATAATCTGTATTCAACACTCTTGAGATTTGTCTTTTATTGCTAATTGGTTTCATTTATTTGCTAGAAGCTTCTTCTAAGTAGGAAGGGTAAATCCCTCTCCTTTAGGGAAATATCAATAATATACTATAAGGCAAGATTAACTGCTGCACAAGGGCCTTATAATCCAAATAGATCTCAGCAGCTTCAGCTCATTCTTGTGGGCCCTGTGTCAGGAGCAGTGACACGGTATGAGATCTCATCATGGAATGGTACACCCCATCCTCCGTTCTAATTCCAATCTTGCGAACAGCAATGTGAGGCACTGCAAAGTCCAGTGTGTTAGCTGATTATCCGATGGATGCTACCTGCTTTGCCATGGCTTTATTGCTGTGATGAATACTAAGGTGGTAAATCATAGTTGTGTAACAGTAGACTTAAGAATATGGATTTTTTTCTTCTTTTTTACTTTTGTGTGTGTGTAAGTAAATTGCCATCAACAGGATTACTGCAGTCCTGGATTGTATGTCGTACAGAATTTTTGAACTTTAAATCTCCTTAGTTCCTTCATAACCAGCCTTGCAGATCTGGCAGGCTAAGGTTTTAGCTTGTTATCCTTCTAATCCTGTCTCAGTACTTGCTGCCCTTGATAGTTTTCAAGCAAGCAGGTGCCTGGAAGGAAATGGAGTCAGATATCTGATTACCGTCTTCGCCATGCTCTGAGGAGTGATGAGAAGAGTTATGCTAGGGTACGTGCAAGCGG
The DNA here is from genome assembly GCF_017976375.1 of Cuculus canorus. NCBI lineage: Eukaryota > Metazoa > Chordata > Aves > Cuculiformes > Cuculidae > Cuculus > Cuculus canorus. Next base: position 22,025,364 of record NC_071409.1, read on the forward strand.
GAAACGGAAGGGAATAGCAGAAATGCCATTGCCTTGGGTCACATACTGGTGTGAAGCTGTTCTGGTAGAAGCACGTCCTCCTCAGTCCAGCACAGTGACAGACTTGTCCCCTGGCCAGCAAATGAGCTGAGGATTTGGAGAATGGCAAAGGTGCTGTGATGTCAGGGAGCAAAATCTCGTCTCTGCTTCGGCATCTCAAGAGAGAGGAGCTAATGTAAGAGTTAATGTCTCCTGGCCTCTGTCAGGAAAACTGGATGGCCCTTGCTAAACTGTTTTTCTGGTTTTAGTTTCAACAAGCTGTGTATGCTGCAAAGCCCTATTAAGATCAACTGACTTATGCTGGTGCTTAAAGGTACCCACAAAAAAAATGTGCTTTGCTGATAAAAAATGGACTTGAACTGAAGCACTTTGCTGCATAAAGTTCTAAGTCAATATTTTAACTGGGCTGTGTAATTTCCTGTCGTTTAATGTGAGGCATCTCCTTGTGCCTTCAGTTCAGAATAGTCTTATACATATCATCGGGAAGACTGTGCTCATCCTATGCCTCACTACATCTTATTATGAAGTTATAATACTACTCTATAACCTTGCTGGAGGGAGACTTCCAAACAAATGCAAGAAAGCTGGCCTCCCATACTGATGAATGAATATTTTAAAGTAGGTATGTCTGCATATCCATCCAGCAGCCAGCCTTGGTGGATTTTTGTTCCTTATCTTAAGAGAGCTGGAGTTTATACACTTAACTATTTACCACTCAGTCACAAAGTCTGCTTAGGATTTTAGAAACTTAGTTCTTGGAGTTCTACCTTATACAGCACTTGTCATAGAATCATAGAATCATAGAATGATTTGGATTGGAAGGGACCATGAAGGTCATCTAGTCCAACCCATCTGCAGGGAGCAGGGACATCCTTAGCTAGATCAGTTTGCTCAGAGCCCCATCCAACCTAGCCTTCAATGTATTCAGGGATGTGGAATCTACCACTTCTCTGGGCAAACTGTTCCGGTGTTTCAGCACCCTTAGCAAATTAAAAAAATAATAATAAAAAAATCCTAATATCCGGTTGAAACTTCTCCTTTTTTAGTTTAAAACCATTACCTCTTGTCCTGTTGCTACACACCCTTCTAGAAAGATTTTCTCCATCTTTCTTATAAGCCCCCTTTGAATCTGAAAGTCTGCAATAATGTCTCCTTAGAATCTTCTCTTCTCTAAGTGGAACAATTCCAACTCTCTCATCCTCTCTTCATAGGGGAGTTGTTTAAGGTGTCTGATTATTTTGGTGGCCCTCACCCTTACCCACTCCAATAAGTCAATGCCTTTCTTATGCTGAGGTCTCCAGACCTGGATGCAGTATTCTAGCTGTGGCCTTATCAGAGAAGTAGAGGGAAAGAATTACATCCCTCACACCCAGCTTCTCATCCCCCAGGATCCCCCAGGTCCTGCTCTGTAGAGATGTTCTCACTCTCTTCAAGCCCCCAGCCTGGATGGATACTGAGGGTTGCCCTGACCCAAGTGTGGGTCCTTGCACTTTGCCTTGTTGAACTTCACAAGGTTTTCACAAGCCCATTTCTCCAGCTTGTCAAGGTCCCTCTGGATGGCATCCTGTCCCGTGGAGGTGTCAACCTCACCATTCGACTCGGCATCATCAGCAAACTTGCTGAGGGTGCACTCAATCCCGTCATTTGTCATGTTACCTAATTGTGTTGTTTATACATTTCAAACCCGATATTATACCAGTTTATGGGTTGTATAGCAATCTGGGAAATATTTTGCGTGTTTGTTTCTGATAAAAATTTGCAAAAGCCTTCAGACCCACTCCTACTCAAAAGGCTTTAAAATATAAAATTAAAGAGTCAGCGTTTTTTAAAAACCTAATCTGTTCTGAACTCTTCAAAGCAGGAGAACTTTACCAGTGCAACAAACGGTCAGACATTCCCTCTGTGCCTGATAAAACCTACTGACATCTTCAGGGAACTATGCTGCTGTAGGAATATTGTACCAACTCCATCATTGCTAACAGTGCATGCACAGTCCTAGAACCAGCTTGAAAATGTTGAAGCCAGATATTACCAGTCTCTTCGACAATAACCACTTGTTTCATGTGAAATATCTATGTAGACTGCACGGTGTGCTCATAATAAATATAGGTACAGCAGTTTCTTTTTCTATGTTGTGATTATCAGGGTGTCTTATTGGCTGCATATCTACCAGATTTGTGCAAGTATAGGGAGAAAGAAAGTCTATGGAGGGTTGTAAAAATATCATATGCAGTCTCTGAGGTAATTGAAATAATTCTGTGAAAATCATTTTACCTTTCTTCATGCAGTCCCAATATTTTCAGTACCAGACAAAGTATATTTGGAAAGCATATTGGTGTGATTAGTACAGAGAAACTTGTAAGTAAAGGCAAAATGGCATTAAAAAGTCGGCTACCAGAAACAACCCAGGCAAAAGCAAAAACTAAAATGATGTTATTTGTACAAAGAAGTGGGTTTGTGTAACAAATGCATAAAGGAGAATTGCTCTTTTAATTCACTACAGAATTGTTCTGCTGACCTGTGCTGTATGTTAGGAGGAGTTTAGCTGGGCCACTCTCAATATGATCCCAATACTGGCTCTGTAACTGATCTTTGAGTATCTAGAATTTATTAAAGACTTCAGATGTTCCTTAGAGGTTTGTTAAATATTCTGTATTATTTTGAAGGATGAGCATGGTGTCAATCTTAGGTTTTGACTTTGTAGAAATTGTTTGAAAAGTGCTCTTTAGAGCAAGTGAAGATAAGCAAATGGGCTCCTAAAATGCAGAAAAAACCTTGGAGTTTGTATAGCTCTGACTCTCATTCCATGCTTCGTCTCACCTAAGCAATAGAAAAGAGAAGAGGAGAGGAGAGGAGAGGAGAGGAGAGGAGAGGAGAGGAGAGGAGAGGAGAGGAGAGGAGAGGAGAGGAGAGGAGAGGAGAGGAGAGGAGAGGAGAGAAGAGAAGAGAAGAGAAGAGAAGAGAAGAGAAGAGAAGAGAAGAGAAGAGAAGAGAAGAGAAGAGAAGAGAAGAGAAGAGAAGAGAAGAGAAGAGAAGAGAAGAGAAGAGAAGAGAAGAGAAGAGGAGACATTTTCTGAGGGGAAAAAAAAAAAAGTGTTAATAATGTTTGTACCCATTTTCCTGAGTGCTTACCTTGTGCAGACATGGAACTGAGAGGCAGCTCTTCTCTGTCACCCACTGATCCCAGTAACTTGAGCAGTTGCATGTTTCCTCAAAGTCTTTTCAAGTGGAGATCAGTTATCACTACGCCTCATTTCTGGAGTGGTTTCTGCTTCCTTCACGTGCTGGTGGAAACCAGCTGCAGCATTCCTGCTCTTCCGTGTCTCTCCTGCGGACAATTTCAGTGCCTTTCTTCCATCACAGTTTATTTTACAAGGGATGTCGAGACACAGGAATGACACGGAGGAAATCTGGGGATCCTGAGGTTCCTTTTTGAACTGTCACACCATTCTCCCCTGACACCACCCCTATATTTTAGTCTGACCTAAAAGAGAGGAGAGGAAGAAATAAAAATATTATTTAGAGTGCCTGCAGGGAGGAGTACTGTATGCACAGCTTGAACACAGCAGGTTCAGGTCAGCCTGAGCCTCCTGAACTTTAAAACCAGAGAGAACAAGTAGTTGAACAAGTTCATTATTTGATATGTTGTAAGCTAGGCTTTTCAGTTAATTATCCCTTTCTCTCACTCGAGTCCCATCTTACATGACCTGTGTTACATTGCCCATTTTCTGACAGAAACACAACAGATAAGCCTCTCACTGGCAGTGGCCTTGGTTATCTGTGTCTCTTTGAGAACAGAAATGTGCTCTCAGTAGCTGAAAAAATAAAAACAATCCCTGCATAACGTCCCTGCAAATTACGTCACAAGAAAAGGAGAGAGTATTTTCATAAGATTTTCCTTTTTGAATAAGCGAGAGTAGGAGAGGTAGAAAGCTGTTTATCAAAGACAAATATAAAAATAAAATTTTGCTTGCCATGAAAGTGTATCACTATGTGCAGAACAGATAGACTGTTCTCAGAAGTTGTAATTTAGTGAATTTCTCTGTCGTCAGCAGTTATTACCAGCTCTGCCTCTCTCCTGTTGACTCCAACAGGACCATAAACATCATGGGACTAAGAGCTGGTGCCTCTCTTTTTGAGTTTATGCTGTGTGCAAGGTTATTTTAAGAGGGTAATTATTTATCAAGATGCAGACAGAGAATTACAGAAGCAAGGAGAGCCTTGTTTCTTGGGAATGCATCAAATCAAACTTTCCATAAAATTTTCTAGATGGGCAGAATATTCATCAGTCACAAATTATCTGTGTGTGCTCTGGGCCCTGTTCCCCTGATGAATTCCTCTTTCTATGCATCTTGATAGATTTCTTTCTGGCATCACACATTTCAATTTCTATAACATTTTTACATTATATACGAGTTATCCATAGTCTGCAAAAGGATAGCTGGATTGAGAAAAGATTATATTATTCTCTTTGCTCATCAAAAAAAACCCCAAAAAACCCAGAAAACCGGCATTTTTAGTTATTATTTCTTTTTTTTTTGTCTGTGGACTTACGAAGTGTGATAGAAATGAAGCAATATACTCATTTTACTGTCTCTTAAAGCTACATATGACTCTTATGAAAATTTCTCAGTGCCTACTAACATATATGACAGATGCTTGTAACTATTCACAGGAAAAAAAACCAAACAGTGGCAGCAATAAAAATGCTGACAATAACATAATGTCTTTGTCCACTGAGATTTGGCAATAATCAATACATCTTGCCTTCTCTAAACATACTCTGGCTTCTAGAAGATTTAAGAATTTTGCTTCCTATAGATGTAGATTGTCTAAGGTTTAGGCAAGTTGAAAAATTCAGAGAATATTACAGAAATTACTGGAAGAACAATAAATATTTAAATTTCAGAAATTCAGAGATTACCTCCAGCTGGGCAGGAGCAGACAATATTCCAGATCTGCAACAGCATAAAAAATCAATAGGATGGAGGACATGGTTATTCCTGCTGTAGATATAATTCTGATTGCTTTATCTTCCGGCAAGAAAATTTATTGCAAACACCATGGACCTCCTTTTTTCACTGCTACATGAAAAGGAGTGTTTCCACTGAGACCTAGAATATTATCTCAGTTAGTGGAAAATCAGCTCCTGTCTTTGTACAAGTCAAGTGTCTGGAATGTATGTGTTAAACTTTAGTAACTCTATTGAAGCACAACATCGTAAAGTATTTTTTCCTTTTGTACAAAAGGTCAGAGTACATCATCATCGATGTCTAACGTCCTCTATTAAGAAAAACTATTCATCAAGAGAAAACAAACAGTACTCGTTTTAATTGCTTAGTACATTGCTTAGTATTTAATCATTGTAAAACGGATGTGTGAAGCATTTAGACTTTTTATCAGCTTAGATGCTTATCAGTTCTGGTGCAAACACTTCCCTTCATCCTTTTGAGCCTCACATAATCATTTTCTGAGCACGAAAAGCTTTTCCTCGTAATATTTTCCCAAGGTTCTTCATTTCAGATGAGAACAGAAAGAGAAATTACCTATAACCACAAGGAGAACTGTCTCATAGGAGTCCCAGTTCATCTAAAATAAAATCCTATACCCCAGGATGGAGCACCAGTCGAAGTCCAAGTCTGAGACCTACCCAACTTGGGGCTCTTTTTCTTCAGAAACAATGTCCCCAAAATAGCATGGCAACTTATGCCTTTATGTGACTAACTATAGTCATGAGGTCACCCTGGCACTTCAACTATCTCACAGGAAACATTTCTCGTGGTTGATGGAACCGTCAAACCTTTGGGACCTTTCTTCCTTTTAAGAATACTCAATAAGCGGTTTTGAGAGTTCCCCTACACTCCCTTGTAGATGTGAAAAGAAGTAGACTGATTTTGCAGTAAAGTTGTAAAGTGTGTATGAGAATGTTGTGCTGCAAAGCCTCATCAGGGCTTCAGGTGAGCTCAATAATTGCCCAAAAGTAGTCTACTGCAGGGATCAGAAGTTGAAAGATGGCTTCTTGTCTTCCTGTATGTTAGCGCCAAATATTATGTATACGTAAATGATGATGATGATGATAAAAATTTATGTGACAAAAGCAGAGCAGGAAATTTAGATGAATATTTCTTGGTGTGAAAAAGGCTTTTAAATTCCAAATAGAGGAATATAGGGAGAGGGATACAGTTATTTGATCCTGTAAAGCGTAGCACTCTTTTTCACACTTAGATGAAGCAGCTGAAGTTTTTAATATTCAGCAATTCACTTGATGGCATTCATGACAAATCAGAAGTTCCTAAATGAAGCATTTGTGTACAGTTCTTTAGTGCATGGTTAGTTACAAAGATACAAAATATGACAGAAAAACACAGTATGTTAATAATAACTGCAATATATTTGATGCAAATGGTTTAATTGTGTGCCAGGCTACCAATACCTTTGCTTCAGATCACGTTGGTTTACATTTATAGCAAATATTTGTTTTCATCAGATAAATGTAAGTAACGTAATCACAAGTAAATGAAGGCAGTGGATTGGTACTTTCCACATTTTTAAATGCAGCTGTTTTTTACCCTTCTTTGCTGTCTAGGAGCACTTCGGAATTCTGACTGTGAAGGATTTTTTTTCCCCTGACTAGGGGTATTAGTGGTTAATAAAGTAAAAGATCTGAAAAACTTTTTTAATTATATATTTTTATTTTATTTTATTGCTTAGCTTTTATTAATTTTTCACATACGTATAAAGGAAAGCAAAGAAGCAAAAGGCACCAAAATGTACACACACGAATAGCTTGTACAGTCTTTAAAAAAGATTGTTGAGATAACAGAGATAAGACTTTTAGATTGTAAGGTTGTGAGGTGAAGAAACATAAAACCTTTGGCAAAAAAAAGTTATCTTTAAACCTTTTCCCACTGCTTCCTGTGCCACAGTCATCTTCTTTAGGTTGTAATGTTATTTAGTTGTAAAATAGCTTATTCTGGCAGTAATGCCAGTTCAGTTTTCTCAAGGGACACATACTTCCTAAGATACTGCATAGAATAAATATTTTGGTTCACATATAGGCTATAACAAGTGCATTCCCATCACCTCTAGCTGGTAGAGGTCTAGGAAAATGTGTCCTCATTCGTATCTGGATATGTTTCCAAAGTTGACGTGATAACACTAGGAAATAATACAAAAGCTAGAAGATTAAACACAGTCATTAAAGGCAATATAATTGAACTTCCCTTTCAAACATGAGTGCTTTGCAAGAATTCATCTTCATGGCTTAATCTCAGTGTATTCAGGAGAAATTTTGAATTGCATCCTCATATCTACAGTCCACCTGTCCTAGACAGCTTTGGAGATTTATAATTACAGTGCGTATCTAAAATGACTGCAGTTTATTTGGGGAGGGAAGTGGCAAGGGGAAGTGAAAAAGTATTGCTCGGTTGGGGATTGTGTGTTTCTTCATAGGTAAATTCATTCATAGGTAACAGAAAATTAATTGGTATGTAGTTATGCAAAAAGAAAAATGAATAACAGAGCCCAACAAACACAAAGTGGCAACTAGTGTGTATTCATATTTCCTAAAAAATTCTCAAATCAAGTGTTTTATCACAAGATAAATTGCAGGAGATACCATAACTGCTACTTTTAAAAGAGATATGGGAAGCACTTTGCAGCCAATTTGTCAGAAATGTGAGCTGTATAACTAGATAGCCACATGGTTGCCATCTTTACAGCAAATGTGCTACAGAACAAAATTGTTGTCCACTTGCTAACTTTGTATTCTCTTTTTCCTGAATTTGTCTGTTGGTGTAAGTCCATGGATTTGGTCCAGTATGAAACACATTTCACATTTTTAGAAATAAAATTAATAAGGAAGCATTCTTCTGAGAGCAGGAACAATTTTTATGAACCTTTTGCTGCCATTTCATGGACTGATCCTATGAAGAGCATTTAATAATTCTTAATTCATTTCAACTGTCTCTGCCTATCTCATAGAATCCAAATAAAATTTCTGGTGTTTGGGCTTCTAGGGTTGAAACTTGCTTGATTGCACACTAAGTTTTAAATATCTATTAAAAATATTTCCATATTACGTATACTATTTTCAGAACAAATTTCTGGATGCTCTTTGCTTTGAAAAACATGTAGTCACAGATCTTCAGAACTTCAGAAATGTTTTTGTTAAATGAAGCGTGATGTAACTCCAGTGACGTTGTTGAGGTAGAACTTGGATAGCATTTTAAGTGGCAACATAGGAGAGACTGGTCTTATATAATCTGAAAAAAGTTACTAAGACTGATTGACTTCATCACGTATCTGTTTTATCAAAATATTTGAAAGCTTTGCAGAAGTTATGCTACCACCAAACGCTATTCCAATGCACCACTGGTTGTAGCGTGTTTTCCAGAGTAGAATTATAATTAATTATTATTAGCATAAGAAGCTGCTTATAATGTACAGTAATAATATGATGTTAATATTAATAAAACAATCACTACAACACTGATCTATTGAGTACAATGTGGTGAATATATTATGCCTTGTGCAGGCAACGAATATGATTTACTATTTCATGTGTACACAGTGCAGGATAATAGTTAAAAATCTCATCTCAGGAAAACATTTTTCATTCTATAATCATGCTAGTTTTATCCTCAAACATTCCTGAGATGAGATTTTTAAGTATTATCCTTTACCTTCTTTCAATAAAATAAAAAAAAAGATAACAAGAGAGAGGTTCTCTGTACAAGGAACAGACAAAGATTCAGCTTTGGTAGAAGTATTAATGAATGATTAGTGACAAGATACAGTGCAAAAGTATCGTGTGTCTTTATTGTACAATAATGTAATATTTCTCATAATAACTTTAATAATTTGCCTAAGACTTTTTAAAAGGAAGATCCTGAATAAAATTACTATTTGAGGTTTTTTACCTTTATCTCTGCCTTTCTCTAGCAGCTGTGTCTTTTTCGCTGATTAGCATGAATATAGGAATTCTTCTAGTCCCTGGACAATCACTCTTTTTATCAACAAACAAGTTTCCTGAACACCGATCGTTTCAAAATTGCTTCCATTGACTTTTGTCTTAGTAAAATGCTGCCCAAACACCAATAGCCTCAGTCCTAAGCAATTAGCGCTGAAGTATAAGCAATACTAACCCAAGCTTATTTAAATACAACACTTAACAGAACTTTTGCAATTCCCTGTTTTCAAGGGCTTTGGTTCCATTGTATTGCTGTGTGTCATCACTACTGCATGTGTGATTTAATGACATTAAATTACGTTGAAGATTTAGTGGGCCCTTAATCAAATCCACAGATTCAAGAAGAAACACAGATGGGGCTGAAAAGTCTGAAGAAGGAAGGGACCCTTGGTAGAAATATAAGGCACTGAGCTTTATACTTAGCCACTTCTAAGGGATTGCGTTTTGTCTGCTGAGTAATTTCCAGAAACTTCAAATTCAAAATTGTTTCTTTCCCCTTTTCTCCTCATTCGTGATTATGATCTATTTTTAGGTAAAAATAAATAGACTACATATTCTAAAACCTAAAAGCAATAGTGAAAAAAACCCCAAACCAAACAAACCAGGTGAGTACTTTGTTTTAGCAGTTCATCTTTTAGTAATAAGGTTGAGAAATACGATTTATCAGATAAGCTCTTGTCGGCTCATATTTGATTGCTGAGTTGCATGTGACACGGAAAGATTTGACAGATTTTAGTCATCAGGTTTGTCAAAATTTTGTGGAAGGATTTGCATTCTCTGGCTGAGACGCTGATGGGTGCAATGGATGCCAAAGGGCCCTGGCTTTGCATCTATTACACACAGAGACAATGTTTGGTTTTGCAATAATTTCTGCGCTTCATGCATAATCTCATGACATGGAGAGGATTTGGAATTCAAAAGCCTGCATTCTCTTTCATCACTTTTATTACAGGCCAGAAATTTTGTTTAGCCAAAAGATCCCTTAAAGTGCAGTACAGTCCATAGATAAAAAACCAAATTTATCAATATTCTCCAAAGTTTTGTAACACACTTCTGGAAAAAAAAAAAAAGGACAATTAATTAGCTGATGGACAAGATTGGGAAAGCCAAATAAATATGTCTGTTTAAGTCTCAGAAACTGGACAGCAGTGGTTTCTGCTGCAAATTACAATAATATGTCATTCAGTGACATTTTGAAAAGTGCCGGATGGAAAGCAGTCTCTGTGCTTTTGCCAGACTTTATTTTATGTAGGCCTATTTCTGATTTTGCTGACTATATATTAAGCAGCATTGACAGATAAATACTGATGTTTTATTTTCGTGGAGATTATAGAATGGCATGCTCTAAAGCCTGGTGAAGTAGATTACTTAAACCACTATTACTTCTAGTGGATTTTGATTATTATTTGGATTTTCCAGAATCATCATCTTGCATCTGCTGTCCTTTCCCTTCTGTCAACTCTGGCAAAAATTGATAGCCAGGTGACTTGTCTGAATAAAACAAGTTTTTCACTTTCTAGGCTACCACTTCACTCCAACTTCATGCTTATGAAAAACGGAGAAGTTTGGGTCACGCCTTTGGGCCACTGCTGCAGTTCTGCAACCACTGCACAGAAACACAACAGAGAGATTATTTCTTGCTGTATTTTCATGAACTGAATGAAATTGTACCATGACTTGAGTCCTACTCTTTCTCAAGTCATCCTGGACATAAAAAAAATAATTAGTTATTACAAAATAATATTGTTTGCCCTTTTCGAGGTGGGTCAGATATGATAATCCATTTATTCACAGATATTTTTTTTAAATCTACATACCTATGCTGATACAGACACAGTTTGAGAAAGCTAGTTTTGCAAGTAGCATCATTATTAGTTTTTGCTTATGTTTTCCCTTTCTGATTCCACCCGACCGGAGAAAAAATTACACCAGAATACTATGATAAAACTTTTCTCTATCTTCTTTTTTGTAGAAATGTTAGTATTTTGATTAAATCCTGTGACCGAAATGGCTTTGAACCAAATGGATAAACATTTGAAACATTTTTATCTGGTCAAGGAAGCTTTGACATAGATTTCACTATAGAAAAGATAAAGCTCGAAATCCGTGCTTGTGTCTTTGTTGTTATCACAAAAACAATTTCCCTTCCAAGTCCCTGGTAACCAAGATTCCTCTGCTATCTTCTCTGTCTGTAATGGGCCCATGATCTCACAGGTGGCTGCAGAGTTATTTTGTTATTTTTAATGGTACTTTTTCTGCACTCGGTTAAATTGATGGCTTATGAGCACATTGTCCCTTCCATCAAAGACCATCAAGGACTATGCTGAAGGACTTGCCTCCAAACCAGAGTGTTATATAGAGCCAAGAAAAAAAATGGTAAATACAATAGCAGATGGTTTATATCAGCTTGACAGCATCATTTTTGGCCAGCACCCAAAATGACAAACTTCTGAGTTGGAATTTTGAGCTGTTGTTATTTAAGTTGGGAGCTGAGGCTCAGGAAACTGTAATGCTCTGTAGCCGATCCGTGTGTGCATGGCAGGCAGATCTAACATGAGGTTAGAGCAGTGCTCCAGGCAGGTCAGTGTCAAAAAAATGTGGAGAATGATCAAAGACCATAGTATGTATTCAGCTAAGGAGAGAGGAACGATATTTTAAATGAAATACCAATATGCAAAATAAAAGGAGTGGACTGATCTTGTAGAAATGACTAGAGAAGCTTCATTTACACAGTGTTTTAAGGAAAGACTGGTTAGAGACCTTAGCTATAATCACACTTTTACTGAAATTATTTTAACTCTCTACCAAATGATTAAAATATTTTAAGCACACATTGTGTGTGAGTTGTTTATGTCAAAAGTTTTTGCAAGCATACCCATCAGCATATTGGTTTATTATAACTTATTGATGACCTGATGGAGACTTTCTGAAATTTCCATTCACCACAAACAAAAACTAAAAAAGCATGTTCAAAAAGAACATATGCAAAAAAGAAAAGCAATCTCCTTTTCCAGCTTCTTGTAATAGCTGGTCTTGTAAAGGCATTGAAAGGTTCTGAATTGGGTTCAAATCTCCAATTCAAACTTACTAGTAATTATTAATACATCAACAAAAAATTTAGTTTGGTTTTATTATCTTTCAGCGTTTGTCATGCACAGACTGAAAAATGCCCCTGCAAATTCTCAGCTGCCACAGAAGCAGCACCGTCTATTCTCTCCCTTCAGAAAGATGAGTCTATTAGAAACCAAAACGCTCCTCTAGGAACTGGAGATTTTTTCCCATCTTAGATATGTTCCTTCATCCCCCCCAACGCAGTTTTTTTCTGTTCTGTAAATATGTAATGTCTTTGTAAAAGACATTTCACTGTACAGCTGAAGTGAACTACCTCAAGGGAAAATGAAGAAAGAAAAGGCAGCTGAATTTTCTTTTCCTCGAGCAAACCCATCCTGGTGATTGGAGTCATAGCTGGATGATCCAGCAGAGAGCCTTGAGAATGAAGACCAGCCAAGCTCCCCATAAGGGAGGAACTGTGAAGGTACCTTTTTAAGTTTCTTTCTGTGAATTCTACATTGCAGCCATGGACCATGCTTCACTTGATCTAAAAATATAGGGGATTAAGAGTCCCATGGGAGGTGTGATCAACAGACAAAGAGATTTGATACCACCCACATAATTTCCTAGTATGCTTTTGATTTATAAACTGCTGAGATTTAATCATAGTGGCTTGGAGTACTTCATGGCTCAAAGTGGACCTTTGGCCTTTTTTTTTGACTGTTACATAAGACAAGTACTAAATCTTTAATAAAGGCATTCTCCAAGGATACCTGGATACCTTACTCCCCAAAGGAGGATTGATTTTTGAGATCCTTGCATGGGATACAGCTACCCACACCCTCTGAAGAGAAGAGAATTTCCTTCTATGCCAGATTTGATCTTTATCCTTGGCAAGTGCATGGTACCAGAGAGGAGAAATATCTTTCACTTAAGTTCTTCACCAAAACCATTTTAGCTGTCTAGATAATAAAACCAATGGACCAGAAACACGAGTTCAAGGGAAATATATACAGGAAGGGCATGGGTAGTCTGAAATTTCTGAGCCAAGTGGCCTCTTCAGTGGAAAATTAGCACTTTGTCTTCAGTTCTGAGACACTCCATTGCTAAGTTGCCTCATACATACCTCATCACTGATACCAATAACTACCATAAATTAGGTTTACACTAAAACCTCACTGAAGATCAAGGGACTGACAAGTGCTCGAACTGTAATTTCAAAGGAACATCTCTGCATCCTTTAATCAGCATTTAGATTCTGATTACAAAATGTATGGGTTTTATATTTTTGTTAGAAGTCTGAATTTTGCAAAAATCTTTTCTGCTGCTGTTTGGATTTTGCCTGTTTTTTATTTTGTGAAAGTGCTTTATCATATAAATAAATAAATAACAACTGACATGGGATTTTAAAATTTTCATATCTTCCGTTTCAGGTACCGTCATTTTGCTCTGCAAGGGAAATTCTATCCTCCCTGCAACATCTGAGGAATTTAGTACAGAACACAGTCCGTACAATTCTATTATTTTTTCTTTTCTTTCTTTTTTGAATTTATCATGTATACAACTAATCATGGATTGAGGAATGTTTCATTCTCCCAGGTTTGCGTCAGCACAAGCTCCACAATGTGGTGAAATCAATTGCTTTCCAAGGGAAGAAAAGTGGAAATAAAGTTTCTAACTGGACAAAATATCACCTTTCAGCAAAATAAACTCCAGTCTTCTCTGAAGTCCATTCTGTAATATGAATTTTTCTTTACTCTGCCCTCATGAACAGTGCTTTAAGGTAATACTAATTGGATTTGGCTTTTATTTCCTAGGTATGCCACTGAGCAGGTTACACCACCCCTTTGCCCACTTTACCTTCTACTCTTTCTCTCCACTGACTGTCTGGACTGCCTGTTCTTCAATGCATCCGTGTGTCTGCACAATTCCCAGCAAAACAGGACCATGATCTCAACTGCAGCTGTGAGGCATGGCCAGCAGGATGGCAAAGAATTAAAAAGGAATTGAGCTTTTCCAGGCAATATTTTTCTCTTGAGTGAAGCAGAATCAAAACTTGTCTTCTACTTTTCAATAAGAGACACCCTAAAACTTAGAAAGACAAACCAGTAAAGCTAACATTTACAGTTCCACAGCATAAATGTAACATTATTGCTTTCAATTGCATATGTAAATAAAGAACAAATTAGCACTTTCTGTTTGAAATAGGAATGTGCCTGGTACTGTGTCATTACCAGATTTTATTGTCCTGTACTGTGGAGCTGGAAATGACTGTTTGTTAAGCCTGGAATGTGTATTACAGTGCTGGATTTATGAATTCATTGTGTTACAATAATTTCAACTCTTTAAAAGCCCCTTTTCTTCTTTGCTTTATTCTTTTATTTTTTGAATAGTTAGCCAGCAATTAATTTTTGAATCAAGATTCAGATACAGTGTCGTTACTGGTTCAGGTCTAATAATGAGCATTACATGACTGGCAGGGAAAGTAAGTGCTTGCTTGCCGCCTTATTCTTTCCCATTTGCCAGGTTAATATCTTGTATGCAAATTTTCATTTAGACCATTTTAGCGTACAATCTTAAAGTAAAAAAAGCCAGAATATTTTGAATTCCACTAATCCTCAACTGTACCAAATACAATAGGCTTTCTCATTATACACTAACTAATTATCACTGTGCAGCATTCCAGGTGAATTTCAATACAAGCACTCTAATAATGTAATTAAAAAGATACAAAGGAATTAAAAATAAATTAAAAGGAGATCACACAAAAACTTTCAATTTGAGCCCAAATTAAATTACTAGATTTAAGACCCTCAGTTTTAAAGGACTTGCAGTCGTAGATTAAGAATGTTGGGATGCCACTAAGAACTCATGCAAAATAAAATAAGCTTTAAATCAAGTGGAAGAAAAATAAATCTCTGAATCTCCTGGGGTCTCATTCGCTTCAATGCCACCTTTACCTTGTAAATAGAAAGACCATGCAAATAAATTTTGCCACCAATAACAATTATCCCTATTGAACAGCCATGTAAAGGTGGTAAGCGAGAAGTTGAGTCGAACGTCTTGATGCTGAGTTTGAATCGTGGGGCAGGACAGGAATCCACTGTTTGTTTGCCTTGGCTCTGGGTAGGTTTGGGTGTCAGCACTCATTGAGGAGCTGCTGGCTCTGGCACTCGCTCCCACAGCCAAGCTGATGCCGTACTCCAAGGGCAGCAACCAGCAAAGCTGGCCCTGTCCATCCCTCCACTGTTTCCAGATTTCCTCCAAACAATCTTCAGCTCAGGCACGCCCCAAGCTTGCACAAAAGCACAAGGTTATAGTTCAATCTTCATCGATACAAACTTCTCCTGCTGCTCTGCTGTCCTCTGAGAAGTTTTCAGCAATTCATGGAGCAGGGGGAAGCCCCGGCACATCTCACATCCTGAGGACAGCTCTGGGGAGTTCAAGCAGAGCATCCCCGACTCCCCCCTCCTGCCTGCACATCACTGGCATCAGGTGTGCGTGGGGGCACAGGGGTCACTTCAACCTGGAGGCACATTTAATGCCAGGGGAGGCCATCAGGAGAGTGATAGCTGCCTGTCTTGACATTGATTGCTAAGGACACCTGGCTGCACAGGAGAGGCTCTGGAAAGCAAAAATAATTAAGTTAAGACAGGTCAACTAAGCTGAAGTATCTGTTTTTACAATGAGAACATTATCAAATGTATTTCTCAAGTAAACACAGCAGCTAGCTTCCATTAAGTCTCCCTTTGTAATCTGCAATAGGTCAGACACACCTATTTTGGAAAAAATCCTAACAAGCTATTTTTCAGCTCTGCCAGACTTCTGTCTCAGGGCTATATACTTTCCTTCAGCGCTGTGTGTGACTGTTTTCTGAATTGAGGACAGTAAATGACCTAAACCAGCGACATCACATTGTGCAGACTGAGGAATTTACTGAGAAACTGGCAACATTAGCAAACTAGTGTCTGGAATAAAGCATCAAAGTCAAAATGAACACTAAGTGATGGAGAACAATACGGATAATACAGAACGTTATTTATCACACAGGACATCTTTATTTTTCTATTGGTATGCCCTTCCTTCAAGTATCTCTATGGATCCAACTGGTTATTTGGGTTTTTTTTTTTGGCTGTTGTTGTTTTCAGGCTTATACTTTGGAGCAAGATAATTAAATGTTTACTTGTCTTTTTGAGAATTTTAGTACATGGAACATTTCTTAGTATAAATCATATTCCTGAAGGTCTGGCAGAGAAAATATCCAAGTCATCATGCAGACAGAAGGGACTTAAAGTATCCTTGGTCCAGAAATGCATTCTGAAGACACTTAGACTATTGTTTAAAAATGGTGATATAAATTGATTGCATCACTGTATGCAGTAACATATGCGTACAGGGTCAAAGTCCTTCTTTAAACCAGTTCTCCCTGTTTGCTTATTTTAGTTTATAAATTAGTGGTTATGAGGATTTAATATGTTTGAGCTCAGGGTGATATCCAACAAGGGATTTCCTAGCTAAAGACACTGCAAGGAAAATGCTTTCCTCAGGCTCTTGTGAAGTTGAGGACAATCCCTGTCACCTCTGAAAAGAAACAAGACAGGGCTGTGAGCCCAAACTCTGGCAAATTCAGGGCAAGTTCTTTCAAAATGATGGGCTGTTTTGCCATCTATTTTTGGTTTTTTCTTGTAGGTTTTATTCACCACAGAGTTCATAGTACAAACTGAATACTAATGTTTTCAGCAGGAAAGAGCATTTAGAAAGCATGCTTAAAACATGCTTTTCAAGAATTTTAAAAAGCTTTCAGTGCTTAAAGCCAAGAGGAAACTAATGGAGCTGTACAGGGTAATTAGTTATTCTTGATTTTGTCTGGATCCCAGATTCATTCAGGACTGAGATAAGATCAGACAGAATCACAGAATCATTTAGGGCTCAAAAGACCCCAAAAAGATCATCAAGTCCAAGCCTTAACCTAACACTAGCAAGTCCACCACTAAGCCATGCCTCTAAGTACCAAATTTACACATCTTTTAAATATCTCTATGGATGGTGACTCCACCATTTCCTTGGACAACCTGTTCCAGTGTCTGATAAACCTTTCTATGTAGTGGTATTTCCTAATATCCAGTCTAAACCTCCCCTGGTGCAACTTAAGGCCATTTCCAATCACCCTATTACTTGTTCCTTGTGAGAAGAAACCAACTCCTGCCTCGCTACAACTCCCTTTCAGGTAGTCGTAGAGAGTAAGTAGGTCTCCCCTCAGACTCTTCTCCAGACTAAACAGATCCAGTTCCTCAGCCCCTCCCTCACTTGTGCTCCAGACCCTTCACCAGCTCCACTGCCCTTCTCTGGACACATTCCAGTGGCTCAATGTCTTTCTTGTAGTGAAGATCCCAAAACTGAACACAGTATTTGAGGTATAGCCTCACTAGCACTGAGTACAGGGGGACAATTACTTCCCTATTCCTGCTGGCCACACTACCTCTGACACAAGCGCGGATGCTGTTGTTCTTCTCGGCCACCCAGGAGGACTTCTGGCTCATGTTCAGGCAGCTGTCAAACAGCACCTCTAGGTCCTTTTCCACTGGGCATCTTTCCAGCCCTTCATCCCCGAGCCTCTAGCATTACAGAGACCATTCTCTCTTCTTCGGTCTCTTCTCTCATGTCTAATGTACCTGGTGTACACAGGCTGAAAAGTTCTCACTCTGGAATCTTCCTCTGGTTTTGATGTCAAGATGCACCTAGTTGGATTGGGAACAAGATGATACAATTAATTAGTAATCTCCTTTGAAGAAAAAGGATTAAGAGAAATATACAGACACCAACTACAAAATATTTATTGCAAGTCAATATTTCTTTAAGAGATCTCTTTCTGTGTAGAGTGACCCCAATGTGGACTCATCACTAACTCTCCCTCAGCAGTGTTTCTGGCATGGGCATTTGTAACCTACCCTTCATGCACAGCTTTTCCTGCTTGTATTCCCTTTTAGATTCCATTACTTCTCTCATACTTCTTTTCCTACTTAGACACCCGAGTATACAAAATACTAATCATTTCATAGACAGCGGGTAAGCTCCTGGACTTAGAGAACCTATTCCAGCCATACAGGAAGATACGTTTCTCGTGGTAAACTCACCCAGAGGGAAGAAGACCTTCAAGTACTCCCAGGCTGCTCCTTAATCTGATAAAATGATCCTGTCTCAGACTTGATTTTGCTATTTGAGGAATGCTGCAGGTGGGAAAGCATTGTTAAATTGGCTTCCTTAGTGATAACGAGACTTTGTTTCACCTGGAGGAGAATGGCCCACTGCAAAGATATCAGAGAAACAAGAAGTGAGATCTTGGAGCGGTTTTATGTTCTATACACACATATAATGACCTTTAAAGATTTTGCCCACCAGGGAGAAGTTATGTAGCTAAGCAAGCAGGGAAAACACATGAACCTGAAGAATTATTTCCCCCTGGAAATAGCTAATATATTACTGGCAAAATAGACCCACCACGTTTCAGACCATTATTCTGACCATGTTCACAGTTTTTAGCCAAGTTAAAAATCAGCCTGCCACACTTTAAAACAAAATGTGAGACAGAACTCCTTCAGGAAAAGAGTGGTGTTATTGTGCAGGCAAAACTGAATCTGCTTTGAAGATGTTAAAATTGACTGGAGCGCAGAGTTGTTTGACAAGCCTTACATACCCCCCTGTTCAAGTGTAAGATCTAGGATAAAACTTGAAAAAAAGAAAAAAGAAGTTACACACAGACTTTTTTTCCTGCAGTCTGTGTGGTATCTCACTACACTTTCAATCACTTTTCCTATTTGGCTGTAGAAATATCAAATTTTTTCTGTCTTGATAAAGATTTCTACCATAAAGCCATGGACAAATTGTTAGTATAAATTCAGCGGATGAGCTGAAAAGAAGCAAGAGCTCCTAAGAGTGGAATCCTACTAAGTAAGTCTCCGTCTCACCAAACTTTATACATTGACAGCGCAGACATACACATTTGAGTTAATCACTGAAATTAATAACTAGTAAGAAGTGCCTCACTTACAATTCTTTGACCTATTTGGAATGTCTGGTTTAGGATGATTAGACTGATTCTGAAAAGTACATCTCTTTCTGTCAACTCCAAAAGTGCTTATAGCAGTACATGCTGTGATGCTGCACGTACTGAAGCTCTACAACCTTGTTGCAACACCTACCGACCAGACACAGTTCGAGGCCAGAATTTCACCATATTGTCTGTAGGTGTCCTTTATCTTGTTGGTTCGAATGTACATGTTCTTCACTAATATGCATTTACAGTCTGCATTATTCTGTATCTGGGTGCTATTATTTTGCTGCCGTAAAAATGTAATCTGCCCAAACACTATTCTGAATACTAAATATAGAAATAGGTTATTATAAAGCCATAAGGAACGCTTCTGCATCTAAAGAATAATCAGATCTGCAAAAGGATGTAAGTAATATAAGAATTCTAAGTAAAATGCTAAAGTAAGAAAAGATATGTTTTCTGTTCTAGAGGAAGAATAGGTTCTTATACTACCAGAAAAGAAAATAATTCCGAGTATGACATTTCAGAGAGGCACATGTAGATGTCAGACCGTGAAGACATGCAAAGCTGGTGTGGATAGAAAGGTACCTGAGAGTGATCAGAATTAAAAAGTAGTAAAGTGAGGTCTCTGTTATTAGTTGCCATCAAATCTAGGCAATACGTCTAAGCAAAAGAGCAACAGAAGAGAAGGTAAATCTACAGGAGCTGGCTCAGTCAAACTAGCAGGAAGGGAAAAGGGGAAAAAAAAACCACAAACAACCAGAGATGGAGGAAATCAGAGTAAAGTAGATAATTTCCAGGAAAAATCAGTGAAAAAGAACTCTTTAGAATGGTTGCAAATACTTGTAACTTTTTTCCTCCAACATGCATTTTGATTTTGAGGATATAGTTGATAGGTGACTTTCCAGGCTGAACACACCACTCTTTCCACAGAAGGACTCTGTGTCTCCCTCTGATGCTAGGTTATATGCAGACATCAGTTTGTGACAGGTATAGTGCTGGTGTGGGGATCTTCTTCCTTTCTCTCACAAAACAGCATTTCACGATTTCACATTCTGGGTTGCAGATAATCCAGCTAGATGAGTCATGATTATGCAAAGATATTGAACCTGCTGCTTACAACTTTTATTTGTACACGAGGCATCATTTCAACTTTATTGCTCCCATTTGCTTTCTATCTCTAATAACAGACCTGCCTACAAACCCCATAGAATGCTTTAAAACACACAGTTCATTAGTTCTGTTTTGAAAAGCATTGTAAACACTGAAAATACGTCTCAGACATAGATGTCTGGAATAGATAATGAAATTATGGTTTATTCTAGGGCAGGGGGAATCATAAAACAGATATTAACGTGGAATTTGGGTCCCTGGATCCTGTAATATTAAGAAAACTCTCAGATAAAGTGCCATTAATTAGGTGTGGCTTCCATTTTATGTTCTCCATAGAAGACTCTCGGAAGCAATACTGTTTATTCTGGTGTTAGTATGCTTTTTTCTCTTTTTAGCTTCAAAGGCAATGCAGTTTCTATTGGATTATAACGTTAAAAGAGCGGTAGTGCTTCAGTGTAATATAAGGAATTATTTTCTACTACTTGAGACAGGTTCCTACAGACTACTGTGTATTTGATACATATACCTCTGGCTCAGGATAC
Organism: Cuculus canorus; assembly: GCF_017976375.1. Lineage (NCBI taxonomy): Eukaryota > Metazoa > Chordata > Aves > Cuculiformes > Cuculidae > Cuculus > Cuculus canorus. The sequence continues at coordinate 22,046,131 of NC_071409.1, forward strand.
AAGAGAGGTATATAGCTAATTTAGGTCATCCTGAGTTAGCAAACCTAGAGGGAATTAATTCATTACTTAAACAGGTAATTTCCAAACTGTTAGTAGTTCATCTGTATAAAACGCAGGCTTTGTGCTTTGTCATTTTAGAGAACGAGTCTAAGACAAAATTAGCTTCAACTGTATTTGCTGCTAGCAAGGCTTTTCTTTCTAATATTACTGGAGAAGTAGAAAAGATTGCTAACATGACCAAGTAAAAGTTTATTTTTAGATGTGTATGAACTATATGCATAAGGGATATATATAAGCTGGCACACTAGTGTCTATTTACCTGTCCAGCCTTTTTAAACCATTAAGCATTTAAAATAAAATTTAATAAGGAGGTGGAATTCCCAGAGATATTAGATTTCTTCTGATTTCATAAAAGACAGAAGTGGGAGGAAAGAAAGGATATTAGTGTCAGCACTGAGAATAAAGATAAGTTCACCCTTTATTAGACATCAGAGAATTCAGGTGGGTGTAAAAGCCCACCTTCATGATCTCATCTGCTCCTCATGCACTCTTCCCTGACATCAGGAAGTATATATTTTAGCCTGATGTTGTTACAATCAAATTAATATTCAGTGAGGAGAATAAATCTTTGGCTTTAGCTAATTCAACACTTGCACACCTGCAGAAGCAATGTACAGAGCGTGCACACTGTTCGTCCTTGTCCAGGACTAAATGGGAGCCCACCCTCGGGTATCACTGCAGACCTTTGCCTTCCTCCCAGGGAAATTACCACTCAGAAGGGCTGTCAAATGTGAGCCAGAGTGGCTTTGGTTTACTGAGGAATTTGTTTGGACTGAAGTAGCTGAAAGCAGCTCTAAAGCTCTTCTGTACACTTTATCATGTTTGGCTACTTACTACTTCGTGTGAATAATCTTAAGTAAAATTACTAAATTAATGTCATTTCAGTGCTAAAATGTCAAAATAATGTCAAAAATGTGGCTTGAGCACTTTTGAGTCTATTGGTTGCTTTTTCAAATGCCTTTTCAGTGAAGAGGATAGACTGCCTATATTTCAGTAAAAAGAAGCGTTTATTGCCCCTTTTCACATTAACAAATTCATGTCTACTCATGATATAGAGCTGTCACAGAAATAAGTGGCTGGTCTCCATCTGTGGTATTTAATGCTGTATTTTTATCCCCAAATACCTTGTTCCCAGCAAGTCCAAGTGTCTCAGAACAGTTTCAAAACAGCCAAACTGGACATGTTTGTCTTCCTGGGATGACCAGGAAGGATCCACGAGTCTGGATTCATATTAACTTCCCAGGACTGCTCAAAATTTCCTGCACAGTAACTAGTCTTGCTAAATGGGGAAACAATTGTCATTGTTTAATCATCTGGTTGTTATCTCGCTGACCATCTGTACAGAGCAATTGATTGTTAGGTATGGTACAAATAAATACATCTCACGAGGTTTCCTGGGAAAAACAGTATCATTAGAAAAATGGGTTATATGATTGTCTCAGCTCATATGGTATTGATCAACACTTTTCTTAGTAAAATGAATACAACTTGGTAAAAGTTGCTATCAATCTCTGCCTAGAAAATACAAATGAATAGTTGTCAGGGAAAGCAAATTGCAAGCTCATTTAAATAATAAGACAGAACAGGACATGCTATGGTTAGGGCAGACACCTTGAAGTGTCTTAATGTGATTATAATGTGGCTTCCTGAAGCAAAATAATTATAACTATCTTAGATAAAATATTATTGTGAATATTCTGCAGGGTTAACTGAAAGCCAAGCAATTCAATTTTTATTTTTAAACCTATACCTACAGTTTTAAAAGGCATTTCCAAAGAACGGTTTGTCAAAAACACCTTTGCTGTTGGTAGTTATACTCAGTGTGTTACAGGCCCATTGATAAACAGATCTAGTCCTTAGGTTTAGCTCAGACACAGAGGTCAACACAACAAAGATTTAATTTCAAGACACATTACTAAGAAGTTATACGTAAATTCTTTTTTGCTTGGTTAGTTGTCTTACAAATGGAATGCTCCTTCATGATACAGCCATAAAGTTTAAAAAGAGGTTGAATGTACTATGAAAGATACTTAGAGCTCGTTTTCAAGATGCTGAAAATCTTATGTGACTATAGTAATTTCATTCCCTGAGGGCCACTTATATCCTGTTCTGTACTCCTAGTGAGGGGGAAAGTGGGAAAAAATGTATGCATCATTTTCATTCAGTGAGTATTTATCTTATGTAGAAATCTGTTACTGTGGAGGGTAGCATGTACTCCCCTTGGTACAGACACTGTTTAACCTCTTCACTAACAACTTCAGATGAGACACAACCTCAGCAAGCCTGCAGATGACAGGAAACTAGGAGGAGTGGGTGACAAACCTGATGGGCGTGCTGCCATCCAGAGGGACCTGGACATGCAGGAGAAATGGGCTGACAGGAACCTCATGAAGTTCATCATGCAAAGCCCAACAAGGAAATGCAAAGTCCTGCACCTGGTGAGGACCAACCCCGTGAAACAGCACATGGTGGGACTAACCAGCTGCAAAGCTGCTTGGCAAAGAAGGCCTTGAAAATCCTAGTGGACACCAAGCTGACCATAAACCAGCAATGTGTCTTTACAGCATGGGGGGGTGGGCAAAGGTATCCTGGGATGTATACCACAAGGTGCTTCCAGCAGGTCAAGGAAGGTGATCTTCCCCCTCTGCTCAGCCCTCACGAGACATAGCTTGAATGTTAAGTCCACTGCTGACCCCCCTGGTACAAGAAAGACAAGAACATACTGAAGAAAGTCCAGGGCCACAAAGATGATTAACGAATAGACCAAGAGGCTGAGTGAGCTAAGATTGTTCAGACAAAGGTTCTTTTCAGTGTTGTCCAGTGAATGGTCAAGAGTCAATAAGCATAAAATGAAATACAGGAGATTTTTCTTAAACATAAGAGAAAGTTGTCAAACACAGGATCAGTTGCCCAGAGAGGATGTGGAATCCCCATCCTTGGAGATATCCAAAGCCCATCCCGCTCTGGCTGCCCTTCCTCAAGTAGGGGTTGGGATAGATCATCTCAGATGTGCCTCCAACATCAGCCCCTCTGTGACCCTGATGTGACAAAGAAAATTAATCCCTTCAGTGTTCTAATTCACAGATGAGTGTCTGGAAAATTGTTTTGAGGCCTACTGTGGGGCACGTTGTTCCGACTTTTTACCTGTATGTCTTAGCAGCATTACGCAAAGCCTTTGCAGTGAAGCAATGACACTGTGAATTATTAAGTGCCGTCCATTTCCACCAGTAATATGTGTAGTTTTGCCTTTTTTTTTGCTTCCAGGTTAATTTGGCCTAGTTAAGAACTTTTCTATATTGCAAAAATTCTGTATGGGTGGATCTCTCTTACTGAACATATCATATACTCTTAAAAGAACAACAAAACCAAGAATTCAATATCCACAAGCTTTATTCTGGCAAGCTTTTTTAGAATTTATATTCAAATCCATCACAGAAGCTTTAAAATTCATCTGTGATAATTTTTAGTTGACTATTTACTTTATATGTTAGAATATATACATATATTTTCATTAAAGAAACCTAAGATGACTAAACTTGCCAGATCATTATTTATTAATACATTTTTAAAGCTTATATTCCGCAAAATTGTTAGGAGCCTTAGCTCCTCCATTACCACCAAAATAGAATAACTGAGCATTCATTTTCAAAACCTTCCCAGATAAGTTAAATTCACCCATGGTATTTCTGGTATTAATATCCACACAAGGGTGTTCTTGAAGTTGGCAGGCACACAGCAACAAAATGAAGTTGACATGAGCTCAAAATTACCAATGATTTAAAATTTAGAGAAAATAATAGGACAACTTATTTGCAGAGACCATCTATGCCACTGTTTAGATTTTTCACAGCACGTTACTTATCAACCTAATAAAAATGCTGACATGCACAGCCTTAACTCCCGTATCACTCAGTCACTGCTCTAATCTAACTGATTTGTGGTTGTTTCCTTGGATGAAGACATAAAATGGATGTGCTTTCCAAAATACCTGCTGTTCTTCTTTAGGACAAAGAGGCTGTCCCAGAGGTAACTGTGATTACACAATTCCAATGGATTTTTATGATTTTTGAGGGTCTGCTAAATGACAGTGCATCATAGATTACACCAGCTGAACTGCAACCCTATGAATAATGGTGGTATTTTCAGCTGGTAGTACCTTTCCCTGGTCTCTGTAGATATGAAGGTGTTTCTGCATTTACTCACTTTTTAAGTTAACATTACAGTAACAGCCATTTCTATGAACTATGTCAGGTGATTATGTTGTCTTGCATTGTTTAATTATCTAAATCAGTATATAGCATTTGCAGCAATGGGTATATCATACTGCATTTTCTCCACAAGTTCTTGTTTTCCAGACTACAAAAAATAGTAACAGCTATGAATTTTCTTCCTTTTCATTCAACTTCACTGTGCTGAGAAAAGCAATCTGTTATATTCAAGGGAGAACTAAAGTAAAAACAGAACTTAGAGAAAAAAGAGTAAACTAACAGTAAATATCTTTATACACATGTGTTTGTCATGGCTAAGATTTGCTCATCAGTGTAAATACAATTCTGGTCTTGTTCTGTGAGTCTTTCCTTCATTAGAGCTCTTTGTTCACTTGCAGTCTGGGGAGGTAACTCTTTCTTTGTGCTGGAGAAGAGTGGTAGCACTGCGTTGCTATTTTGATCACCTGGACAGATTTCAGCTCCTGGATGTGACTCTGCAGACTACTTCTTAGCAGCTATTGTTAAAACACAGACTTTTAAGATCTATCTTTTCTTTAGGAGCTCCTCCAACTTCGCCGACCTGGACTTTATTAGAAACATAATAGAGCAGCTCTCTGCACTGATTCTTCACTGCTAGTCCTACACAACCATGGAAGGATTCCTCCTCTTCTCTATGCAGGAAGGGTGGATTGGGGAATTGCCAGCAAACTTTCAGGGATCGCTTGTGGCAGGCGCCGGCACTCACAAGCTGCGGTTGTTGATACTATCTTTTGGGCCAAGTCCTAGAAGGATATATAATTTCAAGGTCTGAAAAACACACAGAGTGGCATAGATAGTAATCGCTATGTATATGTGGATATAGCAGTAAAGGTCACATTGTGACTGCTGTTTTGCGATGAGGACTTACTATCAGAGTAGTAATATCTTGCTTATGCATTTGGTTCACTCTGTTATTTTGAGTTTCCTGAATATAATGTATGATTTGAAGCCAAAAGACATTTTATAGTCAGCGTTACTTTCTATAGCAAAAAGATATTTTATAGTCAGTGTTACTTTCTGTAGCAAACATTTATAAAAGTCTGAAACATGATACACAAATATTTGAACATTTTCCCACATCCGTATGGTGAATCACTTATATAAATACTTTCTGCAGTCTTAGCAAGTAAGGATCCGTTTCAGTAAATCCCCATTTAGAAAATCTCTGTCATTCTCTAATCAACTTTCTCTTTATAGTTTTCATCCATATATACATTAAAAAGTTCAGTAAACAATGAGCTCAGGAATGCAACTAGAAAAAATTGTTTTCCAAAATAATTTTACAACATTCTTAATCAAAACCTAGCAAGAAGCAATTTGTCTTACGGAATTTTTCATTAAACTGATTTTTAGTTGTAAAATACATTCTTGTTTGCTTCCCCTTTGAAAATGTTTGAAATTAGATGCTTAAGGGCAATCAATAATTTAAGCCACAAAAAAATGGTTCCACTCATCACTTTGCTAGGAATAAGATTATTAAGTTTTTGGGTTTTTTTTCAAGTGAAGGTTGTTAAAAATGATAGGCTTGGACTGAATACGGCTGAGAGATGTTTCTATTTGACAATATCTGTGCTGAGGACAGGAATCACATTTCAAATGTTTGGGGATCAAAGGAAGTGAATGCAATCACATAAGCTCCAAATTAGATTGTTACAGCTTGCTTTATTTATGTAAACATTGGTAAAGGAATCAAATCACTGCAATTGAAATACCTTGTTCAAAGGGTGATCTTGCAGAAATAACATCAGATTATAGGGATGGCAAAGGATAAAACTCTGCCCTTGCTAGTGTAGTGCTTAGTGGCAGTGAAGGAAAGAAACCAGTAATAATCTGGACTGAAAAGCAATGCTACAAAGATAGAAGTCGTCAGTCTAAAGAAGTGTAGCTCTCGATTATAATGATCAAGTATGATTTGCTCTGGGAGAGTGCAGAGGTTTAGTATGATCCCCTTGTCAAAATAATCACAATCTACCATGGCCATTGCTCTTTCACAGTTCCTTAATAACACGGTGAAGGCATCCGGTCTCTAATTCAAGCCTATAGTACTTGTAGAAATGACAGCAAATGATAGTAGATCTGGTTAAACAGATGGGCACGTGAAGCCCAAGAGTCCCGTATGATTCTGCAACAACTTAACAGTAACAGGATTCTCGATGGTGCTAACTCCTCCTGCAACCAGCGTGTAATTTCTGTTGCACGCTTATTCACGTAAGGTCAATGGAAAGAATCACATTGATGACACTGATGGAGAAAAATAAAGCTGTGTGTTCTGCGTGAACAAGATACAGAATGATATTCTTGTCCCTTCCACCTGCAACATCAAGCTACAGGTTCATCTTCATGAAACACTTAGTTGTTTGATGACTAAAATCCCACTACTGGATTACTTTCACTGGACAGTAAATGATTCTGAATAAGATGCAGAGACCTTCAAAATTAGGGTTTTGTATTCTAAGACGAAGGTTTTGTGTTATAATACACTTCTCACCACATGACTCTGTTGTCAGTTTATCCTTTTTTAAGATCATGACATTTTCAGAAGTTGCTTCATTGCCCTGATTCTGCTCCCATCAAAAGCAATAGGGAGTTCCTTTGGGATGGGAGGACACCAAGGCAAATGCTGGGTGTTCCTGAAAAATCTCACCTGTAATGCGTATATAGAGGTTTCCAAGAATTTATCAGTGGAACAGAGACTTATTTTGGTCAGAAGCCTTCCAGCAAAGCATTATGAAAGTGAAATTTATAAGCACAAACGTATTACATGTTTAAAATTCCTGCATGCATGGGAAAGTACGGAAGTTGTCGGTGTTGGACTACCACAGTTTTCAGCTCTAATGCTCAGCTGCCAATTGCACTCTGCATATTTAATCAAGTGCACTATTGTTTAAAGTGCTTCATATAAATTCTTCAATTAATTTAAAAAGCCATTAAAAAGTATTGTAGAATTATTCTGCCTTTGCCAAGAATAATTAAAACAATTTAGCAGAATAAACCTACTCATTTTCCATGTTCAGCATTCTTAATTCACCATAAAGCTGTATGTTCCCATATGAGGCAAATCACCGATATACCTACTTTATTTTACTTTCTGGTGGATGAAATCTAGAACAGTTTATTCACATCATCTCTGATCTTTCTGGGTTTTTCTCTCACACTTACTCTTCCTCTGCTTCTTAAGCAGAATGATATCAAATTAAATACCTCATTGTGCTCAATATGTACTTTTTAACAGACTGATCTCTCCATCAGATGTTAAATTGGTTCACCTTTTATCTTCCATTTTTGCTACTTTATAGACAATGAAATAGGAACACCGATTGTTCATGAAAAAAATGCATTCTTTTTGTAAGTGCGTTACCGTAGCAGATACAAATACACAAAAAATGGTGGGTATTTCATATCGCTAGTCTCACTTTCAAACTGCAAGATGCATTCTGATTTCCAGCGAGAGCTCTGAAATGCAGATCGATGTCTGTTTGTGATGCACTAAGGGTTGAAAGTGGTGTCTGGCAATCCCTTGAAGGAGCAATATCTGCAGAAAGGGTGACTGATGTTCAAGGGGAGAGAGTTTCCTGTAAGAGAGGTGTTACTCCACCTTGCTTTTAGTCTGTGCCTTCTCAAATGATTCCTGACATGCTTGCAACTATATCTTTGCATTATACATAAACTACCTGAAAACAATATACAGACTCCTATCCTTTACAAGGACCTATAACTAACCTGCATTATGCTTTCTTTCAAATCCCTTTCAAGAAATGTCTCGTGCCACAAATCTCAGGAGCATTGAGCTACGGGCAACAGAGATGCCACACTTTTCAATAAAAAAGGAAAAATATCACAGAAAAAATCATCTTCTAAGTCTTTTGGACATATTGCCACCCTCTTCAAGGTGAAACTGTCTTCATTGGCAATAATTCTGGAATCATAGAATAAAATAAAACAATAAACATATAAAACATATTTTGAAAATACATAGGATCTTGTCTCTGTAAAAATTCTTGTTGCTTATAGACAACTATTTATTGGATAACTAAAATTTAATAATTTTTTTTATTATTATAATTTTATTTCTGGCCTATTACATCTCCTTTTAGTCAGACATCTAAGCCTTAGCAAATTTTAGCTGTTCAGTCTTTCAACAATTTGCAGATTGTGCAATAGGGTGTCTTAGCAAAACGATAGGAAAAAGAAACCCAACTCATTACTTTGTAAATAAAAATACTTGTCAAATTCTTCTTAAAAAACATTTTTTTTCTCCATTTTTATTGCCTACTTCTTTTTTAAGAGAGTGGAAAGTTCTGGCTATAAACCTTTCAGGTTCCTTCAGGTAATTTAGCATCATGTGTTAAAGCTGGAACACAGAGAAAAAGAAAATGGGTTCAAGAGCATCATTTAAGGAAATGTCATGCAATCAAGAATCATCTAGTCCATCTCACTTCCCTAAGACTTGATCAACTAAACATCTTCCTTGTTTGTCTATTTTCTTCATACAAGGCTGAAGACCTACAGCTTCCTCCTACTCCAGAATAATTCTGTAATGGCTGAGCAGAATTCTCCCCCCTACAGTTTAAGTTCCTTACTTCTTGTCCTTCTTTCTGTGGGGATGAGCAAACAGTTTTTCCCCTTCTTTTCAAGACCATTAAAAAGTAGCAATTCAGTACAATTGTGTGATCGTTTTAAACATTTTCTTGACCACTTTAAGAGAAGGTAGTGCAGATGATAAATAGAAGCAGTCAGCGGTAGAAAATAAATGATTTGCACTTAGTCCTTTAAATGTATAAGTCGTAGCACTATAAAAACACAGACAAAAATTTAGTTGATCTATAAAACACTGAGCAAGTGTTGTTGCCTTAACCTGTGTCAAACATCCTCTATATTTTGTACTACTTGTGAAGCATTGCAAACAGGTTTTCCGTGAATTAAGACCACCTTTGTCTGAAACCCTAGATTAAGAAAAAATTAATTTTGGGGGAAAAAACAGCCTTTTGACTTTATTGCTCTATATATGTCATCTCATTTTTAGAATAATACAGTTTTGAGGAGCCTCAAGTTACTTATTTATTCTTATTTATTTTTTAAAGTCCTTCCTAAAGGCTAAAAAAACCTTTAACCTTGACCTGATTGTTCTAAAAAGGCTTCAGATCACTGATGTGGATGTAAATATGCTGCACACTCAGCAAAATACGGACAGTGGATGTCTTTTTCTAGAGAAACTACCTACCAAATGGCAGTCACAACAAAGTAAACTAAGGCAGATTTTATGGAGGTATGTTATGAGCAGGAAACACCTCCAGAGACTGAATGCATGTGTTTTATCACTGTGCTTGGGAGAATATAATGATCTTGGAGCCTCTTTCCTCTGGCTGCAGACAAACACTTTTAGCCCTTGCCACAATACCCCCAATATTAATACTTTAATTTATTCTCTGCTAAAGTATAACCAGCTCATCCCCTTCCATTACAAATCCCTCCCTGTCTCAGTATATCTCAAGATGCCATGAAATTTCTTGTGGTGTTTATTTTTTAGTTATGTAGCTTTTGGTAATATCATTTATTGCATGTGTGCAAGAAACAGCCACCTGCTCCCACTGGGGAATAGGCTGATGCATGGATGACAGATCCGGGAGAAAATCTTGCAGAAGATAAAAGTAGCAATAGCTTTTCCTGTTACTTCTCGCTCATAATAAGATGTTCTACCCTGTGACTCTGGGACTAGGATTCAGAAATTCACAGATAGAAAGTGTGATCTTTTAGCATACGAAACATCAAGTCGTTAAGCAGGAAAATTCTGCTTACAAATATTTACATGCTGGGAAAGACGAGCTTGCAGTTAATATATCAAGGCTAGGAGACTGAGATTGAATTCTCTTTGCCATAGACTTGCAGTATAGTTTTAGGTAAATTATCTCACTCCCTATGTATAAATTTTACACCTGCAGCATAGGTGATAGTAGCAATTGCTTATCCACACACTTCGTGTCCTCCCTGTCTCCATTTCTGAACATTTATAGATGTTCTCTTTCGCTATGCGTTTGCATACTGTCACCCCAAATATTAACCTCTAGGTGCTGCGACCAGCAACATGTAGAAATTTCTAGTTGTTTTGAAAGAAAACACACAAATTATTTGGTCCATTCTTATTAAAGTCATTTTATGATAAGACTGAACAAAGCCAAATAACATTAAAACCAAAGGGAGGGGAAGATTCTGATACTTGTTCACATGAAGTATATTATGATGAGTGGCTTAGATGTCTGAAGAGACTGTAATGTCACCTGAATCATAGAATCATAGAATCATAGAATCACCAGGTTGGAAAGGACCCACTGGATCATCGAGTCCAACCATTCCTAACACTCCCTTAAACCATGCCCCTCAGCACTTCATCCACCCGTTCCTTAAACACCTCCAGGGAAGGCAACTCGACCCCTCCCTGGGCAGTCTGTTCCAGTGCCCCATGACTCTCATTTGCAAGGGCAGTTTGAGAGAGAGAGAGGGAGTGAGAGCCAGTCCAGAAGAAGGATGTTATCCCCAGGGACTTGGGTCACTCTGCAGAGTGCAGGTGGTTTGAATCCAGCAGGTTCCTGAAGGCTGTTAAACCACCGAGCGGCAACCACAATGGACTTGGTGATCTCCAACCAGTCCCTGAAGCCACCTTCCCACCGAGCCCCTGGCACCCACTGCCAGGGAGCTGATCCATAGCTGATCCATGGCCTGTCAAAACAACAGTATCCAGCTGGGATGAAAATAGAGGGAGACGGGGAATGGGAAAGGTTACAATAGACTCAGATAGTCACAACCCTAAAAGAAATCAGCTGTGCGTATTCACGCTCAGATCAGTGAGTACCGTGGTACAGTGATGTTTCTCTGGGTTTTTTCCTTGCATGGTTTATTTATTCATGCCCTACATGCTGGTGATCACGGGGGAGCTGAGAGCACCCATGGCCACAGGCTACAGGCAGCTCAGATTTTGGAGGAAAGCTGGGATATCAACAAGTTTCCTCAAACGCAGCCCTGTTTGGCAGATCTTTCTTCAAAACCCTAATCTGGATTTGCTGGAGGGCTCTAACAGAACAGATTCACTTGGGAAAAACATTGTAGGGGAGGATTTTATCCCTTAGCCTTCAAACAAGGTTGCTTTTGTGTTCAGAGAGGGAGATGTGTATCTGCCCAGAGATATACTGCAGACTTCCCAGAGAGATGTAATCATTATTCTTAACAAGAGAACAAATACTATAGCTAAAAAAACAGTTTTGTTTGTGGATCAGCTTCACTATCAATGAGGTGATTTTTTGCTAGCTGTTTGTGTTATGTTAAATTACAGAAATGATTTAAAGAGTTTTTTTCCTCTTCTACTTCTTTTTTCTCTTTCTTTTTTTATTTGAAAATGGGCCTCTAATATGGGCAAATTCTTAAACATTTATGGATAAACTTATGAATCTGCAAGCACTTGCAGATTTCCCATGAGAGCTTGAATCCCTATATTAAACCTCATCTGGTAACTGTAAGTGTCAAAATTATTTCTACTCTGCTGAATCAGCCTAAGCTTGTCATTGTATCCAAGAGAAGTGGAAAATTAAAGTGAATTTCATTGCTTCATAGCTTGCTACATGGAAAAGCATGTAGAAATGAACAGCACATGCAAAATTAAAGTTTTAAGTTAGATTAATACATGTTCTCTGGTGAGTTTCTTGTTCCACCAGGCAGGCTGATGCAGTCTTTCTCAGTAACAGCTACTATTTATTGTTATTCTTTTTAAAGAGAAAAAGAAAAATCAGAAAAAAACATTTTCTCATGTTGTGATGGCATTTTCAAGACTCCAGTGGAATGTTTTACTAATGTTTTTAATGATAAACTGTCACATTCAGCAAGGATGGGAAGGGGGAGATGGTACACCCAGTGCCACAATAAATTTAATCCGTTAATTCAGAAACAAATGTCCCTAGAAGTACTTTTAGGGAACCACAAACCTTGAAAGAGTCAAAATATCAAATGTTAAATTATTATGTTAACGTTTTATTCTTCATACTATTTTTTCTCCTCTTCTTAAGTCTGTTTTTCCAGTCTCTCAGATTAATTTGAATGAAAAAAGAGTGTATTTTAAACTACTGTGAAGTTTCCACAACAATCTCTTCCTCTAACAGTCCCTTGAGAGGCTTTTTTTGGTGTGTTCAGAGGTAAGGATAGGAAAGGAAAAAACATATTTCAGTATAGTTTTGGAGCTTCTTTTCCCTTTCCTGCTCCCTAGAGGCAGCTTGTACTTTGCCCTTTCTTTCATTTCTCACTTGGCCTGATTCTCCTGTCATTTATGTTGGTTTTACACCAGTGCATGGATCCTGATTTTGATGTGCTTATTCTCCTTTCAGCATATTTGCCTTATATCCATGGATGTAGCAAAGGTTCTGCACTATAAATCAAGGCTTGATTAGATTTAAGTGGATTATTTATTTCAGTCCACATTCTTCTGTTGTAGAAAAGATGTTAGTCTCTTGTACTAGGAGTACTCCTGTGTTTTCAGGTGGAAAAAAATGTCTTCAATACTTCTTTTTTATCCTTTATTGTCTGAACATTTGTACCAAAAATGGTTTTGGGAAGACTTTGATCATTCCATCTTTTCTCTTTGTGTCTCACCTAATAATGTCTGTTTTTTCATGAGTTGAGCCCGAGTCTCAGAGAGACCCTGAAGGACTGACTGAAGTATCCTGGATTTCTCTGGGGCAGGTTCCACCTCTACATCATTTTCAACAAGGAATATGTCTGAAACACCAACCAGCACTGAAGCACTTGCCTTCCTAGGGTAAACTGCTCAGGACTAGCTCCTACCAAGAACGAATTGTGGTTTGGGTTCTCCATCACAATGCCATCGTTGACCTCAACTTGATAACACGCTCCTCCATAGTGTTCCTACAGCCTTATGAACAAGTAAACTTTACAGAGCGGTATGGTTCCACTAAGCAATCAATGCTTTTGAACAAAGTTTTTGAAAAATTATTGCCTTAATTTATACTTTTTGGTTACGCTGAGGCATCTCGTTAAATAGTTTCATTAAGTCCAAAAGAGGACATAGGTTACTCAGCATGACACTCAATTAGACCTTTTATTTAGATGTTTAAACGTAGACACAAAGTTCTGACTGAGTTAATCACTCTTCCAAACCCCTGGTTTTGCTGGTCCTGGGGATCTGGCAATTTGACAACAAAAGTATTCTCAAGAATACCTTTTGCAGTCCTGCTGCACTCATAATTCCCAGGATTTACCAGCTGAGTTTGAAAGGAGGCTTGATTTGCAGCACGGCTTTTTACTCCAGGAAAAAAAACATTTTTCCGGTGTTATGAAAGAAAAGGGACACTAAAGAAACAACATTAATATGTTTTAGAAGACCAATTCATCCTGCTTTATAACTTCTCTCATTTTAGTGCAGGCACATCGAGAACATGTTTTTAACCATCTGGTTGATAGCCTCTTTCCTTTAAATTGGGGTTTTCTTTGCTCGTCTTAACTGGAAGCTTAGAAGAGAAGACTACATTTGCTTGAAAATGTTATTTAAATATGTAAGTTTTATCAGCAGAAAGCCTTCATTATTGGAAACACATGAATATGAGCTACTAAAGAGATTCAGAGAAAATGCAAGAAACAGAAGGTGAGGATTACTGTTTCACTGCCTATCAGTGATGCTTAAAGGATGGGGAGGCTAGAGAAAATTTAAATAATGTTCTATCTTTGGAAGCATACATGCTGTGCAAGGATAGAACAAAGGTATGCAACTTAAAAGCTCTACAAACTTGTGCAGAAATGAAACCACCTTTCCTACTTAGTATTTTACGGTTACTTCTTTCCACTTCATTTTATAGCATGGCAAGGTAGATAACTCACTGGATCTTCCCTGTCATCTCATACAAATATTTCCTTTTAGTTTAAACCTATCCTCATATAATACTGCTTACTCCCATCTTCTTGCCTTACAGTTTTAGAGTTGTTGAGCTTTTATCGTCCTCCTTTTGTTATAAAAACCACAATCGCATCTTATATCATGGTATATGTTGTGTTTGAAATATATGCACATGTATACGAATTAGTTTATAACTTAGCAAAGAGAAAGGCAAGAATTACAGCAAAGAGACAAGGATGGGCGGCAGACAATGACTTTCCGAGACCTTATTCTGCAAGAGGTAAGACTGCTAACCTCAAACAACTCATTTAGAATCTGGAACTGATTTTCAGGTTATGTAAATTAAGGGAACATGAAAGCAAAACAACGATGCCTGCAGACCGTGAAGGCTCTATATTCTATTATTATCGATATTTATGTGTGGTGTGGCATTAAACTTACAAATATAAAATGAGATTTTTTCCATAAAGTATAAATAATTAGCATTGCTTTATTTCAACTACAACATCTGTTAGTTCTCTTTAGCTAGTATTTTCTTCCTATATTTTATGCTGCAGAGTAAGAGAGGAGAGCAATTAAATGACATAATATGCTTAATTTCATAAGCTGGAGCAATTTCATGAAAAGTAAGAAAACGAAAAGTGAAGGTTGAACATCAGGAGAGCAGGTAAAGAAGTATCATAAAACAAAAATAAAAAAAAATCCCCCAGGGTAGCTTATCATTTGGGAGTCTTAAAACTAGTCTGGAAAATTGACTTCAGTTTCTATTCTAGGAAACAACCCTGCTAGCATACACAGGATGGGCTGGAAAAAACTCATCACTTTGCTTTCCTGTTGTTTGCAGTGTTGTTCTCTGAGACAACACCATGCAAATTCTTGCAACAGAGGTCTAGATGAGCGACATGGAAAATATCTTTCCTTTTTTACAACCATTATTTCCAGCTCCCATGAAGCCCGTTACAGCTGCTGTGAAGACCTCAAGCCATGAGCAATCTCTAGGGGTGGCTTAGAGCCAGCAGAGAGCAGGGAGTGAAGAAATCCCTCCGTATCTCTGTACTGGGGATAATATATTTCCTGACACTTTCTCACTAGAGCTGCTGGCTTCCAGAAATACCAGAATCTGTCTTGACAATATTTGTGACAAAAAGCTTTATAACCACATTTCTGTCTTGGTCATAGTAAATGAAACAACAACAGCTGTTTCCTCCCAATTAGTTGCGTTTAATGGTGCCCAGAATGGGATGCACAGGCAGTTTCTTAAAATGAAGATGTCAAAACTAATAGACTAAACTCTAGCAAGGTGTGATTAATTCTTTGGCAAACATTTTTCTTCATTAGTGTGTTAATTAGATTAATTTCTGAATTCTCAGTTAATAAAAATATTAATATTTGATATTTATCTACTGCTAGATACTAATAGCTGGCATGTTAAATAGAACTTTTCCAGAACTGTATTTTATCTGTTTCTATTAGCTCTGAGCTTTGCCACACTCAGAATGGGCTCAGATAGGCTTTATGCTGATTTCATCATTGTATTGGATAGTAGTCATAACACCACATAGTAGTACACCAGAGTGCCAAGAAAATCAGAGCCCTGTTATGTTAGATACGTTCTTATAGAGAATTGTGGAGCCTTGAAGAGTTAATATCTAAATTAAAGCCGGGCAAAAGTAATGAGAGAATTTATAAAGGCTACATTTGCTAGAGTTAATGCAACAAAGAAAGCTATGCAGCGGTAATGATAGGAATCAAAATACACATAGCAACGCATTAGTTCAGTTCAAATGTGCTATGTCCTAGACTGATATCTGGAAGAAAATTATAATACAGCAACACACTCAGAGATTGCATATACAATGAACTTTTTAATGTTATTTGGTGGTGGAGAATTGCCTGGGTACAAAGAGAAACGTGTAGACAACTCCAGGCAATCGGTGAGCCATCAGGTGGACCACTGAGATACTGTATGGATGAAGGGAGCTTGCACAGGTGGGAGTAGATTTAGGTTCTTAAATTTGGTTTCAGTAGTAAAAATAGTAAAAAATATCAATTATTGAGGAAAAAGAAAGAAAAGTAGAAAAATGGACCAAAGGCACTTGCTTCTCTTGTAAAATTCAGTCGTAGAGTTCTTAAATCTTTAGAGGAAAAGCTTCTGCCCTTTATGCCTGAAAGGTGCAATAAAATAGTTTCGTGTCATCTATGCCACAAGTTATATCAATAAAACATTTTCAAAACATCTTTATTCCAATTTTGTCACGACTGTGGAACCTGTGAGTCCAAGGAGTTGTCAGTAGAAAGTGGATGCTTGTGTCTGATCTCCTACAGGCTTCCTAGGAGCAAACAGAACATTGGAATAATCTGTTCTGTTGCTTCCATAATATACTTTTCCCTTGAGTGTGTCCTATGTGGCACATACCTTATGGCATCTTGGTAATATGTTTAGAAGAACTATTACCACACAGGAATAGACCAATCTTGACATTTACACTGTAACTGTTGTCAAAGCTCATGCACGTATGATTGATATATTATTTTTTTCAAAGGCAAGTATTCTGACACAGTTTGGAAACTGCAAGGAATACTGAATAAGAGCCTTTGTATACGTTCCTGATAAACAAGCTGGAAAAAAATGTGATATTTCCCATAATCCCTGGGAACACCATCATTATGTAAACACACACAAAAGCTGAACAGCCAAAGTGACATAGAGGAAAACAGTAACATTAGGAGACAAGTGCTAATAGCATTTTACAGTTATCACCAGCCTATGCAAATTTTGTCTGGTACAATTTTAAGCTTAAAAAATGATCTCTAGACTGTCACTAGGAGGATTTGTTTTGTGTTTCTCATGAAATTCTGAAGTAGCAACGCATTCTTCAGTATCAACAGTTAATAAACACTGAATTACAGACACTGATATTCATCTCTGCATGCCACTAATATTTATTCTTTTGTGAAAAGTCTATTTTTGGTGGAAACTGTTCGTCTCCTACCTAGTATTCTCCTAGTCACATGAATCTTTCTCACTCATGTCACTTTTTTGTATCATCCACATCTTGCATAGAACACCATAGCTTCATTTTCTTTTACTTATTGATGATCTGAATTAGCTATGATCTTCCAACACAGTATATGTAATTACATTTCACTATTCACATTTCTAAGAATGTTGAAGAGATATTAATTTATTAGTAATTATTGCTATAGTATTAATGAATTTAATACCACGACTAAAAAGAAGAGAATCTGGGTAAGAATTTTCCTCCTATAAGGAATGGGGATATAAATATTTTCAAAAAAACCCTTTTTTTCACAAAGGTTTGCCACATTTGATCTGAACCAGACTCTCCCCCTTCCTTCTCTGGCATCAGTGGAAATATGCAGATATATCCCATGCAAAGAAAAAGCTAAGATTTCTAAGAAGGAGAAAGGGAAAGGTATTTATTAATTCCAGGTCAAGCCAAGCCAAGGCTGAGAATGCATGTAGGTCACCTGGTGGTCCTGTGGGACACATTAAAGTGCCACTTGGTGAGAAATAGAAAAGCTATATATATATCTCATGCTATTGATTTCCAAAATGGAGTGAGCCATTTAAAAACAGATTGTGAAGCTGCAGCAATGACGGAAAATGCGAGTTGAATTTACCATCATGCCTGGGAGTTAAATGCCATTACTACCTTGTTACTAAATGGAAGAGGACTGAATTGCAAGAAGTCCAAAGTACATGTCAGTCCGGAATAATTAGGAGGATGAAAGCTGATGCCTTGCTGCCGGACGCTGCTGTGAAATGAAAATCAGGTTTTACTTGTCATATGACAGACAACGAAAATAGTTCTGAGAAGAATTTAACGATAAACATTTGGGCCAGAAAAAATGTGGTTGATTGATGGCTTCTACAACTGACTCTGCTCGTACACCACTGAAAGTGTCTGGTAATTACAGTGGGGTTTAAGGAGGAAATGAAGGCCCTTCTCAGGAAAAATACAAGAAGATTTCAGGTGGTTTATTTTTGTTGAGCAGAGAGAAAGTAACTAAGACAGAATATTCACAGGCAAAACTATTGTTTCAGCTATAAAAAGTTCAGGTTCCAGAAAACTTGCTTTGCTTATACAGTACCCAATATAAGGAGATAGTGTTCCAGCCATGCATCTGGTTGATGCTGTCACTGTGTCAATAGTAAGGAAAGAGAAAAGCAACAGTAACAAAAAAAACAGCTCTGCTCTTGAATATAAAGCCTTGCTAAATTCTGCCACTAAATAATACCGAGGTAAAATGTTACTAAATTTCAATGAATTTTGGAATTCCTCTTCAGATGAAAAATTCTGATACTATTTTCTTTTTTAATCCAAGCAAAACATAGATTTTTTTTTAAAAAAACACAGATGACAATATTAAAATATGTAAAAAAAGGTCAAAATCAATTTCTTTTGAGTTACTTACTTGATCTTTCATCTTCTTATGACATCTGTACCAGTTTACACAATAGTGTCCACTACCATGAGCATGCCATCCCTTTATCTATTATAAAGCATGATAACTTTGTGCTATTATTAAATTCATTAAAATGTGCAGGTCAGCATTTTTAAACATTGTCTTTCTATATCAAATTCTTTCTGGCTGGTGAAATGAAATAGTTTAGCACTATGACAGTGTGATTAAGGAAAAAAAAAATCTTTCAATGTACTGATTAAAGTAACATCTGCATTGCTAGGAAATAATATTTTTCCTTCATATCAAAAACAGCTGCTCCTGCTCAGCTCTTACATCATGTCAAAACATGGCACGTTATGTCGTGCTGTACCTGTCTCTGAGGTTTTTACACTCTTCATATCACATTTAGGGCAGATGACTGCACACAGCCATTCACAGTGGTTCTGTTGTTAAACTTTAGTAACCTGCTGACATTTGAGCCCTGATTTATACAGCTGAGGACTTGGACTTTTCTTTTTGTACACAATAACCTCATTACACTATCTTAAATCATCCAGAGAAAAAGGTAATGGAAGGAACACGTTTGCAGATATAGCAATATTCTTTATTTCGATTTCTTTAAACAATGTGATTTTGCACAAAGCTATATTGTCTCTGCACGTATCCTTCATTAATGATAGTTGATAAGTCCTTTTTTATGACAAGGTTATTTTGTTCAAAAAGTTTCAGCAGAGAACTTTTATAAACACTCTTGGGTCACCGGTGACATGATTGCCGTATCAGTCTAATACATTATCTTACAAGCCGTCCCTTGATGTCTCCACTATACTCTAAACACTGTCTGCTTTGATTGCTTCTATTTACAAATGGTCTCCTCTGTTCCAAAGTTTAAATACATTCTACATGCCTGGATTTAATTTATTCCAATAAATAAAACTTTTCAATAAAAGCTGTCCTTTGTGTTATAAACAGACCAGGATAATCCGAAGTCCAATGAAGTTTTATGTGCGTGTTTCTGAGCACAGACCGTCATCCATCAAACACGATGTAAACTCCGAGGCCCAGAAGGCAGTGGATCATGAACCCTGGGAGATATAAATACTTGGCAGAGCAATTAGCCTCCCTTAGCAGGAGGGCTCAGAGTCCCTTCCTGCACAAGATTTGCAGACGTTCTCTAAAAGGGACAAACGTGCAGACATCCAGGAGAATTCGGAGTGGTTTGATGGTTCAGCAGCTGCATGGTGACTAATAGCCAACCCCCGAGTCCTGAGAAGCACCACTGACCTGCCTCCTGCTCCACCTCCGCAGCCCGAGTTCCTATTTTTCCCAGCTTTTATTATTCCTATGCTGCAGGAGCCCTAATTTCTCAGTCCAAAGTTGGGTGGCATTTCCTTTAATGGTGCTGTTGGACAGAGTAGAAATTTGAATGGCTAAGCATTGTTTTTTATCACGCATGCCCAGCAGGTTGGATCTGGCCAGGTCCAGCCCATGCCCTTTGCTGGATGGGGCTGGAAAAATTGCATTAGGAATAAAATGGTTTGAGGACAATTTTCTTTGCAAAATGTTTTGTGCAGTGTGGATAAAATAATCCCAAAGGGAGCTTATTAGAACTATCTTTCAGTTTTCTAACAGTAAAGATGGCTAAAAGCTAGAATAGATTGCAGAAAATATAGATTTTTTTTTTTTTGTGAAGTAAAGGCTTTCAAATATGATTAAATAAATATCTACCAGTAATTCTTTTAGGATAGGTGACCACGGCTTGTGTTAATTATGGACCAAATAAATGCATCACATCTTTTATTCTTTTAATCTGTTCTTTGACAGGTTTTTTTTCCATCTTTTAATACCAATTCTGACAATTAATTAAATTCCAGTGGATAATATTTTAAAAATTTAAGTAAGATGGAAAAAATAGGCTTGCGTTTCCCTAGCAGTGCTTCTTGTTTCTTGAAGTTGACTTGCACGATTTTAGCAAAAAGGTACCTTTGCAATACAAGTAGCAAAATTTAACAAGTTTTCAATACTTTTAAAAAGAAAGTCAACAAATGTGCCCATTATTATTAGATTTTCAACTCAAGCAATTAGGAACTTGCCCAAGTAATAGAAAAAAAACCCCAAAACCAGCCAGACTTCCTTGATGGTTTATTGGGGAGTTATCATCTTTTGGTTGAAACGCTTTTTTGAAGAAAGGTGCTATCAGCTGTGACATAACTTCAAATGTCATTACAATTTATGGACTTCACTTTTACCTGAGTGACCTATACCATGATGTGACTATGAAGATTCAATGGTTTAATTCTTGCAGCCGCTGTCACAGTAATGTAGCGCTTTATTGCACGTTGCAGTGCTTTTGACTCCCCCATAGTTTCTTAAGAGACCATCACAGATACCCTAATACAAAGAACTTTGAAAGAATGTTCAAAATTTACCCTAATACAAAAAACTTTGAAAGAATGTTCAAAATTTTTGTACTTTTTCCTGAGGTATTTACACAGAGAACCAATGCTGATGGCTTCCCCTGGGTTGTATTTCTAGGTACACTGTATACTTTCTTGTTTTCTTGGAATACAATATCACAAAGTGTGCTTTTGACATTATAAAACATACATTAATATAGCCATACTAATTCAGATGATTTTGAACTCACTGCTTTTTTACTTGCATGTTTCAGTTACTGAGCTCTGGCTAGTAATGAAAAGAGCACTGGTTTATTTATTTATTTTTTTCTTAGATGAGGTGAAAGACTTTTCCTTTCCACAGTTTTTGGAAAAGCGATCCCTTTATTTGAATATCAGATGCCAGCGGTGACATTGCTGCCTAAAACACGGTGTATTGTGATATGTGAGTGGAAGTGGGGATGGCACACAAAGCCAGTCGTGCACTAATCCAGAGATGTTCAAAAGGTGCTGGGAACAGAATCTTCAGCATTTTTCCATAATTCTTTTCCTCTTCTTCAAGTAAAAAATTATTTTACCTTTGTGAAATCATTGCATTTGCCTCCCATGTTAAGTGCTTCATCTGAGGGAAATGTGTTCACCGTTCCTTAATGCCCCCTCCCCAAAGACAGGAGGACACGCACAGCCCTCTACCAACCCTTTCAGCTAAAGAAATTATTTCTCTTCTGTTTCATAGGCCACACAGACATGCTTTTCAGGGACAACATAATTAAATACATGTTTCTTATCATTATCTCTGGATAAGGGGGAGGCTTTAAAGCTTCTAATGAAAAACAATGTGACTTTTTTCTCTTGTGCATATTGTCACTGCTTTTCTGGTCAGTGAATTTAAATTGTCCTTAGAGAATTTTTTTGCCTACAGCTTTTCCAAAAATACAAAGATAAGTCCTTTCATATTGCTAATATAATACTTTTCCAGATCCATTACGTTGTTGGGTTTTTTTAATCACAAAAATGGGGAAAAAAATACAAAGCTAATAATTAGTTTTACTAGAGTTTACTAAGTTTTACTAGAAGAAATGCATTCATCTTTTGAAAACTTTAATATTAAACAATCTCAAACTTCTTAGAAGTCCAGAACAAGCAGATGTTTTAATTTCACAAGAGAACCTTTAGCTTTACGTTTAGTTCAAAAGCTTTTAAAATGCTTTTGCTAAAGGCTATCCAAAATTATTTGCCTTGATTTTTCAGAATTGGTAACTAAATAAAAAAATCACTTCGTACTTTTCATAGTATGTTAGAGCTCTTTAGTTTTACTTCCAGTTTCGTTCTCCTGTTTTGAGTAGCAGTTAACTATTTTATCAAAAATTGAAACAGACCTTAGGAACATGAAAGCAATAAAGAAAATCAATGGACTGCATTCACTCCACAAGGTAAAATTTCTGAAGATTGAAAAGATCCTGCACTGGAGAGCTAAAGGCCACTAATAACCTATTGTCCTTGAGAGCAACACTGAAAATAAAGAGGAAAAAAAAATCCACTTTCTTTGCTGCAAAACTGTGTTTCATTTTCTCTTTCCTATATATACTGCAGCAGGTACATGGAAGAAAAAACACCAAGAAGTGCTCCTTAAGTTAACAAGATCTTTGGTGAAAATCATTCATCCTTCATTATGATCCTGTTGTGATAAACTTCTCGTCCTCTCTTTTTCAAGGGCTTGAAAGTGATACTTGAAGTCCAATAAAAGTGAAGACTTGCCGATGCAGTTGGAGTTCAAAAGGAAAAGAAAGAGCTGGTGTCAGTTGTATCACTTCATTGCCAGGATTTACATCCGTTTCTGTAAATATTGTAATATTTAGCTAAAGTCTAGTCACGTGGGAGTTTTTCTTCCATAAATCTAGTGTGTAAAGATTATCTTTACTTTGCAAAATTTGCAATTTGTTCTTGAACAAGGTACTGCTTTGCTTGGCACACAGCCTAGGACAAGGACTAGGAAATGACTTTGAATGTATGTAAGTGACATTCCACATTTCACAAACTTATTACATCCTTCTTTATCTATTGCCTTTGTCGTCTGGGGTCTCATCCTGAAGGCCTTACCAAGGGAAAATTCCCTTTGACTTAAAAGATAAGCAAAATCTTTATGAATAAATCAGCTGAGCTTTTGGTGTCATTGGTCACTGAACCAAACTTCCTCATCAGACCTTTTGGTAACAGAAGTGCGGTATCAAGCTTTACTTCTTGGCATTGCTATCATTGCGTTTTCCAAGCCTTGTTCTTGGGTTTTTTATTCTGTGTCTTTGCTAATTCCCTTTTTCATTTCACTGATTGGCTTTTGCAGATTAAGTAAATTTACAACATATCATTTAATCTCTAGATATTTAAACGATTTGTCCTATCTGGGATTTTTCTTTCATTATAAAATTATGAACAGAAAGAAAGAATGTTGGAAGTTAAAGAGAAAATAAAATAATTTGAGTGGTATTTTACCTGTATTGAACCAGCCTAAACAAATGTAGCATCTTGCTGTTATTGACATAAATGGCTTATATTTTTTTTAAATAGGAACAAGATTCTCAATGGTTGTAATCAAGGGACTGTGAGCCAAGGTAACTTTCCCATCCAAAGCAGCTGAGAAAGTCATCCTCACTTTTTAAATAACCTGAAATACTGCTGGTGTCTGATGGAAAAAAACAAAGGGGATAATCTGATGTTGGATTGTAGAAGTGGATATAAATGTCCAATAAGCTTTTATGAAAGCTATGCTGCGATTTCTTTAGATGTATTAATAGCAAAACCAAATAATTTCATTATAAGTGTCATTATTGCAGGAACTATCACACATCCTTCTTTAGCTGTTACATTACAATTATTTGAAGGCAAAAGTGAAGAGCTGCAAATTAGCCAACTTCAATTATTGTTTTTAAAACTCAAGACTTTTTCCATTATTGTCTGAGAGACA
This sequence comes from Cuculus canorus, assembly GCF_017976375.1. Classification (NCBI taxonomy): domain Eukaryota; kingdom Metazoa; phylum Chordata; class Aves; order Cuculiformes; family Cuculidae; genus Cuculus; species Cuculus canorus. Next base: position 22,070,116 of record NC_071409.1, read on the forward strand.
TAGAAAAATTTTAGAGAACTGACGCATAAAGTTCCCTACACTCTAAAATCAAAGCATCTTTTGTATTAAATATTTTTGAAATCCAAGTGATAAACAGCAATTTTTGCAATGTTACTCCTATTGTCAGTAACTTTCAGACCTATGGTTTAACAGACTATTGTTTCTCTCCTTGATTCATGCTAACTTTTCCCAAAAGATTCATCTTTATTTCTCCGAGGGTGGGTGAGTGTGTACCTGGCATTGAGATGAAAAACCCGATATCAAAATTCAGCACCCGAAAATGCCACAGCCTATTTTATATGAACTTGAACAAATCTTGCTGCACCTCAGTTCTGTGTCCGTGAAAAAGACTAGTGATAAATTTTCTTCCATAATTTATCTTTTTCATGTAGTCCACAAGATCAAGTGTCAGTATATGTCTCATTAAGAAGCAGAGAATCTAGCACAGGAACACTTAAATTGCCATTTACTCTTTCAAAAGCAGTAATACAAAGAGATTCAGCATTAGATTAATAAATGTCATGTGTCCCAAAACGAGGGAAATAATTTCCACAGTAAGCATCTTTATTTTCCTTGGGAAACTTTACGGGGGTGTTCAGAGTCACTGATGAGCACCAGAAGAAACATTAAAAGACAACAAGAAAGTCAACGTAGATAGATGCCAGCAGGTCACCTTAAATGGCTTTGTTTAAATTAAAAAGAAATATGAAACAATTTAAAACTGGCCTTTCTACTAGATAATTCTTTCGAAAATTGATTAGTAATCTCACAAGCTACTCTTTTCTTTGCCTTGATAATTTACAACTCCTATCATCCATCTACCACTAGAGCCCATAAGATCGGCAGCTACCACAAATCAGTAGCTAGATAAGATCATGGAATACTTGCTCTTTTTTTTGTTTGTTTTTAATGGACAAAAGTTGACTAATTTGAGGTTCTGGGATAGTGCTGGGGCTGAGGGCAGACTGCACAGGGACTAAGATTCTTTTCAGAGGTGCGACATCCTTGCACAGTGATGTCCTAGGGTAATTGTAATGCAGACAATTTCCACTGTGAAATGTGAGTGAGATGGTGTAAACAGTTACAGAATTGCAGGGTTCGCTTTCTCTGAAATGAGATTCCTGAGGGCTTGATCCTGACCTTTACTGTTTAAACAAATACTACCCTGACCATATTTATAAATATATTTATGTCATATATATTCATTCCTTTATATACTCAGAGAATGATCTTCCAGTTTCAGAGACTGTTATCTGGCGGTGACACCATTCTTCTTCCTAGCCAAAAATCACCAACGGAGTTGTAAGGGTACATGAGTTAGCAGTTATAAAAGATCAATAGTCTATAAAAAATCAGATGTATTCACTGTCTGACATATAAATTAAATATTCTTAATTCTTGAGTATGCAGAGCGATAGACTTCTCAGCTCATCATAATATCAAGCCTCATTCTGCAGTGCTGCCTACACAGAATTTGCACAAGGTGGAGCGGAGATGTAGCTGCATTCTGACATATTCTCAGCTAAGTCCTAATCTTAAGTTTTGCTGAACAACCTCCTGCAGCCTTCAATTACCACTGCAGAACTTTGAAATTGGATTGGTGATGGCCTTTCTGACGAGGAGAACATGATGTGATTTTTATTGTACACAGCCAGCTATAGAGTGCCAGGTTACACTGTAACCAGTTTTAATACTTATTTTTAATTATAACCTTGCAGTAAGGAGTACAGATCAATAAAGTAGCCTCTTTTATCTAAGTTCCACAAGAGACAATGACCGTCATTTCTCTAGGGAGCATTTCACTAAAAAAAAAAAAAGAACAAAAAAAAAAAAGTGGAAACCTATGATTCCTCCTTGAAAATAGAGTGCAATGTATTTTCTCACTGTTCAGCAAATTTGCTTGATTTTTTTAGGTAACATAAGTCATACCACCATCTTCTATTTTCTGTCACGAGCAAAATCGTTTACGCAGCCTCTTCAAAACAGCCCCTTTCTTTTTCACTTGTGGTATGTCTGTGGGTAAGTTTTGATTTGTATCTGCATGTGCCATTTGTCACGTTCATTTGATGGAAATTCCTCAGTGCCACAATTCAGGCCATTGCAGCAACTAATCTTCATTTCACATAGACTCCTCAACGTTTGCTTTTTTTACCCAGTTGGATATTTTCCATGTTATTGTCAGTGTTTTACGAATTCAGGCAGTTATAGACTCTGGAAGAAGGTGGGCAGCAGAGTCACAAAGTGTGAGTGGTGGGAGACGCTTCTTCCCCAGCTGTGCACCTGTCTGAAAATGCACTTGCAATTACTGAATAATTATCCATACCTGCTACTTTCACAAGGAAAGCAGATGCTGCTAATAATCTGTGGAGAAAATTCCCTTTATTTGTAAGGGAGTTCTTAAATGATTTGCTGCATTGCGATCTGTAATGCTAGAGATCTGGGGGGGGACACACACAAGGTAACCGAGGCTCATCGGGGTTGCACTTCACTGTAATGACTACACACTTAAAATAGGAAACACTTCAAAAATTATTAGTGCCTATTTTTTTTTTCTAGCTATTAATCATCTGATTTCTATTTTAAGGTATTGGAATGAATTACTGGAATAAAGGAAGGAAAAATGCTGCTTTGGATGTATTATGCAGGGAAACTGTTTTAAAAGAAAGAAGAAAAAAGTAAAATCCTCTGTATTGCATTGCCATCATATAGTGGGGTTTGGCCACTAAGTTATTAATCCTTAGTAATAAATATTAACATACTACAGAAAGTACTGTAAGCCCCAAACTGCACTTTCCCTTAAAGCTCTGCTTAAGCTTGTAAGGTGAGAGGGTACATGGCCTGGCAGTCTGCTTTTCCTCACCCTTCCAGCTTAAGCCAAAACTCTCCATGGATTTCATCCTTGTTGGATGGCCATTGCTGAGCTTTAGGACTTAATGTCATATTAATCGTGAGGCAGAGTTTACCTGAGAAGTATTTAATAAGATATATGCCTATAGTACAATTACAAAGCTGTCATACTGCTATATACAGTCACCAAACTTGAAAAGACCTCTTTCAGAATGAATGTTAAAAATGCTTAACATAATAATATTGCATATTAATGTTGTAATTTCTATATTCCTTTTTAAAAGGATTCCTGGGCATCTTTCTTATTCTTTTCTGTAAGCATTGTTCTAAATGCACAAAATGCTTTTCATTCAAATAGCAGACCTTTCTTCTCCAAATTAAATCCTAATGTTCAGTTTATCAGGAATTTTACCTGCATTTCTGGAGCAGGAATACCTATGTTCTAAATGCTGTGTGCCCTGTAGGGACAACCAAAAGAGCTCAAATAGTCACTGATTTCTTAGTTCATGCCTGCAGCTGTGTTTGTTATCATCCCTTGAAGTGACAGTTGTTCATCATGCATTCTTTGTCTCTGTTTGACAGATTTAACTCAAAACTGTCTTCTGCCCCCGTTAAATGGATAGTTAGAAAATCAATGTATAAAAAGTCTGTCTCTGATAAGATTATCTCAAGAACATGCTACCCAAACGAACAAATCCTTTGTCACTAAACCAGCAGAAGTGTAGACAGTGCAGAAATGTCCAGAAATACTACTTTGGATTTATACTGCCACCAATATTGCACGAAGAAACTAAGGAATAATTATAGTTGAAAAAAAAAAAGACAAAACAACAACAAACTTTCAAATTAGTGGGCAATTGGAAGAAAAATACTGATTAAGATCGCTACAGAAAATATATTTTCCAGAGAAAATATATTTACAGTACCCTAGGTTTAGGGATTTTTAGTTTCTTATACTGAACGCTGCTCATTGCATTCAAAAGACTTTTTCTTAGGCCAAGTTAATACTGGAAGTTGCAGCTCAACAGCACAAGGATGAAAAGAATATGTTTTTGCTGGGATAAACAAGGTTTCTTATTTTTTATTTTTTTCTTTTTCCATTTTCAGATGAGAGAGATTAGAAAATTGATCCAATTGAAAGTTTCATGTTTCATGTAAGACTACACCAGACATTAGCTTTCCCAAAGGTTAATAAATCAAAGGGTACCTAAAATAAAAGCAGGCAAACAAACAAACATAAACTCTGTTGGACAATCTTACTTTACAGAAAATATAATAAACACGTGAAATTTGATGTAGTACAAGCAAAATAAAGATTCATATTTTATTCATGGATTCATCAATGGCTTCAAGAGACTACCAGCGTAGACATATTTTTCATACCGCATTAATATTTTATTGGTTTTTATGGAAGGGAAAAAAAGGAACAGCAAGGATAAAAAGGTACAAGTAACATTTAAAAGTCAAAGAAAGAAGAGGGGCTTAGAATTAGTAAGATTGAACAGAAATGAGGGGGAAATGGTCAAACTGTACTGGGCAAGTTTGGGTGTAACACACACCCAGGGTCTTCACACAGAGCTCGCAAGACTTTAGTCTCCTTGTTTCCATGTCTAAGAAACTTATCAGGCTTGTCTCTGACAGCATTCACATTTGTATTCGAAGAAGGGGCTTTCTCCTTGCCTGGGCAAAATGAATGGTCAGAGAAAAAATAAATAGTGTATCTGAAGCTAATTAAACTCTTTTTCAAGGGAAATACCAAGTGAGCACACATTGCTGCATGCCAAAGCCCAGGAGAGTGCCTGACTTTGGAGCTTTCCCTCTCCCAGCTCCCTTTCAAACTGTATTTTTACTGCAAAGTGGGTCTTCTCCCTGACACATGCCTCCACGGATGGAGCTCAAGAACCCTTAACTTTCTAAGGCCATACGTGTCCTGCTCTCACCACCTTGCAGCTGCTGCAGTTTTAGCTCCTCTGTTGAGAGTGGTGTAAGCACAGCAGCAAAACACTTCCCAAAGTGGAACATACCTTTATTGCTTGAAAGATAGCAGCTTCTTCCAGCTTTAAACCAGCTTGCATTTGCCATTTTTTTGTTGTTTTTGTTTTGGCAGAGTTATCACAGATGAATAAAATGATAGATTATGATTTCTCATTTGTGTTGGAAAGTCCATGCCACAGCCAAAGTTCAATGGAAAAATAAGTGGTTCCTTCTAAGTGGCAAAAAGCGTATTGTTCAGGTGAAAAGAAAACAAGGAGACAAAATTAAAGTGCTTTGTCCAAGATCACATCACTGTACTCCAGGCAGCTGAGAGACGTGGTGTGTGCTGTGCAGAGGCAGGCACATCGCTGGCTCTGCTGCACACGCACGGAGCGACTGCGAGATGCTCTCTACGCCCACCCAGAACCATCTCTGCGTGGAGACAAGGAAACTCCTGAGAAATGGAGATCCATCAGACTTAACATCTTAGCTTTAGTCCTGATTTCTGGGGTCTGGATTTGCTCCTGATTTATACACACATAAGGGTGGCTGCACAAAACATTTTTGCAGGCTTCTGACTCCCCACTCATTACCCCCCAAGCACCAAGCTGAGGAAGATGATTAGTGTACAATATTTGTTTGTGAGGTTCTGCACCTTTCATCCTTTACACCACAACATGATTAAAAAGGTTAGAATGCATTCTGTTACATACGCTGTCACGTTACAGTCTTTGAATATATTATCTCTGACTGTGTGACTATGTGCAATGTGCCCTGTAGGGAAAGAAAGTATATTCCTGAGAGTACAAAATTTCACTCCATGGTTGAATAAGCCACACCTGCAAGATATAAATGTCCTATATTCTGCCCTGATACCTCAGGCTCTCGAACATAGTTCTGGAAAAAGGTATGTACAAGCATAATCTGCCAATGTGGAGTGGGAAAACATCTCTCACACATTCATAGCCACAGTCCATTTAGAATTCTTTATCTAAAAACATAAAGAAAATTGATCCTGAAGGAACTATGAAATAAATTAATAATTGGCCAAATAATTACACCATTGCTTATTTTGTTCCTTTAAAAGGGCTCTCCCAAATCTACTTGACTGTAAACTTGTCTAGTGTGAGCAGAAACAAGGCACGATCCAAAATGTTTGTGTTTAAATTTGTTTTAATCTGGCAGTCTGTTGATACAGCTACTCCAAACTTACACCAAGGCAACTGTTGGCACAATTTCTCCCACAGATAATCAGTTTAAACATTTTCCATAAATGATTTAAATGTATTCATTTCTACAAACAGAAATTGATCAACAGCAGCATTTTAGAACTCATATTTTTAATTAAATGTTCAAGACTTCATCTTAATTTATATTTAAAAATGCAAAACCCTCTAAAAATATTGAAAATGCTAGCTGTTTCTCCATAATTTTACAGTAGAATAACAAGATAAATGGAGATCAAGAACAACTAAAAAAAGAAACTTATTATATTTTAAATAATTTAAGGATCATGCCACACAGTGATAATTTAACTTTAGAAGCATCTTGTTAATCCAATAACATGATAAATGTACAGTGGTCCATACACAGTATCTTTGCAATGAAGCAACTTTTAATTCTGACCGCAAAATTAATAAAAATGCATCCACCATTTATCATCTGTTCTTTGGTGATAACCGTCAGCATTTATTATTTGTGCTACAGCCATAGTTATGTCTGGGAAAGTGCGTTTAGCATTACAAAAACACATAGGAAGATACAAACTCCTCCCTTGAGGAGTTTACAACTTAATTTTTTTAGGGTTTTTTTGCCCCTAGTAGCCAACTTTAATTTAACTGCACTGACTTGAGTGAACTTGGAGAGGATGAGTACGAACCTGGGTGTTACACGGGCAGGAGGTTGGCTGCCCTACATGGACAGCAGAAGCCTTGTTCTGTGCTCAGAAACAACCTATGTTTGACACAGCCATGGTTCTTATGCACATTTTCTTTTAATCCACCCTCTCATTCTCTTTGGCCTCTACTGGGAACCACTTCAGTCCCAGGATTTTAATATCATGCTCACTTTACTCAAGCGCCATACATTACTCATCCAGCGCGGTTCATCTTCGCTTGCAGAAACAGACACATCTTGTCTAATGGGTAAAGGAGAAAAGGCAGCCAGTCTATTTCTGATAATGGATCAAACATGGGTTAACTCCTAGACTGGATATGGGACCCAGAACTACCATGCCAAACTGCTACATTTGAATTGAAAGGGAGCATCTGAAAGAGTCTCTGTGGGGAGAGGTAAAGGGTGCCTCATTCCATTAAAGATGTGATTTTCCTTTCAAAGACTGTTATTTTTGCTATTTCTATGCCACTCTGAAGTCACGTGGGATTCATCTAGGCTTAGGAAGACTTGGATAACTGCATTAATTTTGAAAAGAGGGGAGTGAGTTTTGCCTTTCTATTTTGGGAATTTTAATTTATGTTCATTTGGATGGAGGTCATTTTTGTCATGTATTTGCAAAGCACTTTAATTGTGTGCCTCGTCTATGACCAGGCACTACGGCCAGAAGACATACTGGTGTGTGAATTCTCCTTTTCTTCAGTCTCCTCTATACACTCCCCTGTTGTTTCCTCTGTCACTATATTCTACTCAAGCAAAAGATTAATGCCAGTAATGTCAGGTGCTCTGACATTACGATACTAGCTCAGAGACCGACCTCCAAGGTCAATGTTACTCAAGAAATAATATGAAAACTATCAATAAATGTGGTCGCTGTCTGTGCTGCAGTTATAAGGTGCTTAGTATAGTTCAATACCTAAAGGTAAAGACTTTTGTTCCCTAGTATAATTTTACATAGTCTGCATGTAGAGTCTGCGTATATAATTGTATAATCGCAATTCTAGGAATGGAATAAGTCATTTGATTTGAAGATCTTGCAACGGATAGTGGTTTTATCAGTGTTAGCTCTGGATGTTTTCAGCTCATTGAACCAGAACTTCTCTTGTCTAAGTATTCATAGATCCTGTCATGTCTCTGATGGGTTTTTTGTCCTACTGGGTCCTGGATAAGCCAAGCCAAAATATTTTTGTCTCATTTCTATTATATTTTCTGGTTGCAGTTATTGTTCCTTGATCCTAGCAGATTTCTGAAAATGAAAACCAAAAATCTGATATATTTCAATGTGGAATCCACTTTCAAAACAAAATAGTGTCGGTCAATGCCCAAAGCTGAAAACTTTAAGATTCAGTTCCCATACCTTATTTCTTTTTCTTTTTCTCTTTCTTTTCCTTTTCCTTTTCTTTTTTTTTTTTTCACAGAATGATATCATAGCACAAGTGTTGACTCTCATGTGATCTCATCAGCAGTGGGTGTATCTTGAAATACCCCAGGTGTGATGACCTGATCCAATGTTTCCTAGTCGGGAATTCTCCGTAGAATCCAGCCACTTCTTAGCTATCAGCACCAAGAAAAGTTTGGCTCCATAGTCTTTATAATTCCCTTTCCAGAGAAATTTGCAGATAAGGTTGGGTCTGTCTAAGGGGCTGATGGTCCAGACAAGCACCTTTGGCTTATAGAGAAGGAGATTGGTGAAGCTCCATGTAGGCTCTTACCTCACCACAGAGGGCAGTCTGGCCAAGTACGACAGCCCCTGGTAAACCTTTGCTGGCTGAAGGAATTCTCATTCTATTTGTGTTAGGCAACAAATTAAATGAGGATGTGTTCTAGGACCTTTCCAGGACTGAAAGGAATGGGACAAGCCTCCATCAGCTCTGCTACAGCTGGATAACACCATTGCATGCAATAGATATCAGCTGATCTACCTCTGCAGAAAAGACATCAAGAGAAATGGATCTCTTTCTTTGCATTCTCAGAGCTCTCATAACCATCTCGTATATTGCTGCACTACTTTGCTAATTATAACAGCAGCTTTATATCTCTTTCCTCTTTGGGGAGTTTCTAAACAAGTTCTTAGCTTCCTAGCCAAAGCTTTTTTGCAGTCCAATTTCTCCTGGAGCACTAGAAGGGAAAAAAAAAAGAGCAGTCATTTGCTGGAATCATGAGCAGCTAATTTGCTGAGTTTAGTGGCAGGAAGCCTGAAGATAATCAATCCTGTTCTTCTCTACATATATGAATGCAATATAGCATGCTGAGTATGGTAAATTATGCTGTTCAAAACAAGATGAAAAATCTTATCAGGTGAAACTGTAGATAAATCTTTACTGGCAGAACGTTATGCTTCAGAATATCTCCAGGATCTTGGAAGATATTTGAGTGTCTCCCATAGCAAAAATCCAGGTGCAATTGGATAATTACACTGAATTAGGATATGTTTATGTTTTTTATCTAGAAAAGTTGTTATATTTGCAGTGTAACCTTCCAGACTGCTACTATTCTTCATCCAATACAAGTACAAGCAGTAATTTGGGCATAACTAAGTTCACGTGGATGTGTCTAACCTTTAAAAAAAATCATAGCATTTTACTGATTCTTTGTTTTCCTCTGTGTACTATTTTTCTAATGTTATCTAGTTCCTGCTTACATTAAATACCTTATAGCGAAATTTGTCTTCTGTCAGATAGCAACCCTCTTTTTCGTTTCATCCAGCCATATCTAAACCAGCTTTCTTAGATACATCAGTCAGTAGATGTACTTTTCCTAATCAAGTGCATAGTTTAGCTCATATCAGGCACTGAGACAGATGACATAAATGTGAGCTGAGCTGGGCAATATAAAACTGTCTAAAATCTTTCTGAGGCTACATAACTTCATAATTCTCCTGAGGTTCACTGCACAGTCATTTCTCTCTTTCCTTCTCCCTCCTTTAGTTGGGTTTAACTGACGTGACAAAAAATCATTGCCTGGAAGTAAAAAGGAGAAAAAACCTACTGTATATTTTACAGCTAGGTTGTAATTGGAGAACTGCACTTTACTAGACCTGCTGTAAAACCCCTTCATTGACTTCCGAGCAGTGAAATATACACAGACTTCAAATGAAAATAAAAAGAACCAAACCCAAATAGAGGAACCATTTCCGCACTGTTGACATTTAGGGCTGTGCTGGATCTGAGGAGGGGAATTGATTCACAACATCCCTCAAAATACCAAAGAGTTATGACTCTTCAAGGCCTGGAAAAGGAAGATTTGGGGCAGTTTGTACCTTCTCTGGTATTAATAGCTTTCTGCATGACGAGACTTCTTCACAGTTGTCCAGAAACCTTTTGGGAAGCCAGAAATGTTCCATATTTTGTTCTCTGCAAGTTCAGGTTTTATACTCTGCTATGAATAGTTGTTCTCTGTTCTTATGGAAACAGACAAAGCAATAAGTAATCTCCTTTCCAAAGTTAAAGTCTCTTGGTCAAGTTTTAGGCACCTACAAAGCAACAGCTTAATTTTTCAGTCCTTGGTGTTAGTTCGTCTACAAAAGTGTAAACTAACATCTTGAAATCAAGTTCTTGACTTTGAACAATTTCGCATACATCAACATTCGTTACTTTTTTTTCACTTCATGGCAGTACATACTTTTAGAAAGAAAACCTGAAGTACGCTTTGATTGTGAAGTTTCAGATCATCCCTTTTAAGTAGAAAAACAAATTAACAGATTGTTCAGCCTCATCATTTCTTTTCAAGTGCATATTTAAGGTCACAGAATTACAGTAAACTCATATTAAAATATTGTGGCCTGCTGGGTTCTGAATAGAAAAAAAACAAAAACAAAAAACAAAAAGGAAAACCCAAAAAGGAAATATTCAGCCTTATTGCACTAATACACCTTCTCATGGCATCTGTAATGCCTGCGCACATCTAAATTGAAGAGTAAAAACTGGCATAACATCCTTGTGCTGTCTAATTAGAGAATTGTGAATAATGTTGGTAGTAAAAATAGTTTCATAAAAGAGTAAGAAAATTTCTTCCCCATAATAAAAAATGTTTCCATTGGGGTCACATTTAGTTTTTATGGACTGACAAGGAAATCAGTCTCAGTAATATATTGTTAACTGACTGTTCCTCTGATCCTGAAATGCCTTCTCCACTCACATACATATTTCTAGCTTGTTAGGGTGACAGCATGACAGTACAAAGGACCGGGATGTATGCCTGTGCATTGTAAGAATAACTTTTAGATGCTCTGAGTCAGGATTTTATAATCAGATAGCAGAGCTAAGTAAATGGTTATGCTCTACATCTTTCAAGAAAATAATAAAAGGAAAATCTGAAGCGGCTCAGGATACAGGGAAACTCTGCAAAGCTCTTTTCAGGTTTTAAAATGTATGATTGGAAATATCTGCTGGGTTTTTGTCTCATGTTCCTCAAAATCTGATCAAATGTTAAAGATGATCTGAATTTACATGGGGGAAAAAAGCACATACTTCCGCCATTATCTCCTTTTCTGCTTCCTTATAAATCCAAACTGGAAAGCATCCAATTTCTCATCGCAACTGCCTCTGGAAATGAAAGAGAGCCTGAATAGAGGAGGAGATGAGCTGCTTTAAATGCTTTTTCATAGTTCTTCTCACTGCTATGAAAGCTTCATTAAAAGCTGCAGCTTGCTTGTTTTCTAACTCTTCCAAAGTAATAAGCATATAATTGTGCAGAAAACTTGGGAGGAGTGTATGACTGCAAGCCATTATGGCATCATTTTGTTTCAGGGTCCTTTTGCATTTTCTTCGGAATCAGAAACCTCTGTCATTCACATCTGAAGAAAATTCAGAAGAAATAGTGTTTTAAAGAGGACATTGAAAATTTGCAGTGTTGATATGTCTACATAAATTACTTCTTCATGGACTGTTGACTGTGAGTACGTGTTCTGTAACATAACAATTATTATTTCTTTTTTTTTTTCCTTAACCTACATTCAAAATATGTCAAATACAGTGCTCACTGCTAACATACTCTGAGACATTTCGTATTTTGTTGATTTGTTGAGTAATGATGAAGAAAACTGGTGATGCCAGAATTTATTACAGCCTATCCTAAAAAATTCAACTGCAGTGCTAAGATCCACACATGCTATAAACGATTACATAGGCTTCTTTCTAATACCCACTGTGGTGCGAAACAATCTTGCCCGCAGATGATAATAACTGCTCTTTTGAAACAGCTGGAAGGGATCTCAGACAGCACGGCTAGATGCATGCATTTCATAACACGGAGGACTACAGCGAGACTCAAAGCTCTTAAATCACCCTCCAAAATGACAGTCCTTCAGTATCGAAAATCCACTTCATGGATTCACCAAATTCAATCCAATCGCTCATTTACTTATGAAATTCCACTGTTGAAGTCATGGGATATATTCTGTATGCATAGTGCAAGAAAACAGAGGCTTCTGCATTGTTCAGGGCTGAAGCTCTGTGTTTTTTCTCTTCTGATTTGCACCACAAATGACAGACTCGAGTATCTTAGTGTTCAACACTGTGTGGAAAGAAAATAGTATTTGCAAGGTATTAGATAGCTACTCCCGAAAATGCCAGGGTAATTTCTGGGGTGGATTTCTATTAGCTAAATAAGCTTAAATGGGAACACAAAGATATTTTGGAAATCGGATGTGAATTCTGTTAAAATGAATGTTTCTGTATACTATATTTTTTTGAGGAATATGTTTCCTAGCCATATTTCCAGGTCTTCTTTCAGTCTGCAACATTAATTGTCATATGTAAAGATCGCAGCTCTCAAATGGTTATTTTAAATCTCTGATCCATCTTCTTGTTTCCAGTTTGCTTCTGGAACCCCAATGAAAAATCCCCTCTAGTTTATTATAAAACAGAACGGATTCATATCTCATAAAAAAGAAAACTATGAATCTTAAATGGTTGGGATTTTCCACAGAATCTTGATAGCATCAGTTTTCAAGCTTTCCCCAAGCTAACTCCACGCCAGCATTCAGAAACAAGAAAGTATGTTTACATTTCTTAATTTTCTTTCGCCAGTTGAAGAAAATAAAAGAATATTCCAGAATAATAAAAGTAATACCCAGAGTGAGTCCAACCATATCTCCTGCTCTCACTGAACCAGTAGTAATATCCTTGCACATTAAATAAAGAATAGTAAAGATGGTGGTAAGTAATTGCTTTACTTTATTCTCCCCATTTTATCAATAAAAATCTTGCTACACAAAAACTGCCTTTAGGATTTTCTGACTGAGGGGCTTTCCTGACAGAAAGAAATGAATATTCACAGCAAGTGAAACAATAACTTTTATGCCACAGGCTTTACCCTAACCCATAGAAAAATGTACACAGAAGCCAAATCTCATTATAGAATTGGGAATGAAGGGTCTCCCTAGAAGAAAATCTTGAGCTAGTCCTCCCCATCCCTTTTTTTTTATTTCTTAATTCCAAATTTTCATAAAAGAAATGCCCCAAGAAGTGTAAGTACTTGAAGTTCCAGAAGGAACCCCAAATTTATGACCTACTCTACTCAATCAAAAGACTTTCCATCCATGAAAGCCAACATAGCTGGAGAGGGAGTTTTGAAATGGACTCTTAAACACAGATGTGACTCATTTTATAGAATAAAAATATAGGCTGCGATTTTCTTCCTTTTGTGCTTCATTTAAAAATCCAGAGAGGAAAAGAGTTAAATGTTTGCTTTGCTGTCTGTGTGCCACAATATATGAGTTTTCATCAAAAACTTCAAATATTTTCAGGTAGACTAATCTCTAGATGCTCCCAGAAGCAATTAACATTGTCTGGTTTTGTAAATGCATTCTGCCCATGCCTGTTTGTCATGAACTATACAAATATTATTTTCAGGGTTTCTGGTAAAGCTGCAATTGCTTATCCCAGAGTCACAGAACTGACAGGCAAGGTGAGCTTATAACTTGGTTTGGCGTTGCTTTTTTTAGCCAGGACATTTTCTTAATAAGCATTGTTGGGGACTGAATGGGGTAGGTCTCTCTCTTAACACTAAATAGAGAAAGAGAGGAGAAGGATGGTCCAACCCTGAATGGCTGATGTGTTTTAATTCGCTTTCCTAGACAAAATTTCATGAAGAAACTTAAACTATGACCTACTGGCAATTTTTTTCTGCATTCCTTCATGATTGACCTATAAATAGAGGGACAGAGCTGGCTATTAGAAATAAAATAAATAAAATAAATAAAATAAATAAAATAAAAAAAATAAAATAAATAAAATAAATGTTTGTGGAATTTTACTAGAACCAAATATCAATTAAAAAAATATGACCTATTATCATAAGCTTATCAACATCCTTTTTTAATACATTTTCCATTACGGATAGTAATTAGCAAGTCGGGTTTTTGCCAGTTGCAACAGGGTAGAATCTGATGCTGAAGAAGTACTTAGGCTTTATCCTTAAATATTTATTAGTACAAGATGCAACGCACCACAGTGTTCTTGCTTTGTGTCGCATTCGATTCACTTACCTAGGTACAACCTGTAGGCAGCTGTTACACCTAAGAAACAAATCAGTCAAAGGACTGAGAGCCACTAGTGCAGACGAGCCCTTGCCAATTATCTGCGCAGCTTTCTAAAGAGGCTGGTACATTTTTGCTTTGTGCTTTGCATTTTTACCACGTTTCATAGCCTTAGCAACTTGCAGCGCAGGAATTTAATGTGGCTACATGTCACTTTAGGTGTTTGAGATGCTTTATATTTATATTTATTTTTATGTAATGTTGGTATTTCCAAGGTATGTGAGCAGAAGCTTTTTCATTCCATTCATTGCCTTGCAAGTCTATAAGAAATAGGCAAATATACGTTAGTATTTCAATGAGAGGGAGAAAGAAATCTAATAAGATAAAGCTGTACAGAAGATCAAAACTTACAGATGTCCTCAGGCCCAGATAAGGTCTTAACCCTTACAATATTCTCATAACTCTTCCTGCAATGACCATGGCATCCATCGTTTCAATATAAAATACTCTGAAAAAAGAAAACCAAATGCTGCAAGTCCCTCTGCTTCAGACTTGTCAGTTGTGGCCCATTTTCAGGATTATTGAAAGAAAAATGAAATTATTCTGTACGCTATTTTTCTCTTACAGAGCTGCAGAGCTGCTGCCTTCTGGGATTTGTAGGAGCCCTTGCTTAACAATGAAGAAGGAAGAACCAACATCTGACATTCAGACTAATACGATGAAATTGTGGGTAAAGGAAAGCCATGTGATACCTCCACCAGGAAGATTTTAATTTTCAGCAATTTAAAATTTATTTAAAATATATTTTAAATGTATTTCTAAAAATTTATTTAAAAAATAAATGGAGTTGATTAAGATGAGCCAGGGGCAATTTAGCCACCAGCTCCTCTAGAGCCAAGCAAGGAGACGATATAATTCAGCAGAAGGAGGGCACTGCTCCTTCGTTAGCAATGAACTCCTCCAAGCTCAGAAACAGCTGCCACGGTGGTAATGAGGAGATCCATAACTACGAGGGACTCTCTGAGCAGCGCCTTGTCCACAGGTCCAGTTTCCAGATGGTGTGTCTCAGCCTCAGGACCTAAAAGCATACACTGGAGATGAGGGAAAGTCAGACAGTCCTACGAGCTGTCAAGTAGAGAAAGTGTCCCCAGGAGATGACTGGCAGTTTAGCAGAGCAGGCGAGACAGTATGGCTGTGAAAATGGAGACAAACTGAGCAGATGCAGGGAAGCCAACTCATCATTTTTCTCTTGTGAAATATTTGTGCTCTAGTTCCAATTAGCTAGGAGAGGCACAAATCGCCATTTCAATTCAGACTTCCAGGTTTGGGGAAAGAGCTGAGCCAAAGATTAAGGAAGATATCTTACAAAGAATATGAAAAAGAGCATCTTTATGGCACACCTGCAGGTGGTACAAATCACCCTGTTAATGCTTACCAATACTTTCATTCAAAGATAACTAATTACTAGTTGTGTCTGCACAGTTTCCACAGTTTCCAATTAGCCTTTAGCATTACCACTTGGCCAGGGGCCTCACTTTAGTGCAAGCTGTCTAAGCAACAACATTGGATGTGTTTGGAGACCCATGCATGCATCCAGCTGTCTTGCCCAAGTCTGGGCTTTGCTCTTTTCCCGTTTGCTCTTGGCTCAATGGTCAATCTACTCAGCACTCACAATGCCAAATGTTGTGTTGAACACGCAAGTTAGTAACCGAAGTGCTAACTGCCCTCTAGTGCCTCTCCAGAATTCCCCCATGAATGCTGAAAGGAAAAACAAAATACCTACTTATTGGCATGTGGATATATGAGAATGCTTGGCCAGTCATATAATTTTTAGACGTTACTTCTCTAAGAGAAGTAATGCCACCAGTTACTCTCAGACAACATGTTCTAAATACCTACTAAAATGTTCATAACCTCCAAAACTCTGGCTCTGGCCACTCTGAAGTGTCCAAAGCCAACCTTTATCACTGAGCTCTAAATTATTCCTTCTATTTGCAAACACGTGGTTCTTGGGAAAGATCTCTGGATGCGTGTAACCAGTAAAACAACACCGTCAGGACACCTCTTCAGTAATCCTTTGTGTCTCAGTCCAACACAATCCAACCTAACAGCGCTTTTTAATCTGTAGTTAGCCTCACATTCCAGATAACATTAGCTGAGCACCTCTTTTCTTCCTTAGCTCAGAGGCTACAGCCCAAGTCCAAGATTTTGTCATTAGATGAAGGAGGTTTGATTCCATGACTGTGTGATTCCCAGTCTCTATTGTGTACCCTGTCTGGGGCAATTTCCAAGCTGCAGTGATTCCAGGATTTACCACGTGCAATGGCAAATGAAACCTGTGTTCAGAAACCAGGCACTTCCAGGATCTCTCTGCTGCAGGGGTGGCTGCATATGCTGGAATTTCTGTATGCAGCGACACATCCTGTTACAGTAAAAGTAACTAAAACAAAGTACAGAGTAAAGCAAGCTGGGATTTAATGATTTTCTGATGACTGTTTCGTACTCAGGCAGAGGTCATTGCACAGAGGCTGGTGGTGGTTATAAATGTAGGGGAATGGAAATGTATGGAAAGTAGAAAATGTATGGAATGTATGCCAGAAAATGTATGGAATGTATGCCAGAAGAAACAGCAAAATGGGAGTTAGAAGAATTACATCTTTTAATTGCTACAGAAGATGGAGACCAAATGATATAAAGATAAGTGGACGAGAATATGAATCATAATCATAATCATAATCATATGAAAACTAAATCATAAAATATTAAGGCAAAATATCCTAGCCAACATCAATTTCTAAAGATACATCCAGAATTAGTTTACTATCTTCACTCAAAAAGACATAAAGTGAGGATGTCAGCAATGCCCCTTGACCTCCATCACATGCAAGTGATTCTGACCAGATCACCTGGGTAAACACGCACCTTGGTGCTTAGGAGTATGAGAGGATAAGACTGAGCAGATCAAACCAACTGTTTGAGGAATCTGGCCAAATCCTTCCCCTTTCTAAGATTTTACATCTCTATACTGAATTTTGTTACACTGGTTTCCTACAGCTGTGCTACTTCTAGCGGGGTCTTCTTGTATTGCAGCTTAGTTAGGAAACATGCTTTCTTTATTAATTGGTATATTTGAAAGATTTCCAACAAAACTGAATCTTTAAAAGAAAAAATGCCTTTGCACATTTGAATTTTTTCACCAGGGAGAGGAGGAGACATAAAGCTCAAAGCAGTGCCGATCACAGTCCTTCCCAGAAAAAGCAGAATATAAGCAAAAAGCAATGACTGTAACAGAGATCACAAAGGCAGTTTTAATTTAATAAGATAGGATATTTTTGGTATCACAGATATTTAGCATTTGCAACCTATGATTTTTGCTTGGATTGACAGGGCCACATTATATGAATTGTCTGTATTTTTATATGCTTTTAGAAAATTACTAAAGTAGTTTATGGATTGGCTTAAAATAAAATTCATATGCTATATGAGTTCAGAAGTTCATCATCTCCATACATTAAATTACAATGCCCACTTTGACTTCTGCTTCATAATTTCACTAATACATCATAATTGTTTTATTTTGCTTAATTTTCAGATTTTGAAGAAAATCTCAAAACTTTACTGAATTATTGCAAAAATTAGAGCACCTAAACCTCCCTATATGTGAAGTGATTTTTATACCTCTGTGAAGACTTTAACATTTGGTGACAAGCCTACATTTATTCTTCAGCATTCAATGCTTTTAAAAGACAACTCTGATGAAAAGAAATTTCACTGAAGACTGTATTATCTAATATATACACTTGGTAAAAGAAACCTGTGCATGCTTTTCAACAAGAAAATAAGCACTTTTTTTTACCTAGTTTCTAACTTTTTAGTTAAATTTGTACAGGGGGTTGAGAAGAGGTTGTTCATGCGGCTAGGATTTAGATGCTTTAAATTAGAAATCAGCTTTTCGACGATGAGGCATACAGAATAAAAGGCGGTTTGTAGGGGGGAAAAGAAGTCTTTGCAAATTGTTGTGTCTTCTGTGTAGATATCTTACTAGGAACTTTACTTTTAGATGATCCACTGGAGAGCTGAAAAGGAAAGGAATAGGAGGTTATTTGCCTCAACTGAGAATATCTTACCACAGTTGCCAGTATAATAATGGGGAGAAGAATAGTCTTATCGGGGAACAAGGGATATATAATTGTCAAAATTACTCTGTGGCAACAGAGCCAGAGCAACTGATAGCTTTAGATAGCCGGTATTCAAGGCTTATGGAGTTTTATAGATATTAGCAAATCAAAAGCTGTAATTATCCTTGAAAATGAGTGCCAGTTTCTCTGACTGAGCCCACCTGATTTTTGTTTTCTTTAGCAAGGCTCTTCGGTCTTTGGATTTCTGCATTAACTTTTCTTTGAAGTGGGCTTTTTCTCTAACTACAGCCGCTATTTTGAAGAAAAGGTAAATCTCTTCCAGTTGTCCAATTCAGGCTGAAAGATTTGGCTGCTTACTATCTCATTCTCTTATTCCTCCTTGACTTTTACAAGTTATGTTTTGTTGCACGATGAGAATTTGGCAAGTATTCCTGTGCAAGCTCAGGAGAAGGCTACTGTCTTAAATAGCTCTTCTACTCACTCTAGAGTAAGATTTTCAGTAACAGACGTCTTCCAAAGTAGAGTGTCTAGTAAGCTTGGCTTTTAAGTGGGGCTCCTACTAAGCAGACCTTAATCTTCTTTATCCAGCCCTTTTTAGAACAGAGAATACAGGAATTATATGACTAGCATGAAGACTTCTTTTCTATTTCAAATACTGTTTGAAACTCCGCATGCAGTGGGGTCTAACCAGAGGGATCATGTCCAACTAAACACTTCCTTAGAGGGAGCGATGTGGTCACCAAAGGGTCAAAGCTTGCCCTAGTAAATAGACAGATGGGATTGCATGATGCAAGACAGAATTTTCATTGATACTAATTAGCTGACGTCTTTAGAACATATGAAGTATGAGCACATGAAGGATGTCTCAGATCACGGAAGACCTTGAAACAGTAGTTCTTATTATGCAGTAGCAACACAAGTAGGGAAGAATTATTTTCCTTTACTTTGCTGACTTCATAGAATCATAAAATCACAGAATAGTTTGGGTCAGAAGGAACCACAAAAGGTCATCTAATCTAACTCTTCTGCAATAAACAAGGACACCTTCAACTAGATCAGGTTGCTCGGAGCCCGTCCAGTCTGACCTTGAATATTTCCAGGGATGGGGCATTTACCACCTCTCTGGGCAACATGTTCCAGTTTAAAAACATTATCCTTTGTCCTATCACAACAGGTCCTACGGGATTCTTGAGTATAAGTTTAAAGCATGGGTCACTGTTTCAAAAAATTATGTATAAATTCCATTGGTTGAGTCTCTAAATATACTATTTTGTGGCTTTGTCTTTCTGTCTCTGCAATATTAAGCTCTCTAGAAAGCAGAGAAAGAAGCCATGCAACTTTTCAGATGTTGATGGTATATTTATTTATTTATTACCTTGATAAAGCAATTATATTATCTGATAAAGTTCTCATTCTCAGTGCTTTAATGTTTTTTTCCCTAAAATTCCTATGTGCTGGCCTTGAGAGGTTTTTCAGGACACGATTTTTCAGGAAACTGCAATATTTTTTATGGTTGCCATGTTCATACATATGGATAAACTGACCAGCTAATCTACTCTTTCTAATTTAAACTGAGTGGAAGGAGTGCGATGAGAAGATGATCACCAGTAACCCAAAAAGAGAATTTAAATAAGAGTAGGCCATTTTTAATAGAGTATACTTTATGGGAGCTTGGCTACACAAGAGTTTTCCTATGCTGAGCTGCTCACTTTGGTTGAACGTGAATTATGAATATTATATCTGAGCTACAGGAAGACTCAGTCTCTTGAATGTGTTTGATTACATATTTCAGGTGATGTACGCATGTGCACCAGTAGTTGGTGGTCTTGACCTTATAGAACATACTAATTATTATAGATATCCCTTTTCCTGTTGTCTTTGGCAAACAAATTGCTGCCATCATTTTCACAGTTTATTGCAAATAGAACATCTGCTTTTGATTAAACACATGCAGAGATATTTCAACACATACCCATTAATCAAACTTAAACTTTGCTTTTCACCTCTTTTAGTTCGTCAAAAAACTGTTATAAAGATCTACTTTTTCTTCTGTGTAGAAGTAGATAAAAATTGGGGGAGTGCAGCTGGGGAACGCCCTGGAAGCATTAAAAGCCTTTTTCATTGTATATTTCCTCACTTGTACAATTCATTTTGGTCTAATTTTCAAAATGAGTGACCAGGTATTTGAGACAACACATCTAGGGCTGAATACCTCTAAAATTAACTCTTCTAGAGGTTCATCACTGACAGCATTACGAGGCTCATTGTTGAAAAAAGAACTATGTACTCCTTGCAGTGGCAACTGCAAAGCTGATTTCCGAAGAATCTTATGACTGAAGGGCTGAAGGAACTTTTTCTGTCTCTGATTGTTTTCAGTTCTGCCAGAATTAGCTGAAGAGTCACAGTTGACAATGTCTTAAATATGAAAGCAGTGGAACATCCTAAAATGTAGGGTCAAAATGTGCTAATGGGGTAACAATTAATGTTGAGTGACCTCTAGTGGTGCT